>NW_028270171.1:66257497-66910855 GCF_037043375.1 Chiloscyllium plagiosum | reverse complement strand
CACACACACACACAGCGAGGGAGGGACACGCTCACACACAGCGAGTGAGGGACACGCTCACACACAGCGAGGGAGGGACCCGCTCACACACAGCGAGTGAGGGACACGCTCACACACAGCGAGGGAGGGACACGCTCACACACAGCGAGTGAGGGACGTGCACACACACAGCGAGGGAGGGACACGCACACACACAGCGAGGGAGGGACACACACACACACAGCGAGGGAGGGACACACACACACACAGCGAGGGAGGGACACACACACACAGCGAGGGAGGGACATGCTCACACACAGCGAGGGAGGGACACACACACACACTGCGAGGGAGGGACACACACACACAGTGAGGGAGGGACACACACACACAGCGAGGGAGGGACACACACACACACAGCGAGGGAGGGACACACACACACACAGCGAGGGAGGGACACACACACAGCGAGGGAGGGACACGCACACAGGCAGCGAGGGAGGGACACACACACACACAGTGAGGGAGGGACACGCTCACATACTGCGAGGGAGGGACATGAACGCACGCATCGAGGGAGGGACACACACACACACAGTGAGGGAGGGACACACACACACTCAGCGAGGGAGGGACGTGCTCACACACAGCGAGGGAGGGACATGAACGCACGCATCGAGGGAGGGACACACACACACACAGTGAGGGGGACACGCTCACACACAGCGAGGGAGGGACGTGCTCACACACAGCGAGGGAGGGACGTGCTCACACACAGTGAGGGAGGGGCATGCTCACTCACAGCGAGGGAGGAACACGCTCACACACAGCGAGGGAGGGACACACACTCACACAGCGAGGGAGGAACACGCTCACACACAGCGAGTGGGGGACACACACACACAGCGAGGGACGGACAAGCTCACACACAGCGAGGGAGGGACACACACACACAGCGAGGGAGGGACATGCTCACACACAGCGAGGGAGGGACAAGCTCACACACAGCGAGGGAGGGACACACACACACAGCGAGGGAGGGACATGCTCACACACAGCGAGATAGGGACACACACACACACAGCGAGATAGGGACACACACACACACAGCGAGGGAGGGACATGCTCACACACAGCGAGATAGGGACACACACACACACAGCGAGGGAGGGACATGCTCACACACAGCGAGATAGGGACACACACACACACAGCGAGGGAGGGACACACACACACACAGCGAGGGAGGGACACACACACACACAGCGAGATAGGGACACACACACACACAGCGAGGGAGGGACACACACACACACAGCGAGGGAGGGACATGCTCACACACAGCGAGATAGGGACACACACACACACAGCGAGGGAGGGACATGCTCACACACAGCGAGATAGGGACACACACACACACAGCGAGGGAGGGACATGCTCACACACAGCGAGATAGGGACACACACACACACAGCGAGGGAGGGACATGCTCACACACAGCGAGATAGGGACACACACACACACAGCGAGATAGGGACACACACACACACAGCGAGGGAGGGACACACACACACACAGCGAGATAGGGACACACACACACACAGCGAGGGAGGGACACACACACACACAGCGAGGGAGGGACACACACACACAGCGAGTGGGGGACACGCTCACACACAGCGTGGGAGGGACACGCTTACACACAGCGAGGGAGGGACACACACAGCGAGTGGGGGACACGCTCACACACAGCGAGGGAGGGACACGCACACACAGCGAGGGAGGGACACACACACACAGCGAG
Organism: Chiloscyllium plagiosum; assembly: GCF_037043375.1. Lineage (NCBI taxonomy): Eukaryota > Metazoa > Chordata > Chondrichthyes > Orectolobiformes > Hemiscylliidae > Chiloscyllium > Chiloscyllium plagiosum. The sequence goes on along the minus strand of NW_028270171.1, from coordinate 66,909,072 downwards.
GGAGGGACACACACAGCGAGTGGGGGACACGCTCACACACAGCGAGGGAGGGACACACACACACAGCGAGGGAGGGACACACACACACACAGCGAGGGAGGGACACGCACACACAGCGAGGGAGGGACGTGCTCACACACAGTGAGGGAGGGGCACGCTCACACACAGCGAGGGAGGAACACGCTCACACACAGCGAGGGAGGGACACGCACACACACAGTGAGGGAGGGGCACGCTCACACACAGCGAGGGAGGAACACGCTCACACACAGCGAGGGAGGGACACGCACACACACAGCGAGGGAGGGACACACACACACACAGCGAGGGAGGGACACACACACGCACAGCGAGGGAGGGACACACACACACAGCGAGGGAGTGACACGCACACACACAGCGAGGGAGGGACACACACACAGCGAGGGAGGGACACGCACACACACAGCGAGGGAGGGACACACACACACACAGCGAGGGAGGGACACACACACACAGCGAGGGAGGGACACACACACACACAGCGAGGGAGGGACACACACACGCACAGCGAGGGAGGGACACACACACACACAGTGAGGGAGGGACACACACACACAGCGAGGGAGGGACACACACACACACAGCGAGGGAGGGACACACACACACACAGCGAGGGAGGGACATGCACACACACAGCGAGGGAGGGACACACACACAGCGAGGGAGGGACACGCACACACACACAGCGAGGGAGGGACACACACACAGCGAGGGAGGGACACGCACACACACACAGCGAGGGAGGGACACACACACACACAGCGAGGGAGGGACACACACACACAGCGAGGGAGGGACACACACACAGCGAGGGAGGGACACACTCACACACAGCGAGGGAGGGACACACACACACACAGCGAGGGAGGGACACACACACACACAGCGAGGGAGGGACACACACACACACAGCGAGGGAGGGACACACACACAGCGAGGGAGGGACACGCTCACACACAGCGAGGGAGGGACACACACACACACAGCGATGGAGGGACACACACACACAGCGAGGGAGGGACACACACACACAGCGAGGGAGGGACACACACACACAGCGAGGGAGGGACACACACACAGTGAGGGAGGGACACACACACACAGCGAGGGAGGGACACACACACAGCGAGGGAGGGACACACATACACAGCGAGGGAGGGACACACACACACACAGCGAGGGAGGGACACACACACACACAGCGAGGGAGGGACACACACACACAGCGAGGGAGGGACACACACACAGCGAGGGAGGGACACACACACACACAGCGAGGGAGGGACACGCTCACACACAGCGAGGGAGGGACACACACACACACACACAGCGAGGGAGGGACACACACACACAGTGAGGGAGGGACACGCTCACACACAGCGAGGGAGGGACACACACACACACAGCGAGGGAGGGACACACACACACAGTGAGGGAGGGACACACTCACACACAGCGAGGGAGGGACACACACACACACAGCGAGGGAGGGACACACACACACAGTGAGGGAGGGACACGCTCACACACAGCGAGGGAGGGACACACACACAAACAGCGAGGGAGGGACACACACACACAGTGAGGGAGGGACACACACACACAGTGAGGGAGGGACACACACACACAGTGAGGGAGGGACACGCTCACATACAGCGAGGGAGGGACACGCACACACACAGTGAGGGAGGGACACACACACACAGCGAGGGAGGGACACGCACACACAGCGAGGGAGGGACACACACACACAGCGAGGGAGGGACACACACACACACTGAGGGAGGGACACGCACACATACAGCGAGGGAGGGACACGCTCACATACAGCGAGGGAGGGACACACACACACACAGTGAGGAGGACACGCTCACACACAGCGAGGGAGGGAATTGCTCACACACAGCGAGGGAGGGACACACACACACACAGCGATGGAGGGACACACACACACACAGCGAGTGGGGACACACACACAGCGAGGGAGGGACACGCTCACACACAGCGAGGGAGGGACACACACACACACAGCGAGGGAGGGACACACACACACACAGCGAGGGAGGGACACGCTCACACACAGCGAGGGAGGGACACACACACACACAGCGAGGGAGGGACACACACAGCGAGGGAGGGACATGCTCACACACAGCGAGGGAGGGACATGCTCACACACAGCGAGGGAGGGACACGCACACACACAGCGAGGGAGGGACACACACACAGCGAGGGAGGGACATGCTCACACACAGCGAGGGAGGGACACGCACACACACAGCGAGGGAGGGACATGCTCACACACAGCGAGGGAGGGACTCACACATACACAGTGAGGGGGACACGCACGCACGCAGCGAGGGAGGGACATGAACGCACGCATCGAGGGAGGGACACACACACACACAGCGAGGGAGGGAGGTGCTCACACACAGCGAGGGAGGGATGTGCTCACACATAGCGAGGGAGGGACATGCACACACAGCGAGGTAGGGACACACACACACACAGCGAGGGAGGGACTCGCAAACACACAGCGAGGGAGGGACAAGCTCACACACAGCGAGGGAGGGACTCGCAAACACACAGCGAGGGAGGGACTCGCAAACACACAGCGAGGGAGGGACACACACACACAGCGAGTGGGGACACACACACAGCGAGGGAGGGACACACACACACACAGTGAGGGAGGGACACACACACACAGCGAGGGAGGGACACACACACACACAGTGAGGGAGGGACACACACACACAGTGAGGGAGGGACACGCTCACACACAGCGAGGGAGGGACACACACACACAGTGAGGGAGGGACACGCTCACACACAGCGAGGGAGGGACACACACACAGCGAGGGAGGGACACGCACGCAGGCAGCAAGGGAAGGACACACACACACACAGCGAGGGAGGGACACACACACACACAGCGAGGGAGGGACACACACACACAGTGAGGGAGGGACACGCTCACATACAGCGAGGGAGGGACACGCACATACACAGTGAGGGGGACACGCACGCACGCAGCGAGGGAGGGACATGAACGCACGCATCGAGGGAGGGACACACACACAAACAGCGAGGGAGGGACACGCACACACACAGCGAGGGAGGGATGTGCTCACACACAGCGAGGGAGGGACACGCTCACACACAGCGAGGGAGGGACGTGCTCACACACAGCGAGGGAGGGACGTGCTCACACACAGCGAGGGAGGGACACGCTCACACACAGCGAGGGAGGGACGTGCTCACACACAGCGAGGGAGGGACGTGCTCACACACAGTGAGGGAGGGGCATGCTCACACACAGCGAGGGAGGAACACGCTCACACACAGCGAGGGAGGGACACGCTCACACACAGCGAGTGGGGGGGACACACACACAGCGAGGGAGGGACAAGCTCACACACAGCGAGGGAGGGACACACACACACACAGCGAGGGAGGGACAAGCTCACACACAGCGAGGGAGGGACACGCACACAGGCAGCGAGGGAGGGACACACACACACACAGTGAGGGAGGGACACACACACACAGTGAGGGAGGGACACGCTCACATACAGCGAGGGAGGGACATGAACGCACGCATCGAGGGAGGGACACACACACACACAGTGAGGGAGGGACGTGCTCACACACAGCGAGGGAGGGACATGAACGCACGCATCGAGGGAGGGACACACACACACACAGTGAGGGGGACACGCTCACACACAGCGAGGGAGGGACGTGCTCACACACAGCGAGGGAGGGACGTGCTCACACACAGTGAGGGAGGGGCATGCTCACTCACAGCGAGGGAGGAACACGCTCACACACAGCGAGGGAGGGACACGCTCACACACAGCGAGGGAGGGACACACACTCACACAGCGAGGGAGGGACACACACACACAGCGAGGGAGGGACACGCACACACACAGCGAGTGGGGGGGACACACACACAGCGAGGGAGGGACAAGCTCACACACAGCGAGGGAGGGACACACACACACACAGCGAGGGAGGGACAAGCTCACACACAGCGAGGGAGGGACACACACACACACAGCGAGGGAGGGACACACACTCACACAGTGAGGGAGGGACTCGCAAACACACAGCGAGGGAGGGACTCGCAAACACACAGCGAGTGGGGACACACACACACACAGCGAGGGAGGGACACACACACACACAGCGAGGGAGGGACACGCTCACACACAGCGAGGGAGGGACACACACACACAGTGAGGGAGGGACACGCTCACACACAGCGAGGGAGGGCCACACACACACACACAGCGAGGGAGGGACTCGCAAACACACAGCGAGGGAGGGACAAGCTCACACACAGCGAGGGAGGGACACACACACACAGTGAGGGAGGGACACACACACACACAGTGAGGGAGGGACACACACACACAGCGAGGGAGGGACACACACACACAGCGAGGGAGGGACACACACACACACAGCGAGGGAGGGACACACACACACACAGCGAGGGAGGGACACACACACACACAGCGAGGGAGGGACACACACACACACACACAGCGAGGGAGGGACACAAACACACAGCGAGGGAGGGACACACACACAGCGAGGGAGGGACACACACACACAGCGAGGGAGGGACACACACACACACAGCGAGGGAGGGACACACACACACACAGCGAGGGAGGGACACACACACACACAGCGAGGGAGGGACACACACACACAGTGAGGGAGGGACACACACACACAGTGAGGGAGGGACACGCTCACACACAGCGAGGGAGGGACACACACACACACAGCGAGGGAGGGACACACACACACAGTGAGGGAGGGACACACACACACAGCGAGGGAGGGACACACACACACACAGCGAGGGAGGGACACGCACACACACAGTGAGGGAGGGACACACACACACAGCGAGGGAGGGACACACACACACACAGTGAGGGAGGGACACGCTCACACACAGCGAGGGAGGGATACGCTCACACACAGCCAGGGAGGGACACACACTCACACAGCGAGGGAGGGACACACACACACACAGCGAGGGAGGGACACACACACACAGTGAGGGAGGGACACGCTCACATACAGCGAGGGAGGGACACGCACACACACAGTGAGGGAGGGACACACACACACAGCGAGGGAGGGACACACACACACAGCGAGGGAGGGACACACACACACACAGTGAGGGAGGGACACACACACACAGTGAGGGAGGGACACGCACACATACAGCGAGGGAGGGACACGCTCACATACAGCGAGGGAGGGACACACACACACACAGTGAGGGGGACACGCTCACACACAGCGAGGGAGGGACATGCTCACACACAGCGAGGGAGGGACATGCTCACACACAGCGAGGGAGGGAATTGCTCACACACAGCGAGGGAGGGACACACACACAGCGAGGGAGGGAATTGCTCACACACAGCGAGGGAGGGACACACACACACACAGCGAGTGGGGACACACACACAGCGAGGGAGGGACACACACACACACAGCGAGGGAGGGACACACACACACACAGCGAGGGAGGGACACACACAGCGAGGGAGGGACATGCTCACACACAGCGAGGGAGGGACATGCTCACACACAGCGAGGGAGGGACACGCACACACACAGCGAGGGAGGGACACACACACAGCGAGGGAGGGACATGCTCACACACAGCGAGGGAGGGACACGCACACACACAGCGAGGGAGGGACATGCTCACACACAGCGAGGGAGGGACACACACATACACAGTGAGGGGGACACGCACGCACGCAGCGAGGGAGGGACATGAACGCACGCATCGAGGGAGGGACACACACACACACAGCGAGGGAGGGAGGTGCTCACACACAGCGAGGGAGGGATGTGCTCACACATAGCGAGGGAGGGACATGCACACACAGCGAGGTAGGGACTCGCAAACACACAGCGAGGGAGGGACAAGCTCACACACAGCGAGGGAGGGACTCGCAAACACACAGCGAGGGAGGGACTCGCAAACACACAGCGAGAGAGGGACAAGCTCACACACAGCGAGGGAGGGACTCGCAAACACACAGCGAGGGAGGGACACACACACACAGCGAGTGGGGACACACACACAGCGAGGGAGGGACACACACACACACAGTGAGGGAGGGACACACACACACAGCGAGGGAGGGACACACACACACACAGTGAGGGAGGGACACACACACACAGTGAGGGAGGGACACGCTCACACACAGCGAGGGAGGGACACACACACACAGTGAGGGAGGGACACGCTCACACACAGCGAGGGAGGGACACACACACAGCGAGGGAGGGACACGCACGCAGGCAGCGAGGGAGGGACACACACACACACAGCGAGGGAGGGACACACACACACACAGTGAGGGAGGGACACACACACACACAGCGAGGGAGGGACACACACACACAGTGAGGGAGGGACACGCACATACACAGTGAGGGGGACACGCACGCACGCAGCGAGGGAGGGACATGAACGCACGCATCGAGGGAGGGACACACACACACACAGTGAGGGGGACACGCTCACACACAGCGAGGGAGGGACGTGCTCACACACAGTGAGGGAGGGGCATGCTCACACACAGCGAGGGAGGAACACGCTCACACACAGCGAGGGAGGGACACGCTCACACACAGCGAGGGAGGGACACACACTCACACATAGCGAGGGAGGGACATGCACACACAGCGAGGGAGGGACACGCACACACACAGCGAGTGGGGGGGACACACACACAGCGAGGGAGGGACAAGCTCACACACAGCGAGGGAGGGACACACACACACACAGCGAGGGAGGGACAAGCTCACACACAGCGAGGGAGGGACACACACACACACAGCGAGGGAGGGACACACACTCACACAGTGAGGGAGGGACTCGCAAACACACAGCGAGGGAGGGACTCGCAAACACACAGCGAGTGGGGACACACACACAGTGAGGGAGGGACACGCTCACACACAGCGAGGGAGGGACACACACACACACACAACGAGGGAGGGACACACACACACACAGCGAGGGAGGGACACGCTCACACACAGCGAGGGAGGGACACACACACACAGTGAGGGAGGGACACGCTCACACACAGCGAGGGAGGGACACACACACACACAGCGAGGGAGGGACACACACACACACAGCGAGGGAGGGACAAGCTCACATACAGCGAGGGAGGGACACACACACACAGCGAGGGAGGGACACACACTCACACAGTGAGGGAGGGACTCGCAAACACACAGCGAGTGGGGACACACACACAGTGAGGGAGGGACACACACACACACAACGAGGGAGGGACACACACATGCACAGCGAGGGAGGGACACGCTCACACACAGCCAGGGAGGGACACACACACACAGTGAGGGAGGGACACGCTCACACACAGCGAGGGAGGGACACGCTCACACACAGCCAGGGAGGGACACACACACACAGTGAGGGAGGGACACACACACAGCGAGGGAGGGACACACACACACACAGCGAGGGAGGGACACACACACACACAGCGAGGGAGGGACACACACACACACAGCGAGGGAGAGACATGCTCACACACAGCAAGGGAGGGACACGCTTACACGCAGTGAGGGAGGGACACACACACACACAGCGAGTGGGGGACACACACACACACAGCGATGGAGGGACACACACACACACAGCGAGGGAGGGACACACACACACACAGCGAGGGAGCAACACACACACACACACACAGCGAGGGAGGGACACACACACACACAGCGAGGGAGGGACACACACACACAGTGAGGGAGGGACACGCTGACATACAGCGAGGGAGGGACACACACACACAGCGAGGGAGGGACACACACACACAGCGAGGGAGGGACATGCTCACACACAGCGAGGGAGGGACACGCACACACACAGCAAGTGGGGGACACGCACACACACAGCGAGGGAGGGACATGCTCACACACAGCGAGGGAGGGACACACACACACACAGCGAGGGAGGGACACGCACACACACAGCGAGGGAGGGACACACACACACACACAGCGAGGGAGGGACACGCACACACACAGCAAGTGGGGGACACGCACACACACAGCGAGGGAGGGACATGCTCACACACAGCGAGGGAGGGACACACACACACACAGCGAGGGAGGGACACGCACACACACAGCGAGGGAGGGACACACACACACACACAGCGAGGGAGGGACACACACACACACACAGCGAGGGAGGGACACGCACACACACAGCAAGTGGGGGACACGCACACACACAGCGAGGGAGGGACATGCTCACACACAGCGAGGGAGGGACACACACACACACAGCGAGGGAGGGACACGCACACACACAGCGAGGGAGGGACACACACACACACACAGCGAGGGAGGGACACGCACACACACAGTGAGGGAGGGACACGCTCACACACAGCGAGGGAGGGACACGCACACACACAGCGAGGGAGGGACACACACACACACACAGCGAGGGAGGGACACGCACACACACAGCGAGGGAGGGATACGCTCATACACAGCGAATGGGACACACACACACAGCGAGGGAGGGACACACACACACACAGCGAGGGAGGGACATGCTCACACACAGCGAGGGAGGGACATGCTCACACACAGCGAGGGAGGGACATGCTCACACACAGCGAGGGAGGGACACGCATACACACAGCAAGTGGGGGACACGCACACACACAGCGAGGGAGGGACACGCACATACACAGCGAGGGAGGGACACGCACACACACAGCGAGGGAGGGACACGCACACACACAGCGAGGGAGGGACACACACACACACACAGCGAGGGTGGGACACACACACACACAGCGAGGGAGGGACATGCTCACACACAGCGAGGGAGGGACACGCATACACACAGCAAGTGGGGGACACGCACACACACAGCGAGGGAGGGACACGCACATACACAGCGAGGGAGGGACATGCTCACACACAGCGAGGGAGGGACACGCACACACACAGCGAGGGAGGGACACACACACACACAGCGAGGGAGGGACACGCATACACACAGCAAGTGGGGGACACACACACACACAGCGAGGGAGGGACACGCACATACACAGCGAGGGAGGGACACGCACACAAACAGCATGTGGGGGACACGCACACACACAGCGAGGGAGGGACACGCACATACACAGCGAGGGAGGGACATGCTCACACACAGCGAGGGAGGGACACGCACACACACAGCGAGGGAGGGACACACACACACACAGCGAGGGAGGGACACGCATACACACAGCAAGTGGGGGACACACACACACACAGCGAGGGAGGGACACGCACATACACAGCGAGGGAGGGACACGCACACAAACAGCATGTGGGGGACACGCACACACACAGCGAGGGAGGGACACGCACACAAACAGCAAGTGGGGGACACCCACACACACAGCAAGAGGGGGACACGCACACACACAGCGAGGGAGGGACACGCACACACACAGCAAGTGGGGGACACGCACACACACAGCGAGGGAGGGACACACACACACACACAGCGAGGGAGGGACACACACACACACACAGCGAGGGAGGGACATGCTCACACACAGCGAGGGAGGGACTCGCAAACACACAGCGAGGGAGGGACATGCTCACACACAGCGAGGGAGGGACACGCATACACACAGGCTATTTTAAGTGCTTATGGATTGCTTATGAAACGGAAGCCACTACAATTCCCTTTACTGTACCATCGCTATCTGTCAAAGCTCCTTCAGGTCTATATCCTCCGAATTGTTGAAACCTACTCTCACCATTGCAACTCCCATTATTTCCTAACATTGTTGAGTCTCTAAAAGCTTCCCTATCGGGTTAATCTCCTCCACTGCATACAACACTCCTAGCCTGTGTAATCTCTTCAATTCCTTCAGTTCCTATATCCCTATGTATAGGCGTGACTGCTTTGTGGCCATTGTATCCTCATTTATATCTGCAAAAGGCTCTGCTCACTGCAGCACATCCTATGCTCATAAGTGAATCTGGTCTCTCACAAGACTCTCTATCACTCTCTCCTCCAGTCTCTACAAGCTTCCCTATCCCTGTCGTATCTTGCAGCATGCACGCCACTCACTCTCTCTGATGTACCTTCCAGTGCATAAATTTATCTCTCCTTCTAACTGTATCCAGTCTACAACTTCATCCCTGTCTGTGCAACATCCTCCAGTCCATATACTCCTCTCTATTGCTGCAGCATTCTCCAGCTTATATCATCTTCCATGTGCTTGCAACATCCTCCAGTCCATACTAGCCAGCCTTTCCCTGTAATATTCTCCACTCCATACCATCCTCCCTATCACTGTGATATTCTCCAGATCCCACAACTATTGTTAAATGTACGACATCCTGGAATCCTGTGAATGTTTCTACGCCCTGATCAACATAGTCCATGTAACGATCCACAACCCTATACACATCCCTATCTCTGGAATCTAATCAAAGACGCTTTATCTCTCTAACTTCCTCCAAACAATAAAATGTTTTCTCCTGCGAACATTCTGTAGCAACTGTAACTATGTTTAAACCTGCAACATTGTCGCATCCCCAAACATCTCTCCCACTCTGTGACCTCTAACCATCCCTCAAAGGCCCTCACTCGGTGACACGCACCATGTATTTGCAACAAGGCAGATGGAATGACAGCATTAACTGAAGGGAACAGATATGATCGAACTGTTATTGTGGAGGGGTGGCTGCAGAATGATCATGGCTGGGATGTGATTATTGAGGGGTTGTAGGGATTTAGGCAGGATCAGCAAAAAACCAAACAAGGCCCCGTTTTGTTGTGAAGAAAGGACGCAGTCAGTGCATTAGTGAGACAGCCAATTTAACCTGGGAATCAAAATAGAGTCATTTTGAATGGACAGCTTCCAAATAGCAAGGGGGATCTGGAAGATCAAATCACAATCCATGCTCGTTGGTAAGTTGGATACAATATTTTCTTGGTGAGAGTCGACAGAGGCATGTGGAGTGGTCACTTTCTGATTGGACGTCTGTGGGCAATGGTGTTTCACAAGGATCAGTGCTGCGATGTCTGTGTGTAATTTATATCTGTGATTCAGATGGAAAGGTCAGCAGTTTGAGTGGTAATTTTGCAGACAACATTTGGAAAGGCATGCAATGATTCGGGATAGTTAGGGGAATTGTGGATAGTGAGGAAGAGTGTTAAAGGTTGCAGCAGTGTGTAGATCAGCTGGAACGCTGGGCAGAGATGTGGCAAATTGAATTTCATCGGGACAGGTGTGAAGTGATGCATTTATGAAGTCAAATGGAAGAGAGAAGTACACTAATTGACTAGTTGGAAACATTGATAAACAGAGAGACATTGGAAGCAAATCCATAGCTCCCTAAAAATAACAACACAACAGGATGTGGTGGTTGAGGGGGAGTATGGTATGCTTACCTTTATTAGGCACAGTATTGAGTACAGACGTTTACATGTCATGTTGTGACTGAATGAAACTTCATTCGGCCATGTTTGGAAGGTTGCGTGTCATTCTCATCACCACACTACAGGAAGGATGTGGAGGTTTTGGGGAGGTTGCAACAGAGGGTTGGCAGAATGTTGCCTGGATGAGAATGTGTTGACTGTAAGGAGGTTGGACGCAGTTGGATTGTTTTGCGTGAGTATCGGAGACTGAGGGGTGACCTGGTACAGTTATATAGTGTTAGGAGAGGCGTGAATAGTGCGGATAGTTGGAATCCTCCTTCCAATGTAGAAATATCATATACTAGGGCACTTCAGTTTAAGGTGAGAGTGAGAAGTTTTAAGTGAGATGAATGAGGCCAGTTGTCTTTACCGAGAGGGTGGAAGCTGCCCAGGAGGTGGGAGAGGTGGCAACGAGAGCAAATGTTTTAAGGGCATTTAGACAGAAACACGAACAGGCAGAGAATAGAGGGATATCGCCCATGTGCAGGCAGATGGGATTAGTTTAGAATAGCATCATTTTCAGCACAGCCATGGTGGGCTGAAGGGCCTATTACTCTGCTGTACTGTTCGATTTTCTAACTTAACGACATCTAACCTGTCAAAGCTCCTCCGAATCCTGGATGTTTCATTCAATTTCTCTCCCATTCTTCAAAATCCCAATAGGTTCTAGGGCAATCTACTCCACCTCTTCTCATTGGAAAATCCCGCCATCTCCAGGATCAGCCGAGGGAACCTTCCCTGGCCTGCCTCCTTAGGGCACGCATACTGTTCGTTATAATCTAGGTGTGGTCTGACTTGTACCTTGCATCGTTTTACCAAGACCTCCCTATTTTTAGACTCCATTCCCTTTGCCTTCTCGATTACCTGCTGATCCTGTAAGCTACCTGTTTCAGATTGATTCACAAGGATTCCCAAAACCCTTTGTGCAGTCAGTCTGAAACCAAACGGTGTTAGCCTGACCGTAAGTCGGGAATGTGCTGGAATGTGCTATAAAGAATATGACAATAAATGATAACTAGATACTTAGAAACAATGGGAGATGTATGATTTTATAAAAGGGGAATATTTTTAAATCTGTTGGATTCTATATTTTGGTCTAACCTTAAATGGCAGAATAGATAAGGGTCGGGGAGGCTAGTTGCGGTAGAGGGATATTTGAAATTTCAGAAGCATTTTGACAAGTTTCAACCAGGGCTAAAAATTAGCTCCGGAGAGAATAGGGCCCCTGAAAGGTCAATGAGGCTGTCTGTGTGGAATCACTGCTGATGGGTCAGATACTGAACACCTATTTTGCGTTTGGATTTACTACGGAGAAAGACATGGAAGCTCGGGAACTTAGGGAAATACATAATGATGTCTTGAAAAGAGTTCACATTGGAGTATAGGAGGTGCTGGATGTCTTAAAATGCAATAAGTTAGATAAAACCTTGGGACATGATCAGATGTATCCCAGCGCCTTTTAAGAAGCGAGGAAGAAAATTGCAGGAGCCCTCCCAGAGATATTTGCATCATCGACAGCCACTACAGCCCAGTGAGACTGATGGTAAGTTGGTAAGCCCTAAGGTGGTAAGTTGTTGGAGGAGATTCTGAGGGAAACGATCATCATGCCTTTGGAAAGGTAAGGACAGATTAACGATCGTCAGCATGGCTTTGTGAATGGGAAATCATGCCTCAAACCTGACTGTGGGGGTAGACAAGTGAGAGATCAAAGCAGAGCAGTACACGATGTGCACATGAACTTTATCAAGGCCTTTGACAAGGTTCTGCATGGCAGACTGGATAGTAAGTTTAGATCACACATAACCAGGGAGCGCTCACCAACCGGATACAAAACAGATTGACGGTAGGAGACAGGGCGTTTTTATAGAGGGTTGCCACTCAAACTGCAGGCCTGTGACCAACGGTGTGCCCTGGGGTTCGGTGCTGGGTCACTGTTGTGCATCATTTATATAAACAGTTTGGATGATAATACAGGAGCCATGGTTAGCAAGTTTGTGAGTGAGACTGAAATTGGTGATAATGTGGACAGTGAAGAAGGTTATCGAAGAGTACAATGGGATCAACAGTACTGCTGGACCAGTGAGGTGAGGAATAACAGGTGGAGAAATGCTAGATGTTATATTGTGGTAAAGCAGACCAGGCTGGACTTGTACAATTAATGTTCGGGCCCTGGGTAGTGTTGTCAATCAGTGACCCAGGGATGCAGGTACACAGTTTTTTGAAAGTAGCGTCATGGGTAGGCAGGCTGGTGAAGCAGGCGTTTGGGATGGTTCCCCTTCATTGGGCAGAGCATTGAGAGTAGGAGTTGGGATATCATGGTGTATCTGTACAGGACATTAGTGAGGACATCGTATAAACATTGTTGATTATCTGGAAAAAATCAACTTGTTCACGTATGTCCATTAGAGAGGAACATCTGACATTCTTACCTGGTCTGGCTCACATGTGACTCCAGTCCCACAGCAATATGGCTGACTCTGAGCTGCCTCTGGGCAATTAGCAGTGGGGCAATGTATGTTGGTCCATCTGGTGACATCCTCAGGCCATGAATGAATCAATGAAATTACAGATGTCTATCCCTACCTCTGCAAACAGCTCTAGCTGCAGCAATTCGTACTGACTTTGTAACATTGTTCAGGCCTTTTCCCCTCTCTGTGACACCCTCACCACCTCCAGCACCTTCACCTCTCCCCGTTCATCTGATTAAACGCTGAGCATGTTTCCTCTTCCTACTGCACTCCTCCTGCTCGGAGACTCCCTAGCGATCTCTTTAACACTGTGTCCACATTTCTAAACGTTGGCTTCTTCAGAATTGATAGGTTTTTTTTCATCGCTTAATCAACTCTGATAAGTCCTGGACCAAGATCGTCCAAAGAGGGGGAGGAGTATTGGGAAGGTGTCGAGTACCTCGAGACTTTCTGTGGGGAAAATAGGAATCCAGGGAAAAACAGCACAAGGGGTGCATGACCACACCAACGCCCCACACACCCCCTTCCCATGGCCACTTTCTGCGTCAAGTGTAACAGAGTCTGTGGAAGGCCACATCGGTCTATACAGCCAACTCCAGACCCCGCCCCCGAGAGTGGGAGAGAGTCAGCCTCGTCTGTGACCCACCGCCAAAGAGATGATGAGATAGGAAGGTTGAATCCCCTCACAATTATCCCAGTGTCTTTGTTACAAATTCAAACAATTCCCTGTTAATGCAGTGTCTAATAATGTGCTATCACTCAGTATCTCTCCATGTGGTATTGCTCGCTGTGTCAGTCTATTTGCTGCCACTGTCAGCATTTCTCCCTCTTACATCCTGAGTCAACAGAATTGTCCACTCCAGAGAGACGCAGCAGCACGGGCACGGGATGGAGACTGGAATTTTCGAGATCTCTGCTGGACTCTGTGCCACTCTGCATGAATTATCCTCATTGCATCAGTCTAATTTCCCATTCTGTCTATCTCTGTCTCATGCAGGTAATCAGGATGTTCCTAACTCTTGTCTCATCCATCACCTCATTGAAGCTGGTTAGTCAGCCAGAGAGGGATGGAGAGGGAGATCTGGAGCCTTCAGTAAATCCTGCAGCCCATAAGATCACTCACAGTAAACAGTACAGGGTGGAGGTAGTAGACGCCTATATTCAGATCCGGAAGACAGGGCATAGACACAGAGCTGGGCAAGGAGCAGCAACATTCTAGACTTCATTTCCACCATCTTGTGAGGGTCCTGCCTTCACCTCTGCTGTACTGGTCCTCGATACGACAGCACAGGGAATCGCAGGCATCAATCCTGGCCCATGCTGTGTTCGTGATCTCTGTAATATCCTCCAGTCCCGATAATCCTACCTCTGTCTGGAATCTCCTCTAGTCCACACCATTTTCTCTCTCTCTCTCTGTCAGGTTCTCCAATCCCTAACACCCTAATTCCTAAACTTCTATGTAGATACTAAATTCCTTCATCCCTGTAAACCCTGAGAGTCCTGTCTATCCCTGTAAGATCCTCCCACCAATACCACCTCCATGTCAATGTATTTGTCTTTAACCTCTCCATCGGTCCCTATCTATGTAATCTTCTCCAGCTCCTACCACCCTTCCTTGGCTGTGAAAAATTTGTAATCTCCTTATCCTTCTCCAATTCTTTGATCTTTATCTTGTTAAATTTCACCCTCATTTCCGACACCATACCCCTCGCGACCATAGGAACCTCTTTCAGTTTGTGCAACCCTCCCCATCTATGTAACTGTCTCCATCCCAGCAACCTGGCATTCTCCATTGCCTTCCGATCTCTGTAACCTTCAGAACCGAGAAGCCTTCTTATAACTGTAAACGTCTTCAATCACTACAATCTTCCATATGTCTGTTAGTATTCACAATACACTTCTCCCGGAAACACTCCCTGTCTGTGCCTCTCAGTCTGCCTGCCTCTCCCTACATCCATCCCTATCCCTACCTCCAGAATTTAATCCAGCTCCCTCTATCTCTGTAAATTCCTCCAATCCCCAAACCCCTTTGTGCCTCTGACATTCTTGACCAGATGTAACTCTGTTTAACTCTAACATCCTCGAGTCCCTGTAAGCCTCCCTATCTCTGTAACCTCTACGCATCTGTTCAACCCCCCATTACTGAGGAATGACACCCTGCATTCGCCATAAGGCAGATGGAATGACAGTGAAGAGATATGATGGAACTATCTGTTAGCTGCTGAATGACCATCGCTGGGAGGTGAATGCTGAAGGTTTGTTGGGATAGAGTCATAGAGTCAGACAGATGTACAACATGGAAACCGACTCTTCGGTCCAACCCATCCATGCTGAGCAGATATCCCTACCCAATCTAGTCCCAAACGACAGACTAGGCAAAAAGCCAACAAGTTGTGAAGGAAGGATGAGGTTAAGACATTAATGAGACAGTCATGTGGATCTGAATATGAAAAATGGAGCTGAGAATAAGCAAGCAGCAGCAACCGTTAGCAGGAGTTCTTTTGTAGGCACCAACCAGTAATGAAATGTCAATATGGTTACAGTCAGGACACTGAATGTACTTATGGCAAGGGCAGTACAGTAACTGTGTGAGACAGTGGTCTCCATCCCGACTGATACAGCAATGAGTATCAGTGCTGTAACAGATAGAATCCTGGATTGTATGTGAGATGGTTTTCTATAACATCATATCATATTTGTAGATCAAATGCTGTGTACTAATAAATATCCAATAATCCCATTATAAAGGAGTTTTGTGAGCAGAGACCCATTATATTATGCAGGACATATTGAGTTTGTGCTCAGACAATGAGATGTAGAAGGGGAATGAGGCCATTTGGCCCATTGAGTATGCTCTGTCCTTCAATCAGATCATGACTGATCTGATACTGTTCAACTCTACTTTCCTGCCTTTTCCACAAAATCCTTGTTTCGCTGATTCATTAACATCTGTAGGAGGTTACAGAACAGTTGGAGAGATAGACAGAAATGGCAAATTGAGTTTAACCTGGACAAGTGTGAGATGATGTCAAATTCAATAAGAACGTTAGCATACTGAGAGATATTGATATACAGAAGGATCTTGGTGCAAGTCAGTAACTCCCAGAAAATGGCAACAGAAGTGTTTCAGATGGGAAAAAATGGAGTACTAGCCTTCATCAGTCACAATGTTGGGTATAGTGGTTTGCATCTGATGCTGTGGTTCTATAAAACGTTTGTTTGGCCACATTTGGAGTACTGTGTGCAGTTCTCATCTCCACACAATAGGGAGGCTTTGGAGAGGTTGCAAAACAGGTTTATCAGCATGTTGCCTGTGTTAGGGTTTTTAAGGGTGTGTTAGGTGTAAGAGGAAATTAAACAAAGTTGGATTGTTTTGTGAGAGTATCAAAGGCTGACAGGTGATCAGGTACAGGAATATAACATTTGGAACAGGGATAAATAATGTTGATAGTCAGAATCTTCAGAGTGGATGTTACCGAGGGAGGTCGTAGAAGCAGAAATGTGAGTAAAGTTTTGAAGTGGGATTTAGACAGAAACATGAACAGGCGGAGAATAGAGGGATATAGACCCAGGTGCTGGCAGATGGTATAAGTTAGAATAGCATCATGGACAGCTCAGACGTGGTGGGCCGAAGGGCCTGCTGCTGTGCTCTACTGTTCTATTTACTAACTTCCCAGCATCTGCCCGATCAGACCCCCTCAGAATCTTGGATGTTTCATTCCATTTCTCTCTCATTATCTAAACTTCAATGGGTTCAACCTCAACCTGCTCCACCTCTTCTCATTAGAAACTCCCTCCATTCCCAGGATCAGCCGAGTGACCCTTCTCTGGACTGCCTCCACTGCGACAATATCTTTCCTGCGAGCACTCTCACTGTTCATAATATTCGAGGTGTGGTCTGACTTGTACCTTTCATAGTTTTAGCTAGACCTGCCTATTTTTAGACTCCATTCCCTCTATAATAAATGTCAGCATTTGATTTGCCTTCTCTGTTACCTGATGACTCTGTAAGCTACCTTTTTCAGATTGATAAACAAGAACTCCCTCAACCCTTTCTGCTGTCGGTCTGAAACCAAATAGTGTTAGCCTGATAGTAAGTCGGGAGCATACTGAAATTGTTAGAAAGGGTATGTCAATATATAATAACTGGCCACTTAGAAACACATTTGATAAAAGAGAATGTGTTTTTGAGCCGGTTGGATTTAATTTGTTGGTGTGAATATAAATGGCAGAATTGCAAGTTTGCAGGAGAGGTGTAGTGGTATAGGGGATATGGTGTATTTGAATTATCAGAAGCCTTTGTGCAAGTTTCAATAAGGGCTAAAGAGTAACTTGGTAGCGAATAGGGCCTCTTAAAGATCAATAAGGTCACCCATGTGTGGCACCAGAGGAGATAGGTGAGATATTAGACAAAATAATCTTGTCAGTATTTACTGTGGCGAAAGACATGGAAGCTCGGGAACTTGAGGAAATAAATAGTGATGTCTTGGAAAGAATCCTCACCAGAGAAGAGCAAGTGCTGGAATCTTAAAACAAATAAAGGGAGATCAATCATCAGCAGCTCATTAGGTCAATCCTAGAATATTGTGGGAAGCTAGGGAAGAGATTGCAGTGTCCCTAACAGAGATATTTATATTATCAACAGACACAGTGAGGTGTTGGAAGACTGGAGGGCGGCTGATGCTGTTCCATCGCTTAAGGACTGCAGGGAAAAGCCAGGAAATTACAGCCCCGTGAGTCTAGTGATGGGGAAGTTGTTGGAGGAGATTTTGAGATAAAGGAGCTCCTTACATTTACAAAGGCAAGGGCTGATTCGAGATGGTCAGCATGACTTTGTGAGTGGAAAACCACGTTTCACAAACCGGATTGACTCTTTGAGGAGGTGGCCAAAGGTAGATGAAGGCAGAGCAGTCAACGTTGTCCACATGGACTTTGGCATTTAGTCAAGAGGAAGAAGGAAGCTGACTTAAGGTTGAGGAAGCAGGGATCAGACAGGTTTCTAGAGGGGAACATGGAGCAGCACGGTGTCTCAATGGTTAGCACTGCTACCTCATAGCACCACGGACTCCATTTTGATTCCAGCCTCAGGCGACTGTCTGTGTGGAGTTTGCACATCCTCCCCGTGTCTGCATGGGTTTCCTCCAGGTGCTCCGGATTCCCCCCACAGCCCAAGGATGTGTATGTTAGGTGACTCAGCCATGCTAAATTACCCATAGTGTTCAGTGATGGGTAGGTTTGGCGCATTAGTCAGGGCAAATGGAGAGTAATAGGGTGGGGGAATGGGGCTGAGTTGGATACTGTTTGGAGGGTTGATATAGAGCTGTTGGGCTAAATGGCCCGTTTCCACACAGTAGGGATTCTCTGAAGGTACCAGAAAGGAACCGAGGAATGGACGTAGGTCAACTAGAAGGGGCATGAAAAAACATTGTTGGGAAGGATTAAGGAAAATCGTAAGGCATTCTCCACTTATGGGAGGAACAAGAGCATGGCCAGAGTGAGGATAGGGCCGGTCAGGGATAGTGGAAGGAACTTGTGCCTGGAGTCACAGGAGGTAGGGGAGGTCCTTAATGAATACTATGTCTCAGTAGTCACTGCTGAGAGGGACCTTGTCATTTGTTAGGACAGCGAGAAACAGCCTGATGTACATGAACAGGTGAATGTTACGAAGGAGGATGTGCTGAGAATTTTGTAAAAGATAAGGATAGATAAGTCGCTGAACCAGACTGGATGTGTCCAAAGTTACTACATGAAGCGAGGGTGTGAATTGCTGCGCACCTGGATGATGACCTTTGCACCCTCACTGTCCACTGGAGTCAGACCAGATGATTGGAGGCAGGAAAATATTATTCCCTTGTTCAGGAAAGGGAATAGGGATAATCCTGGGAATTGCACACCTGTCAGTCTTCTGTCTGTGGTTTGCAGACTATTGGAGAGGACTCTGGGAAACAGGATTTATTATTCTTTGGGAAACCATAGTTTAATTAGAGGTGGTTAGCATGGTTTTGTAAGGTGCAGGACATGCCTCACAAATCTTATTGAATCTTTTGAGAATGTGACAAAACACCTTTATGGCTCATTCAGAAAGTACGGAGGCCTGGGATACAGGGAAACCTGTCTGTTTGGATACAGAATTACTGGCTCACAGAAGACAGAGGATGATGATAGATAGAAAGAAATCATCCTGGAGCTCAGTGACCAGTGGTTTTCTGCAGGGAGTGGTTACAGGACCTCTGCTCTTTGTAATTTTATGAATAACTTGGATGTGTGAGTGGAAGAGTTGGTTAGTAAGCTTGCCAATGACACGAAGGTTGGTGGAGTGGTGGATAGTGTGGAGGTCTGTTGTAGGTCGCAACGGGACATTGACAGGATGCAGAGCTGGGCTGAGAAATGGCAGATGGAGTTCAATCTGGAAAAGTGTGAAGTCATTCATGTTGAAGATTGAATTTGAATGCAGAATACAGGGTTAAAGGCAGGATCTTTGGCAGTGTGGAGGAACAGAGGGATCCTGGGTTCCAAGTCCCTAGATCCCTCAAAGTAGCCACCCAAGCTGATACACTTGTTAAGAAGGAATATATTGTGTGGGATTTCATTAGTTTGGGGATTGAGTTTTAAAGCTGTGAGGTTATGCTGCAGCTGTACAGAGCCCTGGTTAGACCCCACTTGGAATATTGTGTTCATTTCTGGTCCCTTCATTACAGGAAGGATGTGGAAGCTTTAGAGAGGGTAAGGAGGAGATTTACCAGGATGCTGCCTGTACTGGAGAGCATGTCTTATGAAGAAAGGTTGAGAGAGCTTTTCTCAGTTAAGTGAAGTAGGGTGAGGGGTGACTTGGCAGAAGTGAACAAGGTGACGAAAGTCATAGAGTGAATAGAGAGAGACTTTCTACCCTGACATAAATAGCTATTACAAGGGGGTATAATTTTCTGGTGATTAGCGGATGGTTAAGGGGAGATTGCAGAGGTAGGTTTGTTACATACAGAGTGGTGGCTGAGTGGAATGCACTGCCAGCGGTGGCAGTAAAATTAGATGCATTAGGGACATTTAATATACTTCTGGATAGGCACATGGATGATAATAAAATGAAGGGTATGGAAGTTAGAGTCATAGAGGTGTACAGCATGGAAACAGACCCTTCGGTCCAACCCGTCCATGCTGACCCGATATCCCAACTCAATCTAGTCTCACCTGCCAGCACCCATCCATATCCCTCCAAACCCTTCCTATTCATATACACAACCAATTGCCTCTTAAATGTTGCAATTGTACCAGCCTCCAACACTTTCTCTGGCAGCTCATTCCATACACGTACCACCCTCTGTGTGAAAAAGTTGCCCCTTAGGTCTCTTTTATATCTTCCCCTCTCACCCTAAACCTATGCCCTCTAGTTCTGGACTCCCCAACCCCAGGGAAAATACTTTGTCTATTTACCCTATCCATGCCCCTCATAATTTTGTAAACCTCTATAAGGTCACCCCTCAGCCTCCGACGCTCCAAGGAAAACAGCCCCAGCCTGTTCAGCCTCTGCCTAGAGGTCAAATTCTCCAATCCTGGCAACATCCTTGTAAATCTTTTCTGAACCCTTTCAGGTTTCCCAACATCTTTCCGATAGTAAGGAGACCAAAATTGCACGCAGTATTCCAACCGTGGCCTAACCAATGTGCTGTACAGCCGCAACATGACCTCCCAACTCCTGTACTCAATACTCTGACTAATAAAGGAAAGCATACCAAATGCCTTCTTCACTATCCTATCTACCTGCGACTCCACTTTCAAGGAGCTATGCACCTGCACTCCAAGGTCTCTTTGTTCAGCAACACTCCCTAGGACCTTACCATTAAGTGTATAAGTCCTGCTAAGATTTGCTTTCCCAAAATGCAGCACCTCGCATTTATCTGAATTAACTCTACCTGGCACTTTTTTTTTATCTTACGGTCGGATAAAAGATTGGCAGATCATCACAGCCGAAAGGTCTTGTTCTGTACTGTTCTGTGTTCTACATGTCGTATGGTAAACTGGGTAATAAGCTCAGATCAGTGTAAAAGGATATAACATTCAGGAGGAGCTAGTCAACTGGACAGAAAATTGGGCTTGATGGTAGGAGACAGAGGGTGATGGGGGACATGCTGTTTTTCTGACTGGAGACATGTGACCAGCGGTGGAGTGGGTCCCCTGTTGTTTGATATTTGGATAAATGGTTTGGATGGGAATATTGGTTTCCTGGTAAGTAAGTTTTTTGGGTGACACTGAAATTGGTGGTAAAGTGGACAGTGATGAAGGTTATCTGTGATACAACAGGATGAACAGTCCTGCTGGGATAGTGGGCTGAAGAATATCAGATGGAGTTTAATTAGATAAATGTGAGGTGTTCCATTTTGGTGAAACAAACCAGGGCGGGACTTGTACAGTTAATGTTCGGGCCCTGGGTCGTGTTGTCAGTCAGTGACCCAGGGATGTAGGTACACAGCTCTTTGAAAGTGGTGTCACAGGTAGACAGGCTGGTGAAGCAGGTGTTTGGGATGGTTACCTTCATTGGTTTGAGCATTAAGAGTTGGGATGTTATCTTATATCTGTACAAGACATTGGTCAGGCCATCATAAAAACATTGTTGATCAGTGGGAAGAACTCATCTGGTTCACTGACCTCCTTTTGTATAGAACATCTGATGTTCTAACCTGGTCTGGCTAACATGTGACTCCAGACCCACTGCAGTTTGGCTGACTCTGAGCTGTCCTCTGAGTAGTTAGCAAGACACCCACATCCCATGAATGAATAAATAAAAATACATATGTCCCTCCCTACCTCTGCAAAGACCTCCAGCTGCAGCAATCCGTACTGGTTTTGTAACACCGTTCTGGACCTGACCACTTTCTATAACACTCTTACCACCTCCAGCACCTTCACCTCTCCATGTTCCTTTTGTGACATGAAACCCTGACAATGATTCCCCTTCCCACAGCCCTCCTTCTGCTTGCAGACTTTTTGCAATCCCTTTCAAACTTACTTCTAAAACACACTCTCACTTCAGGATTTTAAGTACTTTTTGGTAATTTTCTCAGCCTCATAATCTAATATGATACATTTTGTCCTGAGTGAGGGGCCGGTGGGGATTTCTTGCTGAGGTTTTGTCTGTTTCAATGGAATGTCCTTTTGTTGAGTGTTTTACACTGTTCCTTCAAATGTTTTCCACTGTTCATTTACAGGCACATATTTCAGTCGGTTTCACCTCTTTACCTTGGTCAGTTCTCATCTCAAATCATTTCATTGGCCATTTATGTTTCTAGTTGTAGCTGCCCTTTCTGTGATTCACTTTAAAACTTTATATTTCTTTAAACTGCACTTTATCACAATTTCCCAGAGGATCTCTCCAGGTGACATTACTCATTTGCTTAGTTTCATCACACAACTCTGAGATAGTTACGTCCCTAGCCACTTGCACAATTTGTTTTTCAAAGCAACACTGAAAAAAATTCTCTGAACACCTCTTCCAATATCACTGTTGCCAGTGTGACTGTCCCAGATTATGTGAATATTGAAGTTTCCCAAAATTATCACAATGTGTTTGTTAAAAAATTCCAATGAGTTCCTGTTTAATGCAGTGATGAGCAATGGAATGCTTTTCGATGGCGAAAACTGTTCTGCTGCTTGTGTCCTTGGCAAAATGTAGCCAGAATTTACATTCAGACTGACTCTACTTCATGATCTGATGCCAAGTGCTTTCTCTGTAAGGCCTTTGTTATCCATTATTGTTTGTGTTACCCATTTTGCCTGAGTTTCCGCAAGGTTGTGATCCATTGAATATTTATGTCCACCTTTTGTTCACCCTGTAACCACATCACACTGGTGTCTAAATCTTTTATCTCTGTGTCACAAATCAATCTAACTTATTGATGAGACATTACCCATTCCAAAAAAAACCATAATTTACTCTTTCCCACAATTTCCTGTCACAAACCGATTCCCTGATGCAGTTTTAGTTAAACTCTGTCCCATCCTGTTCCTTTCTGCTTGTCTAGAGTCACATTTCCATGCTGCTCCCATACTTTACCTTTCCTCTGTGGATTTGGAAAGCTCCTTTCACCTGAATCCTGTCACTGCATCCTCTCTGTCAGTTTGAAGCCGTGTCCATAAACCTACTGACATGACTTGTCAGGACACTGGTCACAATACAGTTCCAGTGGGACCATCCCAATGGATTATCTTTTTAAATCAGGTATGGGATGTGGGAGTCTCTGGCTGATCAGCTTTCTTCCTCAGCCCTAGCTGCCCTTGAGCTGAGTAACGTGCTTGGCCATTTCAGAGGGTAATTGAGAGGCAAACACTTTGCTGTGGGGATGTTGTGCAGACCACGTGAGGATGGGCAGATGTCCTTCTTGAAAGGACAAGTGTTTGGGCTTTTTTTTGGGTACATCAGCAATGGTTTCATACGTATTTATCGACTGTTAATTACCTTTTCTTTTAGTTATTGATTTCAAATTTCTGCATTTCTGATGGTGGGATTGAAACCTGCCTCCACAGAACATTCTCTGAGGTTTGGCATACGTGCTCTCGCAATAATACTACAAGGCCAGCAATTCACCTGCTCACCGGTTGCTCATCCCTGAGCACTGATACATCATGAAGTGCGTCATGAAGCTAAACCCGTTTTTCCTACATATTTGTTTGATCCTGAAATCATCCTGAACTCTGGTGATATCACTCATTATCTCTCTATGTGGTTTCCCTCACTGTGTGGGTCTGATTGCTGCCTCTCACTCACTCAGTGTCTCTCACTCTTGCAGCTACTCCCACCCTGAGCCAACAGAATTCTCCACTCCAGAGGGTCACAGCAGCACATGCCAAGGATGGAGACTGGTATTTTCCAGATCTCTGTGGGATACAGTATCATTCTCCCTGTGTAACCTTCACTGCATATGTCTAATTTCCCAATCCATCTATCTCTCAGTCTCCTGTAGGTACTCAGGAAGTTCCTGACTCAGTAGCCTTTCCAGCTGCTGGGTGTTTTGTCCATCACCTCATTGTTTCTCTGGTTGACCAACCATTTTCAAAGTGCAGGGACGTCTGGAGCCTTCAATAAATCCTGCAGTGAGGAAAGATCACTGACATGCACAGAGCAGAGAGCAATGAGAAGGCTCCAAGCATTGGCTAAAAAGACATGACACAGATACAACGCTGGAGGGGGAGCACAGTACAGACACACTCCAGGCTCAATCACCGCCCCTAATCTAACTTACTTTGTACTGAGTCAGCATCGGGAGTGTCACAGTTATCGATCCAGGCCTGTGCTGTCTTAGTGAGCATCAGTATAACAAAGGGAAAAACAGGCTTCCCACGTGAGGGTAGGAATGCTGCCTGGGATCTTTCTGTTCTGCGTTCCCTCTCCAAAACTGTATCTATGTCATGTCTCCTTGACTAGTGTCTTCAAAAATGTGTAACTCCTACATCAGTTCCAGTCCCTGTAACCTCCTCCCTTCCCTTTCGTCCCTCCACATATTTGAAACGTGCTGCATTTCAGTCGACCATCCCTGTCTCTGTAACCTGCTTCAGTGTCTACAACATGCCTTATCTCAGTAGTCTCCTCCTCCAATAACTGGAGACACAGTCATGCAGCACGGAAACAGAAGCTTCAGTCTGACTAGTCCGTGCTGACCAGGTTTACCAAACTGAACGAATCGCTTCAGCCTGTGTTTGGCCCATATCCATTCAAACATTCTCCTGTCCATGTACCTGCCCAAATGTCTTTTCCATGTTGTAATTGTTCTTGTTTCTCCATGTGGCCCTGGCAGTCTGTTCAGTCTACGCACCATACTCTGTGGATAATTTTGCCCCTCAGCTCCCTCTTTAAATCCTTGCTCTCTCACCTCCCGTTTATACCCTCTAGCTTTGGACTCATCTAACCTTGGCTATTCAACTTACTCAGGGCCCACAAGATTTTGTAAACCTTGATAAGTTCACCCCATAGCCTCCTCTGCCCAAGGGAAATATTTTGGACGATGTTACAATTATCTCCAACTCATATATCAAACTGCTGGCCAATGAAGGCAAGTCTACCAAATGCTGCTTTCCCCACACAGTCCACCTGTGATGCCATTTCCAAGGAACAATGTAACTGTAGCCCTTGGTCTCTCTCTGTTTGACAACACTGCCCAGGGCCCTGCTATTTACTATGTTAGTCATCCTTGGTTTGACTTAACAAAATCCAACATCTGAATTCAACTCCATCTTTCATTCCTTGGTTCACTGCCTCAGTTGGCCGAGGTCCCCTTTGATAACTGTATTCATTGCCCACTACACCATTAAATTGATCATCCATAAAATTACAAACAATGACTCCTATATTCTCAACCAAATCGTTTACGTAGATGATATACATCAGTGGACCCAGCCCCGAAAGTTATGCCAAGCTGCTGGTCACAGGCCACCACTCTGAACAACGACCCTCTGTCTCCTACTGTCAAGCCAATTTTGTATCCAGTTGGTGAGTTCTCCCTGATCCCATGTGATCTAATCTTATGAAGCAGTATATCATGCTTAACCCTGTCAAAGGCCCTGCTTAGGTTGGTGTAGACCATGTATGGTCACAACTTCAATGAAAGCAATCAAGTTAGTGAGACCTGATTTTGTACGCACAAAGCCATGCTGACTATCTTGCATTAATCCTTGCCTTTCCAGATGCATGTAACTCCTATCTGGCAGAATCACTTCCACCACCGACATGTGGCTAATTGGTGTTTACTTCCATGGCTTTCCATCGCAGCCTTTCTTAAATAATGGAACAACACCATATTCTTGTCATTGTTGAACAGCATGGAAACTGACCCTTCATGATTTCAAACAAATCTCATCCCAGCTGTCTGTTGAAGGACCATATCCCTCTAACCCTTCCCTATTCCCGTACTTAACCAAATGTCTTTTAAACATTGTAATTGTACCCACATCCACCCCTTCCTCAGGAAGTTCTTTCCACACTCAAACCAACCTCTGTGTAACAATTTGCCCCCATGTCTTTTTGTTTTGAACATATCCCTCCTCTCAACTTAAACATGCGGCCCCTCCACTTGCGACTCCCCATCCTGGGGAAAAGGCAACTGCCATTAACTCTATCTATACCTCTCATCTTTTTCATAAACTTCCATCAGGTCATCTATCACCCTCCAGGCTCCAGTGAAAAAAGACTCTGGCTGGATAGGCTTTTTTCCAGAACTCAAGCCTTCCATACCCAGCAACATCCTGGTAAAACTCTTCTGAAACCCATGCAGCTTAATAATATCCTCCCTATAACTGGGCGACCAGAACTGGACAGAGTATTGCAGAAGAGGCCTCACCAATGTCTGTGCAATCTCAACCTGACGTTGCAAATCCTACACTCAATGGACTGAGCAATAGTCAAGCATGCAAAGCACTGTCTTATCCATCCTGTGATGCAAACTTCAAGAATTATGTACCTGAACCTGGAGGTCCTTCTGCTCTACAAAACTAACCGAGGCCCGAACATTAATTGTATAAGCTCTACCCTTGTTTGTTTTACCAAATGCATTACCTCGCATTTATTGAGATTGAATTCCATCGACAGCTTTTCAGCTCATTCGCCCATATTATCAAGGTCCCTTTGTAATCGTAGCAAACCTCCTTCACTGTCCACGATTCCACAATCCAGTCTTCCAGCCATCACACATGGTTGTCAATTGTACAAATACCTTTGCTTGGGGCTCCACAATTTCTTGCCTAGCATCACAAAATGTCCTGTGATACACTTAATGAGGTCATAGGGCTTTCCATACCTTTGTGTTTTAAAGCCTCCAGCACCACCTCTTCTATAATATTCACTCTTTTCAAGTCATAGAGATGAACAGCATGGAAACAGAGCCTTCAGTCCAACTCATTCATACTGACCAGAAGATCTAAATGCATCCATCTGATTTACCAGCATTTGGCCCATGTACCTCAAAACCTTTATTATTCATATACCCATCCAGATACCTTTTAAATGTTGTAATTGTATCAGTCTCTGTTACTTTCTCTCTCAGCTCATTCCATACACACACATCACTATGTGCATGAGAAAGCTGTCCCATCAAACCCTTTTAAAACTTTCCCCTCGAAAGTTAAACCTATGCCCCCTCGTTTTGGACTCCCCACCCCTGGGAAAAGTCCTTGAATGTTTATCCAATCCATACACCTCATGTTTATATAAATCTCTGTCAGGTCACCCCTCAGTCTCCGATGCTCCAGGGAAAATAACCCCAGCTTATTCTGCAACAACCCTGGCAACATCTTGTGAATCTTTTCTGAGCACTTTCAGGTTTCACAGCATCATTCCTATAGCAAGGTGACTGGAATTGCAGAGAACTCCAATTGTGATCCAACGTAATTCCCTGAGTTCCCCAGTGTTTTGTCCACAGTAAGTTCTGGTGTGAAAAATTTGTTTAGGATCTTAGTAAGTATCCTGCAGTTCACACATTAATGGCCTCATTGATCTTTAAGGGTCGCTATTTTGTCCTGAGGTACTCGTTTACTTTTAATATTTTTCCAATCACTTTTGAATTCTCCTTATCCTTCTCTGCCGATGCTATTTCATGTACCCTTTCTGAATTCCTGATTTCTACCCAAAGTATATTCCTACAGCCCCTGAAATCCTCAGGGATTCCCTTGATCCAGCTGGCTATACCTGACATGTGCCCCCCTTTTCCTTGACCAGACCTTCAATAGACAGTCAGTGTTTACAAATGCTGTCAGCATTGAGCTGCACACAAACAGGAACATGCTGGTGGTGATCGCTCAATTTATCTCACTTTTGAAATATTCTCACTTGCCAGACTTCCCTTTCCCTGTAAATAGACTCCGCAATCACCTTTTGAAAGTTCCTGCCAAATACGATCATGATTGGTCTGGCCCCATTTTATAACTTGAACTTGTGGTCCAGGCCTGTCCTTTTCCATAGCTGTTTTCAAACTAGTAGAACTGGTCACTTTAGCAAAATGCTTTCCCACTAACGCCTCAGTCCCTTTCCCTACCTTAATTCCCAAGGAGAGGTCAGGTTTTGCCCATTTCTGTTTTCAGGCCATTTACACATTGATTGGGAGTTTTCTGGAACGCACTTACCAAATTCCTTCCTTGCAAATGCTGGACACTGGCAGTTCCAGACTAGGTTTGGAAAGTTTAAAAACCTCTACCATAACAGCCCTATTAATTTTGATTAATATTTGAGACCTCCCGACATATTTGTTCTTCAGTCTGCCACTGACTATTTGGGGTCAATAGGACAATCGTGTCAGAGTGATGACCAATTCTTATTTCTCAGTTCCACTAACGTAGCTTCACTGGATAATCCCACAGGTATATTCTCTGTAAGCACTGATGTGGTGACACATGAAATCAAAACCCACAACCACGCGTCCTCTCTTGCCTCCTTTTCGATGCTTCCTGCAGTCTCTCTAACTTGAAACAATGAGTTGCCAGTCCTGCCCCTCCCTCAGCTGTGTTTCTGTAATAACTATAAACTCCCAGTCCCATGTTCAAATCCATGTCCTGAGTTCATCTGTCAGGCCTCTTTCATTGAAATAAATGTAGTTTGATTATCAGTTTTTCCCCCATTCCCTGTTATGTTCTTGCCTGCCTTATCTGTTGAATTTGCTCTCTTTAACTTGTGCACCAGCCTCAATCTTCTTTCTGGCCTTACGACTGTTTAAGATCCAACACCCTCCAAGATTAGATTATATCCTGTCAAGCAGCTCTAACAATTCACCACATCAGGATATGGGTCCCCCCACCTCCTGCTCCCAGCTCAGGTACCTTTCCCACCTTGTCTCCCTGTGCTGACACCTACAGGGTCTCGGGACTTGTCCACTAAGTTCCCTGTGTTCCTCAGTACTCCACAAGGACCAACCATTCATTATGTCTTATCGCTTATCACAGGGTATGACCTCACATTGATCAGAACTAAACTCTGATCAGATTATCATCTGATCGTCATCAGACTGTAGCTAGAGACCATCCTCTTCAGTGTGGACAACACCCTCACCTTTCATGTCATCTGCAAACCTATTCATGATTCCTTCTACTTGCACATCCAAGTTATTATTCGACAATAACCAGCAATATTTGCTGTACAGATCCCTATGGTACAGCCGCTGTTGAAAGGAAATCAAACACGAAGAGGTTTATCCACCAATTGTGTATCCAATTTACCAACTTGCCTTGAATCCCAGTGGCTCTTCCCTTTTGAACAAGCCTTCCATGTGGGACCTTGTCAAATACCTTAATGAACTCCATGTAACCCAGACCATTTGCACTGCCCTCATCAATATTTTCAGACCCATTTAAAAAAAATGCAACTGAATTCCTCAGACAGTATCTTCCTCTGCCAAATCCGTGATGATTCAGCCGAGTTGATTCCTGCCTTTTCAAGTGTTGATGCATCCTCAGAATGTTCCCAGAAATGTCCCTCCCTCTGCTGCCAGACCATCTGCTATGTAATTACCTGGCCTATCCCTGCTGCCCTTCTTGAACAAAGGAACCACAATAGCGGCCCACATGATTCACCCGGACCAGTCCTACACGGTCCCGGGCCGGAGGATACACGATAACGTCCACCTGGTCCGGGACCTGATCCATTTCTGTCGATGGGCTGGTCTGCCGAGCGCCTTCATATCTCTCGACCTGGAGAAGGCGTTCGACAGGGTCGATCACGAGTACCTGCTCGGGACTCTGCGGGCATTCGGGTTCGGGACGCAGTTCGTCGCCCGGATCCAACTTTTGTACGCCGCCGCAGAGTGTCTGGTTAAAGTTAACGGGTCCCTGACGGCGCCCCTTCGCTTCGGGAGAGGAGTGCGTCAAGGCTGCCCCCTGTCCGGCCAGCTGTATTCCCTGTGCGTGGAGCCTTTCCTGCATCTCTTGCGGAGGAGGTTGTCGTGGCTGGTTCTGCGCGGCGCGGTCAGGGGGGTGGTCCTCTCGGCCTACGCCGACGACGTGCTCCTCACTTTCACCGACTCGGCTGACCTGGGGAGGATGCGCGAGTGCCAGGCCGTGTACTCGGCGGCGTCTTCCGCCAGGATCAACTGGGCCAAATGTTCCGGACTACTGGTCGGCCCGTGGCGGGTGGACTCTCTGCCGGAGGAGTTACGGGGGTTCAGCTGGAGTACCACCCATCTCCTCTACCTGGGGGTCTACCTCAGCCCGGCTGAGGAATCCTGGCCGGCCAACTGGCAGGAGCTGGAGGCCAAAGTCTCGGCTCGCCTAGGCCGCTGGACAGGACTGCTCCGAGTGCTATCTTACAGGAGTCGAGTGCTGGTCATAAACCAGCTGGTGGCCGCCATGCTGTGGTACCGGCTGGTCACTTTGGTCCCTCCTCCTGGCTTTGTCGCTGACATCCAGAGAACGTTGGTCGATTTCTTCTGGGACAAAAAGATGCACTGGGTCGCCGCGCAGGTTCTGAGTCTCCCTATTGAGGAGGGCGGTCAGTCGCTGGTGTGCGTCTGCACCCAGGTCGCGACGTTCCGCCTTCAGACCTTGCAGCGATACCTTTACGTCGAGCCTCCTCCTAGATGGTGCGCCCTGGCGACGTATTTTTTCCGCCAGGTGCGTAACCTCAACTACGACACGCAGCTCCTGTTCGTCGACCGAGACAGTTTGGAGGTCGCCCTCAAGACGCTGCCTGTCTTTTACCAGGACCTGATCACTGTTTGGAACATGGTCGAATCGCGTCGCGCCTACCCTCCGGCTGGAGTAGCAGCTGTCGTCAGGGAGCCGTTGCTCAGGAATCCGCACCTCCGTACTCGCGGGTTCGAGTGGCTGTCGGAGGGGAGGGCCGTGGCGGCGAGGGTGACCAGGATCGGGAACGTGCCGGGGGCCTGGGCTGGACGCTGCCGCAGGATATAGCAGGCAGGGCAGCGGTAGACGTCCGGTACGTGGCCACCGCCATCCGACGCCTTAAAACGGCGGTGCTCGGACCCGACGTAGTGCACCAGTTGGAGTACGCTCAGGTGTGCGGTGGGATCCCGTCCGCGCTCACCCCAGCCCGGACGGAATTTCACATTGGCCCCAAGGTCCCGTACTTCCCGCGGGAGCCTGTGCCCCACAACCTGAGCCGCCTCCGGAATTTTAATTTTGTTTTGTTTAGGGAAATAAAAAGAAGAGCCCTGTATCGACTGCTGCTGCACACCGTCCACCTCTTCTCCCTCATCCACCGTCCGGACACGCCTTGGCGTGCCCATTTGCCACCGGGCGGTGGGGATCCCCAGTGGAGGGCTCTCTACGCGGGAGTCCTCCCCCTTTCTCTCGGGGATCTGGGGTGGAGGGTGCTGCACGCAGCAGTCCCCTGCAACCGCAGATTGCGGTGGTTCACGGACTCCCAGCCCAACTGCTTGTTCTGTGGCGCTGTGGAGTCCGTGGACCATGTATATATTGGGTGTGGGCGTTTGCACTCCCTTTTTGATTTCCTTAAAAACCTTCTCCTCTGTTTTTGGCTGCACTTCAGTCCCACGTTCCTGATCTTTGGGCACCCGGTACGGAGGAGGGAGGGCAGGTGTGAAGACCTCCTCGGGGGTCTGCTCCTGGGCCTGGCCAAACTGGCCATCAACAGGTCGAGGCAGCGGGCCGTGGAGGGGGTCGTTAGGGCCGACTGCCTGCCCCTCTTCCGCGGTTATGTTAGAGCCCGGGTGTCCTTGGAGAAGGAGCACGCGGTGTCGACCAACACCCTGGAGTTGTTCAGGGAGAGGTGGGCGCCGCAGGGAGTGGAGTGCATCATTTCTCCCTCCAACTCTATTTTGATTTAGTCCCTACCCTCCCCTTCACTGTTTTGATCACACAGCACTGCCTTTTGATGTGAAGGGCAGTGTTTGTCACTGGCCACCCGGGTGTTTTCCTATCTTCCTGGTGGTGGAAATTGAATAAAGATTAGTGCACTTTGTGTCTTTCACTGTGTCTCACACCTGCACACACACACCATGGGTGCTGGGGATAAAATAAGCACTACCGCACTTAGGTGGTAGTGTGGGGGTTAAATAAAAAAAAAAGGAACCACAATAGCGATCTTCCAGTCATTCGGCACTTCACCTGTGGCCAGCAAAGTTTTAAATATATCCACCAGGGCCCCAGCAATCTCCTCCCTTATCTCCCATAGCAGCCTGGGATATATTTCATTGGGTTCTGGGGATTTATCCACTTTTATGCCTGTGAAAACATTTAATACCTACTCCTTATTGATCTTTACATGTCCTAGAACCTCATCATTCCAACTGAAATCCCCAACTACAATGCCTTTCTCCTGTGTGGATACAGATGGGAAGTATTCATTGAAGACCTCACCTGCTTCCTCTGGCTCCATGCACAGATTGTCCCTTAGGTCTCTAACAGGCTGCACTCTTCAACTGGTAATCTTCTTCCTCTAACTGTACTGATAAAATACCTTGTGGCCTTTCCTTAACAATATCTGCCAAGGATATTTCATGCCGATTCTTTGACCCTCATTTTTAATGACCCCTTGCACTCTCTATACTATTGAAGGGCTTCGCCTGTTTGCATCGCACTGCACTTCCTTTATCCAGGTCATGATATCGCTTTAGCAGGATTCGCTGGAGTTACTGCCTTTGTCATTCACTCTTCAGGGAACACACTGGCTCTGAATTCTCCCTGTATCACTTTAACGTACTTCCTCTTTCCGAATATGAACTCAACTGCAAATAGTTCCTCCGTGTCTGTGTTTGCCAGAATCTGTCTCGTGATTATGATAATGCCCAGTGACAGTAACATTACAATGATTAGGGGGCTTCCCCAAATTTGGACCTTCACTTCTGCACTGTCCTTATGTCTTTCCAAAATGTCTTTGAAACTTAGTGTTATGTCCACTATCCCCAAAACGCCACAAAAGTCCTTATGTCTGTCATCTTGTCCAGCACCTGCAGCCCACACTGTCTGTAACATCCAGCCCTTACTGACCTGCCCTCCAACCTCTCCGTCATGTGATATCACTATAACCGTCTGCAGACCCCACAGCACTCCTCCATCCTGTCCTACAGCCCCTCATTAACTCTAAGCATTCAGAAAGTACGGAGGCATGGGATACAGGGAAACCTATCTGTCTGGATACAGAATTCCTGGCCCATAGAAGACAGATGGTGATGATAGATGGAATGCATTCAGCATGGAGCTCGGTGACCAGTGGTTTTCTGGAGGGATCGGTTCCGGGATCCATGCTCATTGTGATTTTTATAAATGACTTGGATGTAGGAGTGGAAGAGTGGGTTAGTAAATTTGCCAATGACACACAGGTTGGTGAAGTGGTGGCTAGTGTGGAGGTCTATTGCTGGTTGCAATGGGGCATTGACATGATGCGGAGCTGGGCTGAGAAGTGACAGATAGAGTTCAATCTGGAAAAGTGTGCAGTGATTCATTTTGGAAGGTCGAACTTGAATTCAGAATACACTGGGTTAAAAGTAGGATTCTTGGCAGTGTGGAGTAACAGTGGATGTTTGGCTCTGCGTCCATAGATCCCTCAAAGTTGCCACCCAAGTGGGTAGGGTTGTTAAGAAGTAATTTGTGTTGGCTTTCATTAGCTGAGGGATTACGTTTCAGAGCCATGAGTCTATGCTGCAGCTCTATAGAGCTCTGCTTAGACCACAATTAGACATTACATTCAGTTCTGGTCCTCTCATTACAGGAAGAATGTGGAAGTTTAAAGAGAGGGTAAAAAGGAGATTTACCAGGATGCTGCCTGGACTGGAGGCCATTTCTTATGAAGAAAGGATGAGGGAGCTAAGGCTTTTCTCATTGGAGTGAAGAAGGATCAGGGGCGACTTGGTAGAGGTGAAAAAGATAATGAGAGGCACAGAGAGAGTGAACAATGAAAGAGTATTTTCCCCATGGCAGAAATGGCTATCACAAGGGAGTATAATATTAAGGTGATTGGAAGAAGCTTAAGGGGAGATTTCAGAGTTTGGTTCTCAGCACAGAGTGGTGGGTACGTCGAATTTACTGCAGTGGTGGTTGTAGAGTTAGACACATTAGGGACATTTAATAGACTCTTGGAAAGGCACATAGATGATAGTAAAATGAAATGTATGTAGGTTAGTTTGATCTTAGAGGAGGATAAAAGGTCGGCATAACATTGAGGACCGAAGGGCTGTACGGAATGTTCTATATTCTGTATGGTAAACTGGGGAATACGTTCCGATCAAGGTAAAAGGATACGGCATCCACGAGGAGCTAGTCAACTGGATATAGAATCTCCTTCATTGTAGAAGATAGAGGGTATTGGGAAACATTTTGTTTTTCTGACTGCAGATGTACTTAGTCCAGTGTTGTTTGTCATTTGGATAAATGATTTGGCTGAGAATATTAGTTTCCTGGTAAGTACGTTTGTGGGTGGCATTGGTGATATACTGTACAGAAAAGAAGGTTAACTATGACTAAACAGGATGAACATTACTGCTGGGATAGTGGGCTGAAGAATAGCAGATGGAGTTTAATTAGATAAATGTGACGTGTTCCATTTTAGTGAAACAAACCAGGGTGGGACTTGTACAGTTAATGTTCGGGCCCTGGGTAATGTTGTCAGTCAGTGACCCAGGGAGGCAGGTACACAGTTCTTTGAAAGTGGTGTCACAGGTAGACAGACTGGTGAAGCAGGCATTTGGGATGGTTACCTTCATTGGTTTGAGCATTGAGAGTAGGAGTTGGGATGTCATGTTCTGGTGGGCATTGGTGAGGCCACTATAAAAAAACATTGTTGATCAGTAGGAAGAACTCATCTCGTTCACTTACATCCTCCAGAGAAGGACATCTGGCATTCTAACCTGGTGTGGCCTACACATCAATCCAGACCCACAGCAATATGGCTTACTTGGAGCTGCCCTCTGGGTAATTAGCATTGGGCAATATATGCTGGTCCAGGCAGTGTCACTCACATCCCATGAATGAATAAATAAAAATACATATGTCCCTCCCTACCTGTGCAAACCCCTCCAGCTGCAGCAATCCATACTGGTTTTGTAACACCGTTCAGGCCCTGACCACTCTCTGTAACACTCTCACCACCTCCAGCACCTTCACCTCTCCCTGTTCCTATCATGTCATTAAACCCTGACAATGTTTCCCCTTCCCACAGCCCTCCCCCCTGCTAGCAGACACTACGCAATCCCTCTAACACTTACTGCATCAACACTCTCTTGCTTTAGAATTGTTAGTACTTTTTGGTGATCTTCTTAGCCTGATAATCTGATATGGTGCATTTTGTCCTGAGTGAGGGACAGGTGGGAATTTCTTGCTGAGGTTTTGACTGTTTCAATGGAATGTCCTTTTGTTGAGTGTTTTACACTGTTCTTGAAGTGTTTTCAACTGTTCATTTACAGACACACATTTCAATTTGTTCATCCTGTTAACCCTTGGTCAGCTCTCCTCTCAAGCCCATGTAAATGGGCTATTTTTTTTCTAGTTGTATCTTGTTCGTTTTGTGATTCATGTTAAACCTTTATAATTAATTAAATTTCACTTTCTCCCAATTTCCCGGAGGATCTCTCTGTGTGACATTACTCATTCACTCTGCTTCATCAGAAAACGGTCGCTATGAGGTAGTTACATCCCTCGCCAGTTGCACAATGTGTTATTCAAAGAAATACTGAGAAAAAAAAGTTCTTCAAACTTCTCTTCGAATACCACTCTTGTCAGTGTGATTGTCCCAGATTATGCAAATATTGAAGTTTCCCAAAATTGTTACAATGCCTTGGTTAAAAATTTCATTGAGTTCCTGTTTAATGCAGTGATGAGCAATGAAATGCTGTTCGGTGGCCTAAAATACCTGAAATCGTAGCCAGAATTTACATTCAGACTGACTCTACTTCATGATCTGAGGCCAAATGCTTTCTCTGTAATGCCTTTGTTACCCATTTCTGTCAGCGTTACCCAACCCTCCTTTCCCATTCTTAGACCCTGCAAGATTGTGAACCATTGAATATTTATTTCCCACCTTTTGTTCGTCCTGTAACCATGTCTCACTGGTGTCTAAGTCCCATTTATCTCTGTGTCACAAATCCATCTACCTTATTGAAGATACTTTGTCGATTCCAAAATAAAACATAAGTTACTCTTTCCTACAATCTCCTGTCACAAACCTATTCACTGATTTACAGTTTTAGTTAAACTCTCTCCCTTGCTGTTCCTTTCTGCTTATCTTCAGCCACATCCCCATGCTGTTCTGATGCTTCACCTTTTCTCTTTGGATTTGGAAAGCTCCTTTCATTTGAAGCCTGTCCCTGCATCCTCCATGTCAGCTCAAAGCTCTGTCCATAAATCTACCAACATGATTGGCCAGGACTCTGCTCCCATCATGGTTCCATTGAGGCCCAATGTATTGGGATTGTTTTCATTTACTCGTGGGATGTGGGTGTCTCTGACTGACCAGCCTTTCTTGCCTAGCCCTAGCTGCCCTCGAGCTGAGTAACTTGGTCGACAATTTCAGAGGGTAATTGAGAGGCAATCACTTTGTTTCTGAAGGACAGTTGTCTTTTTGATGAACAAAGGTTATTTTGGACATCAGCAATGGATTCATATTTATTCATGGATTGTTAATTGCAATTTTAAAAAAAATTGATTTAAAATTCCCCCATTTCTGACAGTGAGATTCAAACCTGCCTCCACTGAACAGTAGCTGAGGTTTTGGGTACCTGCTCTAGCAATGCTCGGCCACCACTTCACTTGCTCACAGGTTGCTCATTCCTAACCAGTTATACCAGTGCATGATGAAGCAAAACCCATTCTTCCGACACAATTGTTTGATACTGACATCTTCCAACACTCTGGTGATATCACTCAGTCTCTCTCCATGTGGTATCCCTCACTGTGAGGGTCTAATTGCTGCCTCTGTCAGCGTCTCTCGCTCTTGCAGTTACTCCAGATCCTGAGCCAACAGATTTCTCCACTCCAGAGAGACCCAGTAGCACATGCTAGGGATGGTGACTGGGATTTTCCAGAACTCTGTGGGACTTAGTGCCATTCTCCATGTGTAACTCTCACTATATCAGTATAAATTCCTATTCTGTCCATTTCTCTGTCTCCTAGTGGTACTCAGGAAGTTCCTGATTCAG
Source organism: Chiloscyllium plagiosum (assembly GCF_037043375.1). Lineage (NCBI taxonomy): Eukaryota > Metazoa > Chordata > Chondrichthyes > Orectolobiformes > Hemiscylliidae > Chiloscyllium > Chiloscyllium plagiosum. Next base: position 66,870,940 of record NW_028270171.1, on the reverse strand, counting down.
TAGACTTCTCAACTGCTGGGGTGTCTCGTCCATCACCACATTGAAGATGTTTGGTCAGCCAGAAAGACAAAGGGCAGGGAGATCTGGAGCCTTCAATAAATCCTGCAGTGAGGTAAGACCACCCACAGTGCACAGAGCAGAGAGCAATGAGAGGGCTCCAAACATCGGCTAACAAGACATGACATAGATACAATACTGGAGGGGGAGCACATTACGACACACCCTTGGCTCAATCGCCACCTCTACTGTAATTTCTGTTGTTCTAAGGCTCAGTACTCTGCAATACAGTATTTGTGGCATGTCTTGTGGACCAGTGTCTTCCAGATGGTAGTCTGGAATTGAGTACATTTCAAGTATGTGGAGGGACTATCGGGGAGGAAGGAGGTTACATGGACAAGGATTATTGTAGGAGTTACAGACTACCATCACTATCGCTGTAACTTGCTTCAGTGCCTACAACATGCTTCATCTCGGTCGTCTCCTCCTCCATTAATTGGAGACAGAGCCAAGCAGCACAGAAACTGTTCCTTTGATCCAACCAGCCGTTGCTGAGCAAGTTCCTGAAAGAGTCGTGTTTGACCCATATCCCTTCAAACCTTCTCCTCTCCATGTACCTGCCCAAATGTCTTTTACATGTTGTTATTGTACTTTTCTCCCACACTTCCTCTGGAAGCTCATTCCACACCTGCACCACCCTCTGTGTGGAAAATGTTCTCTTCCAATCCCTTTTCAGTTTTTCCTCTTCCATCGGATACTTATGCCCTCGAGAACACAGAACATAACAGTACGGTACGGGCCCTTCGCCCCTCAATGTTGTGCCAACCTGTGGAAACAATCTGAAGCCCATCTAACCTTCCCTATTCCATTCTCATCCATATGCCTGTCCAATGACTGTTTAAATGCCCTTAAAATTGGCGAGTCTACCACTGATGCAGGCAATGCATTCCATGTCCCGACTATTCTGAGTAAAGAACCTACCTCTGGCATCTCTCCTATATCTATTAATTAATAATAATAATATTAATATCTACCTCAATTTAATTCTATCTCCCCTCGTGCTAGGTATCACCATCCGAGGGAAAAGACTCTCACTGTCCAACCCATCTAACCCTCTGATTATCTTATATGTCTCAATTAATTGACCTCAAATGTCTTCTCTCGAACAAAAACAGATTCAAGTCCCTCAGCCTTCCTCATAAGACCTTCCCTCCATACCAGGTCATATCCTAGTAAACTTCCTCGAAACCCTTACCAAACCTTTCACATCCATCCTCTAATGCGGGGATCTAAACCATAGGCAACACTCCAATTGTGGCCGCACCAGAGTTTTGTACAGCTGCAGCATTATCTCATGATTCCGAACTCAATCCCTGTACCAATAAAAGCTCACATGCTGAATGCCTTCTTAACAACCCTATCACCCTGGGTGGCAACTTTCAACCATCCATGTACATGGACACAGTGATCTGCACCATCAAGTTCTGCTTTACCCACATCCACCTGTTTGGTCACCTCCTCAAATAAGTCAATAAGGTTTGTGAGGCATGATCTACCCTTCACAAAACCATGCTGACTATCCCTCATCAACTTATTCATCTCCAGATATTTATAAATGATAGCTTTTACAAGCCTTTCCAACACTTTAACCAGAATCGAAGTAAGGCTCACAGCTCTATAATTACCAGGGCTGTCTCTATTCACCTTCTTGGTCAAGGGGACCACATTTGCTGTCCTCCAGCCTTCTGATACTATTCCTGTAAACAATGACGACATAAAGATCAAAGCCAAAGGCTCAGCAAATTCCTTTCTGGCTTACCAGAGAATACGAGGATAAACCCTATCCAGCCCAGGGGACTTACTTATTTTCACACTTTCCAGAATTGCTAACACCTTCTCCTTCTGCAGTTCAATCCCATCTAGTTATGGACCCCATTACCCTGGGGTAAAGACGTTGGCTAAATCACCTGACTTATACCCCTCATGGTTTTCTAAACCTTTATAAGGTCACCCCTCAGCCACCTACGCTCAATGGAAATCCAAAAGACAATGATATAAATATTTCTGCTCGTGTCCCTGCCATTAATTTGTCACAATGTTCTGGGATACACTTGTTTAGGACCAAGGGTTTTCTCTACCTTTGTGTTCTAAGACCTCCAGCACCACCTCTTCTGTAATAGGGACTCTTTACAAGCCATCACTGTTTCTTTCCTTTGTTTCCTAGTCTTTGTCCAAAGTACGTTCTGACATGAAATGTTCATTTAGCGTCTCGCCCATCTCCTGTGGTTCGACACTTGCATGGCCTCACTGATCCTTGTGGAGCCCTTGTGTCTCTCCAGTTGCATTTTTGTACGTGTGTGCTGTAGAAAATTCTTTGCATTCTCCTTAACCTTATCTGCCAAATCTATTTCATCTCCCCATGTTGCTTTCCAGCTTATCCGACCTCTCCGATTCTGTCACTCCCTCCAGTATCAGTAATATCTTCGTCAATCTTTTCCCCATTCACAGTTTCAGGAAATGCTTCCTCAATCAGGATGATCAGAATTCTACGCAGCGTTCCAAAGCTGTGCTGACAATCCCTAATCAATCCTTGCCTTTACAAATGCATGTAACTCCTGTCCCGCAGAATCACTTCCAACAACGTATGCATCGCTGACATCAAGCTAATTGGTGTTGATGTCCCTGGCTTTCCCTCGCAGCCTTTCCTAAACACTGGCACAACATTAGACACCCTCCAGACTTCCAGCTCATCACCCGTGTCTGTCAGTGATAGAAACATCTCTTTATGGGATCCCTCAATTTCTTCCCACAATATCCAGGGATATACTTGATTAGTTCCCAGGGATTTGTCTACCTTTTATGCATTTTAAAATCTCCAGTACCTCCTGTAATGTGGAATCTTTTGAAGACATCATTGTTTATTTCCCTGACTTTCCCAGTCTTTTTTCACAGTAAGTTGAAACGTGAAATTTTCGTTTAGGAATCAACCATCTCCTCTGGTTCCACACTTGGTTGGCCCCATTGATCATTAAGGAACCATATTCCGTCCTTATTCAATCTTCTGTTGTTAATATGCTTGTATTTTACTCAGTTTGATCTGCCAGAGCTTTCTGTGGTCCCCTTTGGGCCCTCCTGATTTCCCACTTTAGTGTATTCCTCCTTCCACAATGTTCTTCAATGGATTCCCTTAATCCAGCTGGCTATATGTGACACGTGCTCCATTTCTCTTGATCAGAACCTCAATATCTTCAGTAATCCAGTGTTTCTTACTTGCATCAGCATTATCCTTCACACTAACAGGAATATGCTGGCCCTGAACTCTCATTTTATCTCTCTTTTGAAAGCTTCCCATCTGCCTGACGTCCCTTTACCTGCAAATAGCCTCCACAAACAATTGTTAAATGCTTTTGACTCATACTTTCTGGATTCAGGCAGGGCCAGTTTTGATCATTAACTTGTGAACCAGTCATGTTCTTTTCCATCGCTATTTTCAAACTAATACGATTGTTGTGACTTTGCCAAAGTGCTGCCCCACGAACACCTCAGTCCCTTTCCCTCCCTTGTTCCCCAAGGGGAGGTCAGGTTATACCCCTTCCTGCACTCCGACCATTGACATTCTGACTGGGACAGTTTTGTTGAGCATGCCTAACAAATCCCTCCCATCCAAGCTCTGAACACTCTGGCAATCCCAGTCTAAGTTTGGAAAGTTAAAATCCCCAACCATAACAATCCTATCCTTCTTATAGATATCTGCGATCTCCGATATACTTGCTGCTCAATTTCCCACTGACTATTGACGGCCTGTAGTACAGTCGTATCAAAGTGATGACCAATTCTCATTTCTCATTTCTACCATTACAGCATCACTGGGCTATCCCCAGGAATATCCTCTCTAAGTGCTGCAGTGATGTTTCACTGATCAAAAGCTCCAATCCCCCTCCTCTCTCACCTCCTGTTCTCTCCATTCTGTAGAATCTGTACCTGGAACATTGAGCTGCCAGTCCTGTCCCTCCCTCAGCTGTGTTTCTGTCATACCTATGGTGTCCTACTCCCATGTCCATGTACCAAGTTTATCTGCCTAACCTGTGAGGCCTGTAATGTTGAAATAAAGTAGTTTAATTGATCAGTTTTCGCTTATTTCCTGCTGTGCTCTTGCCTGCCTTGTCTATTTAAATGACTCCCTTGAAATTCTGTCCCAGCCTCAACCTTCAGACTGTAGCCTGAGACCATCCCCCTCACTGTGGACAACACCCTCACCTTTCATGTCATCTGCAAACTTGCTAAACATACCTTCTGCTTTCAGAGCCAAGGTATTAATGTACATATAAACAGCAATAGTTCCTACACAGATCCCTGTGGTGCACCCACTGGTGGAAGAATTTCAAGCACAAAACCAACACTCCACCAATTGTGGATCCAATTTGCCAACTTGCCTTGGATCCCATTGGTCTGTTGGACCAGCCTTCCATGTGGGACCTTGTCAAAGGCCATAGTGAATTCCAAGGAACACACATCATCTGCACTGCCCTCATCAATATTTTTATTCGTGATTTCAAAGAAAACTCAGCTGAATTCATCAGATAGGATCTTCCTTTACCAAATCCGTGCTGACTATTCCTAATTGTCCCTCAGGACTGTTTCCAATGATTTCCCTCCCCCTGCTGTCAGACTATCTGCTCTGTACTTACCTGGCCTATCCCTGCTGCCCTTCCTGAGCAAAGGAACCACATTAGTGGTTCAACACTTCACCTGTGTCCAGCAAACTATTAAATATATCCACCAGGGCCCCAGTAATCTCCTTTTTTACCTCCCATAGCAGCCTGGGATACATTTCATTGGGCACTGGGGATTTCTCCCCCTTTATGCCTGTGAAAACATTTAATACTCTTCCTGATTGATCTTTACATATTCCCGAACCTCACCATCTGAACGGAAATCCACAGCTACAATGTCTTTCTCCTGCCTGAATATAGATGGGAAGTATTAATTGAAGACCTTACCGACTTCCACTAGCTCCATGTACAGATTATCCCTTTGTTTCCAACAGGTTGCACTCTTTAGCTGGGAATCCTCTGACTCTGATTGTAGTCATAAAGTATCTTGTAGCTTTTCCTTAATTGTGTCTACCAAGGATATTTCATGGCCATTGCTTGCTCCTCATTTTTAAGGACCCCTTGCCCTCTCTATACTTGTGAATGGCTTCACCTGATTTTATTGCACTGTATTTTCTTTATCAAACTCACGATATCACTTGATCAGTATTCACTGGACTTGCTGTCTTTGTCATTCCCACTTTATTAACACACTGGCCATGGATTCTCACTGTATCACTTTAACATACTCCACTTTCCTAACATAGCCCTAACTGCAGGTAGTTCAGCCCAGTCTCTGTTTGCCACGTGCTGTCTAATTATAGGAGACTCCGTTGTGAGGGGGACAGACAGGAGACTGTGTGGCTGCAGCAGTGACCCCAGGGTGGTGTGCTGCCTCACGGGTACCAGGGTCAAGGATGTCTCTGAGCGGTTACTGAACATTTTGAAGGGGGAGAGCCAGAGGTTATTATGCACATCGGCCCACATGACAGTGGTAGACAAAGGGATGGGGTTCTGTGAAATGCATATCAGGCGTTAGGTTAGAAGTTAAAAACAATGACCTCAAGGATAGTGATCTCCAGATTACTCCCAGTGCAACGTGCCAGTGAGAATAGATATAAAAAGATAGCCGTGATGGATGTGTGGCTGAGGGGCAGGTGTCGGGGGCAGGGTTTTCAGTTGTTGGATCATTGGGATCTCTTCTGGGGTAGAGGTGACCTGTCAAAGTGAGGGGGGGGGGGGCGGGTTGGACTTGAACCAGAGGGAAATCAGTATCCCTTGGTTGGGGGTAGGGGTGGGCAGGTTGGCTGACTGGCAACGCATGAGGCCTGACTGGTAAGGCAGATGAGCTCAGAACATGGATTGGCTCTTGGGACTGGGATATTCCAGCCATAACAGAAACATGGCTGACAGATACAGGACATAGTTACAATGCTGGACAAGGAACACCTACATTCAAGGCTTCAATCCCACCATCTTGTGAGGGTCCTGCTTCCCCCTCTGCTGTACTGGTCCTCGCTGAGACAGCACAGGAGGTCCCAGGCATCAATCCTGGCCCATGCTGTATTAGTGGTCTCTGTAATATCCTCCAGTCCCGATAATCCTTCCTCTGAATCTCCTCTATAATCAACAAGATGCTCTCTGTCTCTGTCAGGTTCTCTAACCCCTAACACCCTAATCCCTAAACCTTCTCCAGTAGATACTAAATTCCTTCATCCCTGTAAACCCTGACAGTCCTGTCTATCCCTGTAAGCCCCTCCCACCAATACACACTACATGTCAATGTATTTGCCTTTAATCTCTCCATCTGTCCCTATCTGGGTAAACTTCTCCAGCTCCTACAACCCTGCCTTATCTGTGAAAAATTCTTCAGTCCATTGAGCTGTCCAGATCTGTGTAATCCTTCCAGACCTGAAATACCTCCCTGTCTTTGTAACTATGTCAGGCTCCTACCTGAGAATCTCACTATCTGTGTAATGTCCCAAGGCATCCTGACCTTAGGAACTTCCTCCACCTGTTAACATCCTCCATGGCTGTGGATACCATCCAGTTCTACAGTCCCTATCATGGGATTTAGTCTCTACAATCCTAATGATGCCAATAACCTCTTCCTCTCTCAACCAGACTCAGTCTCTGTTAACTCTAGTAGTCCCTACTCCCCTTGCTGTGCATGTAATCTCCTTCAGACATTACAAATCTTTATACCTTTAATGTGCTCCCCTTATCACTACACTACTTATTTCTGTTACCTTCATGAGCTGCCATAATTGCCACTGTGACTCTCACCATGTTCCATCCCTACATCCTTCCGTTTCTCTGAGAAGTCCTCCTTATTCTTAAAACCCTCCCTCTCTATGTCACCTGTTCTAGTCTCCACAACCCTCCCTATCTCTGGAGAAACTATGCAGTTAAAGCTGCTGCAACAACCTCAAATCCTCCTGATCTTTCTAACTCCCTTTAGTTGTGAAACTCTCCCCATCTCTGTAACATACTATCCTACAGGGTTGAAAGCCCTCCCTATCTTTGCTCCTCCAATCCCTAGAGCTGTCCCAGTCTTTGTAAATTTGTCCTGCAACTTGAAACCTCCTGGTTGCTGAACCCTCTTCAAACACTGCACTTTGTCTATTTCTGTTACTTTTCCCTGCTCTTAGAAATCCCCCTGATTGTATGATCCCCTGCAGTCTCTGCAATGCTCCCTATCTCTAACCACCAACTGCTTCCACAACCATCCCTACATTTTTTACCACTTCAGTTCCTTCAGCACCTTCTATAGTTGCAAACTCGCCATTTTCCACTTCGTACAATGGCTGTCATAATCTGAAGCCCACACTCTCTCTCACCTGGAACTCTGTCTATAATCCGTTAGCATCTGCAGCCACCACTGCTGTCTGTTCCTTTCTTCACTCCTCCAGTCCTATTAAGCTTCCCATTATTGCACTAACTAAAGCCTGTGTAATTTGTACTGTCCTAAAAGTTTTCATGTCACTGCAAACTGCTTCAGCCCTGCCACTATCTCCATAAACATCTACAGCCCTTAAAGCCCTCCCTTTCTGTGTAACCTTTTCCAGTCCTGACAACGCCCCAATCTATGCAGCCCCTTTAATCTTCACTTGTTGGGTAATCCCTTGGAATCCCTGATGATTTCCCGATCTTAGCACAAACCCCAATCTTTGAGACTCTACAGTTCCCATAAGACTCACTTTCAATGTCAGCTCACCCAATCCATACATCTGTAACCTCCTTATCCTTCTCCAATTCTTCGATCTTAATCTATTTAAACCTCCCCCTCCCCCCCACCCCTCAACCCTCCTGACCACAGGAACCTCTTTCAGTTTGTGCAATCTTCCCCATTTGTGTAACTGTCTCTAACCCAGTAACCTGGCATTCTCTATTGCCTTCCTATCTGTGTAGCCTTCAGAACCTGGAAGCTGCCTTATAACTGTAAATGTCTTCCGTCACTACAACGTTCCATATCTCTGATAGTATATACAATACACTTCTCCCTCAAACACCCACTGTCTCTGCCTTTCAGTCTGCCTGCCTCTCCCTACATCCATCCCTATCCCTATCTCTAGAATTTAATCCAGCTCCCTCTATCTCTGTGAATTCCTTCAATCCCCAAACGCGTTTGTCCCACTGACATTCTTGACCAGATGTAACTCTATTTAACTCTAACAGCCTCGAGCCCATGTAAGCCACCCTATCTCTGTAACCTCTGCCCATCCGTTCAACCCTCCACTACTGAGGAATGACTCCCTGTATTCGCCATAAGGCAGATGGAATGACAGTGAACAGATATGATGGAACTGTCATTCCGGAGATGTAGCTGCAGAATCACCATCACTGGGAAGGGAATATTGAAGTGCTGTGGGGTTGAGTCATAGAGTCAATGAGATGTACAGCATGGAAACAGATCCTTCAGTCCAACCCATCCATGCCGACCAGATATCCCCACCCAATCTAGTCCCAAGAGGTAGACTAGGCAAAACATCAACAAGTTGTGAAGAAAGGATGAGGTTAATGCATTAATGAGACAGTTATGTGGATCTGAAGATCAAAAGTTGGAGTCCAGTTGGGTGGAGCTGAGAATAAGCAAGCAGCAGCAATCATTAGCAGGAATTCTTTTATATGCACCAACCAGTGATGGTAATATAAATGTGATTACAGTCAGGACACTGAATGTACTTGTAGCAAGGGCAGTACAGTAACTGTGTGTGACAGTGGTCTCCATCCGCACGAGATAACTAATGAGTATCAGGGCTGTAAGGGATGGAATCCTGGATTGTATACGAAATGGTTTTCTATAACATCATATCAAGGAACCATCAACAAAATTGTCTATTGTAGATCAAATGCGGTGTAATAATAAATATCCAATAATGCCATTATAAAGGAGTTTTGTGAGCAGAGACCCATAATGTTGTGCAAGACATACTGAGTTTGAGTTCAGACCACGAGATGTAGGAGCGGAATTAGGCCATTTGGCCCATTGCGTATGCTCTGCCCTTCAGTCAGATCATGGTTGATCTGATGATCCTCTACTCTATTTACCTGCCTTTTCTACAAAACCCTTGTTTCCCTGATTCATTAAAACCTGACCATCTCTGGTGTAAATATTCTTAATGACCCAGCCTCGGCAGCCCCCTGCAGTCAGGAATTCCCACAGAGTCACTATCCTCTGAGTGAAGACATTCCTCCTCATCTCCATCTTAAATGGGTGAGCCCTTGCTGGGATTTTCTGCCCTCTGGTTACACATTCTCTCACAATTGAAATGAAAAGGAGTGACAAATATAATTATTGCAGATGAAATGAGAATTGGTGGAGTTGGGATTAATAAGGTGATCCAAGGTTGCAGGAGGTTACAGATCAGTTGGAAAGATGTGCAGAGAAATGGCAAATTGAGTTTAATCTGGACAAGTGTGAGATGATGTCAAAGTCAAGATGAAAGTTAGTATACTGAGGGACATTGATATACAGAAGGATCTTGGTGCAAGCCAGTAACTCCCTGACAATGGCAACAGAAGTGTTTTAGCTGGGAAAGAAAGCAAATGGAGTACTGGCCTTCATCAGTCACAACGTTGGGTATAGTGGTTTGCATCTGATGTTGTAATTGTACAAAACTTCTGCTTGGCCACATTTGGAGTACTGTGTGCAGTTCTCATCTCCACACAATAGGGAGGATGGGGAGGCTTTGGAGAGGGTGCAAAAGGGGTTTATCAGCATGTTACCTGTATTATGTTTTTAAGGGTTTGTTAGGTGTTAAGAGGAAATTAAACAAAGTTGATTGCTTTGTGAGACTATCAGAGGCTGACAGGTGACCAGGTACAGGGACAGATAATGTGGATAGTCAGAATCTCTTTTCCAATGTGTAAGTTTCAAACACTAGAGCGCAGAGGTTTAAGGTGAGAAAGAAAAAGTTTAAATGAGGTGCGTGAGGCAAGTTTTTTTCTTTACAGCGACTGGAAGTTTTCGAGGAGAAAGTGAGGACTGCAGATGCTCGAGATCAGAGCTGAAAATGTGTTGCTGGAAAAGTGCAGCAGGTCAGGCAGCATCCAAGGAGCAGGAGAATCGACGTTTCGGGCATGAGCCCTTCTTCAGGAATGAGGAAAGTGTGCCCAGCAGGCTAAGATAAAAGGTAGGGAGGAGGGACTTGGGGGAGGGGCGTTGGAGATGCGATAGGTGGAAAGAGGTCAAGGTGAGGGTGATAGGCCGGACTGGGGTGGGGGCGGAGAGGTCAGGAAGAAGATTGCAGGTTAGGAAGGCGGTGCTGAATTCGATGGATTTGACTGAGACAAGGTCGGGGACGGGGAAATGAGGAAACTGGAGAAACCTGAGTTCATCCCTTGTGGTTGGAGGGTTCTTAGGCGGAAGATGAGGCGCTCTTCCTCCAACTGTCGTGTTGCTATGGTCTGGCGATGGAGGAGTCCAAGGACCTGCATGTCCGTGGTGGAGTGGGAGGGGGAGTTGAAGTGTTGAGCCATAGGGTTGTTGGGCTGGTTAGTGCGGGTGTCCCAGAGGTGTTCTCTGAAACGTTCGCAAGTAGGCGGCCTGTCTCCCCAATATAGAGGAGGCCACATCGGGTGCAGCGGATGCAATAAATGATGTGTGTGGAGGTGCAGGTGAATTTGTGGTGGACATGGAATGATCCTTTGGGGCCTTGGAGGGAAGTAAGGGGGGAGGTATGGGCGCAAGTTTTGCATTTCTTGCGGTTGCAGGGGAAGGTGCCGGGAGTGGAGGTTGGGTTGGTGTGGGGTGTGGACCTGACGAGGGAGTCATGGAGGGAGTGGTCTTTTTGGAACGCTGATAGGGGAGGGGAGGGAAATATATCCCGTTTGGAGGTGGCGGAAATGACGACGGATGATACGATGTATATGGAGGTTGGTGGGGTGGTAGGTGAGGACCAGTGGACTTCTGTCCTGGTGGCGATTGGAGGGGCGGGGTTTAAGGGCGGATAAGCGGGAAGTGGAGGAGATGCGGTGGAGGGCATCGTCGATCATGTCTGGGGGAAATTGCGGTCTTTGAAGAAGGAGGCCATCTGGGTTGTACGGTATTGGAACTGGTCCTCCTGGGATCAGATACGGCGGAGACAAAGGAATTGGGAATATGGGATGGCATTTTTACAGGGGGTCAGGGTGGGAGGAGGTGTAGTCTGGGTAGCTGTGGGAGTCAGTCGGTTTATCGTAAATGTCCGTGTTGATTCAGTCGACCGAGTTAGAAATAGAAAGGTCTAGGAAGGGTAGGGAGGAGTCTGAGACGGTCCAGGTGAATTTGAGGTCGGGGTGGAAGGTGTTGGTAAAGTGGATGAACTGTTCAACCTCCTCGTGGGAGCATGAGGCAGCGCCGATACAGTCATCGATGTAGCAGAGGAAAAGGTGGGAGGTGGGGCCAGTGTAGTTGCGGAAGATGGACTGTTCCACATATCCTACGAAGAGGCAGGCATAGCTGGGGCCCATGTGGGTGCCCATGGCTACTCCTTTGGTTTGGAGGAAGTGGGAGGATTGGAAAGAGAAGTTTTTTAGGGTGTGGACCAGTTCAGTCAGTCGAAGGAGGGTGTCAGTGGAAGGGTACTGGTTGGTACGGCGGGAAAGGAAGAAGCGGAGGGCTTTGAGTCCTTCGTGATGGGGATAGAGGTGTACAGGGACTGGATGTCCATGGTGAAGATATGGCGTTGGGGACCTGAGAAGCGAAAATCATGGAGGAGGTGGAGGGCATGGGTGGTGTCCCGAACGTAGGTGGGGAGTTCTTGGACTAAGGGGGACAGGACCATGTCAAGGTATGCGGAGATGAGTTCGGTGGGGCAGGAGCAGCTGAGACAATAGGTCGGCCGGGGCAGTCAGGTTTGTGGATTTTGGGCAGGAGGTAGAAACGGGTGGTGCGGGGTTGTGGGACTATGAGGTTGGAGGCAGTGGATGGGAGATCCCCTGAGGTGATGAGGTTATGGATGGTCTGGGAGATGATGGTTTGGTGGTGGGAGGTGGGGTCATGGTCAAGGGGGCAGTAGGAGGAGGTGTCCGCGAGCTGGCATTTAGCCTCAGCGGTGTAAAGATCGGTGCGCCAAAATATGACCGCGCCTCCCTTGTCTGCTGGTTTGATAGTGAGGTTGGGGTTGGAAGAGAGTGGAAGTTGCCAAGCGAGGTCATAGAAACAGAAATGTGAGTAAAGTTTTGAAGTGACATTTAGACAGAAACATGAACAGCCAGAGAATAGAGGGACATGGACCATGTATATACAGATGGGGTGAGTTGAGAATGATATCAAGGTGGGCTGAAGGGCCTATTGCTGCATTGTTCTATTTTCGAACTTCCCAGCATTTAACCGGTCAAAGCACTTCAGAATCTTGCATGTTTCATTCAATTTCTCTCTAATTTTTCTCAACTTCAATGGGTTCATTCTCAATCTACTCCACCTCTTATTATATAATCCCTCCATTTCCAGCATCAGCCAAGTGGACCTTCTCTGGCCTGCCTCTGATACAAGAATATCTTTCCTTCAGGCACACACACTATTCATAATATTCTAGGTGTAGTCTGACTTGTACCTTGCATCGTTTTAGTAAGACCTCCCTATATTTAGACTCCAGTCCCTTTGTAATAAATGGCAGCATTTGATTTGCCTTCTCTATTACTTGATGACCCTGTCAGCTACTTTTTTTCAGATTGATAAACAAAAACTCGCACAACCCTTTCCAGTCTAAAAACAAATACTGTTAGCCTGACAGTAAGGCAGGAGCATTCTGAAATGAGTGAGAAACGACATATCAATAAAAAATAACTGAACCCTTAGAAACACATTTTATAAAAGAGAATTTGTTTTTGAGCCTGTTGGATTTATTTGTTGGTGTGAATATAAATGGCAGAATAGATAAGGATGTTGGGGGGGGGGGAATGTTGGTACGGAAAATATGGTTTATTTGAATTTTCAGAAGCCTTTGTGCAAGTTTCAATAAGGGCTAAAGAGTAACTTGGTAGAGAATAGGGTCCCTTAAATATCAATAAGGTCACCCATGTGTGGAACCAGAGGAGATAGGTGAGATATTAAACAAAAAAAAGTCTTGTCAGTATTTACTCTGGAGAAAGACATGGAAGCTCGGGAACGTTGGGAAATAAATTGCCATGTCTTGGAAAGAATTCTCAACAGAGAAGAGAAAGTGCTGGAATATTAAAACAAGTAAAGGTGGCTCATTAGGTCAATCTGAGAATATTGTGGAAAGCTAGGGAAGAGATTGCAGTATCCCGAACAGAGGTATTTTAATTTATATTATCAACAGACGCAGTGATGTGCCAAAAGACTGGAGGGCGGCTAATGCTGTTCCATCACTAAAGGATTGCAGGGAAAAGCCAGGAAATTACAGCCCCGTGAGCCCAGTGATGGGGTGGTTGTTGGAGGAGATTCTGAGAGAAAGGAGCTACATATATTTGGAAAGGCAAGGGCTGATTCGAGATGGTCAGCATGGATTTGTGAGTGGGAAACCGTATTTCACAAACCGGATTGACTCTTCGAGGAGGTGGCCAAGAGATAGAAGAAGGCAGAGCAGTGAACATTGTCCACGTGGACTTTAGCGAAGCATTTAACAAGGTTCAAAGGGATGTAGAACATCTAGTCAAGAGGAAGTAGGAAGCTTACTTAAGGTTGAGGACGCTAGGGTCGTTAGACATCTGTAGGGTTATATGAGGGCGGCACGATGGCTCAGTGGTTAGCACGGCTGCCTTATAGCACCAGGGACCCGATTTCGATTCCAGTCCCGGGCGACTGTCTGTGTGGCGTTTACACGTTCTCCCCATGTCTGCGTAGGGTTCCTCCAAGTGCTCTAGTTTCCACCCAAAAATGTGCAGATTAGGTAAATCAGCCATGGTAAATTACCCATAGTGTTCAGGGAAGTGCAGGATTGACACATTAGTCAGGGTAAATGGAGAGTAATAGGGTGGGGGAATGGTTTTCGGTGGGATGTTCTTCAGAGGGTCCGTATGGAGATGTTGGGCCAAATGGCCTGTTTCCACAATCTGGGGACTCACTGAAGATAGCCAGGTAGGAAATGAAGAATGGACTTAGGACAGCTAGAATGGGACATGAAAAATCTTTTTTGGGAAGGATTAAGGAAAACCGCAAGGCATTCTCCACTTATGTGAGGAACAAGAGGATGGTCAGCGTGAGGGTAGGGCCAGTCAGGGATAGTGGAGGGAACATGTGCCTGGACTCACAGGAGGTAGGGGAGGACCTTCATGAATACTATGCTTCAGTATTCACTCCTGAGAGGGACCTTGTCATTTGTGGGGACAGCGTAAAAAGGACTGCTATATGTGAACAGGTTGTTGTTGAGTGGGAGGATGTGCTGAGGATTGTGTAAAACATAAAGATAGATAAGTCTATTGGACAAGACCAGATATGCCCAAAGTTACTGCGAGGGAAGGGATTGCCTTTGGTGATGACCTTTGGACCCACTCTAGGAGAAAGGACCTGAAGAAGAGCTTATGCCCGAAACGTCAATTCTCCAACTCCTCGGATGCTGTCTGGCCTGCTGTGTTTTTCCAGCACCACCCTTTTGAACTTTGCGCCCACACTGTCCACCAGAGTCGTACCAGATGATTGGAAGGCGGCACATGTTGCTCCCTTGTTCAAGAAAGGGAATAGGGCTAATCCTGGGAATTACATACCTCCACTTTCTTTTGTCTGTGGTATGCAATTTATTGGAGAGGACTCTGAGAGAGTGGCTTTATGACTCCATAGAAAACCATAGTTTGATTAGAGATAGTCAGCATGGCTTTGTAAGGGACAGATCTTACAAATCTTATTGAATCCTTCGAGAATGTGACAAAACACACTTATGGCTCATTCAGAAAATACAGAGGCATGGGACACAGGAAACTTGTCTGTCTGGATATGGAATTCCTGCCTCATAGAAGACAGAGGGTGATGATAGATGGGAAGCATTCAGTATGGAGCTCGGTGACCAGTGGTGTTCTGCAGGGATCGGTTGCAGGAACTCTGCTCTTTGTGATTCTATTTTATAAACTACTTGAATGTGATTGTGGAAGAATGGGTTAGTAATTTTGCCAATGACTTGGAGGTTGGTGGAGTGGTGGATAGTGTGGAGGTCTGTTGTAGGTTGCAGCAGGATATTGACAGAATGCGGAGCTGGGCTGAGAAGTGGCAGATGGAGTTTAATCTGGAAAAGTGTGAAATGATTCATTTTGGAAAGTCTAACTTGAATGCAGAATACAGGGTTAAAGGCAGAATACTTGGTAGTGCTGTGGAACAGAGAGATCTTGGGTTCCACATCCATCTATCCCTCAAAGTTGCCATCCAAGCTGATAGGGTTGTTGAGAAGGAATATGATGTGTTGCCTTTCAATTGCTGGGGGATTGTGTTTTCAAGTGTGAGGTTATGCTGCAGCTCTATAGAGCCATGGTTAGACCCCACTTGGAATATTGTGTTCAGTTCTGATCCCCTCTTTACAGGAAGGCAGTGGAAGCTTTATGGAGGGTAAATTGGAGATTTACCAGAATGCTGCCTGTACTGGAGAGCATGTTTTACGAAGAAAGGTTCAGGGAGGTAAGCCTTTTGTCATTGAAGTGAAGAAGGGTGAGGGGCAACTTGGTAGAGGTGATCAAGATGATGTGAGACATAGATAGAGTGAATAGTGAGAGACTTCTTTATACCATGGCATAAATGGCTATTGTCAGTGGGCATAAATAATTTTAAGGTGATTGGTGGATGGGTAAAGAGAAATTTCAGAGAAAGGTTCTTTACAAAGAGTGTTGCGTGGTTGGAATGCACTGCCAGTGGTGGTAGGATAGTCAGATACATGAGGGACATTTAATAGACTCTTGGATAGGCACATGGATGGCAGTAAAATGAAGGGCATGTAGGTTAGTTTGATCTTACAGAGGGATAAAAGGTTGGCATGGCATCATGGCCGAAGGGTTTTGTACTGTACTGTTATGTGTTCTATGTTCCATGTGGTAAAATGGGTAAGAAGCCTAGACCATTGTAAAAGGATACGGCATTCAGGAGGAAAATGGATACAAAATTGGGCTGGATGGTAGGAGACAGAGGGTGATGGGAGACATGTTGTCTTTCTGACTGGAGGCATGTGACCAGCGGTGTAGTGGTCCTCTGTTGTTTGTCATTTGGATAAATGGTTTGGATGGGAATATTGATTTCCTGATAAGAAAGTCTTTTGGGTGACACTGAAATTGGTGGTAAAGTGGACAGTGAAGAAGGTTATCTATGAAACAACAGGATGGACAGTACTCCTGGGATAGTGGGCTGAAGAATAGCAGATGAAGTTTAATTAGATAAATGTGAAGTGTTACATTTTGGTGAAACAAACCAGGGCAGGACTTGTACAGTTAATGTTCGGGCACTGGTTAGTGATGTCAATCAGAGACCCAGGGATGTAGGTACACAGTTTCTTGAGAGCGGTGATACTGGTAGACAGGCTGGTGAAGCAGGTGTTTGGGATGGTTACCTTCATAGGGCAAAGCATTAAGAGTAGGAGTTGGGATGTCATGTTGTGGGTGTACAGGACATTGGTGCGGCCTCCATAAAAGCATTGTTGATCAGTGGGAAGAACTCATCTGGTTCACTTAGCTCCTTTTAGGGAAGGACACCTGACATTCCAAGCTGGTCTGGCTGACGTGTGACTCCAGACCCACAGCAATATGGCTGACTCTGAGCTACCCTCTGGGTAATTAGCAGTGGGGCAAAGAATGCTGGTCCAATCACCCTCATCCCATGAATGAATAAATAAAAATGCATTCGTCCCTCCCTACCTTTGCAAACTCCTCCAGCTGCAGCTGGCTTTGTCACACTGTTCAGGCCCGGACCACTCTCTCACCACCTCCAGCATCTTCACCTCTCCCTGTTCCTATTGTGTCATTAAACCCTGACAATGATTCCCCTTCCCATTGCCTTCCTCCCTGATAGCAGATCCTTTGCAATCCCTTTAAAACTTACTGCTTAAACTCTCTCTTATTTCAGGATTTTAAGTACTTTGTGGTAATCGTCTAAGCCTCATAATCTGATATGATCCATTCTGTCCTGAGTGAGGGATGAGTGGGAATTTCTTGCTGAATATTTTCTATTTCAATGGAACGTCCTTTTGTTGAGTGTTATACACTGTTCCTTCACATGTTTTCCACTGTTCATTTACAGACACATGTTTCAGTCTATTCCTGATGAAGATTCAGTTTTATTCCTGATGAAGGGCTTTTGCCCGAAACGTCGATTTTGCCTGTCCTCGGATGCTGCCTGAATTGCTGTGCTCTTCCAGCACCACTGATCCAGAATCTGGTTTCCAGCATCTGCAGTCATTGTTTTTACCTCTTTCAGTCTATTTAGCCTGTTTACCTTGGTCAGGTCTCCTCTCAAACGCATGTAATTGGCTGTTTTTGTTTCCAGATGTAGCTTGTCCTTTCTGTGATTCACTTTAAAACTTTATATTTCTTTAAACTGCACTTTACACAATTTCCCAGAGGAACTCCCCAGGTAACATTACTCACTAAGTTTCATGACACAATGGTCGCACTGAGATAGCTACATCCCTAGCCAGTTGCATAATGTGTTATTCAAAGAAACACTGAAAAAAAAATTCCACAATCTCTTCTTCTAATATCACTTTTGCCAGTATGATTGCCAAGATTATATGAATATTCAAGTTTCACTAAATTATCACAATGCCTTTCTTAAAAATTCCAATGAGTTCCTCTTTAATGCAAATGATGAGCAATGAAATGTTGTTAAGTGGCCGAAAACTGTTCTGCCGCCTGTGTCCTTGGCAAGTAGTAGCCAGAAATTACATTCAGACTGACTCTACTTCATGATCTGATGCCAAATGCTTTCTCTGTAATACCTTTGTTATCCATTATTGTTAGCATTGCCCATTTTGCCTGAGTTTCCGCAAGGTTGTGAACCATATTTATGTTCCAACTGTTGTTCGTCCTGTAATCATATCTCCCTGGTGTCTAAATCTCTTTTATCTCTTTGTCACAAATCAGTCTACCTTGCTGCAGAGACTTTGTCCATTCCAAAAAAAAACATAATTTACTCTTTCCCACAATTCCCTGTCACAAATTGATTCACTGATATTCCTGTTCCTTTCTGCTTGTCTTCAGCCACATCCCCATGCTGTTCACACGCGTCATCTTTTCTATTTGGATTTGGAAAGCTCCTTTCACCTGAACCCTCTAAGTTTACCTGTCCATAAACCTACCGACATGATTGGCCAGGACACTGGTCCCAGCTCAGTTCCAGTGGGACCCCATCCTAATGGATTTTTTTTAAAATCAGATATGGGATGTGGGTGTCTCTGGCTGACCAGCCTTTCTTGCCCAGCCCTAGCTGCCATTGAGCTGAGTAGCTTGCTCGGCCATTTCAGAGGGTAATTGGGAGGCAAACACTTTGCTGTGGCTATGTCGTACAGACCACCTGAGGGTGGGCAGATGTCCTTCTCCGAATGACAAGTGTTTGGATTTATTGTACATCAGTAATGGTATTTATAGATGGTCAATTACTATTTTTAAAATAATTTATTTCAAATTCCACGATTTCAGATGAGGTGGTTCAAATCTGCCTCTCCTGAACATTAGCTGAGGTTTGGGATACATGATCTAGCAACAATATCACTAGGCCATTACTTTGTCTGCTCATAGGCTATTTATCTCTGAACACTGATACCAGTGTATCATGAAGCTAAACCTGTTTTCCTTCATGATTGTTGGTTCTTGATACCTTCCTGCACTCAGATGATATCACTCAGTCTCTCTCCATGTGGTATCCCTCACTGTGTGGGTCAAATTGCTGCCTCTGTCAGTGTCTCTCACTCTTACAGCTACTCCAGATTCTGAGCCAACAGAATTCTGCACAGGCCAGGGATGGAGACTGGGATTTTCCAGATCTCTGTGGGACACAGTACTATTCTCCATGTGTAGCCCTCACTGCATCAGTCTAATTTCCCATTCTGTCTATTTCTCTGTCTCCTGTAGGTACTCAGGAAGTTCCTGACTCAATAGATTTCCCAGCTGCTGGGTGTCCCATCCATCACCACATTGAAGATGGTTGGTCAGGCAGAGAGACAAAGGGCAGGGAGATCTGGAGCCTTCAATAAACCCTGCACTGAGGTAAGATCACTCACCGTGCAGAGAGCAGCGAGAGGGCTCCAAACATCAGCTAACAGTGCTGGAGGGGGAGCAGTGTACAGACACACCCCAGGCTCAATCACCACGTCTACTGAAAGTTTTGTTGTTCTGAGACAGTATCAGGAGAGTCACAGTTATCAATCCTTGCCTGTGGTGTCTTAGTGAGCATCAGGACAACAGAGGGGAAAGCAGGCTTCCCATGAGTGGGTGGGAAAGATGTCTGGGATCTTTCTGTTCTGTGTTCCCCCTCCAATACTGTACATATTCCATGTCTCGTGGACCAGTGTCTTCAATAATTTGTAACTCCTACAACAGTGCCTGTCCCTGTAACATCCACCTTCCCTATTGTCCCTCCCCATATTTGAAATGTACTGCATTTATTATCCTTCCATGCAACTAGTCCATGCTGACTACTGTTCATGAACGAGTCGCATTTGCATGTGTTTGGTCCATATCCCTTCAAACCTTCTCTTCTCCATGTATCTGCCCAAATGTCTTTTCCATGTTGTAACTTTACTTTTCTCTACCCCTTCCCCAGACGCTCATTCCATACATGCACCATTCTCTATGTGGAAATGTTCTCCTCTGGTCACTTTTAAGTATTTCTTCTCTCACCTCATATTTCTGCCCTCTAGTAATGGATTCCCCTACCCTGGGATAGAAACCTTTACTATTCACATTAAGTATACCCTTCATGGTTTATAAACCTTTATAAGGTCACCCCTCAGCCACCTCTGCCCAAGGGAAATACGAAGGATAATGATACAAATATCTCTGCCATGGTCCCCGCTGCGACTTTGCCACAATGTTGTGGCATACACTTGTTCAGGACCTCGGGCTTTATCTACCTTTGTGTTCTAAGACCTCCAGCACCACCTCTTCTGTAATGGGGACTCTTTTCAAGACATGACTGTTTCTTTCCTTTTGTTTCCTAGTCTTTGTCCACAGTACATTCTGACATGAAATATTCATTTCAGGTCGCGCCCATCTCCTGTGGTTCCAGGCACGGAAGGCCTTCTTGATCTTTGAAGGGCTCTATTGTCTCTCAAGTTGCTTTCTTGTAGTTGTGTGCTGTAGAATCTCTTTGGATTCTCCTTAACTTTATCTCCCAAAGCTATCTCATCACCCTGTTTTGCTTTCCAGCTTCTCCAGCCTCTCTGTTTCTCCACGTGTGAAGCCACATCCAAGGAACAATGTAACTGCACCCCTTGGGTCTCTCTCCAAGAAACAACACTGAACAGAGCACTGCCATTAACTGTGTCAGTCCTCCCTGGTAATCCAACACCTGAATTCAACTCCACCTTTCATTTCTTGACCCACGGCTCAGTTGGTTAAGATCACCTTTGATAACTATATTCATTGCCCACTATAATACGTATTTTACTATCCACAAACATGCTAACACTAATTCATATATTCTCATTTATGTCAATAATACACCTGTATGGACCCTGCACCAATCCTCATGGCACACCACTGGTCAGAGGCCCCCAGTCTGCACAACAACCGTCTCCCACCATCCTCTGTCTCCTACTGTCAAGCTCATTTGTGTTTGTTTGGCTTGCTCTCCCTGATCCCATGTGATCTAATCTTACTAACCAGTGCACCAGGCTAAACCCTGTCTAAGGCCTTGCTGAAGTCAGGATAGACAACGGCTACTGCTCTGTCTTCATCCATCTCCTTGGTCACCTCTTCAACAAACTCTATCAAGTTTGAGAGACACCCCTTTGTATGCACAAAGCTGTGCTGACTATCCCTAATCAATCCTTGCCTTTCCAAATGCATGTGACTCCTGTCCCGCGGAATCGCTTCCAACAAAATTGGCACCACTGACATCAAGCTAATTGGTGTTTATGTCCCTGGCTTTCCCTCGCAGCCTTTCCTAAATGCTGTCACAACATTAGCCACCTCCAGGCTCCCAGCTCACCACCCATGGCTGTCAGTGATAGAAATATCTTTGTAAGTTTCTTCCCTAACTTGCCCCAATGTCCTGGGATGTACTTGATTAGTTCCCTGGGAGTTGTCTAATTTTAATGCGTTTTAAAACCTTCATCACCTCCTGTTCGCCAATGTAGACTCTTTTGAAAACATCACTGTTTATTTCCCTGCTTTCTCAGTGTTTTTTCCACAGTAAGTTCTGACTTGAAATTTTTGTTTCGGATCTCACCCATTTCCTGTGGGTTCACACACGGATGGCTTCATTGGTCTTTAAGGGGTCACATTCTGTCTCGAGTTAATTTTCTGTTGTTAATATACTTGTAGAATCTCTCTGGATTTTCCTGAACCTTATCTGCCAAAGCTCTATCAGTTCCCCTTTAGGCCCTCATGGTTTCCCTCTTAAGAGTATTACTACACCCACAATGTTCTTCAAGGGATTGACTTAATCCAGCTGGCTATATAGGACATATGCCCCCTTTTGTCTTGACCAGAACCTCAATATTCCTGAAGAAGGGCTTATGCCCGAAACGTCGATTCTCCTGTTACTTGGATGCTGCCTGACCTGTTGCGCTTTTCCAGCAACACATTTTCAGCTCAGAACATCAATATCCCAAGTCATCCAGTGTTTCCCATTTGTGTCAGCATTGTCCTTCATACTAACAGGAATATGCTGTCCCTGAAATCTTAATTTATCTCTCTTTTGAAAGAATCCCACTTGCCTGACGTCTCTTTACTTTCAAATAGCCTCCACGAACAAACTTTTGGACAGTCTTGCCGAATACCTTCTGGACTGGGGCAAGGCCAGGTTTGATCTTTAACTTGTGGACCAGGCCTGTCCTTTTCCATCGCTATTTTCAAACTAATAGAATTGTGGTGACTTTGCCAAAGTGCTCCCCCAAGAACTCTTCAGCCACTTTCTCACACTTGTTTCCCAAAGTGAGGTCAGTTTTTATCCTTTCCTCCAGTCGGACCAGTTACATACGCCTGAGACAGTTTTCTTGAACACACTGAACAAATTTCTTCTATCCAAGCTGTGAACACTCCGGCAATAACAGTCTAGGTTTAGAAAGTTAAAATCCCCGACCATTACAGCCCTATCATTATTACAGATATCTGAGATCTCCAGCATATTTGCTGCTCAATTTCTCACTGACTGTAGTACAGTCATATCAAACTGATCATTCAGTATAATTTCTCAGTTCCACTAACACAGCTTCATTGGGCGATCCCCAGGAATATCCTCTCTGTGCTGCAGTGATGTTTTCACTGATCAAAAACTCCAATCCTCCTCCTCCCTTGCCTCCCCTTCTATCCTTCCTGTAGCATCTGTCCTGGGAACATTGAGCTGCCTGTCCTGCCCTGCATTCTCAGCTGTGTTTCTGTAATTCCTGTGATATCCCTGTCCCATGCTCCCATCCATGCCATGCGTTAATTTGTATAACCTGTTAGGCCTTTTACATTAAAGTAGATGCAGCTTAGTTGATGCATTTTCCCTCATTGCCTGCTGTGTTCATGCCTGCCTTGTCAATTGAAATGACTCTGTTGAAATTCTGTCCCAGCCTCAACGTTCAGACTGTAGCCTGGGACCATCCCCCTCAATGTGTTCAACGCCCTCACCTTTCATGTCATCTGCAAACCTACTAATGATACCTTCTGCTTCACATCCGAGTGATTAATGTCCATAATGAACAGCAATGGTTCCTGCACAGATCCCTGTGATACACCCGCTGGGCAAAGGCTTTCAATCACAAAAACAACCCTCCAACAATTTTGGATCCAATTTCCCAACTTGCCTTTGATGCCATAGGCTCTTCCCTTCTGGACCAGCCTTCCACGTGGGACCTTGTCAAAGGCCTTAATGAACTCCATGTAAACCACAACATCTGCACGGCCCTCATCAATATCTTCAATCGTAATTTCAAAGAAATCCCAGCTGATTTCATCAGACATTATCTTCCTCTTCCAAATCCATGCTGACTATCACTAATCAATCCCTGCCTTTCCAGTTATTGATCTATCCTGTCCCTCAGAATTGTTCCCAATTTCCCTCCCCCTGCTGTCAGACTATCGGCTCTGTAATTACCTGGCCTATCCCTGCTGCCCTTCTTGAATAAAGGAGCCACATTAGCGATCCTCCAGTCATTTGGCATTTCACCTGTGGCCAGCAAAGTATTAAATATATCCACCAGGGCCCTAGCAATCTCCTCCTTACCTCCCATAGCAGCGTGGGGTACATTTCATTGGGTCTGGGGATTTCTCCACCTTTATGCCTGTGAAAATATTTAATACCTCCTCCTTATTGATCTTAACATATTCTGGAACCTCACCATCCCGACTGAAATCCCTGGCTACAATGTCTTTCTCCTGTGTGAATACAGATGGGAAGTATTCATTGAAGACCTCACCTACTTCCTCTGGCTCCATGCATAGATTGTCCTGTTGGTTACTCACAGGCCTCCCTCTTTCGCTGGGTGGAGCAGATATGTGAGTGAGAAGATGGACAGGTGGGTCTGGTCAGGGAGAAGGGACAGGGGATAAGGCTGCGTGTGGAGGAATTTTGAAGCTTCTGCAGTCAATATTGAGGCCATTGGGTATCAGCTTCAAAGGTAGACTCTCAGGTGTTGTTCCTCTGACAGTGGACAGGCTAAGGATGGGCATGTCCCCAGAAGAGTTGAAGGGGGAATTGAAATGGAAGTTAACTGGAAAGTCGGGTTGGTTGTTGTGTTCAGAGCACTGGTGCTCCATACAGAGCCTGATCCTGCCCCACCAAGCACGGCTCCATACTCCCGATGTGGTCTCCTCTCTATCAGGGAGACCAAAGGGAGATTCAGGGACATATTCATGGAGCACCTGCTCTTTGCACACTTTAACCAACCCTACATTCCAGTTGCCATTCAATTACTCCCTCACCCCCCCCTCTTGCTCATCCAGCGACAGGTCCATCCTTGGCCTCCTCTACTGTCAGAGTGAGGCCAAATAGAAACTAGGAAACACAACCTGATCTTTCAGTTTCAGTGCTTACAGTTCACTGTTCTCAATATTGACTTCACTGGCTTCAAAACTCTCCACCCACAGCCTTATTCCATGTTCCCCTTCCCTTACCTGACCTCAGCTGTCCATCTTTCTATTCGCATATCCGCTGCACCCTTCCCACTGACCAATCACATTATCCCCCTACTTGCATCCCCTATCGTCATCCCATCTACGCTTACCTCAGCCCCACGCCCCTCCCTCTATTTTCTTCCCGGCTCCCCTTCCCTCGGACCAATCCTGATGAAATCTTCCAGCCTGAAACGTTGACCTTCCTGTTCCATGGATGCTGTCTGACCCGCTGTGCTTTTTCAGCTTCATATGTATTGCTATATCCGCAACAACAGATTTTATTGTGCTTTCTATACATTTTATTTTAGTCTGCTTACTGATAAGCTTATCTCAACATTCTCACTACAGGGTCAAGGAAACAATCTCTTTGTCATGAATGCTCCTATCTGCTTCGAAATGATTTCCTTTGTTTTAACCGTACTTTCAAGTCTGATGTTCGCAATAGTATTGTAAATTTCACTCTTGTTATGCTGTAGCTTAATCACACCACGTCCAAAATACTTCAGAACTTCCTTGTTCTTATACTCCACGCATCTATTCATAAACGTAAGGATCCATTAAGTCCTTTTATACAACAGTTTTAACTTGCCTGGCCATTGGTAATTTCCTGTCTTCTGTGTCGCTCTCTCCTTACATTTACCAGTCCTCCCTCACTCCAAACTTTCCTGAAAAATCACCAGCAATGCCTCCACAATCACCTTTGGCATCTATTTACAACTACGGGGTGTTCTCCAACTGGTCTCGCTGATTGATCCAACTTCACCTTCCCCAGCACTTTCTCCTTGCCGGTGGTCACTATACCCACCTCTACCCTCTGACTGTCTTGAAGTTCTGACATTTTGCTGGTGTCTTCCACCGTGAAGATCGTTGCAATGTATTCAATTCCTCTGCCATTCCATTGCTTCCCATAATTATTCAAGCTTCATTTTCCAATATTCCTCTGTTTGCTCTTTACTCCCTGTCTTCCTTGTTATATATCTAAAAATCTCTTTCAATGTTCTATTACATCATTAACAAGCGTAATATCATATTTCACCCTCTCCTGCCATTTGCTGTTCTTAGTTATCCGTACTGGAATTTATAGGCTTCGTAATCGTCTAGATTCCCAATAATCTTCACCACATTGTGCGCATTTTCTTTTACTTTTATGCTGTCCCGGAGTTCGTTATCACGCACGGCTGCCTTGTCTTCCACTGAATATCTTTCTTCTTACTTGGGATGAATTTCTGATGTGCTGCTGAATTATCTCCAGAAACTCCTGTCATTGCTGCTTCATCATATTCCCGTGCTCAGCTCCCCTTCCAACTAACTCTGGCCAACGCCACCCTCATGTCTTTTTAGTTACATTACTCAATTATAAGCCATCTCATCCAAAAGTGAACAATAGATGTAAACTTAAGGAGGGGAGTTTGAGACATGGGACACGAAGAACAATTGGAGGACTTATTAACTAGACGGAAAGATAGAGACAGAGAGAGAGAATATAGACGTGGAGATGTAAAAATAGGGAAGTCTACATGATTGATAGAATTAGATGTGCTTCCGTATTTGGTTTAACAATTCCTTTGTGCTATGGTCCTTTGTACAGTATATGTGCAACAGATTAATCTGTTGAAATCCTGGGTTTGATGCCAGAACTTTTATCTCCATCACTATCACAGGCCCCAACTGTTGACAGAACCCAGCATATGTTTCCTGGTAGAAAATGGATTAACTGAAACAAGTTGGAACGCCAGAAGCAGGAATTTATAACATCCATCCGATAAGAATGGGAGATTAGATCAGGGAATGCCAGAAAGGGGCAGGAGGCAGACGGTACGTTGAGAGTAGGGGAACATAACATCTCAGCTGAAGATTAAATAACATATTAATATTTTATAAATTTTGTACATCACATGCATCATGTTTGTTAAGTATGTCTCTCGTTCATTCTGAATATGTTGCACTCATACGAACAATCTTATCTATCTGCACACACACACACACGCACACTGACACACACGCACACACACACAGACACACAGATACACACGCACACGCACACCATCACTGTTCAGCCATTCCATTTGAAATGATTCGGTTTTGTTTACATTGTCACTTGCCATTCCTTCTTCCGAATATATTCTGTTTCTTTCACTGCATTTTATTTTATTCTGTCTGTCAAGAAGACATTGGGGACTGGCGGGGATGTCACTTTACTCCTCGTCAGTCTCCACAGCCACTGTCTTCGAATCCTTTCTGTTTCTTAACCCATGAAAAATATGTACTGTGTCTGACCCTTGAATCCCAATAAACAGGTCAATTTCAAACAGAACACTTACTTTTGCGCTAAGGCTACAAAAAATCTCAAAAAGAAAAGGCATATAAATTGTGCAATAAGATGTTTGCATCTTGACAAACAGATTATAGAATTGCATTGTGTAAACGATAAACAATTAACTGGTAAGATCTGTGAGAGTAAAATCGAGGGAAATCCGTATTTCTTGTGTATGTTCAGGGCAGTCGTGCCCAGAAGCAGTTTTTATATTGGAAGTTGTTGTGGTGGAGGAGACTTCAGTGTAGTAACAACATCTCTATTGACGCTGTGTACTGATGACTATTCAGGCAGGTTACTATCCCATCCTCGCTATTGTTGGTGTTCCTGGTGAGTCTATCTCTGCCCATTTACTAATTCTCTAACCCATTGTGAATGTTAACCTTTTTTTCTGTAGTGTATACTTGGCAAAGATCCAAACTATTGTCTTCGCTTTCAATCACAATCTCCATTTCTATGCCATGAATTTCATATCCCTCGCTTACAAGCATCTGAGGAGAAACGGAAGTGTTCATAACCACGATTACCCCATTTTATCCTGAACGGAATATCTCAATATTCCGTCTACCACAAAACCTGTCCACTCCCACCTTCATAATATCCCAGTCTTCACTTCTGCCTCAACACTGTTTCTGAATAAACCATCATCCACACCTTTCCAGGTACAATTCTCTTCTGGCAACTCTTCTCGTTACACATATTTTGATCACAAACTTTTTCTTACCTCGACCTGGACCTATGCCAGGTGCAAAGTGTGAAGTCAGTTTGATTCTAAAATGAGTTTCAGCATAACCTGTAACCTCCCAGGAGGGAGAGGACTATGCTGTCAGTGACCAGGAAGTGACAGTTTCATTGAACTGTCTTGATTCGGGAACGTTCTGAGCAGGAGTGGGTGTCACATCCATTATCTCCCGTCTCCAATGTATTCACACAGTGACGGAATCCATCTCTGCCTGCTGCTGAGGGTAATACCTTTGTGTTGTCTCCATAATCGAAGGTACCAAAACTCTTCTAGAAATAATATGGGACAGATTGACTAGTGAAAATAAGAACATGATTAGAATTAATAAAGTGAGCTTAGTCAAACACTAATTGAATTGAAGGGTGGCAAGTTACTGCACCAAATGAGTTCCATCCGAGTTTTCAGGGAAGTGGCATTACAGCAAGTGAATGACTTATAGAGTCATACAGGACAGAAACAGAGGCTTCGGTCCAACCAGGCCATGCTGACTATTCCAATTCCAAACAACCTGCCCACGGTTGGCCCAAATCCGTCCAAACCTTTCCTCTTCATGTACTTATCCAAATGTATTTTAAATGTTGTAACGACAAGTAAGAAGTATTGATTACCTACAAATTTCTTTACACTCTGGAATTTCTCGTTCCTGCAGACTGGAAAGTAGTTATTGTAATCCTAAATATTTAAAACCGGAGTGGGAGATAAAACAAAAAAAGGTACCTTGATGTTAGGTCTGAGGAAAATATTAGAACCTTTTATGAAAAATTTTATAACTCGACACTTGGGAAACCATGATGTGACTTGGTACAGTCAGCTTAGACTTAGAAACCGGAAATCATCGTTGAGAAACCTGTGGAGTTTGTGTTAGTTGATACATCCACAAGAGAGAAAGAGTGCGAGTCGTGTGTTTGAATTTGCAGAATACTTTTTTACATTGTTGCTAACAAGTGAGCAAAGGAAGTTAGAGTACATTGATAAGTTGCAGACGGGGTGATCTGAATATACCACATGGATTGAGAATTAGCCAGTGGAAGCAATGCTGAGCTTCTTGCACTTTTATGGATTGAAGGCAGTCCATGGGATATCACAAGTTTCAGTGTTTGAACCACAACAATTTGTAAGGCATAGAAATGATTTGGATGTGAGAAATAAACAGCATGCATCTCATTTTGTATTGACTAAACAGTACAAGGTTTAGAAGTGTTGTTTTTCAAAAGGACCTGAATGTCCTTGATCATGAGTCATCAAAAATAGCACACCCAAGGCCGTAAGTATTAGCATCTTATATAGTATGCTGCCCTTCATTGTAATATGATTCAAGTATTTGTAGGGCCTTGATGAGAGAGTATTTGGGACACTGTGAAGAGGTATGATCTCCTTTGTAAGGCACGATCTCATTAACACTGACACAACTCTAATCCATGAGATGATGACTCCATGAGGAGACAGTGATGGAACTGAGTAATTAATCTGTCGGGTAGGAGACAAATAGGGATGATTGTGCTGAAACGTGAGGGTTAGCGACTATTACATATTTCTAAAAGAGACACTGTTAGGGTGAGAAATAATTAATTTATTAGATTTATTGTCACATGTGCCTAAGTCCAGTGATGCTTTATTTGCGAGCAGTACAGGCAGATGACAGTAAGCAAGGACACACAGATCATAGTGTGAAAAATAAACTTGGACAGAGTAAGGCATGCAGGTTACAATGCGCAGGACATTAAAAAAAAACATGATCAACATGAACAAGATCATTATTATTTGGAGTGACAGAGTCCATTCATCAGTCTAACATAGCATACTTTATGTGCCTGAATGATCTCTCCCCACATTAATGTGCCGTCGGCATGAGGTCCTACAAGAAAAGTTTAGGGAGTTAGGAACCAACTTAACAAAGTAGGACCACGGAGATAGTAATCTCAGGATTGCTGCCAGTGTCAAGTGCTAGTCAGCGTAGGAATGATCGAATAATCAGGAAGAATGTGTGGCTGAAGAGATGGTGCAGGAGGGAGGGGTTCCGATTTTTGGGATATTGGGGAGGTGGGATTATTACAAATTGGACGGTCTACAGTGGGGGATTACTTTGGAAATAATGATCACAATTCCCTTAGTTTTATAATAGTCATGGAGAAAGATGAGAGTGGTCCGAAAGGAAGAGTGCTAAACTGGGGGAAGACCAACTATAGCAAAATTCGGCAAGAGCTGGGGAACGTGGATTGGGAACAGCTGTTTGAAGGGAAATCCATATTTGATATGTGGAAGGCTTTTGAAGAGAGGTTAATTAGTGTTCAGGAGAGATATGTTCCTGTGAAAATTATGGATAGAAATAGCAAGGTTAGGAAACCATGGATGACAAGTGATATTGTGAGACTAGCTAAAAGGAAATAGAATGTGTACATAATATCGAGGTGAATGAAAATAAAGGAAGCCTTGGAAGAATATTGTGACTGTAGGACCAATCTGAAGTGAGGAATTAAGAGGGCGAAAAGGGGTCATGAGATATCCTTAGCCAGCAGGATTAAGGAAAACCTTAAAGCTTTTTGGTCACATATAATGAAAAAGAGGGTAGCTAGAGAAAGGCCCACTCAAGGACAAAGCAGGAAAGATATGTTTGGAGGCAGAGAAATCGGGAGAGATTCTTAATGAGTACTTTGCATCGATATTCACCAAAGAAAGGGGCTTGGTGGATGTTGAGGTTAGGGAAAGATCTTTGATTACTCTTGGTCAATTCTGCGTAAGGAGGGACGAAGTGGTGTGATTTCCAAAAGACATCAAGAAGGACAAGTCCCCAGGTCTGGATAGGATCTATCCAAGGTTACTGAAGGAAGCAAGAGAGGAAATAGCTGAGGCTTTAACAGATATTGTTGCAGCGTCCTTGAACACAGGGGAGGTACCTGGGGAATGGACAATTGCTAATGGTGTCTCCTTGTTTAAGGAATAATCCAGGAAATTACAGACCTGTGAGCCTGACGTCAGTGGTAGGGAAGCTACTGGAGAAGATACTGAGGGATAGGATATATACCTATTTAGAATGCAATGACTTCTCAGTGCTAGGTAGCATGGCTTTCTGCAGGTAAGGTAATGGTTTACAAACTTAATAGAATTGTTTGAAGAGGTGACAATGTTGATTGATGAAGGAAGGGATATAGATGTCATACAGATGGACTTTAGTAAGGTATTCGATAAATTTCCCCATGGTAAGCTGATGAAAAAGGTGAAGTTGCATGGGTGTTCTAGCTAGATGGATAGAGAACTGGTTAGGCAACAGGAGACACAGAGTAATGATGGAAGGGAGCTTCTCAAAATGGAGATCTGTGATAGTCATGTCCACAGGGGCCCTTGCTGGGACATTGGTTTTTGTGGTATACATAAATGATTTGGAGGAAGGTGTAGCTTGTTTCATTAGCAAGTTTGCAGGTGACACTAAGATTGGTGGAGTAGCAGACAGTGAAGGGGACTGTCTGAGAATACAGCAGAATATAGATAGATTGGGGAGATGGGCAGAGAAATGACAGATGGAGTTCAATTTGGACAAATGTGAGGTGATGCATTTTGTACGATCCAATCCAAGAGCGAACTATACAGTAAATAGAAAAGTATTGGGGAAAATTGATGCACAGAGACATCTAGGTGTTCAGGTCCATTGTTCCCTGAAGGTGGCAAGGCAGATCAGTAGAGTGGTGAAGAAGATGTACGGCATGGTTTCCTTCATTGGACTGGGAACTGAATATAAGAGTTTGCAGGTCGTGTTACAGTTGTATAAGACTTTAGTTTAGCCACATTTGGAATACAGCATACAGTCTGGTCGCCACATGAGCAAAACGATGTGGATGCTTTGGAGAGGGTACAGAGGAGGTTCACCAGGATGTTACCTGGTAAGAAGGGTGCCAGCCATGAAGAGAGATTGAACAAATTGGGATTATTTTCACTAGATAGACGGTGGTTGAGGGGGAACCTGACCCTTGGATGGCAAAGGATATTGAGGATCTGATAAGGACATTAATGAAGGCATACATTGGGTTTAAGGCTTAAGTCAATCCTTAGATGACTACACAAAGTGTAGAAGCACCCTTAAGAGGGGAATGAGAATCCCAAAAAAAGGACATGACATAGATCTCTCAGAAAAGGTGAAAGATAATCCCAAGAGGTGCTCTAGCCATATTAAGAGTAGAAGCGTGACTCAGGATAGAATAGGTCCCCTTACTGATGAGCATGGCTGTCCTTGTGTGGAATCACCAGGAGGTGGGGGAATTGTTAATGAATATTTCTTCTCCATGTTTAATCAGGAGCAAATGATGCTTACTAAGGAAATAAGGAAAGCAAGTGGGAATGTTTTGGTCTGCATGCATATTATCAGAGTGGAGGCATTTGCTACCTTAAAGCACAATAAGGTGAATAAATCCCCTGGGCAAGAACATGTCCATCCTCGGATATTATGGGAGGCTAGGGAAAATATTGCAGAGGCTCTTGCACAGATTTTTGCTTCATCGTTTGCCACTGGAGTGGTTCCATTGTTTAAGAAAGGTAGCAAAGACAAGCCAGGGAGCTCTTAGTCAGTGAGTGGGATATCAATGTTAGGCAAGTTGTTGGAGACGATAATGAGAGACAGGATGAACCAACATTTGTAAATGCAAGATCTGATTAGAAATAGTCAGCATGGATTAGTGTGCGGGAAATCATGTCTGACACATCTTTTAAATTGTTTCAAAGAGATAACCGCGAGAATAGATAAGGGTAGGACAATGGATTATCTGTATACGGACTGTAGTAAGACGATTGACAAGGTCCCATACGGCAGGTTAGTCAGTGAGTTTAGGTGACATGGGATCCAGAGAGAGCTAGCTAATTGGATTCAAAATTAGCTCGATGGTAGGAAGCAGAGAGTGATGGTTAAAGATTGTTTCTCAGACTGGAGGTCTATAACTAATGGTGTGCCACAGGTGTCGGTGCTGAGACCTTTGTTATTTGTTATTTACATAAATGTTCTGAATGTGAATATACAAGGCATGATGAGGGCCATAAGACATAGGAACAGAAATTGAGATATTCAGCCCATCGAGTCTGCTCCACTATTCAGTCATGGTTCATAAGTTTCTTAACCCCATTCTTCTGCTTTCTCGCCATAACCCTTGATCCCCTTGACAATCAAGAACCTGTCCATCTCAGTCTTATATATACTCATTAACCTGGCCTCCACAGCCTTCTGTGGCATTGAATTGCATGGATTCCCCACTCTCTGGCTGAAGAAGTTTCTCTTTATCTCCGTTCTAAAAGCTGTTCCATTTACTCTCAGGCTGTGCCCTCGGGTCCTAGTCTATTCTACCAATGGAAACATCTTCACAACATCTATTCTGTCCAGACTATTCAGTATTCGATATATTTCAATTAGATCTCCTCTCATCCTTCTAAAATCCATTGAGTAAAGATCCAGAGTCCTCAAAGTTTCCTCATATGTCAAGTTTTTCATTCCTGATACCATTCTCGTGAAACTCCACTGAGCACATTCCATGGCCAGTACATCTCTTCTGAGATAAGAGGCCCAAAACTGCATAACATACTCCAAGTACTCCCAAGAAGGTTACTACATTTATGGATGATACAATTAGGAGCTATCGTTGATAACGATGAACATTATCAGAAATAACAGAGGGATTTTAATCTGATGGGGAAGTGAGCTGAGGATTGGCAACTGCAATTAAATACAGATAAGTCGGAGGTGTTACACTTTGGAAAGGAAAACAAAGATATAACTTATACAGTAAATGGTCAGGTTCTGAGGAGTGTTGTGGAACAGAGGGACCTCGGATCACAAGTCCATATTTCACTGGAAGAGGCATCACGGGTAGAAAGGGCGGTAAAAAGGCATTCATCGTTCAAAGCATTGAATATAGGAGTTGGGACATTATGCTACCATTCTGTAAGTCGTTGGTGAGGACACACTTGGAGTATTGTGTACAGTTTTGGTCATCCTGTTAACCTGAAACGAGTGCAAAGAAGTTTGACAAGGATGTTGTCAGGACTAATAGGCCAGCGTTATAAGGAGGGGTGGGCCAGGTTCGGATATCATCCCTTGGGATGTAGGAGAATGAGGGGGTGTTTTTATGGAGATGCATAATTTACGTGGGCCATAGACAGGATAAATGCATAGAGTCATTTTTCCAGAGATTACGGACTGAAAACTACAGGGCATTTTTTAAGGTGAGACGGGAAAGATTTAAGAAGCACCAGAGGGCCAACTTCATTATGCAGAGAATGTTTTTTAAATGGAATGGACTGCCAGAAAAAGTGGTTGAGGCAGGTACAATCGCAACATGTAAAAAATGAATTGATACATAGATGGGAAGGGTTGAGAGCGATATGGTTCAAATGGGGGCAATTGGAATTAGTTGAGTGGGCAGCATGTTCAGCATGGACCAGTTTGGGCCGAAGGACCAGTTCCCGTGCTCGATCACTCTATGACTCAATGACACTCCATTTAAGTCAGTGACACAGTGACACTCCGGCTTACACCAGCCCACACCATGTCACTGTCAGGGGGATACTTTGGGCCACATCAGCTCACACCATGTCACTGTCAGGGGGACACTCCGGGCTACACCAGCCCACACATATCACTGTCAAGGGAACACTCTGGGCTATACCATCTCAAGGGGACACTCGTGGATACAGCAGCCCACATCATCTCGCCTTGCAGTGGCTTCTATCATTTGATTGTCAAAGTTGCAGATGTTATCTACCTGCTTGGTAATGTTCTCTATGAGGTCAGTAATCCCCATCATACACTTGCCCTTTACTATGGAACAAGCCTGACCCTCTTTGCCGTGTAGGTAGTCAAGGGCATACCGGTTTTGCTGAGGAGAT
Organism: Chiloscyllium plagiosum; assembly: GCF_037043375.1. Classification (NCBI taxonomy): domain Eukaryota; kingdom Metazoa; phylum Chordata; class Chondrichthyes; order Orectolobiformes; family Hemiscylliidae; genus Chiloscyllium; species Chiloscyllium plagiosum. The sequence goes on along the minus strand of NW_028270171.1, from coordinate 66,836,757 downwards.
AGACGTAATTCCAAGAGCATGTCCGTACCTCCTGCTAAGTCCAAACGGTTTCCTTGCCCAAGCGGGTTAGACCATAAATAAGATAGTTTCAATTTTCATTGCTAATAATTCCTGCAGATCCTCCTCAGGAAAAGGTACTGAGAAATGTATAAGCCAGAACCTGGGCTTTACTGTTACCCAAAGCCTTACCATCCCCCCAATGCGCGCAGAATACAGGTCAAACTGAACGCTTAGTAGGGAAACCCCAGCCCCATTCCCAGGTAGTTGGGCAGGGAACAGTAGTTATGAAAACTGCCCCTACAGCTACAGCACAGGGATTACCTATTTCATTAAGAACAATGAAGTTAGTCACTTTGTCTTGGCTGACAAAAATAATATCCGGATTTAGTTTAGATAATGGAGGGGGCTTTCCAATATGAAGCAGGCCTGTCTTTGTGACTCCCCTGAAAATATGGGTAGTCCGTAGCTGCAAAGTATGGTCGCACTGGGCTCTTAGGGTGAAAGCTGTTCAATAAAAAGTGGTGGGTCTTTCAGTCAGAGATGTGATTATTGTCCCTGACTGGTTCATTCCATCCCACAATTGAGAAGATGGAGGTGCTGTTAGGGGTCATAGTAAGGTGTGTGCCATTAAATACCACAAAGCGCCTGAATATCCACAGTAACAGAGACACACTCCTCCAGTAGGCATATGCATGAGATGCGAGGCGCCACAGGGAAGCAGTAGCAGTTGGTAAGTTGGACCAAGGCACACGGAATAAACATAGTCACATTCACTTAAGTGCATCCCCATCCTGTATAGTTGTAACAAATTGGATAGGCTTCCCCGGACTTATTATAGGAATTCCACAGGCTAGCAGGTGGGGATAAGTAATAATCAAAGGAAAGATTATAACCGATAAATGCTAACAGGTATTCCATACTCCATAGTTGGGATTCAGGAGGGGGAAAGGGGTCAAAGAGTCCTTTGCTAATGTGTGGATGTAACGCACCACCTCATGCTGGCTGAATATTTTATGATAACTTTGCAAAAGCAAATTTTCAGTGAAGGACGACATCTCCCCCTTTCTCTTTTGCGACGTGCCGATTTAGGCCTCTTTGAGTAGAGGCAACGCTTACCAGGAACACCTAAAGGACAACTGAAATCAAACTGGCACAAAACACCTTGACAGGGTAAAGCCCATTGAGACTTGTTCTGTAAATGAACTGTCCGATCTTCTTGGTGCAGTTAACCATTGCAGCAGTCATTCTTGGTAACATTCCATGCATCGAAGGAATCAGTTTCTCGGGCACGTAAGGACATCTTTTCAGCTTAATCGGGACGCAGTTTCTGGTTGCTCAGGATCACACAGGTAAACAGTCCCCTCTTCAGCGACAAAGAGTCCATATAACAGGGTAAGTTCGATCTTCAGCTTAATGGTCGCTCTGCATTAAGGATTAGGGTATGTAAAACATTAGGAGAATTATGATTCGAAACTTGAAGCTATATCATAGTAGTCTGGTTTGTTTTCAACTGATTCCGGTTCGTCTTCCAGTTCCCCATCGTCTCCATCTCCATCATCACCACCACCACAACCCCCCGGAAGGAGCTCATCTAATGACCTTGGAGCGATGAAGGTGAACCCAGGCGGAATGCCCGGCGACCTTTGCAGCAGGCAGGCTGGTGTGGAGACCCTGGAAGGGCCCTTGCCATTGAGGTTGGAGGTTGCAGCTTGTCCAAATCATGATGAGAATAAAAGAGTTGGGAAATTCAACAGTTGGGATATTGTTGAGGGAGGGGAGCAGCACAGACCTTAGAGTGAAGATCTCTCAAAACTTTGGTCAAAGAAAGAACACAGGAGGACATATCCTCCGTCATGTGTTTGAAAGCAATAGGGGAGGAGGCATCATTCCAAGGCGAGAGTACAGCTCGACCCCGGATGATTTCGGCTGGGGACAAGCGGGTTTTCCCCACAGGAGTTCCTTGTAGGTGGAACAATACCAGAGGCTCCACCCTAACCCAGGAAAGACCTGTATCAAGTCCATTTGGTAAGTTTACTTTTCAGACTCTGATCACCATGCTCCACGAGCCCTGCAGCCTGTGGGCAACAAGCACAATGAAGTTGGTGGTGGATCCCAAAATGAGAGCATAATTCCTCATTAATATCTCCAATAAAATGGGGGGCATTGTCAGAACGTAGACAAAAGCAAATACCAAAGCAGGTAATAATCTCCTTGAGTAAAATATTTACAACAATTTTAGCAGTAGCATTGGAAGTGGGGTAAGCTTCAACGCATCATGGAAAAAAAATCAACACTGACCAAAATATACTTATAGTGCTGACAACTTTGCAACTCAATGAAGTTTTAAACATCTTGAAGTTGGCATTATTTTGTCAGAGGTCGACTCACACTTGTCAGAGAACATAGAACATAGAACGTACAGCACAGAACAGGCCCTTTGACCCACGATTTTGTGCCGAGATTTAATCCTAATGTAAAATATAGTAACAACCTACGCACCCCTCAACTCACTGCTATTCATGTGCATGTCCAGCAGTCGCTTAAATGTCCCCAAATGACTCTGCTTCCACCACTACCAGTGATAACGCATTCCATGCATTCACAACTCTCTGTGTAAAAAAAAACTACCTCTGACATCTCCTTTATACCTTCCTCCTAATATTTTCAAACTATGAGTTCTAATACCAGTCATTCCTGCCGTGGGAAAAAATTCTCTGGCTATTGACTCTATCTGTTCCTCTCATTATTTTGTACACCTCTGCCTGGTCACCTCTCTTCCTCCTTGTCTCCAGAGAGAAACGTCCGAGCCGACTCAACCATTCTACATAAAGCAAGCCCTCCAGTCCAAGCAGCATCCTGGTAACCTTCTTTGCACCCTCTCCCAAGCCTCTGTATCTTTCCTATAGTAGGACGACTAGAACTGGACACAATATTCCAAGTATTGCCTCACCAGGGACTTGTAGAGCTGTAGCAAAACCTCACGGCTCTTAAACTCTATCTCCCTGTTAATGAAGGCCAAAACACCATATGCTTTCTTAACAACCCTATCCACTTGTGTGGCAACTTTGAGGAATATATGTACTTGCACACCAAGATCCCTCTGTTGCTCCACCCTGCCAAGAATCCTGTCTTTAATCCTATATTCAGCATTCGAGTTCCACCATTCAAAATGCATCACTTCACATTTATCCAGGTTGAACGCAATCTGCCATTTCTCAGCCCAGCTCTGCATTCTATGTCGCGCTGCAGCCTGCATAGCCTTCTATACTATCAACGACACCTCCAAACTTTGTGTCATCTGCAAATTTACAAACCCACCCCTCAACCTCCTCATCCAAGTCATTTATAAATACTACAAAGAGCAGAGGCCCAAGTACAGAGCCCTGCGAGATCCCACTTAACACTGTCGTCCAGGCAGAATACATTCCATCTACAGCCACTCTCGGCTTTCTGTCAGCCAGCCAATTCTGTATATACCTGTTTAATGCCTGGAAACAGAGTGTTGATGGAGGGTTGTCTGTGTATGTCTGATTAATGGTCGGTGATCGGGTGTTGGTGCAGGATTGTGTGTGTTTTCTGTACATATCTGTTTAATGACAGGAGACTGACTGGTGGTGGTCAAAGGTTGTGTGTGTATTTCTGTGCATATCTGCTCAATGGAAGGAGAATAGGGTGGTGGAGGAGGGTTGTGTGTATGTGTGTGTTTCTGTGTATCTCTGTTTAATGGCAGGAGATAGGGTTATCGTGGAGGGGTGTGTGTGATCCTGTGTATATCTATTTAAGGGCTGGAGACAGGGTGGTGGTAGAGGGTTGTGCGTGTGTATTTCTGTGTATATCTGCTCAATGGCAGGAGACAGAGTGGTGGTGTGTGTGTTTCTGTGTATATCTCTTCAATGGCAGGAGACAGGGTGGTCAAGGAGGGTTGTCTGTGTGTTCCTGCATATATCTGCTTAATGGCAGGAGGCACATTGTTCATGGAATATTGTGCGTGTGTTTCTGCGTATATCTATTTAATGGCAGGAGACAGGGTGGTGGTGGAGGGCTGTGTATGTATGTGCGTTTTTGTGTATATCTGTTGAAGGGCAGTAGGCAGGGCGTTTGTGGAAGGTTCTGTGTGTGTATTTCTGTGTATAACTGTTTGATGACAGGAGACAGGGTGGTCAAGGCGGTTTGAGTGAGTGTGCGTGTGTGTTTCTGTGTATATGTACTTAATGGCACAAGACAGTTTGGTGTATGTTATTGTGTATATCTGTCCAATGGCAGGAGGCAGGGTGTTCATGGAGTGTTGTGTGTGTGGGTGTTTCTGCGTATATCCTTTTAATGGCAGGAGTCAGGGTGGTGATGGAGGGTAGATGTCTGTGTTTCTGTGTCCAAGTGCTTACTTCTAGGAGACAGGGTTGTGGTGGAGGATTGTGTGTGTTTGTGTTTCTGTGTATATCTGTTAAATGGCAGGAGACAGAGTGTTGGTGGATGGTTGTCTGTGTGTTTTTTTCTGAGTCTGTCTGTTTAATGCTGGTATTAGGGTGGTGGTGAAGGGATGTGTATGTTTATCTGTATTTATCTGCTCAATGACAGGAGGCAGACTGGTGGTGATGGAGGGTTTTGTGTGTGTCTGTTTCTGTGTATATCTGATTAATTGCAGGAAACAGGGTGGCGGTGGAGCGTTCTGCATGTATATGTGTTCCTGTGTGTATCTGTTTTCAGGGCTGGAGACAATGTGGTGGTGGAGGGTTGTGTATGCATGTGTGTATATCTGTTTAAGGTCAGTAGGCAGGGTGTTCATAGACCATAGAACATAGATCATCACAGTGCAGTACAGGCCCTTCGGTCCTCGATGTTGCGCCGACCTGTCATATCAATCTGAAGCCCATCTAACCTACACTATTCCATGTACGTCCATATGCTTGTCCAATGACGACTTAAATGTACTTAAAGTTGGCGAATCTACTACCGTTGCAGGCAAAGCATTCCTTATCCTTACTACTCTCTGAGTAAAGAAACTACCTCTGACATCTGTCCTATATCTGTCCCGCCTCAATTTAAAGCTATGCCCCCCTCATGGTCGCCGTCACCATACTTGTAAAAAGGCTCTCCTTGTCCATCCTATCTAACCCTCTGATTAACTTATATGTCTCTATTAAGTCACCTCTCAACCTTCTTCTCTCCAACAAAAACAGCCTCAAGTCCCTCACACTTTCCTTGTAAGACCTTCCCTCCATACCAGGCAACATCCTGCTGAATCTCCTCTGCACCCTTTCCAAAGCTTCCACATCCTTTCTAATAATGCAGTGACCAGAACTGTACACAATACTCCTAGTGCGGCTGCACTAGTTTTGTACAGCTGTAGCATAACCTCATGGTTCCGGAACTCGATCCCTCTATTAATAAAAGCTAAAACACTGTATGCATTCTTAACAACACAGTCAACGTGGGTGGCAACTTTCAAGGATCTGTGTACCTGGACACCGAGATCTCTCTGCTCATCTACACTACCAAGAATCTTACCATTAGCCCAGTACTTTGCATTCCGGTTACTCCGACCAAAGTGAATCACCTCACACTTGTCCGCATTGAACTCCATTTGCCACCTCTCAGGCCAGCTTGCAGCTTATCTTTATCTCTCTGTACCCTATAACATCTTTCGTCACTATCCACAACTCCACCGACTTTGGTGTCATCTGCAAATTTACTAACCCACCCTTCTACTCCATCATCCAGGTCATTTATAAAAATGACGAACAGCAGTGGACCCAACACCGACCCTTGCAGCACACCACTAGTGACTGGTCTCCAGGATGAACATTACCCATCAACCACCACCCTCTGTCTTCTTTCAGCAAGCCAATTATTAATCCAAACTGCTATAACTCCCACAATCCCATTCCTCCGCATTTTGTACAGTAGCCTCCTGTGGGGAATCTTGTCAAACACGTTGCTGAAATCCATATACACCACATCAACCGGTTTACTCTCATCTACCTGTTTGGTCACCTTCTCAAAGAACTCAATACGGTTTGTGAGGCATGACCTAAACTTCACAAAACCGTGCTGACTATCCATAATCAAATTATTCTTTTCCAGATGATTATAAATCCTGTCTCTTATAACCTTTTCCAACACTTTACCAACAACTGGAGTAAGGCTCACTGGTCTATAATTCCCAGGGTTGTCTCTACTCCCATTCTTGAACGGGGAACCACATTTGCTATCCTCCAGTCTTCTGGCACTATTCCTGTAGACAATAACGATTTAAATATCAATGGGAAAGGCTCGGCAATCTCCTCCCTGGCTTCCCAGAGGATCCTAGGATAAATCCCATCCGGCCCAGGGGACTTATCTACTTTCACACTACACAGGATTTCTAATATCTCTTCCTTGTGAACCTCAATCCCACCTAGTCTAGTTGTCTGGATCTCAGTATTCTCCTCAATAACATTGTCATTTTCTAGAGTGAAAACCGTCGAAAAATATGCATTTAGTGCTTCCACTATGTCCTCTAGGGCCAATCAAGGATATTAATGGGAAGTTGTGTGAGGAGTCATTCTTGTCATTCTTTTATTCCTTAAATACCTATAGAAAGCCGTAGCGTTTACCCTGATTCTATCCGCCAACAACTTCTCATGTCTCCTCCTGGCTCTTCTGAGCTCTCTCTTTCAGTCTTTCCTGGCTACCTTATAACGCTCAAGTGCCCTAACTGAGCCTTCACATCTCATCCTAACATAAGCCTCCCTCTTCCTCTTGACCAGAGATTCCACTTCCTTCGTAACCACGGCTCCCGTGCTCTACAGCGTCCTCCCTGCTGACAGGTACATACTTACCTAGGACACTCTGGAGCTTTTCCTTGAATAAGCTCCACATTCCTGATATGCCCATCCTCTGCAGATTCCTTTCCCATCCTATGCTTCCTAAATCTTGCCTAATCGCATCGTAACTGCCATTCCCCCAGCTGTAAATTTCGTGGAAGGTTGTGAGTGTATTTCCGTGTATAACTGTTTGATGACAGGAGACAGGGTGGTCAAGGAGGTTTGAGTGAGTGAGTGTGTGTGCGAGTGTTTCTGTGTATATGTGGTTAATGTCACGAGACATTTTGGTGTGTGTGTGTGTTTTTGTGTATATCTGTCCAATGGCAGGAGGCAGGGTTTTCATGGAGTGTTGCGTGTGCTTGTGTGCGTGAGTTTCTGCGTATATCTGTTTCATGGCAGGAGACAGGATGGTGGTGGAGGGTAGATTGTCTGTGTTTCTGTGTCTATGTGCTAACTGGTAGGAGACAGGATGGTGGTGGAGGTAGAGTGAGTGTGTGTGTATCTGTTTAATGCCAGGAGACAGAGTGTTGGTTGCGGGTGGGGGACGGTGTCTGTGTGTGTGTTTTATTTTCTATGTATGTCTGTTTAATGGTAGGTGATAGGATGGTGGTGCAGGGTTGTGTGTGTTTTTCTGTATATATCTGCTTAATGACAGGAGACAGACTGGTGGTGATGGAGGGTTGTGTGTGTGTGTGTTTCTGTGTATATTCGATTAATTGCAGGAAACAGGGTGATGGTGGAGGGTTGTGCGTGTGTTTCTGTGTATATCTGATTAACGGTAGGATACAGGGTGGTAGTCGACGGATGTGTGTGTGTTTGTGTGTATATCTGTTTACTGGCAGGAGATAGGGTGGTGGTCGAGAGTGGTGTGCGCGTGTTTCTGTGTATATCTGTTTAATTGCAGGAGACAAGCTGGTGGTGGAGGGTGGTATGTGTTTGTTTCTGATTATATCTGTTTCATGGCAGGAGATGTGGTGGTGGTTGAGGGTTGTGCGTGTGCTTCTGTATATATCTGCTTAATGGCAGGCAACAAGATGTTGGTCGGGGGTTTTGTGTCTGTGTGCGCGTTTCTGTGTATATCTGTCTAATGGCAGAAAACAATGTGGTGGTTAACAGTTGTGTGTTTGTGTATTTCTACATAGATCTGTTTAATGGCAGGAGACAGGGTTGTGGTGTTGAAACGTGTTTGAGTTTCTGTTTACATCTGTTTAATCGCCGGAGAGTGTGCGATGGTCGAGGGTTGTGTGTGTGTTTATATGTATATCTGATTAATGGCAGCAAACACTCTGGTGGTGGAGGGTTGAGTGTGTGTGTTTCTGTATATATCTATTGAATCGCAGGTGGTAGTGGAGGGTTGTGTGTGTGTTTCTGTATATATCTATTGAATCGCAGGGTGGTAGTGGAGGGTTGTGTGTGTATTTCTGTATATATCTATTGAATCGCAGGGTGGTAGTGGAGGGTTGTGTGTGTGTTTCTGTATATATCTATTGAATCACAGGGTGGTAGTGGAGGGTTGTGAGTGTGTTTCTGTATATATCTATTGAATCGCAGGGTGGTGGTGGAGGATTGAGTGTGTGTTTCTGTATATATCTATTGAATTGCAGGGTGGTAGTGGAGGGTTGTGTGTGTGTTTCTGTATATATCTATTGAATCGCAGGTGGTAGTGGAGGGTTGTGTGTGTGTTTCTGTATATATCTATTGAATCGCAGGGTGGTAGTGGAGGGTTGTGTGTGTGTTTCTGTATATATCTATTGAATCGCAGGGTGGTAGTGGAGGGTTGTGTGTGTGTTTCTGTATATATCTATTGAATCGCAGGGTGGTAGTGGAGGGTTGTGTGTGTGTTTCTGTATATATCTATTGAATCGCAGGGTGGTAGTGGAGGGTTGTGTGTGTGTTTCTGTATATATCTATTGAATCGCAGGGTGGTAGTGGAGGGTTGTGTGTGTGTTTCTGTATATATCTATTGAATCGCAGGGTGGTAGTGGAGAGTTGTGTGTGTGTTTCTGTATATATCTATTGAATCGCAGGGTGGTAGTGGAGGGTTGTGTGTGTGTTTCTGTATATATCTATTGAATCGCAGGGTGGTAGTGGAGGGTTGTGTGTGTGTTTCTGTATATATCTATTGAATCGCAGGGTGGTAGTGGAGGGTTGTGTGTGTGTTTCTGTATATATCTATTGAATCGCAGGGTGGTAGTGGAGGGTTGTGTGTGTGTTTCTGTGTATATCTATTGAATCGCAGGGTGGTAGTGGAGGGTTGTGTGTGTGTTTCTGTATATATCTATTGAATCGCAGGGTGGTAGTGGAGGGTTGTGTGTGTGTTTCTGTGTATATCTATTGAATCGCAGGGTGGTAGTGGAGGGTTGTGTGTGTGTTTCTGTATATACCTATTGAATCGCAGGGTGGTAGTGGAGGGTTGTGTGTGTGTTTCTGTGTACATCTGATCATCGGCAGAAAACAACTTGGTGGTGTAGTGTCGTGTGTGTGTTTCTGTGTATCGCTGTTTAATTTCAGGAGACAGGGTTGTGGTGAAGATATGCGCTTATGTTTCTGTATATATCTGTTTAATAGCAGAGGACAGGGTGGTGGAGGAGGATGATGTGTGTGTGTTTGTGTGTATATATGTTTAATTGCAGGAGACAGTGTGGTGTTGGAGGAATGGGTGTGCGCGTTTTTGTGTATATCTGTTTAATGACAGGAGACCGGGTGGTGATGGAGAGTTGTCTGTATGTTTCTGTAAATATCTGTTTAACTGCTTAATGACAGGAAACAAATTGCTGTTCAAGGGTTGTGTGTGTATGTTTCTGTATATGTCTGTTTAATGGCAGGAGACAGGGTGTTGGTGTCGAGATGTGTGTGTTTCTGTTTATATCTGTTTAATCACCGGAAAGTGTGTGATTGGGGAGGAGTGTGTGTGTGTGTGTATCTGATTAATGGCAGCAAACAGGATGTTGATCAAGGGTTCTGTATGTGTGTGTGTTTCTGTGTATATCTGTGTATATCGGGGCGGCACGGTGGCGCAGTGGTTAGCACTGCTGCCTCACAGCGCCAGAGACCCGGGTTCAATTCCCGACTCAGGCGACTGACTGTGTGGAGTTTGCATATTCTCCCCGTGTCTGCGTGGGTTTCCTCCGGGTGCTCCGGTTTCCTCCCACAGTCACAAAGATGTGCGGGTCAGGTGAATTGGCCATGCTAAATTGCCTGTAGTGTTAGGTTAAAGGGGTAAATGTAGGGGTATGGGTGGGTTGCGCTTCGGCGGGTCGGTGTGGACTTGTTGGGCTGAAGGGCCTGTTTCCACACTGTAAGTAATCTAATCTAAGTAATCTAATCTAATCTGTTTCATGGCAGGTGACTGGCTGGTGGTTGATGGTTTTCTGTGCGTATTTCTGTGCATATCTGCTCATTGGCACGAGAACTGTGTGTGTGTGTTTCTGTGCACTTCTGTTTAATGCCAGGAGACAGAGTGTTGGTGGTGGGTTATCTGTGTGTGTTTTTTTTTCTGTGCATGTCTGTTTAATGGTAGTTTCAGGGCGGCACGGTGGCACAGTGGTTAGCACTGCTGCCTCACAGCACCAGAGACCCGGTTCAATTCCCGCCTCAGGCGACTCTCTGTGTGGAGTTTGTATGTTCTCCCCGTGTCTGCGTGGGTTTCCTCCGGGTGCTCCGGTTTCCTCCCACAGTCCAAAAATGTGCAGGTTAAGTGAATTGGCCAAGTTAAATTGTCCGTAGTGTTAGGTGAAGGGGTAAATGTAGGCGAATGGGTCTGGGTAGGTTGCGCTTCGGCGGGTCGGTGTGGACTTGTTGGGTCGAACAGCCTGTTTCCACACTGTAAGTAATCTTGATAGGGTGGTGCAGGGTTGTATGCGTTTTTCTGTATACATCTGTTTAATGACAGGAGACAGACTGGTGTTCGTGGTGCATTGTGTAAGTTTATGTTTCTGTGTATATCTAATTAATGCAGGAAACAGGGCGGTGGTGGAGGGTTCTGCATGTGTCTGTGTTTCGGTGTATATCAGTTTAAGGGCATTTGACAGGGTGGAGCTCGAGGGTTGTGTGCATGTATTTCTGTTTATATCTGCTCAATGGCAGGAGAATAGGGTGGTGTTGGAGGGTTGTGTATGCGTTTCTGTGCATAACTGTTTATGACTTGAGACAGAGTGGTGCTGAAGATATGCGTGCATGTTTCTGTCTATATCTGTTTATTTGCAGAGACAGGGTGGTGGAGGATGATGATGTGTGTGTTTCTGTGTATATATGTTTAATTGCAGGAGACAGGGAGGTGGTGGAGGGATTTGTGTATGTGTTGCTGTGTATATCTGTTTATGGGTAGGAGACAGGGTGATGGAGGAGGATGATGTTTGTGTTTCTGTGTATATCTGTATAATGGCAGGAGAAAGGGTGGTGGTCGATGGTTGTATGTATGTATTTCTGCATATACCTGCTCAATGGCAAGAGAACAAGGTGGTGCTGGAGGTTTCTGCGTAGGCAGGATCTTCGTGGAAGGAGGCAGAGTGGTGTTGGAGGATTGTGTGTGTACCTGTTTAATAGCAGGAGACAGGGTGTTCATGGAGTGTTGTGTGTATGTGTTTCTGTATACATCTATTTAAGGGCTGGAGACAGGGTGGTGGAGGAGGGTAGTGTGTGCGTTTTACTGTGTATAACTGTTTAATGACAGGAGACAGAGTGGTGCTGGAAATATGTGTGTATGTTTCTGTCTATATCTGTTTAATTGCAAGACACAATGATGGAGGAAGGTGGTGTGTGATTATGTATGTTTTTGCGTATATCTATTTAATGGCAAGAGACAGTGTGGTAGTGAAATGTAGAATGTCTGCGCTTCTCTGTCTATGTGCTTACTGGCAGGAGACAGGGTGGTGGTGGAGGGTTGTATATTTATGAGCGTTTCTGTGAATATCTGTTTAAGGGCACTAGGCAGGGTGTACATGGAAGGTTGTGTATGTGTTTCTGTGTATATCTGTTTAATGGCAGGGTTCAGGGTAGTGGTCGAGTGTTTGTGTGTATTTGTTTCTGTGTATATCTATTTAATGACAGGAGACAGGGTGGTGGTCGAAGATTGTGTGTGCATTTCTGTGTATATATGCTCAATGGCAGGAGGCAGGGTGGTGATGGAGGGTTGTGTGTGTGTTTCTGTGTATATCTATTTAAGTGCTGGCGACAGGTGGTGGTGGAGATATATGTGTGTGTTTCATTGCATATCTGCTTAATGACAGGAGACAAGGTGGTGGTAGAGCGATGTATCGATCTGTGTTTCTGTGTATATCCATTTAATGGCAGGAGACAGGTTGGTGGTGGAGGGAGTATATGTGTGTTTCTGTGTATATCTGTTTAATTGCAGGAGACAGGGTAGTGATGGAGAGTTGGATGTGTGTGTGTGTGTTTCAGTGCATATCTGTTTAATGACAGGGGACAGGGCAGTGGTGGAGGGTGGTGTGTCCGCGTTTCTGTGTATATCTGTTTAATTGTAGAAGACAGGGTGGTGATGGAGGGTTGGCTGCATGTTTCTGTAAATTTCCGCTTAATAGCGGGAAACAGTGTGGTGGTGGAGGATGGTGAGTATGTGTTTCTGTGTATAACTGTTTAATGGCCGGAGACAGGGTGGTGAATGGAGTTTTGTGAATGTATTTCTGTCTGTATCAGTTTAATTGCAAGAGACAGGGTGGTCGTGGAGGATTGTTTGTGTGTTTCTGTGTATATCTGCTTAATGACAGGAAACAAATTGGGTGTCAAGAGTTGTGCGTGCGTGTGTGTGCGTTCCTGTGTATATCTGTTTAATGGCAGAAAGCAATGTGGTGGTGAAGGGTTGTGTGTGCGTTTCTGTGTGTGTCTGTTTAATGGCAGGGGACAGGCTGATGGTGTCGAAATGTTGTGTGTTTCTATTTATACCTGTTAATTGCCGGAGAGTGTGTGATGGTGGACCATTGTGTGTGTGAATGTGTGTGTGTGTTTCAGTGCATATCTGTTTAATGGCAGGGCACAGGGCGGTGATGGAGGGTTGTATGTGCGTGTTTCTGTATATATCTGTTTAATCATAGGAGACAGGGCGGTGGTGGAGGGTTGTGTGCGCGTGTTTCTGTGTATACCTGTTTAATCGTAGGAGACAGGATGATGATGGAGGGTTGTGTATGTTTGTGTTCCTGTGTATATCTGTTTAATGACAGGAGACAGGGTACTGGTTGAGGGTTGTCTGCACATTTCTGTAAATTTCTGTTTAATAGCAGGAGACAGCATGGTGGGTGAGGATGGTGAGTGTGTGTTTCTGTCTGTATCTCTTTAATTGTATGTGGCAGGGTTTTCGTTGAGGGTTGTGTGCGTGTTTCTGTGCATATCTGTTTAATGGAAGGAGGCAGGGTGTTAGTGGAGGGTTGAGTGTGTGTGTTTCTGTGTATATCTGCTTAATAGCGGGAGACAGCGTGTTGGTGGAGGGTTGTGTTGTGTGTTTCAGTGTATATCTGATTAATTGCAGGAAACAGGGTGTGGTGGAGGGTTTTGTGTGTGTGTTTCTGTGTATATCTATTTAATGGAAGGTAACAGCGTGATGGTGGAGGGTTGTGTGTGTGTTTCTGAATATATTTGCTTAATGGCAGGAGACAGGGTGGTGGTGGAAGGTTGTGTGCTTGTGTTTCTGTCTATATCAGTTTAATAACAGGAGACAGGTATTGGTGCAGGTTGGTGTGTATGTGTTTCTGCATATCCCTGTTTAATGATGGGAGGCAGGGCTGTGGTGGAGGGTTGTGTGTGTGTTTCTGTGTATGTCTGTTTAATGGCAGGAAACAAATTGGGTGTCAAGGGTTGTGTGCGTGCGTGTTTGTGTGTGTGTGTGCGTGTGTTTCTGTGTATGTCTGTTTAATGGCAGGAAACAAATTGGGTGATAAGGGTTATGTGCGAGCGTGTTTGTGTGTGTGTATGCGTGTGTTTCTGTGTATATCTGCTTAATAGCGGGAGACAACGTGGTGGTGGAGGGTTGTGTTGTGTGTTTCAGTGTATAGCTGAAAAATGTGTTGCTGGAAAAGCGCAGCAGGTCAGGCAGCATCCAAGGAGCAGGAGAATCGACGTTTCGGGCATAAGCCCTTCTTCATGAATGAGGGGGGTTCGCCAAGCAGGCTAAGATAAAAGGTAGGGAGGAGGGACTTGGGGGAGGAGCGTTGGGAATGCGATAGGTGGAGGGAGGTTAATGTGAGGGTGATAGGCCGGAGAGGGGGTGGGGACGGAGAGATCGGGAAGAAGATTGCAGGTCAAGAAGGTGGTGCTGATTCCGAGGTTTGGGACTGGGATAAGGTGGGGGAAGGTGAAATGAGAAAGCTGGAGAAATCTGCATTCATTCCTTGTGGTTGGAGGGTTCCGAGATGGAAAATGAGACGCTCTTCCTCCAGGCGTCGTGTTGCTATAGTCTGGCGATATCCCCAGATGAACAATGAACTTCTTTATTTGCTTGGCTATGGTTTCCAGCTTAAATGGCTATTATCTGTAATCTGCAATATTAGGGCAAGCAATCTTGCAGAAACACTCTGCACTATGAGGGATCTCGAATAGATATCAATACTGAACACCAGAGATGAGGAAAGAGCACAATTTCTGGCCAAAAACACTGGCCACTATTTCCAACCTCTCACATGTGGCTTCCCCCTTCCTGAAATTATTAAGTGATACAAGGCATCGGTTTACTTTCCAGCCTCTCCTTACTCTCTCGTCCCTCTGCTTGCACAAAACAAATCAAGCTTTTGGTCGTTGGGAAACTGAAGACCTGTGTTTGTAGGCCTCCTGGAGAGGGGAGGGTCTTTTAAACCTGAAGCAGGAGGGTGAGAGGGCAGTAATATCACTCACTGGGCTGAGGTGTGGCAGCTTGAGTTTAACTTGGATAAATGCGAGGTATTGCATTTTGGCAAAATAAAAAGCGGGGGGGGGGGCATATACAATTAATAGTAGTGCATTGGTAATGTTGTAGAAAAGAGGGACCCACAGGTGCAGATCAAATTCACAGAGGTTTGTGGCACTTATAGACAAGGTGTTTAAGGTTACTTCTTTGCTCAGAGTTTTGTGGTTAGAAGTTGAGAAGTCATGCTGAGATTGTGCAGGACATGGATGAAGCCTCTTCTGCAATACTGTGTACAGTTCTGTTATTGAAAGGAGATTATTAAGCAGAAGAGGGTTCAGAAAAGATATACCAGGATGTCGCCAGGAGCACCTCATCTTCTGCCTCGGGAGCCGACAAACACACAGCATGAACATTGAACTCACTAATTTGCAAATCTCCCCTCAACGACACAGATCCCAGATCCAACCTTCCGACTCATATCCGCCCTCTCATGGGAACCTACCTGTCCATCTTCCTTTCCACCGATCCACTCCAACTCCACACCGACCGAGAACTATCACCTTTTAGCTTCGCCCACCTATCATCAACCTTGCCCCCAGCCTCACCCCCACCACCCATTTATTTGTCAGCCCCTTTTTTCCTTCACAGTTCTGAAGAAGGGCCCTGCCTGGAACGTTGACTCTCTTGCTCCTCGGATGCTGCCTGACATACTGTGCCTTCTCCACTGTCATGCTTTATCTACATTTAATTCTCCAACATCTGCAGTCTTCATTGTCTCTTAGGTACACTTCTCTGTTAACCCCACATGTCTGTTATAACCCCACGCTCTCTTAGTTATATATTCTCTCCATATCATGGCCTATAATCTCTAACTGATATTGTCATGCCTCAGCAGTAGTTACAGGGTCTATGTTTCCATTTATACGCAGAGAAGCATGTTGGTGTTCCGATAAACCTCTGGCATTACTTCCATATCCAATGCAGACTGAATGGTTACACAATTAATCTACCAGACTCAACATTCGTTCCTTCAGTCACACTCGCATATCCAATCCAGACTGTGTAAATGTTAATCATTATTTTGAATTTTAATAAAACAGTATTGAATTGAAAAGCGTTGGCTGCAGCTATTTGTTCAGTGACTGTGATTAATGTCAGTCTCCGTGGATCCTAAATGCGTCACTGGAGGGCTTGCCTCTTTTATGAATTAAGGATTCAGTTCAGTGTGTTATCCCATAGTATGAGTGGGAGCATCGCTGACAGTACTAACAGGGATCAGCAGCGCCAGAGAGACAGGGGGGAGAGATCAGAATCTGAGAACACTAGACTGGAATGATCCAACATGGACAGGAGTTTATCCAGTAGTCTTTACTGGCTTTCCCAACCTTGGATATCATTAGTATGGAGGATCTATGATGTACTGCTTGTTATTCAAGCTAGTTACTATCCCAGTTGAAACTTTATTGCTGGAACAGCACAGCAGGTCAGGCAGCATCCAGGGAACAGGAGATTCAACGTTTCGGGCACAGGCCCTTCTTCAGGAATGATTCCTGAAGAAGGGCCTGTGCCCGAAACGTCGAATCTCCTGTTCCCTGGATGCTGCCTGACCTGCTGTGCTGTTCCAGCAATAAAGTTTCAACTTTGATCTCCAGCATCTGCAGTCCTCACTTTCTCCTAGTTACTATCCCATCCTCGCTATAGTTGGTGTTCCTGGTAAGCCATTCTAACTAGGAGAAAGTGAGGACTGCAGATGCTGGAGATCAGAGCTGAAAATGTGTTGCTGGAAAAGCGCAGCAGGTCAGGCAGCATCCAAGGAGCAGGAGAATCGACGTCTCGGGCATGAGCTTGAAGAAGGGCTCATGCCCGAAACGTTGACTCTCTTGTTCATTGGATGCTGCCTGACCTGCTGCACTTTTCCAGCAACACATTTTCAAGTCATTCTAACTGTCTATTAAAGCAGGTTAAACTGAATTGTTGTTCATGTTACTAAAATTAGGAATGGTGGAAGTCATCGTTTTCAGCTCCAATGAAAAATTTCATTCCTTAAAAATTGTAATGAACAAATTACTACTTTCAAATGACTCACCAATATGCGAGGAGAAACTCTAAAACTCCATAATCCTTCTAGCCCTGCACAGATCTATACCTCCATACCCTCCCCACTCGCTAATTCAGTCCAATACCACCATCATGATACTCCAACTCCTCCTCAGCCACAGTGCACCTTCTGAGTAAACCATCATTTGAGCCTCTGTTAAATTTGGAATCACCTGTTTCAAGCTCCTTCTAACCACATGTCAATCACAAAATAATTGCATTTGAAATGTTTAAATTGTTCTCTGCACAGAAACTGTCTGACGGGAAGATAATGCATCGTGCTCAAGTCCTTGACTCATGATCTAGAGCCACAGAATAATAATAAGTTAATATGGAGGAAATTGGTGGCATTGAAGTGAAATTACCATTGTTAAGTGTAAAGAGCCCATCTGTTTGCCTCATGTCCTTTAGTGAAGGTCATCCTTCCCTCATCAGGTCTCTGTGTGACTGCAAACCCACAGGAATGTGTTTTACTTTTTACTGTCCTGTGGAAAAGCTGAACCAGCCAGTTAAAGATCGGCATAACATGCTGGCCTGACCTGTGAGGGAAGAACAAAAGGAAAGATAGCTCCCTTCCTCTGCCTGTTTCCCATATTCCTACAGCTCATTTCCATTCAGGTGGGTGACCATTCCTTATTTCAAGTGCATTCATTCTTAGTCTTTCCCTGAGTGTGA
Source organism: Chiloscyllium plagiosum (assembly GCF_037043375.1). Classification (NCBI taxonomy): domain Eukaryota; kingdom Metazoa; phylum Chordata; class Chondrichthyes; order Orectolobiformes; family Hemiscylliidae; genus Chiloscyllium; species Chiloscyllium plagiosum. Next base: position 66,819,351 of record NW_028270171.1, on the reverse strand, counting down.
TGTTCATCTCCCGTAGCAACTCTGCTGCTGGCTTTGTTGATGCTCACATATAGATGTAAGGAGCTTTTAAATTCCCCGTCAGGCGCAGTGTAGCGAGAAGAAAAGGCTTTTTACGCCATAGGAAAGAAACGGAGATGTCTCAGTGAGGAAAAGGAATTATTCTGATCAACCTGAGAGTGTTGTTGAGACAGTCTTTGGGACATTGTGGACAGATTTCCTTTCCTTTATAAGAAATAATCGCTCTGCCACAGAGAGAGTGCAAAGGTTTTTCACCAGACTAATCCCTGGGATGGTGGTAACATGAGGGGTGAATGAAGATTAATCTTTAGCGCTGTGAGAGAATAAAAGATGATTGCACTGAAACTTAAGGGGAATGGACAGTCTCTCATGGTGTTCTAAACAGACATTGATACGGTGATAAAATCCATGTCTTGTTTTTACTCGAGTTACAAGAGCCTCTGAGGACGTTCCCCTCATTCCACCCCTACTGCCTATATCGAGAGAGAGAGAGAAATAGAGAGAGAGAGAGAGAAATAGAGAGAGAGAGAGAGTCAGACATTGAATATAGTGTGTGATCCTACACCGAATACCACGTTATCCTAACTCCTTACAGCAGCGACAATATCTTGATTCTAAAACAGTTAACAATTCCCATCATCTTCTGACCTCCATGGAGAACATGGGTCTGTCTACTCAGAAATGGAAGATGCCTCTTTGAGACTTGATGCATAACATCTGGCTTCCATCCTCACTGCCAGCAAACCACTTTAAAGTAGCAGACGTTCCACCATCAATGGACCCAGGAGGAACCTCCATTTGTTTGTCATATTGGAGCATCAGTGACACCCTCCTGTTCATGTATAACTATTCAATGGGGCTGAAAAGTCCCATGGAACAGGTTCAAGACTCTGATTGGGCACTACCTGATCCTGTTTAACAGCTCGATGTACTGACCAGACCCCTTCTCTTCCTGTAGAACAAGCAGAAGTATTGAATATCCGTCCCTCTTCGTGTTCAGTAGTTTCATTGGGCTGAATGGTTTCCACGTATCTGTATGCAACTAGCTTGAGATGTTGAATGAGCTCCTCTTTTAACTGTGACTGAGAAGATTTTCGGCCCCAACCACAAGACCCCAGCCAGTGGGGAGGGGACACGTGATTCCCATTAAGCTCAAATAAGATGGCGCTTCAGGTGCCATTCTCAGTCAAATACTGCCTTGATATCAAGGCTCTTCACTCTTTGCTGAGCCCCTGTGTTCCCCTCTTGTTCATATCAATAGGTGACGGTGTCTGTGTGGGGAGTGTTTTCCTCTCACAGAGGGTAGTGAATGTCAGGAATTATCTTGTCTCGAGAGCTGGGGGAGCTACATCACGGAAAGTATTTAAAAAGGTGGTAGATTGATTTTTGATCTGCCAGAGAATGAAAGAGTTTGAAGAATTGGACCTGAAAGATGAGTTAATACGAACAGTAGTTTGGCCATGATCGTATACAATGTCTTGACTATCCGAACGACATGATCCTGTTCCTTATGTTCTTATATTCTGTAATTACAAAGCTAATGGTTGTAATTTTCCTGCACGTTCTGTTATCGAACGTTCCAATCAGAGATGAGTCATCACTTAGTGAGGTCTGGGGGCTGAATTCACAATGAGTCTGAGTCTATATCATTACCAATAAATGAAGCACAAGTTGCAGAGAGGAGACACTCTGTAAAGAGACCAGAGCTGTCTTTCGAACCCAGCCTGGGTTTCGAAGTAACATTTTCCAACCCACACCAAACTGTGTGACAGCTTGGAGGGAATGAATGAGATCCTGTGTTAGGTGGACCAGGTATTTGGAGCAAGATGCTCCCGTCAGCACCAGTGCAAGAGGTTTGAGGGGCTGAATTGAACATAGGAACATAGGACTGAGGTGCAGGAATGGGTCATTAGACACGTTGTCACTGCTCCACAAGGCACTAAAATCGTAGCTGCTCTGATTGTGGCTTCAGCAGCACTTTTCTGTCTGCATACAATTTTCCTACATGCAATTGTCTGTCAAATGTTTGAATACAGCACAACTTTGAACAAATGCAAACATCCAGGCACCACAAACGTTTGGTAAAGGGAATTCCCACTTAAACAGTCCAATAAGAATTTCTCATTCGTGTTCCGACAAATGTTGGAGGGTCACTGTGTCCTTTTCCAGTCCCACTCCTCCACTGGTTACAACAAATTTTAAATGTAGCCAGTTTTGTGATATGACCAATTGTATAAAACTTAGACTGGGTCATTTTTGAGAAAAATGTGAAATGCAGGAAGTTGAACTCACAACAAATGGTAAAAAATAGAGTGTCCCAAATGTTCTTCGGTCTTTGAAATTTTTCTGCTCACACAAGCTGCTGGTAATAGGATTTATTTGTGGAACAGTTGGATTTGGCTGAACTCCCTTTGCTTCCAGCAGCGGAGAGATTCCAATGGGTCCTCAGCAGGAATCCTTCACAAGTGGTGAAGTTAACTCAGGGATTTTATGGTCTCACATTTTGCTATCCGGTGGACAAAGTAAGAGAGAGGGATCAATCAGCTGCTGCTTCTCAGGCAGAGAACATTTTCTCCCTCTCTGTGTTGAACCATACAATAACGTCAACTGAACATCAAACTGGGCCATGTGTGCTCTCCTGGAGCATTCTCTGTAACGGATGATAATGGACGATATGAAGGTGCATCATCGCTGTTGTTGTACACAGTGTCTTTCATTCGAAAGAAAATGTCCTTGCTTTAACATCTGATGACATGTTTATGTGTGTCTGTGTAATTTGTAAATATCGGTCGATGTCTATATAATACGTGCGTTGATATCAATACATCTTATTCTTAAATTTATTCTCTACTTTAAACTCCTTAACAAGAGGAAACATGCATCCAGCTGAAACACCTTTCATAAAGTCATGTATGGTTCAAAAAGATTTCTCATTTCAGATCAAAACTGATGATCCCCATTTTAAAAAGGCCTTCCTTCCAGGAATGTGTGAAGGGAAACATCTATGAAAATCTTCTGAAAGAATTATATCTTTTTTTTTAATTTAGGCGATCAAAACTGCACACAGTGTATCTGATGTGTTCTCAGCAATGCCCCGTTCAGAGGCAGTAAAACATTCCTCATTAAACGTGATAACCTTTGCCAGAAACAGCATCATTCCATTTACCTTCCAAATCCCTTGCTGCATCTGCAGACTGACTTCATATGATTATGTCCCAGGAACATGGAAACGGCCTGTATCACAGGATTCTACAATCTCTCTCCATTTAAATTGTTCGCCATTGTTTTATCCTTCCTTCCACAGTAGACAACTCACCTTATGTTCTTTCTGCTGAAGGTTTGCTCACTAGCCTTCCCTTTCTGTATCACATTGCAGACTCAGTACCTCAATTTGACGACATATTGAACGATCATCTTGGTGATGTGCTAATTGAGCTTCGCGTCATTCAGTTCCCTTCCTCCAGATCTTTGATACAGATAATTTGGCATTGATGATCCCACAGTGATCCCACAGTGATCCCACAGTGATAGGACAGCAGTATATCTCTGTAACAACATCGAGGGGTGGATTCCGGGAACAACACTAGTTACAGCTTTGCAATCTGAAAAGAAACATTTACCTCTACTCTCTATTTCCTGTTAGCGACAGCTTCCCCGTTCCTGTGTAGCACGTAAGGTGGGTTGAATGGTCTCCTCCTGGGCTGTGTAATGTACTCAACGAGCTGAATTACTTCATTCTCTATTCTTGTGTAACTCCTTCGAGGGGCAAAATGGACTTCTCCCGTCTCATTGTAACGATCCTGCCTGACTGAAAGGGGTGTTCCCCTATCTTGTAACAGCCTCGAGGGTAGATTGAGGGAACAACACATGGGGTAGGGGCAGCAGTATATTTCTGTCAGAGCCTCGAGGGGTGGATTGAGAGAACAACACATGGGATAGGTGCAGCAGTATATCTCTGGATGAGCCTCGAGGGGTGGATTGAGGGAACATCACATGGGGTTGGGGGAGCAGTATATCTCTGTGATAGCCTTGAGTGGTGGACTGAGGGAACAACACATGGGGTTGGGGGAGCAGTATATCTCTGTGATAGCCTCGAGGGGTGGATTGAGGGAACAACACATGGGGTTGGGGGAGCAGTATATCTGTAACAACATCGAGGGGTGGATTGAGGGAACAACACATGGGGTTGGGACAGCAGTATATCTCTGTGATAGCCTTGAGTGGTGGACTGAGGGAACAACACATGGGGTAGGGGGAGCAGTATATCTGTAACAACATCGAGGGGTGGATTGAGGGAAAAACACATGGGATAGGGATAGCAGTATATCTCTGTAACAACATCGAGGGGTTGATTGAGGGAAGAACACATGGGGTAGGGGCAGCAGTACATCTCTGTAACAGATTCAAGGGTGGATTGAGGGCACAGCGCATGGGATAGGGATAGCAGTATATCTCTGTTATAGCCTCGAGGGTGGATTGAGGGCACAGCGCGTGGGATAGGGATAGCAGTATATCTCTGTTATAGCCTCGAGGGTGGATTGAGGGCACAGCGCGTGGGGTAGGGGCAGCAGTATATCTCTGTAATAGCCTCGAGGGTGGATTGAGGGCAGAGCGCATGGGGAAGGGGCAGCAGTTGGCCTTTTGGCTGCACCATTCAGAATGCTCATAACTAATCCGATTGTGTCTGACTATGCTTCTTCTGTCTGTTCCCAATAAACATTGACTCTCATGTCCAGCAAAGATCAGTCAAGCTCAGCATTGAATATCTTCAATAACCGAGTCTTCACTGCTCCCTGAGGATGAGGACACCACAGATAGCACAACAGTAAAGTGAAAGGGACGTCCTTATTTCATTGTGGGACCCGTTATTTTAAACCTGTTAACCTAACATCAAATTACCACTTCTTTTCAGACATAAGGACAGAATAATTAGGAATAAACATAAAGCATATCAGACTTCAAACCTGTCCCACATTCCTGCTGACCCTTTCCAATCAAATATGTATCAAACCCAGCCTCTGCTGCTGTCTCAGAAAGAGAATACCTGATAGCATAACACCACAAGAACATTAAAGCAAGGAGCAGAATGAGGCCATTCGGCCCATCGAGTCTAAAATTCTGTTCAATAATTTCTTATATGTACCTCAACCTCATTCTTCTGCCTTCTTCCTAGAATCCTTGATCCCCTTACAAATCCGAAGCATATCGATTTGCGTCTTAATGACAATAGTTTCTGTACCTCTGTGTGTCTGTCTGTGTGTGTTAGTGTGTGCGTATGTATGAGAGTGTGTATATATAAAATATGTGTGTGTGTGTGTGTGAGACCATCTGCTTGTTATCTGTGTGTTTGTGTGTCTATGTGTTTCTTAACCAGTTCTGGTCGCCCCATTATAGGAAAGATGTGGATGCTTTCGAGAGGGTTCAGAGGAGGTTTACCAGGATGCTGTCTGGACTGGAGGGCTTATCTTGTGAAGAGAGGTTGACTGAGCTCGGACATTTTTCATTGGAGAAAAGGAGGAGGAGAGGGGACCTAATTGAGTTATACAAGATAATGAGAGGCATAGATAGAGTCGATAGCCAGAGACTATTTCCCAGGGCAGAAATGACTAACACGAGGGGTCATAGTTTTAAGCTGGTTGGAGGAAAGTATAGAGGCAATGTCAGAGGTGGGTTCTTTACACAGAGAGTTGTGAGAGATGGAATGCGTTGTAGCAGTTGTGGAAGCAGGGTCATTGGGGACATTTAAGAGACTACTGGACATGCATATGTTCACAGAAAGTTGAGGGTGCATATATGAGGATCACTGGTTGGCACAACATCGTGGGCTGAAGGGCTTGTTCTGTGCTGTACTGTTCTATGTTCTATGTTAACTGTGTTTGTGTCTATTTGTATGTGACTGTGTATTTCTACCTGTGTGTATGCCTATCTCCTTGAAAATATTGTGTGTGTTTGTATATTGGGGTGTTTAACAATATTTTTGTTTATTTCTGTGTCTGTGTCTCTGTGCAGTGAGGTATCTGTGTCTTTTTTTGGATGTGAAAGGACTGTTGTTGGAACTGCCAGTGGGTTTAAAGTGAGAATTGTCTTTCACTGAACATTGCTCCTTAATCGGTCAGTGGGACGTGGATGTTTCAGAATCTCCACACGAGGCGTCCCAGTCCTCTCTGTCTTGTACCAGTGTCCTACCCACATGGTAAGGGGAGGAGGTGAGGGAATGAATATCGGGCACTCCACCATCCGGCTTTGCCTTTCTGTCCTACTCCAGGCTCTTCCTCCTGGAACGGGAGAAAGGGAAGGTGGGAGGGGGAGTGGGAATGGGTGACCCTGTTGTTAGTGCTGGTGTAGTTGGGGAGAATTGTGAGGTGAAAATGTGTTGCTGAAAAAGCGCAGCAGGTCAGGCAGCATCCAGGGAACAGGAGAATCGACGTTTCGGGCATAAGCCCAATTGTGAGGTGTCTGGAATGAGTCAGTCGACAGTTTTGAATCCAAATAGCATTATTAGTGTGGGGGATATTGCGTAGGTGACAGAGAAAGTGAGGAAGAAAGTTACTGAATTCAGTAGTGAGAGTGGTTGTGCCTGAGCCGTATCTGGAAATAGAGCGTGAACCTTGTTCGGGGGTAGGTGCTATAACAGATATACAGTGAGTGTGGGCGAGCAGAGAGTATACGGTAACTCTTATCCTGACAGAGCTGGGAGGATATCAATGTTTATCCTGTATTGCAGGATATTTCTTCAGATCATCTCAGCGTCGAGGTGAGGCTCCCCGAATGTCTTTTCCAAATCTGTCACTAATAACGACATGGACCTTTCCCTCAGCTTCCACAGAATCAAGTTAGGTAGAGCTTACAGATAGCAAGGAGTCGCAAATATTGGTATGTTATATATCAAAACCAAAAGCTAGCAGAAAATCTTAGCAACATATGCTTCGGAAATTAGATAGGCAAGTATTGTGGATACTGCAATCTTATTGGATTGTCTCAAGTTGCATCTAAACTGCATTAACTAAGTGACTGCACATGTTGTGAAAAATAAATTCCGGAAGTATATATGAGATGGGTTGAAGAGTATGTTGTGAAGCAAATTAGAGAGAAGGTTATTTTGGATTTGGTATTGTGTGGTCAGAATGACGAATCAATAATCTTGTACTGAAGCAGCTTTTAAGGAATAATAACATTAATAAGGTGCATTTTATACGCCGTCTGCGTACAATATAGAATGCTTGAACTTTCTAGTTTAACATCATGGAAGTCTGGAGGCTAAATGGTCAAGATAGTTCCAGTGAATTGGGAAAGTGCAATATAACATTCAGTGGGAGACAAGCAATGGCTGTTAGAGTCATAGAGTTCCACAGCATGGAGACAGGCCCTTCAGCTCAAACTGTCTATTCCAACCAAAATTTCCATCCACACTAACCCCATTTTCCTGCCATTGCCCCGTATCCTTCTAACCCTTTCCTATCCGTGTATTTGTCCAAATGCCTTTTAAAGGTTGTTAATGTATCCATCTCAATTACTTCCTGTGGCAGATCATTCCATATGCGTACCAGCCCCTGTGTGTAAAAAGGTTGTTCTCCTCTGACCTTAAACTGATACTCTCTAGTTTGTGATTGCCCAACCCTGGGGAAAGAAAACTGGGCACATTCACTCTATCCATGCCTGCCATGATCTTACAGACGTCAATATGTTCCTCCCTCAGTCTCACACGCACATAAGTAAAAAGTCATAGTTTGTCCAACCTCTCCCCAGTCCATTGAGTCCTTGGCAACATCCTTATAATTATTTTCTGCATTCTTTCCATTTTAATAACATCCTTCCTATAGCAAAGTGAACAAAACTGAACGTAACGCTACCAATATGGCCTCAGCAGCATCCTGTATAAGTGCAACGTAACTCATTAATTTTGATACTCAGTGATATACACTGATTAAGGACACTGTGCACTGTCTACCTCTGAATCAACTTCCAGAGAACCATGCACCTGAATCCCAAGGTCCCTCTGTTCCACTCCACTCCTTAGGTCCCAACCATTCACCATGAAACTCTAACCTTGATTTGACTTTCTAAAATGTAGGAACTTACACTGATCTATATTAAACTCCATTTGCCATTTCTCAGCCCACTTCTCCAGCTAATCAAAGTACTGCTGTAATTTCTGAAATTTATGATAGCCTTCCTCACTCGCCATGATGCTGCCTATTTTAGTGTCGTCTTCAAACTTACAAACCATGCCTGTACATTCTCATCAAAATCATAGATATATATAATATGCAGTGGTCCCAGCACCAACCCCTGAGGCATTCCACTTGTCACAGGCCTCCAGTCTCACCAGCATTCTTCCAGCAATACCCTCTGCTTCCTACCATCAAGCCAATTTGTACCTAAGTTGCGAGCTCTCCCTCAATTCCACGTGATCTAACCTTCCAAAGCAGCGTACCATGTGGAACCTTACTGAAGGCCTCTCTGGAATCCATATAGACTACGTATACCACCCGGACCTCCTCAATGTTGCTGTTCACTTTATCAAAGAACTCCAACACATTTACGAGTCATGATCTCCAATGCACAAAGCCGTGCTGAATTTGATGAAAGGCTTTTGCTGAAACATCGATTTTCCTGCTCTTCGGATGCTGCCTGACCTGCTGTTCTTTTCCAGAACCATTCTAAATCACTCCGAATCACACCCTGTATTTCCAAATGGAAGGTATATCCAATCTCTCTGAATCTTCTCAAGTTACCTACCCACTAGATTTTAGGTTTACTGGTCTTTAGTTCCCAGGTTTATCATTGTAGCCTTTCTTGAATATGGGCTCAGCATACGCTATCATCAGGACCTCACTCGTTGGCCAGCAATGATGGAAAAGAGCCAAGCAGGGCTCCCACAATTTCTTCTCTATCCTCCTGTCCTCCTGCAGTGTTCCTGAATGTATCTGGTCAGGACCAGGAGTTTTTAGAAATATTGCAAGTCTGAAAAATACGTCTATTTATTTCAGGTACAAGCACGAATGTGTGAGAAAGTGACTCAGTGATGGTTAACATAAATTATAAAATATATTAATCATAGGAAGTAACTTTAGAAGAATTCCAGATATTCTGGAAAGCTGAGAATTCTCAGAAATTAACGATCCAGAAAGGAAGGTCATGAAACTGATAAGGAAAACAACGACTGCATCAGTCTATGATCTAGATTTCAAATGAAGCAAAATAAAAGCAAGGTCAAATGTGGAAATTTGTAATCGGGAGAGGAGAGATCATTGTGGAGAACAGGGAAATGGTCAAGAAAAGAACCAGTTACGTTGCATCTGTCTTCACGGAGGAAGATCCAGAAAATCCCCCAGTAATACCAAGTGATCATATCGGACTTCTGCAGATAAAGACATAAAGTCAATTCATATCAGTAACAAGGCAGTACTTGAACATGGAGCTGGATTGAGCAATGCTAAGTCCGACGAAACAGATGTACTTCCTATCAAAATGTCAGAAATAAATCACCAATAGTCGTGTTAATTGCACTGTCGATGACTTTGTTTTATTTTCCTGTACATTCTGCAGAGACCTGAAACTATTGTGGATAAACAAGCACTATCGATGAATGGAAGGGGTCCAAACAGCTACAAAGGGAAACAGACATAGTGTGAAAAACTGCAGACGAATTAACTTGACATCTCTAGGGAAACTTATAGAATCTATGACACAGAATGACACTTTTGATATCTGGAAATTAACAGCAACAATGGAGAGAATCAGCATTTCTGATACAGACATCATACTTGGTAAACTTCGGAATTGTTTGAAGTTGTTTCTTACAGCATAGATATTGGGGAAACAGTAGAAGTCGTATAGACTGGAATTTCGGAAGGGTTTCTATACGAACTCTGAGTTCGTAAATGCAATGAATGTGAAGGAGATTTGGAGGAATATATGAAAGTGGAAACTTAAAGTTTGGTTCGCCTTCATTTAAGAGATTCAGAACATTGATGTAAAGACATGTTGAAGCAGTTTCACAGCGTGTTGATGGGACTGTATCTGGAGTATTGTGCACAGTTTTGGTGACCGAATCTCAGAAAGAATATACTGAACACAGAGGATGTGCAATGGACATTCTCCAGATTAATCCCTCAGATGGTGAGATTGCCTGATGAGGAAACTCGGTCTGTGTTCTCTAGAGCTTCAAAGAATGAGAGGTGGGTCTCAGTGAAATTTAGAAAATTCACAAAACATATGACAACTTGGAAATTAACAGAACGCTTCCCTCACTGCCTATTCCACATTTAAGGCAAATAATGACAGGATCTGGGACAGGCCAGTTAAGGCTGCAGTAAGGAGGAAATTCATCACTTGGAGGAGACTGACTAACACAGAGGCATGGAAACCTACTGGCAGGCAAGATTAGGGAGAATCTCCAGATATTCTCCAAGTGTATCCAGTAGAACAGAATAACCAGGGAACAGGTAGGACACATTAGTGACTTGCCAAGTTGCATCCAAATAAACTTTAGTGGTAGGAGACAGAGGGTGGTGGTAGAAGGCTGTTTGTGTGATTGGAGGCTAGTGTCTAATGGTGTAACACAGGGATCAGTGCTGCGTCTCTTATTAATTCTGATTCGGAGGTGTTGGTGTTGGACTGGGTGGACAAAGCTAAAAATTGCATAACACCAGGTTATAGTCCAAAAGGTTTACTCGGCGGCATTAGCTTTCGAAGCGCTTCATCAAAGTGCACAACCACCTGATGAAGACGCAGCGCTTCGAAAGCTCGTTATGGGATCCACATTACAGGAAGGGTGTGATTGTACTGGAGGGGATGCAGAGGAGATTCACCAGGGATGGAGTATATCAGCTATGGAGAGAGGCTGGGTAAGCTCAGGTTGTTTACTTTGGAGCAGAGAAGGCTGAGGGGTCCGTGAATAAGAAGGATAAGATTACGAGGGACATGGACAGTGTGGATAGACAGCAGCTGTTCCTTTTAGTCAAATGGCCCCACTTTTAAAGTGAAGGATTTGAGGTTACTCTAGTGATGGAGAGGGATAAGTGTGCACTACAGGGCAAGAGTTATAGCTGGGGGCAGGGAAATTATGATGCGGTGAGGCATGACTTAGGATGTGTGGCTTGGAAAAGTAAGCTTCAAGGCAAGGGCATAATTGATATGTGGAGCTTGTTCAAGGAGCAACTATTGAGTGTCCTTGATAAGTATGTACCCGTCAGGCAGGGAGGAAAGGGTCGTGTGAGGGAGCCGTGGTTTAATAAGGAATTGGAATCCCTTGTTAAAGGGAAGAGGGCGGCCTATGTAAAGATGAGGCGTGAAGGTTCAATTGGGGCGATTGAGAGTTATAAGGTAGCCAGGAAGGACCTGAAGAGAGAGCTAAGAGCAGCAAGGAGGGGACATGAAAAGTCCTTAGTTGGTAGGATTAGGGAAAACCCTAAGGCTTTCTATAGGTATGTCAGGAATAAAAGAATGACTAGAGTAGGAATAGGTCCTGTCAAGGATAGTAGTGGGAAGGTGCGTGTGGAGGCTGAAGAGATTGGGGAGACACTGAATGAATACTTTTCATCAGTATTCAATCAGGAACAGGACATTGTTGTCAATGTGAGTACTGAGTCACAATTAAATAGAATGGATGGCTTTGAGGGATGTAGAGAAGAGGTGTTGGAAATTCTGGAAAGGGTGCAAATAGATAAGTCCCCTGGGCCTGATGGCATTTATCCTAGGATTCTCTGGGAAGCAAGTGAGGAGATTGCAGAGCCATTGGCCTTGATTTTTATGTCCTCGTTGTCTACAGGAGTAGTGCCAGAAGATTGGAGGTTAGCAAATGTGGTTCCCTTGGTCAAGAAGGGGAGTAGGGATAACCCTAGTAACTATAGGCCGGTGAGTTTCACTTCTGTTGTGGGCAAAATCTTAGAGAGAATTGTAAGGGATAGGATTTATGAACATCTGGATAGGAATAATGTGATCAAGCATAGTCAGCATGGTTTTGTGAAGGGTAGGTCGTGCCTCACAAACCTTATTGAATTCTTTGAGAAGGTGACTAAGGAGATGGACGAGGGGAAAGCGGTAGATGTGGTGTATATGGATTTTAGTAAGGCATTTGATAAGGTTCACCATGGTAGACTACTGCAAAAAATACGGAGGTATGGCATTGAGGGTGAGTTGGAGGGTTGGATTAGGAGTTGGCTGGCTGGAAGAAGACAGAGGGTAGTAGTTGATGGCAAAGGTTCATCTTGGAGTGCCGTCACTAGTGGTGTTCCGCAAGGATCTGTTTTGGGACCATTGCTGTTTGTCATTTTTATAAATGACCTGGAGGAGGGGTTAGAAGGTTGGGTGAGCAAGTTTGCGGATGATACGAAAGTCGGAGGAGTTGTAGACAGTGAGGAAGGATATGGCAGGTTACAGCGGGATATAGATAAGCTGCAGAACTGGGCAGAAAGGTGGCAAAAGGAGTTCAATGTAGCTTAGTGTGAGGTGATTCACTTTGGTAAGAGTAATAAAAAGATGGGGTACTGGGCTAACGGTCGGATACTTGGTAGTGTGGATGAGCAGAGGGATCTTGGTGTCCATGTACACAGATCTTTGAAAGTTGCCACCCAGGTAAATAGTGCGGTGAAGAAGGCATATGGCGTACTGGCTTTTATTGGTAGAGGAATTGAGTTCCGGAGTCCTGAGGTCATGTTGCAGTTGTATAAGACTCTGGTGCGGCCGCATCTGGAGTATTGTGTGCAGTTTTGGTCACCATATTATAGGAAGGATGTGGAGGCACTGGAACGGGTGCAGAGGAGGTTAACCAGGATGTTGCCTGGTATGGTAGAAAGATCGTATGAGGAAAGGCTGAGGCACTTGGGGTTGTTTTCATTGGAGAAAAGAAGGTTTAGGGGTGACTTGATAGAGGTATACAAGATGATTAGGGGTTTAGATAGGGTCGACAGTGAGAATCGTTTTCCACGTATGGAGTCAGCTATTACAAGGGGGCATAGCTTTAAATTCAGGGGGGGTAGGTATAGGACAGATGTTAGGGGTAGGTTCTTTACTCAGCGAGTCGTGAGTTCATGGAATGCCCTGCCAGTAGCAGTGGTGGACTCTCCCTCATTATGGGCATTTAAGCGGGCATTAGATAGGCATATGGAGGATAGTGGGCTAGTGTAGGTTAGGTGGGCTTGGATTGGTGCAACATCGAGGGCCGAAGGGCCTGTACTGCGCTGTATTCTTCTATGTTCTATGTTCTATAGCCTTTTGTGCAAATTCGAATTCTGTGGGACTGGGGCTAATATGTGGTCATTATTTTAGAATGGGAGAGCTGGCAGGAAACAGTGAGTAAGAATAAAACCATGCTTTTATTTAAATGGAAGGCTTAGAGGAAATAACAAGAATCGAGATTTGACATCCAGATATTCTCAATACACATCATGTCTTTGGTTGAGGGGCTCAAATGCAATATTCCCAAGTCAGCTGACAGTACTAAACAATGTCAGCTTGCGAGTGGATGAGGAGGATGCAAAAACGACTCCAAGGTGATTGAGACAAGTGGAGAGACTGGGCAAATACGTGGTCGATGGAGAGCAATGGGAGAGATGAGATGTTGTGCACTTTAATGGGAACATTAGAATGGAAGCCTATCATTTGCAAAGGTAGTGGTTGAAAAATGTTGATCTATAAAGGAACTTTAGCTGCATTTTTGTTTTATTTCTGCGCAGCCCTCCGAGTCCATGTAAGGCAGTGAGTTCTGAAGCCAGAAGTCAATACTTGGAATGGCATTGGCACGCTGACCAGAGTCTATAGACCCAGCAAGTGGGGAGCTGTAACATTGAAAACGATCTGTATCTCCCTGTACACCAGTCAGTGAAAGTAATATTGCAGGAGCAGAAAGCAGATAGGCCGATAAATGGTGTACTCACCTTCATTTCAGGGGGATTTGAATGGGGGAGTAAGGGTCATGCATTATTGTTCACTTCCCAGTGTATGGCACGCCATGCTGGACAGGATGTTTGAGCATCTTTGACCTCTTTCTTTGGAAATTTTCCAAAAAGAAATTGCTGAAGAAACTACTGAAAATGTTGCAGCATCTTCTAATGCAGAGTTAAACTTTCAGGTCCAGTGACCCTTAACAAAGCTCCCAGTTTCTACAGCAATTTTTGTATTTTTATTTACAGTATCCATAATTATTTGTTTAGTTGAAATTTTGTTCTGTGCCTATTCATTCTGGAGAAACTCGGCAGGTCTGTCAGAATCTACAGAGACAGAGAAAAAGCGTTAGCATTTTAAGCCCAATGTGACACTTCTTCACTACTGAAAAGAATTGGAAAATGAGATTCTTAACCCCTTGTCAGATGTGGAGGATGGGTGACAGGGAAAAGAGGGTGTGGCAAAGATAAACGGGCTTTTAGCACGGGTGAACGAGTGGATGATGTAAAATGTGTTTAAATTAAGGTGTGAATGGGGGGAAAGTGGTTCTCTCTATTGAGTGCAAGATAAAGAAGATACAACCAGACAATGTCATAGGAAGGCCAGGAGGGAGAATGTTGACTATGTGGCATTACATAGATCTGGCCATAGTTTTCACTGTCGAGATCATCCCCCCATTTAGACAAAGGAATCGAGGTGCTTGACTTCTTATTGGCACTAGTAAGCATTTCATGCTGCCTTAGTTGTCATATGGAGAAAAAACAAATCACCATACGAAGTTTGGGCTGAGTATTGTTTACCTGTCATGTTTAATATTGTTTCAAATTTGCAGTGAGTATCTTTAAATGTCTTGAAGTTAGTATCAGATGGAGTGTGGGAGGTTGGGTGGTAAAATCATGAGAGATATGGATAGGGTGAATAGCCAAGATCTTTCCCACGGCATGGGGGAGTTCAGCCATAGAAGGCATAGGTTTAAGGTGAAAGAGGAAAGATTTAAAAGGAACTAAGGGGCAACTTTTTTTACACAGAGGGTGGTGTGGGTATGGAATGAGCTGTCAGAGGAAGAGTGGTAGACGCCAGTACAGCTACAACATTTAAAACTCATTTGGACAAACATATGAATGGGAAACAGTTAGACACATAAGGGCCAAATGAAAGCAGGTGGGATGAGCTTAATTTGGAAAACTCGGCCAGCATCTACATTTAGAAAAGCTTCATGCAGGGTCTGGGTGGTTTTATGAAAGGTAAATTATACTTTGACCTGTAAAATTTTGCAAAGTATATCTGGAGAGGCCTGAGAATGTAACAAGTGGATTTGATAAAGGGGATTGGTAGACACCAGGCTTTCCAGAGTTTTTCCACAAAGTATTACAAAATAAAAGTTCCTACACAAGACAGAAGCTCGTAGGATGATGGATTATGTATTAATATGGGATGGTGATTGGTTAGCACATAGAAATTGGAGAGTCAGGATAAATGAATCATCATGATAAAGTTGTATCTGCTGGAGCACCACAGCTATGAGTCCGATGGCATCAGTTCTTTCCAATCTATACTGATAGACTGAGGGAGGGAGTTGAGTGCAACATACATCCGAGTTTGTGGATGACACTGAGAACCAAAAGACAGGCTGTTATTTAATGGAGAGGACTTTCAGAAAAGGAGCAGTACAAAGGGATTGGAGTCTTCCTGTGTATGAAACATAAAGTCAGCATGCTGATGCAGCAAGTAACTGGGTTGGTTCAAAAGACGGGTTCCTGGGATGAAACGTTTGTGTTATTGAGAATCTCTAAAATGGTAAGGGGTGTCAATAAATGAAGAGTGGTTCTGCTGAAAAATACAAGACACAGAGAGGGGTTGATGCGGTAGACGTTGAGAAGTTGTTACCATTCCTGGGTGGAGTCTCGAACTCGACGACATAGATACCGAATATGGAACATCGATTTCAGTCTGAATTGCAAAGTGATGTCTTCTCTCAGAAGGTAGTGAATGTCTGGAATTCCCTGACCCAGAGAGGTGTGGAGGGATACAAGGAGTCGGCAAGAAAGTGGAGTCGAGCCCTGGAGTAGATCAGCCATGTACTTATTAAATGACAGGGCGAGCTTGAGGGGCCAAATAGCCTACTCTTGTTCCTACTTTTTAATTTCACATGTTATGCTTTTGGAAAGTAACTTGTCATTTTCCTGGAAGCTGTGTTGTGTAATACTACATTCGGATGAGCAGAGGATTTGTTTGAATTAACCCTGACTGGAGTATGGGGGCTATATTCACAGGGAATCTGGGTCTGGGACATGACTTACTTCTGGAGCAGAAGCTACAGAGAGGGGAAGCCTGGAAACTGGGATTGTGGGTGAGGGTAACTTCCTTGTCCAGCCTTGATTTTCCAAGTACATTTCCAAAACTGCACCTAACCATCGGAGTGCACTCGATCTGCCGCTGTATAGCAGATCCGAAGGGCTGAGTGGAACATGAGAACATCGGACTAAGGGACACGAGGGGGCCATTCGGCCCTTTGACACTTCCACCAGTAAAGACTGCCATGGCTCATCTCATTGTAGTCCCAGATGCACTTTTCTCTCCATAGACCATTATCTCCGATTCACCTGTCGATGGAACATCAGCCGAAACCAGCCTCGATATAATACAAAGAGTTAGCCATCCCAAACCTCTGGGAAAGAGGATTCCCACGTGAATGAATTCCCACTTTGTGAATTTCTTCTCACTCCAGTTGTGACTGAGGATGGAGGGTGTCACTATTACCTTTTCTAGTCCCACTCCTCACTGCTCACAACAAATTTTAAATAGAACCAGGTTGGTGTTATGGCCGATGATAAAGGTCTCAGACTGGGTTAGGTTCAGTAACAAGAACAAGTCAGGCAGATTTCTTTAGTCAGCCACAAGTTACTAACTGAACTAACAGAGAAATATGGGAATCTGTGAGTGGCACTGCTGCCTCACATCACCAAGGAGCTGGGTTCAATTCCAACCTCGGGCGACCCTCTATGTGGAGGTTGAACATTCTCCTCATGCCTGTGTGGGTTTCCTCCCAGTGCTCCAGTTTCCTGCCGCAGTCCAAAAATGTGCAGTTTAAAGTGGATTGCCCATAGTGCTCAGGGATGCGTAGGTTAGGTGGGTTAGTTATGGGAAATGCATGGTTACATGGATAAGATTGGGGGGCACGTCCAGGTGGAATGCTGTTTGGTGGGTCAATGTGGGCTTACCTGCCTCCGCACTGTTGAGGTTCTATGACAATGACAACAAATTTGGACGATACAAACACCCAGTGGGTATATACCTGATCCACTCTCCTCAAGGTCTCGCATGTTTTTTCTCTTTCATTCCAAGAGTAACCTGTTAAAGCCTTCATTATATAAGCTGTTCACCCCAGGAATACGTGAAATGAAATATTTCTGAACTGCTTCCAATGTAATTATATCTTTTCTCAAATAAGGAGACACAAAAAACTAATCTCACACTCAGATTATAATGTTTATAATTGTTTTCACAAAATGATGTGCATCTTTGGAACACTCTTTCCCACGGAGCAATGGAGGCAGAGATACTGAATTTTTTTTAGAGGCACAGATGGAAGGATTATCGAGGAATGGGCAGCAATGTGCAGTGTCGGGGGAAATGTAGACAGTGGTATCAAGCACGGCTTCAGAACCTCCAGGAATATAATGCAAAATGAAATGATAATATCGATAAAATGTTAAGGGGGAATACAAGATGGCGGAGATCCAGAAGGTCTGCTTTTACATTACATTACATTACAGCCTTCAGCCCAACAAGTCCACACCGACCCGCCGAAGCGCAAACCACCCATACCCCTATCCCTACATTTACCCCTACCTAACACTACGGGCAATTTAGCATGGCCAATTCACCTTATCTGCACATCTTTGGACTGTGGGAGGAAACCGGAGCACCCGGAGGAAACCCACGCAGACACGGGGAGAACATGCAAACTCCACACAGTCAGTCGCCTGAGGCGGGAATTGAACCCGGGTCTCTGGTGCTGTGAGGCAGCAGTGCTAACCACTGTGCCACCGTGCCGCTTTGCTGGGCTCTGCATCAACACACGGGCAAAGTCGTTCTCTAACTCACCCCATCCAAGCCGGTTACTTAAAATTCAACACTAAAAGAGCGATAAAACCTTCACTAATCCCGGTTTGTCAAGTGGAAATGACAAAACACGGGAAAGGATCGAGTAAGTCCCAACAAGCAGTGCACCCGTCAGAAGCATCGAACATGTCTGAGGCTGTAGCTGCAACCCACTCTGCTCGTTCCATTGACCCAGTTACTCACCAGGCCTTGGTCACTGAGTTCACCAAGTTACGTGAAATGATTGAAGTCATGATTGAAGAAGGGTTCAGCAGTGGCTAGAGCCACTCTCAGCCGTGCTCCAAAAACATGAGCAGCAACTTGACAGCCTTGGAAACAGAACAGACGATGCCAAGGGCTGAACTGCAGCGACAGAGCCCGTGATCGATTCCTCTCGGGAGAGGATCCTCGCCCTTGAAAAGCAGGTCTGCACCTTAACTGAACAAGATGAAGACCTCGGGAACAGGGGGAGGATGAAGAATATTCACATCGTCGGTTTGCTGGAGTGGACAGAAGGTGGTCAGCCGGTGAGTTTTTTCAAGAACTGACTGCAGTGATTCCTTCACTTCGAAACAGACTCAGACAAACGCCTTCATCCTGTCCTTGCGCGATTACATAGTTATGGGGACAGACAAAGACTGATGGAAGCTTTCAGAACCCAGGGAAAAGATCAGATAGGTTTAATTCACGAGAGCTCCAGGATTATGATCTTCCAGGACATTTCAGTTGCGGTGATTCAGGAAAGAAAATCTTTTGATGATATAAAGATATGATATAAGGGAACTCTGGATTCAGTATTCGTTATGGTACCCAGCGTGCTCTGTATTGATTTCAATGGATCCACGAACTCGTCTGACTATCCAGAGAAAGTGAAAAAATTATGGACATTTTAAAGTAAGCTGGATATTTAGATAATCATGTTTCTCCTAAAGAAATTTTGTTGGATTTTTCTGGTATTAACCAGTATTAAATTATAGCCGGGACAGGGTTGAGTACTCATTTTTAACTTCTTCATTAGTATGACTACTCTTTTTCTCTTTCTTTGCTTGTGTCTGGGGTGCAGCTCAAGCTGGAGGGAGTTACAAAGGTAGTTGTGATGACTAAGTGCCGACCGAAAGGCAGTTCAAGCCCGATTTTTGTTGTTAATTGCCCTGGATTCCATATTGGTAGCAGGCACAGGATAAAGTTTTGAGATATGTAAGCGTCCTCAGTGGGCGGTAAATTACCCAATCGAGTGTGATTGTCATTTTGGATTTTATTTCATTCTTTGTTTTTTTTTATGTGTTTAGCTTTAGAAAGTTTTGAGAGCTTGTTAGTTGTAGTAGTTTTAGGTTGTACAGTTTTTAGGCTCAATGAGTCTTTTTTTCATTAATCATCAGCGATGTGTAATTTGATGTGAAACGCTAGAGTTGAAATGTTGCTACAATGTGTTATGGATAATGATGTGCTTAAATGTTGTACCTGGAACATTAAGGGGAGCCATCTGCCAGTCAAGAGGAAAAATGCACTTTCTAGTCTTCAAAAAGAGAGGGTGAATGTTGTCCTATTGCAGGAGATGCACCTTGATGACAAGGAACATTTGACGTTACAGCAGGGCGGTTTGATCGGGTTTATTTCTTGTCTTTTAATACTAGGAGTAGGGGAGAAGCCATACTAGTGAAGAAGAATCTTCCATGTAAATTTCTAGATTGTATTAGACACTCACGGAAGGATCATCATCCACAAAGTCTTGAACTATGGGAAACAATACAGTATTTTGAATGTTTATTGCCCTCCGGTGCACCATCTTAAAATCCTGGTAGATGCATTTTCCAAAGTGAGCTATCGTGCATAGTGGCAGATTATTGTAGAAGGAGATTTCAACTGTCTTATGGAGCCACGGTGGACAGAGTGTCCAAATGTCCCCCAGTACCCTCGTTATAATGTAAGCAATTAGTGGATGTGTGTGCAGAACTAGGTGTCTGGAGGCAGATCTACCACACAAGTAGGGATTTTATTTTCTCATTTAACCCGCAGAAATGGCACACGAGGGTTGATCTCTTCCCCATCCCTGCAACAATCTTAGATTCGGTGGCATCCTGCGCAATTGGGAATATTATCCCAACATTGCTGCCCCAGAAGTAAGATAGAAGTAACATAAGATTATGTTGTATGTAGATGAGGGTCTTATGTTTTTGTCAAATCCCACAGTTTCGGCAGCTCACGTGATGCAATGCATTAATTCGCTTATCACCTTTTCGGGCTATAAGATTAATTTTACAAAGTTTGTGACCATCCTTATGGGAGGTATTAGGGAAGTACCTGATGTTGAAGGCAAATCCTGGTTTCCTTTAAAATGGTCACGGGGGTGGTTTCCCTATTTTAGTATATTCATTACATCCGTCTTTGATCATTTATTTAACGTGAACAATGTCCAATTGTTTGACAAAATTAAACAAGACCTTCAAAAATGGAAGGCACTTCCAATATCCTGGCCAGGTCGGATAGCTGTTCTTAAAATGAATGTCCTTCCTTCTTTGCTATACCCTGTGTGAATGCTTCCTTTGATGTTTCCCAGACAGATATTTAGGACACTTAATGGCTGGTTTAGCTCTTTTATTTGGCACCATAAGCGACTCTTTATCAAGCTAGCCAAATTACAACTACCCCACAGAGTGTGGGGAGTAGATCTCCCAGATTAAAAGCTATCAGTTAAGCTCTTTATTATCCTATGTTAGTGTCTGGGCCACTGAGGACTCGGTGTCAATACGGTTAGATATTGAACCCTCTCTCACAAAGTGAACCCTTATTGGTCTGTTGTTCTGAGGCAAAATGACAACATTTATGGAGTATTGTCATAACCCAATAATTATCAATAAAGTTAAAGCATGAATGTCAATATGTCAGGTCGAGGGCAATATAGCCAAAACTATGCTGCTTACCCCTATAATTGGTATAACGAGTTGTCAACCGGGGATAATGGATTCCATGTTTAAACTGTGGGAAGCCAGGAGTGTAACTTGCTTGAGTGATTTAGATTTAATAGAATCCCTACAGTGTGGAAACAAGCCCTTGGGCCCAACAAATCGACTTCAAGCCACACAGACCCATTCCCCTACCATCCTATAGTTACCCTGACTAATGCTCCAACCTACACATCCCTGAACACTATGTGTGATTTATCAATAGCCAATTCATCTAACCTGCACATCTTTGATCCTGGTGCTGTGAGGCCGCAGAGCTAACTACTGAGCCACCACGTGTTATTTGAGGGAGAAAGAATGACATCATTTGATCAAATAACTCGTAAGTATGGACGACCTAGTAGAGACCTCTTCTATTTTTTTGTCCAGATCTGAGCTTTGATTTTAAAAAAATACACCTTTAACAGACTCTCACAGATCCGATAGTGAGAAGTGGGTGCTTATTGCTTAGAATACACTCTCTGTCAGTACCCTTTATCATTAGTTGGAGTTTATCCCCTCAGACGAGACTGTGCAGCTTTGTGATGTCTGCGAGAGAGAGAGTTGGGCGTTCAGAACATCTCGGAGAGATGGGAGGACATTTGTGAAAATGCTCGAAGGATTTTGATCTGTAATAGGACCCATTCCATGCAATTGAAAATTCTTCATAGGGTCTATCTGACCCCAGATTGTCTCTCAAAATGCGAAGTGGGATTATCTTCAGCATGTCGTAAATGCAGAATGACTACAGGCACTCTTTCTCATTGCTTGTTGTCATGCTGCAGGCTTCATATATATTGGAGCACTGTGGTAGCTGTGATAGAGTAGGTATTGGGGACTGAATTGGAGATGGACCTGTTTTTCTTTTCCTGGGCCTGCTCAGGGTACCTTACGCAGATGCACATGTCGAAAAAATTATATCTTTACTTTCTGTGCTAGGAAACATGTTCTTATGTGTTGGATGTCTGAAAACCGCAGGTCTGTTGGGTCGTTGTAAGTTCTTCATGGAGAATATCCCTTTGGACTTTCTCACTAGCGTGGTGCATCAAAAAAACAGAGATTTATATAAGACATGGCAGCCCTTTTTGGATTACCACGATGCAGGTTTATCTGTCACATTAAGAAGGGCTTTTATATAGCCATGACGATATGGTCTAATGAATCTAATATCCAGCAAGAAACAATTATGAACATAAAAATGCGTATCAGTTAATGCTCTTGAAGAACGAGAGCTCTCGTTTTATTATGCTGAGCTGTACTATTTATTCATTATTTATTGTTTATTTTTGTTTTTCTTGTGTCCACTTAGTGTTTTTAACTTGTTTTTGTACATGCACATGAGTGTAATTTTGTTCAGTTATTTGAGTTGTGTTGTTATTGGGTTATTATAATATTAAAAATCTCTTTCCAATAAAATTACTTTTTTTAAAAATAAAATGCTTACATTGAAAGAATAGAGTCCCAAAGAACTCTCATTGGAGAGACCTCTCATGCTGGTTTACCCTCAGGGTCACCACATCTCGGGTGATGGGGTGAGGTTGAGGTTGAAAAAGCGTCCCCTTCAGAGTAACCTCTGTCAGTGTGAGGAACTGAACCTGCACTGTTGGCCTCCCTCTACATCACAAACCAGCCGTCCAACTAATTGAGTGGGAGACAGAGCAACTGTCACAGACAGAAACAGTCACAAACAAAGGGCAAGAGAAACATCCATAACAAGGAAAATGGTACAATTCAGATAACGGTCAAGATAACGGCTGAGGGTAAAATCGTTCTCGGCTCGAAATTGTATTTCATAACAAGACGTGTTTAGAAGCTGTCTTTGATTTAATATTATGAAGGTGGGTCAAGTGAGATAAGAAGAATTACTAAGTGTGATGGGAATCTATAACCATAAAATAAATGTAGATGTTTTTGTTTGGTCTGTGTAAAGCATGCTGACTGTCGTATGAAAGTATAAAGCAGATGGAATATATTGTTAGGAGAGTGCGTTCCATGGGAAATGCCCTCGAACAGGCACTTGATGAAAACTGGGGTATAAGTGCCGGAGTGCCATCTGGTCAATCATGATGGGTGGGAGAATTGGGCTGGTATTGAATGAGAGGGACACCATGGGGTGGGGTGGGTAGCTAATGAGATGAGTTCGATAAGATAGCACCACGAAACTAGCCCAGCTTCGTACAGACAATCCCTCTGTCACACTCAACGAAAATGAAACTGAGACAAATTACAGTTTTATACAGCTCAATGTGTCGAAGACTCTGCAGTCCTCCCTCCCAGTTACAAAGCTGCAGGACAAATGCTCATTCAAAACTCTCCATCGCCTGAACTCATACTAATATACCATTCACTCATAATTCTTCGTAATACTGACCCGGCTTGCATGATACTATCGAAATGTCTTCATTTCAGCATTCTGGAAACAGTGAACACATCTTTCCATGACATTTTTTCTCAGTCTCCCCCTCCCTGTCTCTATCCCAAAGTACACATATTTACAATCATACGGTTCTACAGGCAGAAACAGGCCCTTCTGCCCAGCTGTTCCATGCCTAACAAAATGTCCATCCACACTCATCCAATTTCTCTGCCCTTGCTCTGTATCCTTTAATCTTTTCCTATCTGTGTATTTGTCCAAATGCCTTTTAAATGTTGTTGTTGTACCCACCTCAACCATTTCCCCTGGCAGCTCAGTCCATATGTGTACCGTACTCTGTATAAAAAAGTTGCCCCTATGGGTTAATTTTTATTTTATTCCTCTCGAAGCATTAACGGATGTCCTCTAGTCCTCGACTCCCCAACCTTGCGAAAAAACAATGAAGTGTTCACCCTTATGCACGACTCTCATAATTTGATAAGATCTACACTTCTTGTTGTGGTTCTGTTCGCCGAGCTGGGAGTTGGTGTTGCAGACGTTTCGTCCCCTGTCTCGGTGACATCCTCAGTGCTTGGGGGCCTCCTGTGAAGCGCTTCTGTGACGTTTCCTCCGGCATTTATAGTGGTTTGTATCTGCCACTTCCAGTTGTCAGTTCCAGCTGTCTACTGTAACGTCTGCAACACAAATTCCCAGCTCGGCGAACAGAACCACAACAACGAACACCCGAGCTACAAATCTTCTCACAAACGATCTACACTTCTATAAGAACCCCCTTCAGTTTCCTAGGCTGTAAAGAAATAAGTTCTAACCTGTCCAACTTCTCCATATAACTTAAACCCTTTACCCAGGAAACATCTCTGAAATTTCTTCTACACACTTTCTAATTCAATAATATCCTTTCTAGAGCAAGGAGAACAAAACTGAACCCAATACTCCAACTGCAGCCTTACCAACATCCTGTATAATTACAACATAACGTGCCAACTTCTATACTCAATGCCCTGATGAAGGCCTGTGTGCCAACAGCCTCCTTCACTGTCCTGTGTATCTGTGACTCAAATTTCAGACAACCGTGCACCTGATCTCTAATGTCCTTTTGTTCCACTACCCTCCTTAAGGCCCTCTCATTCATCATTAAACTCCTACCTGGATTTGACTTTCCAAAATGCAAGACGTCACCCTTTTCTATGTTAAACTCCACATGCTATTTCTCAGCCCACTTCCGCTGCCAATCAAGGTACTGCTGCAATTTCTGGTAATGTTCCTCATTGGATCCCTCCTATTTTAGTGTAATCTGCAAACTTACTAACCTTGCGGTGTGCACTCTCAGCCAAATCGTTGATATAGATAACAAACAGCAATGGGCCCAGCACCAACCCCTGAGGCAATACTCTAGTCACAGGCCTCCAATCCGATAAGCATACCTCCACCATAGCCATTTGCTTCCTAACACCAAGCCAACTGTGTCGCCAATTTGTCAGATTACCTTGGAGTCCATGCGATCTAACCTTCTTGAGCGGCCTACCATGTGGAACCTTATCAAAGGATTTACTGAAATCCATAGAGACTATGTCCACCGCCCTGCCCTCGTCAACCTTCCTGGTCACTTCCTCAAAAATTCTAACAAAATTTGTAAGGCATGATCTGCCATGCACAAAGCTATGCTGACTGTTCCAAGTCAAACTCTTTCATTCCAAATGCATGCATATCTTATCGCTCAGAACCTTCTCAAGTGGTTTACCGAAAACAGATGTGAAGCTTACTGGTCTATATTTCCCAGGCTTTTCTTTGCAGCCCTTCTTGATTAAGGGCACAACATTTGCTACTGCCCAGTCTTCCGGGACCTTGGCCCCTGAACTGTCTTCTTTCCCCTCTTGCAGTACTCTTGGATATATCTGGCCAGGACCAAGAGATTTATGCATTCTAATATGTCCAACAGCAACTCTACTGTGATATGAACGGTACCAATATATGACAACTAACCACCACCCCCCCCACCAAAGGTCACAGATCTTCACGTCTTTCTTCATGGTAAACACAGAGGGGAATTTGAGGACCTCGCCCATCTGTTGTGGTTTTACACATGAATGCCCACTTTGGATTTTAAGGCGTCCTATTTTCTCTGTAGTCGTTCTTTTTCTTTACTATAGTGAAAGCACATCTTTGGATTCACCCTATTTTTTCTCAGCCAAGGCTATGTCATACCCCCTTTTCGCCCTCCTGATTTCCTTCTTCAGTAAACTCCCGTATCCCTTGTGTCTCTCCAGAGATTCCATTGATTCCAGTTGCCTGAACCTGAGCCACGCCTCCTTTTTGCTGGTCAGATCCTGATTATCTCTTGTCATTCAGGGTTCTCTCTTCCTGTCTCACTTTCCCTTCACCCTCACAGGAACATATAGACCTTGAACTCGAGCTATCTCACTTTAAAAGTCCTCCCACTTACCAGAGATCCTTTTTCCTGGAAACAAGCTACTCCAATAAACCTTTGCAAGTCCCTGTCTAATTCCAACAAAATTCGCCTCGCCCCAATTTAGAACTTGAATCTGTGGACCAATTCTGTCCCTCCCATAACTAGTTTAAAATTAATACAATTCTAGTCACCGGTCCCAAAATGCTCCCCCACTTTACCCCCATCACCTATGCTGCCCTATGTCCCAACAGTAGGTCGAGTTTGTCCCTTCGCGAGTAGGACCCTCTACATGCTGTTCGTGGAAACTTTTCTGAACACACTTAACAAATTACGTTCCATCTAAGTCCTTAAACCTCTGGAAGTCGCAGACTATGTTAGTATAATTAAAATCACCTATTATGACAATCCTATTGCTCCTGCAAGTCTCCCCTGTTTCCCTGCATTTTTTTGCCTAATTCCATTTGATTATTTGGAGGCTTATAGTGCAACCACTATAACATCACCGACCCCCTCTTACTTCTTTGCACCATCCACAAAACCTCACTCAACATTATTTCAGTTATTTCATCTTTAAATACTGAGTGATATGCGCCTGAATCGGAACTATTGGTATTTAAACTGTTTCAATTTACATCTCTACATTGCAGTGATTTTCACACCCACAGAACCCTTTGAAAAGGCGCAATGGAGTTATAAAGCTGTAAATAGATGGGAGCTGTACATCCTGTCACTGCCAGCATTTGCTGCAAGTTTCCCAACACTGGGCAGTGATCTAACACAGTGTTACCGAACAATGCAACAGCCTGGGGTTATATATGAATGTACCAGTGCGGTCTGCACAGCTCCCCACGCTGGACATTTAGCCCGTGATTATAGATCAAGCATTGGTGTGGGCTGCACAGCGTTCCACTCTGGACCGGATTTACACAGTGCTCCATTCTGAATGTATTATGGATGAACTGGTTATGTGAGTTGGATTGCGAATGTGAGACAACAAAACATCTGGCAATGCCTTTATTTTGTGTTTTCATTCTTGTGATTGGACCCTTCAAATCCTGACTCATCTGATTAGACCCGACCCTCTGGATGAGTCATGCTGACTGTTGTTACGGCATCTGGGTCTGCAATATGACCAATAAATGGAGCAGAGGCTGCAGAGAGCACAGTCTCCGTAAAATGGCTTGAGGGAATCACTATCAGATCTGCCGTGCTCTTAGTAAATGGTGGGGCAGGATTGTTTGGACCACGAATGCAACTTATGCATCTATTTCTGTTTGTAACAGGAAAACTTCCTTTCTCTCCCAGTGCCCAAAGCTGGTGGGGAGTGAGTCACCTCCTCCTGTCCCTGCGAAACAGGATCTTGGGGCCTCACAACCCTCCAGATTTCCCAGCGCCAGTTTCGAGCGCTTGAATGATTACCTCCTGTTCCTGTGTCCCAGTCTCGAGCAGTTGAATGACCGCCTCCTGTTGCTGTAACCCAGTCTCGAGGAGTTGAATGACTCCCTACTGTTCTTGTGCCCCAGACTCGAGCAGTTGAGTGACTCCCTCCTCTTTCTGTGCCCCAGTCTCGAGCAGTTGAGTGACTCCCTACTGTTTCTGTGTCCCAGCCTCGAGCAGTTGCGTGACTCCCTCCTGTTCCTGTGTCCCAGTTTTGAGCAGTTGAATGACCGGCTCCTGTTCCTGTGTCCCAGACTCGAGCAGTTGAATGACTGCCTCCTGTTCCTATGTCCCAGTCTCTAGCAGATAAGTGACTGCCTCCTGTCCCTGAGTCCCAGTCTTGAGCAGTTGAGTGACTCCCTCCTGTTCCTGTGACCCAGTCTCCTGCAGTTGAGTGACTGCCTCCTCTCCCTGACTCCCAGTCTCGAGCAATTGAGTGACTGCCTCCTGTTCCTGTTTCCCAGTCTCGAGCAGTTGAGTGACTGTCTCCTGTCCCTGAGTCCCAGTCTCGAGCAGTTGAGTGACTGCCTACTGTCCCTGAGTCCCAGTCTCGAGTAGTTGAGTGACTGTCTCCTGTCCCTGTGTCCCAGTCTCGAGTAGTTGAGTGACTGTCTCCTGTCCCTGTGTCCCAGTCTCGAGCAGTTGAGTGACTGTCTCCTGTCCCTGAGTCCCAGTCTCGAGCAGTTGAGTGACTGCCTACTGTCCCTGAGTCCCAGTCTCGAGCAGTTGAGTGACTGCCTCCTGTTCCTGTGTCCCAGTCTCGAGCAGTTGAGTGACTGTCTCCTGTCCCTGAGTCCCAGTCTCGAGCAGTTGAGTGACTGTCTCCTGTCCCTGAGTCCCAGTCTCGAGCAGTTGAGTGACTGCCTACTGTCCCTGAGTCCCAGTCTCGAGCAGTTGAGTGACTGCCTCCTGTTCCTGCTCCCAGTCTTGAGCAACTGAGTGATGCCTCCTGATCCCAAGTTTGTGAAAGTAGATGTCCTCCTCTTGCTACTGACTAACAGGCTCCAATAGCTCTGTGCTCACCTGCTGCTCCTGTGGAATGGAGTTGAGGGACTGAATGGCCTCTTCACATTCCTTACAGCTTCTCTTGACTAAAAGCCTTTCTCCTGTTTCTGTAAAACTCCATCAAAATCTGAATGATGTATTTTTGTATTTGACTCTCAGTAATTGAGCAAACAAGCTGACTGACAGAATTCAGAACCTGAGTAGCCTCTTCCTGTTCCTGTGTTATATACTCAAGATGTACAGCACGGAAAAAGACCCTTCGATCCAGTCGTACATTCTGACCAAATATCCTAAATTTATCTCGTCCCCCTTGCCAGCACTTGGCCCATATCCCGCGAAACCATTCCCATGCACGTACCCATTCAATGCCTTTTAAATGGTGTAACAGTACCTGCCTCCACCCACCACTTTTGGGTGCTCAATCCATTCACAGCAGTCTCTCTTTGAAAGTGTTATACCTCATTTCCCTTGATAAATCTTTCCACTCTCACCTTCAACCTTTGTCCTGTAATTTTCGACTCGCCTATGCTGGGGTAAAGACGTTGACTGTTTACCTTATCTATGACCCTCATGATTTTATAAACCTCTTGAAGGTCACCCCTCAGCCTCAACACTTGAAAATACTCCCAGCCTATTCAAACTCTCCCCGTAACTCTAACCCTCCAATACCTGCAACATTCTTGTAAATCTCTTCTGCACCCTTTCAAGTTTGACAACATCTTTCAGACAGCAGGGAGACCAGAATTAAAGGCAATATTACAGAAGTGGCCAAACCAATGTCCTGTACAGGGGCAACATGTCATGCAAACGCAGAGACTCAAAGCACGGACCAATAAAGGGCAGGTCACCAAGTGCCTTCTTCACTGCGCTGTCTACCTGTGACAGCACTTTCAAGGAACTGAGAACCTGCACCACGAGGTGACACAGTAGCTCAGTGGCTAGCATTGCTATTTCAGAGCACAGCGATCTGGGTTTAATTCTATCCTCGAATGACTGCCTGTGTGGAAGTTGCACATTCTCCAAGTGTCTGCGTGAGTTTCTTCCGGGTGCTACGTTTTCCTCCCACAGTACAAAGGTATACAGGCAAGTATAGATTGGCCATGCTAAATTGCCCCAAGTACCCTGGGATGTGTTCGCGAGGTGGATTAGCCATGGAAAATGCAGGCTCAGAGGGATAGGGTCGGGGTTTGTCCAGTGGGATACTGTTTAGAGGATCGGTGTGGCCTCGATGGGCTGAATAGCCTGTTTCGTCACTGTAGGGATTCGATAATTTCAATGGAGTTCTCTTTGATTGGCAACTTTCGACAGGTCCCTACCTACATGTCTTGCCCTGATTTGTCTTGCCAAAACGCAACACCTCACATTTATCTAAATTTAACTCCATCTGTCACCCCTCGGCTCACCTAATCAAGTTTCCACTTTGTTCTGAGATATCATTCTTCACTGTCGACTACACCACAAAATTTGGAATTATCTACAAACTTACTGACCGTACTTCATATAGTCAAATGCAAATGATTTGCATAAGTGACAAGAGGCAGTAGACTCATTATTGACTTTTGTGGCACACCACTGGTCACAGGTCTCCAAGTTCAATGAACAAATGTCCACTGTCACGCCCTGTCTCCAATATTCAAGAAAATTTTGGATCTGAATGGCGAGCTCTCCCTGGATCCCAGGCAGTCTAACCTTGCTAACCAGTCTAACCTTGCTAACCAGTCTACCATGTAGACCATCTTGCTTTTCTTACTGAATTCAATAAAGACAACATCCACTGTGCTGCCTTCATCAATCATCTTCATCACTTCGTCACAAAATTCCACCGAGTCAGTGAGACGTGATCTCCAATGTACAAAGCCCTCATCAGTCCTTGTCTTTCCAAATGCATATACATCCTTTCCCTCAAAGTCCCCTCCAACAATTTAGTCACCATTGACGTCAGGCTCACCAGTCTATAGTTACCTGGTTTTTCGTTCCTTTCTGAAATGATGACACTATGTTAGCAGCTCTCCAGTCTTTTGATGCCTCACCTGTGGAAATCAATAATACTGATATATCAGGAAAAGGCTGAGCAATCTCTTTCTTAGCTTCCCACAATCTTTTGGGATACAACTGATCAGGTCCCAGGGATTTGTTCACCTTTATGTGTTTTACAATGTCCAACACCTCCTTGTAATATAGATAC
The DNA here is from genome assembly GCF_037043375.1 of Chiloscyllium plagiosum. NCBI lineage: Eukaryota > Metazoa > Chordata > Chondrichthyes > Orectolobiformes > Hemiscylliidae > Chiloscyllium > Chiloscyllium plagiosum. Next base: position 66,788,989 of record NW_028270171.1, on the reverse strand, counting down.
TTTTCAAGATATCACTACATATTTCTTCATTTTCTCACTCTTGTAACCTCCTCCACATTAAATACTTGTTTTATATCTTTCCCATCTCTTGTGGTTCCACACATAGTTAGCCTTACTGATCTTTAAGGTATTTTCTCCCTAGTTAATCTTTTGCCACTAACAGATTTGTAGAGTTTCGTCAATACCTCGTTAACCCTATTTCTAAGGCCAACCCGTGTTCACATTTTTCTGGCCCGATTTCACCGTTGACAATACACTTACTGCCCTTATACTCCTCTGGGGATTCACTTGATTTCAGCTCTGTATACCTGACATATGCCTCCTTCCTTACCTTGACCAGAGCATCAATACACCTAGCCATCCAGCACTCCCTGCACCTACCAGCCTTGCCCCTCTCACTAATAGGAACACGTTGGCTCTGGACTCTCTGAAACCAAGTTTTGATGGCCTTGCATTTTCCAACCATCCCTTTACCTGTGAATAGCATATCGCAATCAGCCTTTCAGAGGGCTCACCTAACACTTTCAAAATTGGCCTTATTCAAAGTTAGAGTTTTAATGTTTACATCAGGTCTTTCCGATTCCATAACTATTTTAAAACTAATATTTATGTGTAACAGGCTTGAAATGTTAAATAAACATTTCCTGCCCCTCTGTAACAGGCTAGAGAGGCTGAATAGGCTCCTCCTGTTCCTTTATAACAGCCACGAGACACAGCAACCCCTGGATTATGAGCAGCCGTTAAACCGTATCTGATGGAGGTCCATCCCTTCTCAGTTACCGAAACACAAATAACACAATGTACTCCAGGTGCCCTCTCAGTAACACCTCATACAGCTGCAGCGATAAATCCTTTTATTTTGAATGATTTTGTTTGCAAAATGTGCTAATGTTCCAGCGTTCCACCTTTTCAAGTAGCAACAGGCTAATATGGACTGAATGGCCTTCTCCTTTCCTTCTGTAAGAGACCCATAGGGACAGAATTGCTTCGGCCTGTTCCTGAGCAGCAGTCTCAGTGCTCTGTCTCAAGGTTATGAGAGGATTTGAAAACAGGGCATTAAAAGCAGGAATAGCCTCACACCGAATAATACGTATCATACTTTGTGTTCAGCTATCTGGAAACTTGCCCACACGACTTTTTTTTTTATGTAGCCGATCTGTTATTTTATAACTGCTTCCTTTCATAAACAGAGTGGAACATATATAGACCCCTGCAGTGTCCTGTTAATACTCTCGTATCCAAGGAAAAAAAATGATTAAGAAATTGAAAGATTTATGGTCCATCCCTCAGTAACCCTTATCCATTCCATCGAAAACCAGTAAATCTTCCCTTTTATAGTGATATGAAAAGTGATGTATGGAACTGGTTAACTGATCCTATTTGTTCAGTAGCTGTGATTAATGCCAGTCTTCATGGATTCTAATTATCCCAGTGGAGGATTTCCATCTTTAAACAATAAATGGGCACCTTTCAATGCATTATCCCATAACATGAGCGGGACCATCACCGACAGCACTGACATGGATCAGCAGATCCAGAGAGAGGGGGAGGAGAGATCAGAATCTTAGAATATTAGACTGGAATGTTCCAAACATGGATCAGAATCTGAGAACAGTAGACTGGAATGTTCCACCAATAGACAGGAGTATATCCGATTATGTTTGGTATCTTTCTGAACTTTATTGGTTGTCATTATCATCGCAGATCTATTATGCTCTTCTCATTATTCAATATTTTTATTATCCTTTCCTGGCTATCGTTGGTGTTCCTGGTAAGTGTCACTGTCCAGCTTTTTTTCTATAAACCAGTTATGACTGTATTACTGTTCTTTCATATAATCTACACTTTTTGGCCACTATTATTGTTCCTGTTGAAACTCTGAATCCAGATATTTAGTCGACAGACCTCTACAACTACATCAATGAAGGTGTTCAATTACTGCCTCCCTCTGCTTTGGCAGTGTTACTCATGGGTCTCTATGTTGACCTACTCAGTTTCAGTGGAGAACCGCAATGTATTGTATCTTTGCCTTTGTTATTTAAATATTAAGAGCATGGAGGTCACTGTCTACTGTTCTGGTTACAAACTCCAGTTTTTTCCAGTGTTTTCATCCCATCCCTGGCCAATATCTGCGGCTGAAGCAGACGAGTCATAACTGTGTGGGAGATCCCTTTGACCATGAGCTGATTCCTGACACCATGCCCTGACCATTTCTAACTTGAAATACTCATCACTCCACAATGTATCTCACTGGCTTATTCCATCTCCTGTTTGAACCTTGACTTATAAAATACAGTCTTAATGAAGATAATAATCTGCTGCTGACGCTCCCGGCTTCAAACCTGCCCAAGCAAATCTGATTCGAACTCACACCAAATTCCCATCCATCTGTCATTCATGTGCACGCCGATGTATATTGCTAATGTGTATGGCAATGCCTTTATTTTAATGTTCTCTAACACTTTACCTCATCTGTCCATGAAATTTCCCTCGTTCTCTCTCTGTCGATTATCCAAATGCCTGCCAGTTGTTTGTATTTAAAATAGTTTCGTTCACGTGTGTTCCTTCTCAAACAATGAGTTTCGCATTCAACCACGCCAATCGCGCACGCACACGTACTCTCTCTCACTCTCTGACGAACACAGACACACACACACACACACGAACCTTCCCATTGGAGATAGTAATCTGATGCGAGTATAGTTTGCATATGATAGTAAAGTTTGCAATACTCTCTATGCTGGGCAGATAGTGCAGTTTACTGAGCAACACACTAGCATGGTCTGCACAGCTCTCCATGCTGGGCTGTCATCTTGTCCCAGTTTATGTTGTTTGTGGTGTTCTATCAAGCAGATTGAGAATTTGATGTAACAAACCATTTCAGCTGATCTGACAATGCCTTTATTCAATGTTCTCATTCTTGTAATTTTACTGCCGAAGATCTTACTCCTCCAGTTAGTCCCACTGTTCTGTCTTTTTTCCCATATTTCCGCAACCTCCTCCCAGTTAATTAACTGCGTGTTTCTGTCTTTAATGTGAATCTCTCAGTCCCTCTGTATCTTTCCCTGGCCTTGGGTTTTGTCTCCCTAATGTATCGAGTGCTGGCATTGTGTAGCTCAGAAACAGTGAAACGGTGTGTGTCAGGCTGTTTTTCACTTCCCTGTATGTCCCATGTGATGGCCATGGACAGGCGTGTTTCAGAAGTTATGAGAGTCATCCTTGTAACTTGGACGGTACCTGTGTTTGCCCCACTCAGGTGACCTTGCGATCAGTATCACTAGGAGTAAAGGACCAGGCATCTAAATTGTGTGACAATGCTGTCACTTTAAAAAAAAGGTTATTTTCTCTTTTTTTTAACAAGAGGTCTTAAATGCCAAACTGCCTACTGATAACGGCTCAAGTAAATAACGTACGAGACTTTTAGGGTTTTTAAGGAGAAAGTGAGGTCTGCAGATGCTGGGGATCAGAGCTGAAAATGTTTTGCTGGAAAAGCGCAGCAGGTCAGGCAGCATCCAAGAAACAGGAGAATCGATGTTTCAGGCATGAGCCTGAAGAAGGGCTTATGCCCGAAACGTCGATTCTCCTGTTCCTTGGATGCTGCCTGACCTGCTGCGCTTTTCCAGCAACACATTTTCAGCTTTAAGGGTTTTTAATTAATAGCAGTAACAATGGCCAGCTCGCACACACCCGGCTTTCTAGTTTTTTCCTTACGGCTGTAAGTCACCAGGTGCTTCCTTCCCAGAAGGGTTGGAAGTTTTCGTAAATTATCCCGAGCTGCTATTCTCTCTGAAGCTTCAGTTGATGCTGTTTCCTCCTGGATTAGAGAACTGTATGTCTGAATGCTCATTTTTAACATGGAGTGTGTTTAGGTGATGTTAGTATATTGGAACAGTTCATTTATAGAAGGTACTGTATCCACTGTTCGGTTAAGGTTTCCAATAGTTAAGTTATTCTAAAATCCTCTTCATTTTCTATGGATTTTCATTAGAGTGTTTAAATATATTGTGTTTTAATTACTGGTGAGTGGTTTGGCGAGTAGCATCACATCTGGAACACCCACTTCACATCTACCTTTAAAATAAGAAAAGGTTCGCATCCAAGCTACCCACTTGAAATAGTTTGAGGCGGTCTGGTTGGTCTGTAGCAAACTGTAGACTCTTGTCTGGTTCTAAATCGATAATACCAAATTGGGTTTAGAATTACAATCCCTACAGTGTGCAAACAGGCCATTCGACCCAACAAGACCACACCGACCCTCCGAGGAGTAACCTACCCAAACCCATTCCTCGAGCCTATTATTACACATTTACTCCGACAAAGACTCCTAACCCACACATCCCTGAAAACTACAAACAATTTAGCAAGGCCAATTCACCTGACATGCACACCTTTGGATTGTGGGAGGAAACCAGCGAATCCAGAATAAGCTCATGCAGACACTGGAGAGTACGCACCAGGAGGCTATTGGGTTCAAAGGTCGTGAATGGTAGTTGTTAGTGTCTTTTGTTCCGGATGTTGAATTCGGTTGGTTTAAACAGTGTTTTGTGTATAAAGATTCTTTCAGTCACTCAGAGTTCTTTGGGTGTGGAAGAAGTGAAGTTGGGGGTTTAACAAAAGGTAATGAAGGCAAAGCTGTAGGAATTGACAGAGAAGCTGGAGGTGGGGTTGCCTTTGTCTGTGAGAAAATGAGAGATAATTACAGCTACAGCTCGGCAATTACATTTGGTGGAAACGCCATCAGATTCTTTGGAAATGGCGAGAATTCAATTTCAAATGAGGCACCGTGAACATGAGAAGGAATTGAAACAGTTTGAATTATGATGAAGCGTAGTAATAAAAGAACAGAAAATTAAGAAGAGAGAAAAAGAAAGAAGAAAAGCAGAGAGTTTCAACTTCAAAAGTTAGTAATTAGAGAGGAAAGTTGACATAGAAGGTGGTGATGAAGGTAGACAGTAGGCTGGATGAGGAGGATAGTGAGGATGAGCAACCCTATAGTAGCCAAAGGCCTGATGTGGATCTGTTCAGATACATCCAGACATTATCTACATTTGATAAGAAGGATGGAGGAGCCTTTTCAATTTCATTTGAGAAAGTGGCTAAACAAATGCAGTGCCCAGTGACCATGTGGACTTAGTTGATTCAAACAAAGCTGATAGGTCTTTGCATCCCTATCAGAGGCGGTGTCTGCGGAGTAGGAGGAGGTGAAGAAAGCCATCTGAAGTGTATATGAGCTGGTGCCAGAAGCCGACAGACAGCATTTCAGGAATCGAAAATAGCGTCCGTGGTTAAACGCACATTGAGTTTGAAAGAATTTAACAAAGTAATTTTGAAAGGTGGGTAAGGGTATTAAAAACAGAGCAAACCTATCTCTTAGAGAGATTTTTATTTTGGAGAAGCTCAACAATTCACTTCCTGCAGTCGTGAGAACGCGTGCGGAAGAGCAGAGAGTTAAAACGGCAAGTTTAGAAGCTGAAATGGCTAATGATGATGATTGAGTTCAGAAATCAAAGTTTGGTTTCTGTGAAGGAATGAGAAGAATGTGTGAGATCTTCTTAAAACATATAACTGTGAGAGTAAGGTTTATTGGCATAGGCCAGGAGTAACAGGTAAAGAGGTTCCTGCATTAATAGATACAGAAGTGTGTCATTCTTTTATGCTGAGACGTGAGGAGCTATGTCATTCAGAGGGAGTGTTGGAGAGATGAGAAGTGCTCCATTATGTAACGTGTGGTTGGAGTGTCCAGTGGAAGCATCAACAGATTTATTCCACAATGGGGAAGGAGGCTTTCAGCTTGGTGTTGGCATTAGAACATTTCAGCATTTAAATTGCGAATAACATACCTGAGACAAATCTTTATCAATGATTGTGACCCTTTAAAGTTTTTTGGAGAAGTTGAGGGAGAAGAATGCCAGTCTGTTTCGATTGAGCTTATTATTGCTGTCATTCAATTTGAAATCATACAGGTGACAGGGTGAGAAAACCTAAGTTTTGACACGTTGTGGAGACTTGAATGAAGAAAGACAAAGGCATTCTGTGGCAGGAGTAAAATGACTGAAATCGAAACTAGTTGTGAACATTTGTATGCTCAGAGTCAATGTAATATATATATGCACCTCTTCCTCCGCTACATTGATGACTGAATTGGTGCCACCTCGTGCTCCTGCGAGGAGGTTGAGCAATTCATCAACTTCACCAACACATTCCACCCTGACCTTAAATTTACCTGGACCATCTCTGACACCTCCCTTCCCTTCGTGGACCTCTCCATCTCCATTAATGATGACCAACTTGACACCGGCATTTTTACAAACCCACTGACTCCCACAGCTACCTGGATTACACCTCTTCCCACCCTACCTCCTGCAAAAATGCCATCCGGTATTCCCAATTCCTCCGCCTCCGCCGTATCTGCTCCCAGGAGGACCAGTTCCACCACAGAACACACCAGATGGCCTTCTTCTTTAGAGACTGCAATTTCCCTTCCTACGTGGTTAAAGATGCCCTCCAACGCATCTCGACCACATCCCGCACCTCTGCCCTCAGACCTCGCCCCTCCACCCATAACACGGACAGAACGCCCCTGGTGCTCACCTGTCACTCTAGCAACCTTCGCATAAACCAAATTATCCGCCGACATTTCAGCCACCTCCCAACGGACCCCACCACCAGGGATATATTTCCCTCCCCACTCCTTTCCACCTTCCGCAAATACCGTTCCCTCCGTGACTACCTGGTGAGGTCCACGCCCCGCTACAACCCACCCTCCCATCATGGCACCTTCCCCTGCCACTGCAGGAATTGCAAAAATTTGCGCCCACACCTCCTCCCTCACCTCCATCCAAGGCCCTAAAGGAGCCTTCGACATTAGGTCTCCTCTACATTGGGGAGTCTGGACGTCTCCTAGCAGAGCACTTTAGGGAATATCTCCAGGACACCCGCACTGATCAATCACACTGCCCTGTGACCCAACATTTCACCTCCCCCTCCCACTCTGCCGAGGACATGGAGGTCCTGGGCCTTCTTCACTGACGCTCCCTCACCACCAGACGCCTGATGGAAGAACGCCTCATCTTCCGGCTCGGAACACTTCAATCACAGGGCATCAATGTGGACTTGAACAGTTTCCACATTTCCCCTTCCCCCACCTCACCCCACTTCAAAACTTCCAGCTCAGCGCTGTCCCCATGACTTGTCCTACCTGCCTATCTTCTTTTCCACCTATCCACTCCACCCTCCCCCCGACCTATCACCTTCATCCCCTCCCCCACTCACCTATTGTACTCTATGCTACTTTCTCCCCACTCCCACCCTCCTCTCACTTATCTCTCCACCCTTAAGGCTCTCTGCCTGTATTCCTGATGAAGGAATTTTGCCCGAAACGTCGACTGTACTGCACTCGGATGTTGCCTGAACTGCTGTGCTCTTCCAGCACCACTAATCCAGACTCGCGTTTCCAGCATCTGCAGGCATTTACAATATGCATTTCAGTCTACAAATAGAGGACGATTAGCAGGTCTACAATTAATCCATCTTTGTCTATTGATGGATCATTTTATTAAAGGAGGAGTTGTGAGTATGCTATCACTGTAAAGAGGTTAGTTTCTCTTAGGTTGTTTTTGAAGAGAGGTTCTAAAGGCAGAGGTGCAGAACTGCTGTCTGAACACAGTTTAAGTAAATAACTGAGGAGGCCTTTAGGTTTCATTAAATGGTGGTAACAATCGAAGGGCAGCGGCCAGCTCTCCCTCACCAGGTTTTCTCGTTTTGTTTTTAGCTGCAGCATTCAGAAGCTGCTGGGGATCCCAGAATGGTTGGAAGTTTCAATACATGATCCCTAGCTGCTTTTCTCTCTGAGATCTCTTGTTGATGTTGATTTCTCCTGGATCGGAAAATTGCATGTAAGGATCTGTATTTGAATATATCTTTGTGCCAAGCGGTGTAAACCACAAAGGTACTGTATCTATTGTTTGTGTAAGAGTTCCAACATATAAGCTATCCCACAATGTTCTTTTCTTTGATTGTATTTTAACTAAAGCATTTAAATAGATTATATTTTGCTTAATGTTGAGTGGTTTGACCAGTCACAACATATCTGAAACGCACACTTCCCATCTATATTCAAAATAAGGAAAGCTTTGGGTCTAAGCGGCATTCTTAAAATATGATTAGATTAGATTAGATTACTTACAGTGTGGAAACAGGCCCTTCGGCCCAACAAGTCCACACCGCCCCGCCGAAGCGCAACCCACCCATACCCCTACCTTTACCCCTTACCTAACACTACGGGCAATTTAGCATGGCCAATTCACCTGGCCTGCACATCTTTGGACTGTGGGAGGAAACCAGAGCACCCGGAGGAAACCCACGCAGACACGGGGAGAACGTGCAAACTCCACACAGTCAGTCGCCCGAGGCGGGAATTGAACCCGGGTCTCTGGCGCTGTGAGGCAGCAGTGCTAACCACCGTGCCACCGTGTCGCCCACATATTTTGCGGGGATCTGTAGCCGAGGGGTTTCTGATTGACTCCTGTTATTGAAAAGTTAGTGGAGGGGCGGGGAATGGTTTGCTGGAGGTTGTGCTGTGAGCTGCCTCAGACATTCAGGGAGACCTTAGGATTTGTTGACCCAACTCGGGATGGAGTATGGGGACTGTAGTTACAACATCTGGGTGTGTAACATGAACAACAAACGGAGCAGAGGCCGCAGAGAGGGGAAGCTCTGAAGCCACGGAGTGATTGTGTGCTGGGAAAGGGATCTGCTGTATCCACCCCGGGTTTTCCAGGAACAGCTTCCCAAGCTCCACTTAACCCAGGATCAAAGTGTGAGGGGACACTGATTGAGAAGGAGCTGGTCACAGAGTGGTGTCACCTCCTTCAACATGACCTGCAGCTTCACACCAGGAGGAGGACGGTGCTGCAAGTGGCTGTTAGGGTCACAGTTTCATTCAGCTTCTATGATCCAGAACTTTCCAGGCAGGACTAGGTGACATAGCCATCATCTCCCAGTATCTCAACATCAATGTCACCATACGGTGACGGAGGATGTATATGGTGGGTGAGGTAAATACATTGTTTCTCCCACAGCAGGGAGCTGCCAGGCGTATCCAGTATAGTGGGATTCCTGATGGTGTACATGGCATCTGCAGAGTACTCATGTCAATAGGGAGAGGTAGAGGAACCGAAGGAGCTCACTCTCTATTAATGTTACACTATACCCATGCACAGTACATCATGTTGGTGAATACCCACTGACCTGGCAGCAGTCCCGGCCTCTTCATTCAGAAGCATTCAGCCATTCCCATCGTCATCGGGTCTCCACGTAGAAAGAAATGAATATATCTTGGATAAAGGCCGTCCCCTTGATGCACGTTTCCAAACACCATCCCCACCACCAATCAACCACATCAAAGTATTCCCTGTGTACGGAGAGCAATGGGGTCACTTGGAGCGTCAAGGAGCAGATGATCAGGGATGGAGCAAAACCTCCCATGTCTGAACGGATCTGAGTGAACCCCCCAGTATACAGTATCAATAAGTCCTGTAATCCCTCTCCAATTCAGTAACATACTGCCTTCCATTATTCCTGTAAATGAAATGACAGGTTATATCATGTTAAACTCGTCCTGCCAAACTATTATCTATTGCCTTTACCTCTCTGAATCTAGTTGCAGACCCTTCACCCTCTCTTGATAATTTAATCTCTTGCTTATCACAGCGACAACACCAAACTCAGCATCTGTATATCTGTTCCATCCTCCTGATCATTAATATAGATTGTAAATAGTTGAGAACCCAGCGCTGGTCACTGTGTGACCCGACTGGTTACGTTCTCTCTAACTGATTGAGACTGATTTATCCTGAGTGCCTGCATCCTGTATGATACCCAGTCCTCCCCCATTCCTGTGCAACACAGTTGAAGAGTTGAATAAGAACAAGGAGCATCTGTGAGGAATCCAACCCCTCGATGAGTCTGTTGTCAACGCGTCCTCTGTTCCACTTTCCAGCCATCTCTCCATCCTAAACCCTAGTCTCTTGTTGTAGACTGTGCCACAGGAAAGAAAATCCTCTCCACACCTACACTTTCAATTACATTTAGCGTTTTACAGATCTCAATTAAATCTCCTTTCATTCTTATAAACTCGAGAGTATAGGCCTAAACTGCTCAATTTCTCTTCATAAGACAAACACTTCAAATATGGAATCAATCTAATGAAGCTCTTCTGAATTGCCTCCAATGGAAATACCTCATTCTGCAGGAGACCCAAACTGTACTCCAGTTGCAGCCTCAGCAACACTCCCTACTTTTCTACTCTATCCTTTTACAAATAAATGCTGAAATTATGCTTGCATTTCTCATTACTTGAAGTACCCGCAAGCAGGTTTTCTGTGATATGCAAGCAGGCACCCAGATCCCTCTGCACCTAAGAACTTTGAACTTTCTCTCCATTTAGATAATAATTTGTCTTTCTATTATGCTGGCCAACTTGAATAGCCCCATATTTACTCACTTTAATTTTCCTTGCTAAAAGTTGGCCCATTCACCCAAACTATCTTGCATGATCATTCCAAAGTAATTTCCCACCAATGTTAGTGTCATCTGAAAATGTGGCATTGTATTTTCTATCCCGTCAACCGAGTACAGTAATACTATCGATCGCAAATGAGAACTGAAATCAATGGCACACCACAAATTGCATTTTCCAAAATAAAAGGACACATTTATTCCATCTGACTGCATTTTGTTGGTTAACCAATCCTCAATACAAGCTAATAAATTACTCCCAAACCCATGTTGTCTGATCTTACCACTTACTCTTTGGTGAAGCGACATATCCAATGCCTTCAGGAAGACCAGATACATTCCATCTCCAGGAATCCTCCTATCCACCTTGCTTTTCACATCTTTAAGTAACTCAAGCAAACACTTCAAACTTGATTTATCCTTTGTACAACCATGTTGACTCTGATGGATTGTGGTTTAACTTTGCAAATGTCCTCAACAATGGATTTTAATAATTGTCTTAAATTACAATAGTTTATCATTATGTTTTACTCCCAAATGTAACAGTTATTATAATTTCTTCCCTTTTGAAAACCTTTACGTTTTCTTTGAATTGTTGTTTAATGGCCAAAAGGTTTTAAGAGATCTGCTCCAATTGCTGTTTGAGGCATGTGTGGCTGAATGGACTCATCATCCTGCTGGTGTACAAACTCTATAGGCTGACGTCTTTCTGGTGTTCACATGCTGATGTCTCCAAGGCCAGAATGACCTTCTCCCGTTGATGCGTTAGGGGGTTGGGGGATTATGGAATCCTCCTGTTGCTGTGTAACATTTTGAGGGGCTGATGGGGCTTCTCATACTTCCCATAATAGGTGGAGATACTGAACGGTCTCCGCATGTATCCCGCAGATGGGACCGAGGGAGTGATTGGTCTTCTCTTGTTCCCATACAACAGACATGCAACTGAATTATCTATTCCTTTCTCATGAAAGAAGTGTCAGATAGTTTTTATCCTTATCCAACTCCCTTGAAATAGGCTCGGTTAGTCTGAATGGCCTCCTGTTATCCCAGTGTAACAATCTTCAGTCACTGTGTGACTGCATCCAGTTCCTATGTTACAGACTTGAGGTGGCTGAATGAACTGATCCTGTTGCTGTGTATCGGGATACTGGTCCAGCATGGCCTACTCTGGGTCCAGTGTTATAGGCTCGAGTGGCTGATTGGCCTGCTTCTGTAACTGTATATCAGGCTCCAGAGGCTGACTAGCCTCGTCCTGTTTTGGTGTAACAGGGTCAAAGGCCTGAATGTCCTTCTGTTGTTCCTGTGTAACAGGCTGGAGACGGAATGGATTCCTCCACTATCTGCGTAATTTGCTTCACTTGTTGACTCCTTCTGTAATCTATGTTGAAATATGACACTCTTTAATTTTTGTAAACTCCAATGGCTACTGGGTCAACCTGATCATCCTTTCGTTATAAGGTAGCACCTTCATTGCAGGAATCAGTTGAGGGAACCATCTCTGAGCTGCTTCCAATATAACAACGTCCTTTCTTCATTGAAGAGATTAAATCTGTGCACACAACTCCAGATGTGATCTCACTAAGACCCTGTACAGCAGCAGCAACACTTTACCAGCCTGTTGTAAGGTTCCCACCCAGGTTAGAGCTGTCTCAGGTCTCTGGGCGAATACAGAGCATTGTTGGAAGATCATTGTCCTTCTCTTCTCCATCAGCATAACGGGAGATCTGGAGAAATTAAAGTTTGAGAAGATCATAAATGATGTGGCGAAATGATCACTACCATTAATCTCTCCAGAGACCATGTTGCTCAGATTCCACAGAATCTAGTAAGGTGGAGCGCAAAACCAGCAAGGAGGAGCAAACATTGATGGGAGTTACATATCAAAGTGAAAGCCGCAATACAAATGCTGGACATGTTATAAAACAGGAAATGAGATATTCACGTTTGTGGCTACTGCAGTAATAATGTACTGTTTAAATTATATCTAAACTGTGTTAACCCAATTGAATGCTGATGCTGGGAAAAATGGATTTCGTGACCACGTGTGAGATGGTTTGCGTGAACATTATGTCGAGCACTGAGCTCGAGATCAGGTTATTTAGGAATTGGTGTTGAGTGATCAGAAGAGCTAATTGAAACTTTTGCTGTAAAGGGCCTTTTGGGAACAGTGACCACAATGTATTGGTTTACTTTTATGCTGTTTGAGTACACGACAGTTTTTGTTTTATTTGAAGTAACTGTTATAAATCTGAGTCGTGCAGCCATGAAGGTGTGAGGAGAAAGTGGGGACTACAGATGCTAGAGATCAGAGTCGAAGAATGTGGTGCTGGAAAAGCACAGTCAGGCAGCATACTGACTGTGCAGATAAATCGATGTTTCAGGCATAAGCCCTTCATCAGGAATGAAGTTTAGGGGCCAAGGGGGCTGAGAGATAAATGAGAAGGGGATGCGGCAGTGGGGAGGTAGCTGGGATTGTGATAGGTAGATGAAGGGAGTTGAAAGTGATAGGTGACGAAGGGAGACAGAACGCCTCATCTACTGCATCCATTAAACTCAATGAGATCTTCTCTACATTGGTGAGGCAGGAGGTCAACTTGTAGATCATTTCAGAGAACATCTCTGGGACAGCCACATTGAAAAATTCCATCGCCTTGTGGCTAAGCTCTTTAACTCCCCTTCCCACTCTGCCAAGGACATGAGGCTCCTGGGCCTGCTCCATCACCAAACCCGAGCCACCAGAAGCCTGGAAGAAGAAAGCCTCCTCTTCTGCCTTGGGACCCTCCAACCACAGGGGATCACAGTGGATTTCCCCATTTCCCCTAATCCCACTTTATCCCACTCCAAACTTCCAAATCAGCACCGCCCTTTTGAATGTTCCTATGTGTCCACCCTCCTCCCTATCAATCTGGTCCCCCTCCTCTCTGACTATCACTTTCAACCCCACCTTCATCTACCTATTAGATGAAAGGAGGCACCTTAGAAAAATGCCAAGTGTTGCAGTAAGCCAGTGGATTCAGAGAAATGTAGGACCCAGCAAAGGATGACCAAGAAACTGAGGAGAAAATCAGAAAGAGAAAAAGCGTACAAATGAAAGAAAAACATAAAGACTGCCAAAAAGTGTCTATCAATGTATGAAACAAAAATAAAAACAAGGTCAAATGTGGAACAGTTGGTGCGCATTCAGGATAATTTATTGCAGAGAACAGAGAAAAGAAACAGTTTCTTTGTGTCTATCTTCATGGAAGAATGTCCAGAAATTCTTCCAGAAATATCAAGTGACCATGGGACTTGTGTAAGTAAAGTCTAAGGTCATTCTTAACAATGTTGGGGTCATCTTTGAAAAGAAAGCTGGATTGAGTATTTATAAATCTGACAGACTAGATGTACTTCATACAAGAATTTCAGAGGAAGCAGCAATAGACATGTTGATTGCATCGCAGATTTTCACTTGATTTTCCAACACATTTCCGAAAGGCATTTAGCCAATCTGGATAAGGCAAAGGTTATAAATGTCATCCAACACTTTAAGAAGGGATGAAGATAGAGAGTGGTGAACTACAGACCAGTTATCTTGTCATCCGCAGTTGGGTATCTGTTGGACTCGATTACGAAGAACATGCTACTAGTTATTTAGAAGGTAATAACATAACTGGGGAGTATGGTAATGTATCAACGAAAGGAAAACCAGAAGTGGCAAAATGATGTGTTGACCTTCATTTCAGGTGGATGTGAGTCCAGGAGTAAGGGTGTCTTACTGCAGCTGTACAGGGCCTGGTGAGATATCATCTCGAGCACTGTACAGTATTGTGTGCAGTTTTGATCTCCATACCTAATAAAGGACAAACCTGACATTGATGGAGAGCAGTGAAGGATGACCAGACTGATCTCTGGGATGACAGGCTTCTTGTGGGAGCAGAGATTGGGGTGACTGGGCCAGTATTCCATGGGGTTTAGGAAAATGAGTCGAGATCTCAGTGAAATATACAAAACTCTGACAGGGTGAGTCAGATTGGAAGTAGGGATGATAATTCCCCTGGCTGCAAGGCCTAAAACAAGGGAACTCAGTATTAGGTACAGCAGGTCACACTGCATTGAGATGAGAATAAATGGTCTGCACTCACTGACTGGTGAACATGGGGAATTCGCTCGCACATGGAAACCAAGACACTGATTATAAATAAGGATTTCGAGACAGTAAAGGGATGGTGGGAGAGCAGGATTACGGTGTGGAAATAAAGGGCCAAGCATCATTACATTGAATTGGTTAGCAAACTTGATGGACCAAGCGTACTACTGCACCGCCTATGTTATAGCTTCCCAAGGTTACTCACATTAACGGATATGTACATCGTGTGGGGTAAGTGCATTGAAGAGATTTTATCCATGATTTAGAATGGGGGAGGCTCAATGTGTTGAATGACCTACTACTTTCCCGATGTTTCTGTGCAGTTTGTGTGAAAGCTCTGTAAATGTTGTCAAAAGCTCTCAGATGTTAGGAATGAGGTTTCTGCAGGGTCGACAGGGCTGTGTCCCTTTTCCGACACTGATTCTGAGGCCGGGTGTTCTGTCCGGTTTCATCCTTTCAGACCTCGGAGTAGTTTGATACAAATGAATTCCTTGCTTGGCCGTTTCAGAGACTATTGAAATGTTTATCACATGTTAGCGTCTTTGGAGTCACTTTTAGGCCAGCCCAGGAAATCATGGGAGATTCACTTCCTAAAAGCACATTGGAGAAGGAAATTCTGTTTACAATCCATATTGGCTCCAAGGTCACTGTTACTGACCCCAGATTTTAGATCTCGATATTTTATTAATTGTCTTTAACTTCCACCCGCTGCCAGAGCGTTAGTCTGGTCTGGATTAGTAACCCAGTGCCATTTCCACAACAGCACCATCTCTACATGGGGACCTATTGGAAACCACACTGAGCTGGTTGTTTCTGTGCTGCTAGACAGCTCTGTCAAAAAGAACTCCCACCGACTTGACTGTCGTGATGGGACTGAGGGGGTGGTAATTGGTCAGATTGTAATTATACTCATCTTAGCGGACCGGACATAGTGAGTAATTTTACACATTGCCAGGGAGATGTCAGAGTTGGAGCTGGAATGAAACAGCTTCCCCCGGGACACGGCTTGTTGTACATCACAAGTCTTCAGTCCTATTGCAGAAATGGAGTCTGGACCCATTGCCTTTGTCGTATCTAATGTGTTCAGCTGTTTCTTCATGTCATGTGCAGCGAATCGAATTAGGTGAAGACTGGCATCTGTGATTTTGTTGGCATCATGATGAGTGTGAAGTGTATCATCGACTCAAGACTTCTGGAAGAGGATGGTGCAGATAAAACATCCTTCTCTTTTCACTGATGTGCAGGTCCGTTCCATTATTTAGGATGGGGATGTTTGTGGAGCCCTCTCCTCCAGTCATTTGTTTAATCGTCCATCACTATTTTATAACTGAATGTGACAGGACTGCAGGGCTTCGATCAGATCTGTTGGTCAAGTCCGGTAGCTTTAATGAGTTAGCATCAGGTTAAGGTTCATGTGATTCTGACTCTGACATGTTCACCCACACTCGTCACTGAGCCATAGATGGTGTTGATGGTAATGACAGACTGAGGTGTTACCCTGGCAAAAAGTTACAGGTTGTGAATGAATGCAGGTCTGCTTCTCCTGCTGCTGTGGTCTACAGCACTACATAAATACGCAGTTTCGAGCTGCAATATCTGCAATGCAATTCTGCTGTCTGTTCCCCAATTCTCACTGAGACCCATTCACCCATCAGCCCTGCACTCAGTGACCTCACCTGGTTTCTGATTTGGAAATACTTCAATTTTCAAACTCTCATTCTACTGAGGGTCTGTCTCCCCGGGTCTTGCTTCCAATCTGACACATTCCACAACAGCATTTAACTGATCTTAATTCAAATGTTTAATTCACCTGAATCTTTTTCCTTGAGAAAAACCATCTTCTGTGTTTAAAGTGAATATGTTTCTTCTGTTTCTCTCTCTGACCACGATTAAGAGCTCTGTAGTGTCAGTAATGCCAGCCTTATGTAGTTTCAGAGCCAATGAATTCTCTGGATTCCCAATCATCTTCACCACATTGTATGTTTCCTCTTTTGGTTTGATTCCTTATCACTCATGGCTGCCTTGTCCTCCCATGAGTATGTTTTATCTTCTTGGGGTTGCATTTCTGGTATTATCTTCCGAATTATCCCCAGAAACTCCTCCCATTGCTGCTCCATGGTCTTTCCTGCTCAGCTCGCCTTCCAATTAACTCGAGCCAGCTCCTCCCGCATGTCTTTGTAGTTACATTGGTTAATTATAACCACATTACATCTAGAAGAGAGCATTAGATACAAACTGACAGAAGGAGTTTTGAGAGATGGGACAGGAAGAAAAATTGGTGGATTTCTTCACTAAATACAAAGGGAGAACGAGAGAGAGGATATAGATATGGAGATGTGGAAAATGAGAAAACTACATTATCGAAAGAAGTAGATGTTATTCCCTCAATGTTTTGGCAATTCCTGTGTGCTGTGGTCCTTTTACAGTGCACGTACAACAGAGCAATATGTTCAAATGCTGGGTCTGATGCCATAACTTTTATCTCTAATAATATGACAGACACTAGTTTTGGAAATAACCCAGCAGGCCAACATATTTAATTGGTTGTAGAAAGGGGATTAACTGAAATAAGTTGGGACGAGAAGCAAGAATTTATAACACACATCCTGATCAGAATGAGAGATTAGATTTGGGAATCCCAGAAAAGGGGGAACGTTGAGAAAAAGGGAAGGTATCACTTCAGATGAGGATCAAATAATGTTTTAATGCTTTATAAATTTTACACATCATGTGCATCATTTTCCGTTAACTGTGTCTCCGTTGTTCATTCAGAATGTGTTGTACACATATGAACAATCTTCCTTATCTCAACACACACTGATTAAACAGTGTACATAAAACCATTTTTCCTCCATTTCAAACTCTCCTGTTGTCATGCTAGCAGGATATATGAACACCAACTGGCCACCAAAAGACATGACCCACTATCATTTGTTTCCATACATACAGACAAAGAAGGACACCACGTTGACTGTGCCAACACACACTTCCTAGGACAAAGCCACGCACAAAAGTTCTTACAGGCATGACATTCTAACCAGAAGTCCATCAATAAACACATCAGTTTAGATCCTATCTACCTTCCCTTGAAAAAAAAACTGGAAATCACATCACGCACCTTAAGAAACCAAGACCTATAAATAGAAAGATGAGACACACCACCAGTGTGTCACCAGAGACTCTCACTGATGATATTACCTTGTCATGGTGTCGAAACATCTGAAGACAAACCTTCAAGCTCAGCGAGCTAATTTACATACTTATAAATGGTTATTTTTCTCTTAATAGTGGAATTTGGGACTTCTCTCGCACTCATGTTTTAACAGAGTACGAGGCGAGGTGAGCTTTTCTGTGTGTGTGGTTTTATTTAACAGAGGGATTAGACATCGACATCATAACGGTTTGAGGGCTTGTCGTATGGGATTTGAATAGATTTGGGTTACAAAAGGTCCCAGCAGATTCCATCACTTGACAGTTAATGACCTAGATCTTCAAATAAAACAGGTGACAAAGTCATTTAATTTTGTTTCCTTGTGGTTGGTTAAATTAAAAGAAAAGGCGTTTAACATTACTAAAGAGGTTCTGAGGTTTGAAGCTGATTCACAAATTTGCCAAGAAAGTGTAGAAAGACAAAGGAAGGGCATACTTTTAGAATTAACATGTCGATTAGAATTGGGTTTCACCAGAGACAAAAGGAAAGCTGTCACCATAATGGAGTTGGTCAAGCACTTTGATGTATCAGAGAAGCAGGTAACTGCAGTCGAGTTCGAAAAAACTTAAATTGCAAATATGACAACTGCAGTTAGAAGATAAAGAGAGAGATAGAAAGAGAGGGAGAAGATAGAGAAAGAGAAAGAGAGGAAAAAGGAAGAGAGGGAGAATTTGAAATTCAGAAGTTTGGAATTAGATAAGAAAGTTAAATTAGCAGGATGAAGATGAAGTGATAATGTAGGGATGTTTCACCATATTGCCATGTTTCGGTGAGAAAAATGCCAAAATCTTTTTTAATTTCATTTGCAAAATTGGCTCAGCAGATGGCGTGTACAGTGAACTTGTGGGTAATGGTAGTTCAGACTAAGGTGGTGGGTACAGCTTGAGAGGTCTGTGCAGTGCTGTCACATGAGGGAGCAAGAGATTATGCAGATGTCAAACAGGCTATGTTGAGTGCTTATGAATTGGTACTAGAAGAATATAGACAGCGGTTCAGAAATATAGAGATGGAACCAGGTCAGACTTATATTGAGTTTGAAAGAAATAACCACAGTCATTTTGATAAATGGGTGCAGGCCTTAAAAATGGATAAGACCTGTTAGGCTCGAAGGGAGATTATTCTGCTGGAGGAGTTGAAAGACGCACTTCCAGAGGTGGTAAGAATTCATGTGAATGAACAGGATGTTCAAGAAGTGAGAAGCGCAGCAGAAATGGCAGGTGAGTATGCGTTGGTGCATGAGATGAAATTTAGCTTCTGGGAGAATTTTCATCCTGTGAGGGATAGAAATTGGGAGAAGGGGACATCCTACGCTACAAAACATAGAGTAAAGCACATTGGCAATAGTTTACCACAGGTTAAAAAAAAAGCCTAAAGGGGTTGAAAGGAAGTGAAAGGCCTCAGGTGTTCACACTATAACGTAGTGGAACACATAAAATAACAGTACTGATGGTTTAAGAAGGGCACTGGGAAAAGGTGTTTTCACTGCAGTAAACCGGGACACACAGTGCTGGGCATTGACGGAAGACACTTTGGGAAAAGTTGTGGTAAAAGTGTTTGAGCCAGACGTATTAGTGAAGCTGGTAAAGGAGACCCCAAGTAGAGCGGAGGAGATGCAGGAGAGTGCTCAGCCTAGACAGAGGCTGTGTATGGAGTTGGTGCCTGATCTCTATAAAGAATTTGCCTCTGTAGATAAACCTTACTAAGAAAAAATGGGGTGTGGGGGGAGGACAAGAAGTTACAATTTTGCAAGATATGGGATCTGCTCAGTCTCTAATAGTTGAGAAGTGAGGAGCCGGAAAGGCACAACAGATCAGGCAGCATCCGAAGAGCAGGACAATCGACATATCAGGTATAAACCCATCGTCAGGAATGTGGTGAGGGGACAAGGGGGCTGAAAGATAAACAGGAGGATAGGAGCTGGGCTGGCGGGAGGGTCACTGGGAGGGCGATAGGAGGACGTAGGTGGGAGTGATAGTGATATGTCAGAAGGGAGGTTGGAGGAGCTAGGTGGGAAGGAAGATGGACAGTTAGAACAGCTCAAAAGGGCAGTGCTAATTTGAATGGTTGGATCTGGGATGAGGTTGGGGGAGGGGAGATTTGGAAATTGGTGAAGTCAACGTTGATGCTGTACAGTTTGACGGTTTCAGCTGTCCTACCACCTTTTCACTTCACCCTATCACCATCAGACTCACCTACATCTACATATCGCCTTCCGATCTACCTTCCACCAAGCTCCACCCCCACCCTCCTATTTATTTCTCAACCCCCTTCCCCCTCCCTTACCTCCCACTTTCCTGATGAAGAACGTACGCCTGAAACGTCAACTCTCCTGCCCCTCGGATGCTGCCGACCTGCTGTGCTTTTCCAGCACCACAATTTTCAACTCTGATCTCTAGCATCAGCAGCCCTCACTTTACTTCGGCCTCTAATAGTAAGAGATGGAAGTATTTTCACTCTTTCTGACATGTTACTCAAGAGCGTGATAATTTGTGGAATGGGGACAGAAATTAAGCATTCCCTGTGTAACATTACGTTGGAGTGCCAAATCAAGGTTGGGGAAGTAACAGTGAGAGTGAGCGACAGAGTGTCAGGTCCAGGAATACAGTTTGTTCTTGGGAATGATTTAGCAGGATCCAAGGTGGGAGAGGCACCCCTTGTGGTGGAGAAGCCAAAGTAAGACCAGGGAACAGGCCAATTAAAAGAAAAATACCCAGGGATTTTTCCAGACTTTGTAGTAACAAGATCCCACTGTCATACGTTACAACAGGAAGGAAAACCGAAAGAAAAAGCCAAAGGAGTTGATGCACGGAAGACTCCTAAAGCATTTCTAGTGGCTGGAATGCACAAGAACGTGGTTAATTTTTGTTGTACATCATACATTCCAAATGGTAGGTACGTCACAGGCAGTAATAAAACCAGCAGCTTTGTTGCCAATTCCTGTATTCGAAGAAACCTTTCACGTCGGTTATGATCAGTTGTGGAGCTCTCCTTTCTAAAATAAAAGTGGAAACCACTATCTGCTGATCATAATGGATGTGTCTACTCGATTTCCAGGGATAATTCCATTATGGGGTGTTAAGGCAAAAAGGGAGGTAGATGAGTTGGTAGCTTTCTTTACTCACTGTGGGCTACGCAGTGTGATTCAGTCAGACCAAGGGTCTCATTTTACCGATCAGCTGTTTAAGGGCGTCATGGATAGCTTCGGCACGCAGCAGTTTAAATCAAGTGCATCGTATCCTGAATCCCAGGGGGCCTTGGAAAATTGGCATCAGATGCTGAAGACCATATTAACAGCGTACTGTCAGAATTACCCGAATGATTGGAATAAAGGCATCCCATTATATTGTTTGCCATTAGAGATGCCCCAAATAAATCTACTCAGTTTATTTCCTTTGAGTTAATATTCGTACATAAAGTGAGAGGCCCTTTGAAATTAATTATATATAAATTGTCAGGACCGAAGTCGGAGATCTCACACTTGGATTATGTGTCTGAGGTGAGGGAGAAATAAGATGGAGTAGGTGAGTTACTAAACAACACCTGAAGAGGGCACAGCATAGAGTGAAACAGGTGGCAGATAAAAACTCTGAAACTTTGACAATTTCCCGTGGTGATGACGTATTAGTATTGCCACCAGTGGTAGCAAACCCCTTCAAAGCCAGGTTTAGTGGCCCCTTTCAAGTTAACAAAATTGTGGAGTCGGTTAAACTATCTGATAAAGATACCGGATATGACAAAAAAAGTTAGAGAATGTCATGTGAATGAATAATGCTCCAGACACATTGAAGACTCAGGAACAGAGTTGTGGTTAGATGAATACATTGTGCAGCTTATCTGTATGATGTAGTGATCTTTAGCAAGTGATTGAAAGCTCACGTTACAGTTGGCAGAGCATTTTTAACGATTACAAGAAGCAAACTTGGTAATAAACTTAAAGAAAACAGAAATCGTGAAGTTAGAGGTGATGTTCTTGGGACATTACATTGGAAATGGAAGGTTGACCCCATGGAAAATAAAGACGAAGGGCTTTGAGGAATTTCCACGACCATCCTCGAAGAAAGAGGTACTTCGATTTTTGGAACTGAGTGGATTCTATCGGAAGTTTGTTGCAAACTTCAGCAACGTATTGGCATCACTGATGGATTTACTAAGGAAGAACACAGAATTGTGGTGGACAGAACAATGCCAGGAGGCATTTGAGATTTTAAGGGAGGATTATTCACCGGATCAGGTTTAGATACACCAAATATTTTGAAAACCTTTGAAAATTGTGTTTGATGCTCGGGATATAGGGCTCGGAGATGTATTGATACAGAAAGATGATGATGGAACTGAATGGCCAATTGGCTACTTGTCGAAAAAACTCAATATCCACCAGAAGAAAAATGCAAAATCTCCATTATTGAACAAGAATGATTAAGTTTCACACTGGCCTGACAATATTTTAATGTATATGTGACACACAAATTGTCGGAGATGGTTTTTAGAATTTTTAAAGACCAGAATATGAGACTATTTAATTGGAGTCTTATCTTACCGACTTTAAACTTACAAAATGGACATGCTGCGGCTCGTACAATGTGATAGCAGATGTGTTATCGCGGATTTAAAGGAAAACGTTTAGATAAGATTTGACTTATCCCAGTGTTATACAGGTGTGCTGAATTAATATGAATGGTATAACCGAGATTAATACTTTTGTATTTAATAATAATGGAATTAAGAATTAGAGGAAAAGGAATGATGCCATCTTTTAATTCTGATGGTTCATTTTCTTTTCTGAAGAGGGGAGGTGTTATGAAGCCGAAAGCATGTCTGGTCACTTTTAGACAGAAAGGATCTTGTTGAATAGAAAGTACAGCGACAGATGCCAGCTAAAGGTCAGTCTGTTCCACATGTCACAATTCGCTGGGAAATGGATACCTGAGTTTTGGTTGCTGCTTTGACGGCAATTCAAATACGACCAAAGGAGACAAGAAGCCAACAGAATTTGAATATTATTGTTTGGACACATGGAAAGCAATCAAATTATGAGAATTATTGTATTATGGGAAGTATATAAACCCAGCATTTTGAACACTATAGGGAGAGCCACTGCTATCCAACAACAGAGTAACTGCTGTACAGCAGAAGTGCTAACTGACCATCTCAAACACTCTCTATCAAAGATACATGTTCATGTCAAACCTACTTGCAGAAAAAAAACATGACCCAGGGAGATCAGCAGCTGGAAGAGTGAACACAGCGGGTAAGATAGAGACTGTGTGGTCTTGAGATTGTAATGTTTAATATGTGGGTTGTTGTTAACGTACCCAACCATATCTTCAACCACATCTGCTGGCAGCTCATCTACATACCATCCTCTGTGTAAATAAGTGGTCCCTCAGGTTCCCTTTTATTCCTTCCCCTCTAACCTTAAACTGATCCCCTCTAATCCTCGATTCTTTATACCTTGGAAAAAGACTGAGAGCATTAACCCTATCCATACCCCTCTGATCTAATACAGCTCTATAAGGTCCCCCCCTACCCCCAGTCTCCTACGCTCTCAAGAAAAGGTCCTAGCTTGTCCTCCCTCTCCCTATAACTCAGACCATTGGGTCCTGGCAATGTCCTTGTAAATTTCTTCTGCACTCTTTCTAATTTAATAACATCCTCCCTATAACAAGGTTACAAAATTGAACACAAACTCCAAGTGCGGCCTTACCAAAGTCCTGTGCAATTGCAACATAAATTCCCAACTTCTATACTCAAAATCCTGTCTGACGAAGGCCAGTGGGCCAAAAGTCTTCTTCTCTGCCCAGTTTAGCTGTGACTCCACTCTCAGGGAACCGTGCACCTGAACCTCAAGGTCTCCCTGCCCACTGCACTCCTTAAGGCCCGCCCATTCACCGTGAAACTCCTATCTTGAATTGAGTTTCCAAAATGCAAGACGTCACGCATCTATATTAAATTCCATTTGACATTACTTGGCCCACTTCCCCACCTGATTAAGGTCCTGCTGCAATTTCTGATACAATTCCTCACTGATCATGCTCCCACTTATTTTACTGTCATCTGCAAACTGGCTAATCATGTCTTGTACATTCTTAACCAATTCATTATTAACAAACAGCTATGGACCCAGCCTCCAGTCTGACAAGCATCTTTCCACTAAACCCTCTGCTTCCGACCATCAAACCAACTGTGTAACCAATTGGCCAGTTCCCCCAGCATTTCACGTGATGGAACCTTCCAGAGCAGCCTGCCATGTGGAACCTTATCAAAGGCCTTACTGAAATCCATGGAGACTACGTCTACCGCTCTGCCCTCATCAAGCTTCTTGGTCACTTCATCAAACGCTAACAAATTTGGGAAGCATAATCTCCCACTCACAGGTCTATGTTGACTGCTCCGAATCAAACCCTGTGTAAGTAATGGGTGCTGTCAATGTTATGTTGTCCTTCATGGTAAGATGATTCGCGTACATAAGTAAAGCCATCTTCCTGCTGTTGTAGAGGCTTTGAGGGAGCATTAGGGGCACTCTCTATGGATTTTATCTCCTTTGTAACGAATGATCTCCTTACCACAGACACGGTAACATGAGGATAGAGTAAAGAAGCTGAATGTTTAATCTGTAGAGCTGTGAGAGACGAAGAAATGGTGATGCTGAAACACGAGGAGTGGTAGCGATCATTTACTTCCAAAAGAGATATTGATAGGGTGAGAAATTCCATACCTTACCCAGGATTGATTGGTTTGATTTATTGCCGCGTGTACCTCAGTACAGGGAAAAACTTTGAGCAGTGGAGACAGGTCATAGTAAGCACGGCCAGACAGATCATAGGGTGGAAATAGACTTGGACAGAGTATGGCATACAGGTTACACGGAACAGGACGTGCACTAGACAAGATCAACATCAACACGGTCAGCATTATTTGAACTTAGTGAGTCCATTCATCAGTCTAACGTGGCTTTCTTAATAGTTTATATGCCTTTACTAACTCTCCCCACGTTATTGTGCAGGGGACATATGAACCCGTACTGAACGTCAGGTTGTTCACAATCCCCAACAGCAGCCACAATACCTTCCATCTGAAACAGGTAGCCATTCCCACCCATTTCCACCTTACATAGAGAACACCAGGCTGTCTTCTCGGAGATGGAAGATGCCTTCTTGAGACTTCACACAAGACTTATGGCTTCTCTCCTCACCACTGGAAAACCACATTAAAGTCCCACGTGTGTATCATAAGCAATGGAGCCAAGAGGAGCAACATGGCGCAGTCTGTCTGTCCAGCCTCTGCTCCACTTGTTCATCATGTTAGAGCATCTATTAGGAGACAGTGAGGACTGCCGATGCTGGAGGTCAGAGTAGAGTGTCGATTGCTGGAAAAGCACAGCAGGTCAGGCAGCATCCGAAGAGCAGGAGAATCAATGTTTCGGGCATGAGCCATTCATCAGGAATCAGTATCAATTGCCTCATTCTGTCCCTGTGTAAGTACGTTGAGGGGGGAATGGCCTCTTACTGTTCCTGTGCAAGTGACCCAAGGGACTGAATGGCTTCTTCCTCGTCCGATTGGACAGGGCCATAGGCCTGATTGGGTTACCCCTGGTTCCTGCTTGACAGCTCGATGTGCTGACAAGTGTGATGATGTTGTAGCTTTAAGAGGTTATTTTGTTCTGGTTTTTAAGAGAGAGATTGAACGATCGTTACCAAGCTGGCTAGTTAAGACTACTGGAGTAAACAGCGAGGAAGACCGTGTGTTTATTTTAATGCAGCCTGAATGGGTGTGGCCAGCTCTCACAGATTAAGATCTCTGGGTTTTGGTTTCTCAGTAACATCAGAAACTGTAGGGGTCTCCACAGAGTTGGAAGCTTCAGTGAATATCTCCTGGCTGCTACTCTCACTGAATTTTCTCTTGGTGCTGTTTTTAATTCCTGGATTAGAGAAATGTTTGTGACAATCTGTGTCTGAATTTTCCTTTCTGCCAAGGGCTGTGTTTATGGGATTTTCCTATATTGGAACAGTTCATTAGTAATAGTTCCTAGATCTATTATTCTGTTAATTTGGTCAATAGAATTACGTTATTCTAAATTCCTCTTTCTTTGGTTTCATTTTCTCTTCCGTGTTTAAGTAGATGGTGTTTTGCTTCACACCGAGTAGGTTGACCAGTCACATTGCATCTGGAACAGACACTTTACATTTCCTTTAAAATAAGAAAACATTAGAGTCTAGGCTATTGCCTTCAAATATTTTCCAGGCGCTCTAGTGTGGTCCATCACACTAGACTCCTTCTCTTCCTGAGTAATAGGCTGGAGGCACTGAATGGGCTGTCCCTGTTCTTCTCCAATAGAGTCAATGGGCTGAATGACTTCCTCATATTCCTGTGAAACCAGCGTGAGGAGCTGAATGAACTCTTGTTTTACTGTGGAAATGTGCAGTGTCAGGCAGTGCTGTTACATGAATGTTACAGACACTTTAACAGCACATGCCTCAATGGAGTCTGGGTCTTGCTGCTCATGGACACAGACCAGTTCAGGAGCTGACGGGGGACAAAATGTTCCCAACATTGTGGAATCTTCAGTGACCATCCCCACTTCTGATCTTATGGTGGGGAGCGCGGGGGCGGGGAGACATTGATGAAGCAGCTGAAGATGTTTGTGAAGAGGAAGCTACCCTGAGGATCTCCCACAGAGGTGACCCAGGACTGAGATGATGAACATCTTCCTTTGTGCCATGTTTGACTCCAAACACTGGAGAGTTTACTCTGATTCCCATTAAGTCCAGTTTTTTTAAGCTCCTTGATGTCAACAGAAGTTAACCACTGCCTTGATATCAGGGCCAGTCATTTTTACCTGAACCCTTGAGCCAACCTCTTTTGTTCATATCAATAGGTCATGATATAGGAGCAGCAAGTGTTTTCTTCAAACAGGTGGTATTGAATGTCAGGATTTCACTTCTCAAGAGTGTTGGGGAGCTAGATGACTGAAAGTATTTGAAGAGGGGGTAGATGGAAATTGACCTGTCAGAAAGTTGAGGGATATGAAGAATTGGGTATGAAAGAGGATTTGAGACCAAGAGCAGATCAGCCATGATCTTAGTGAAGGCAAGGCAGGCTTGAGGGATGAATGACTGCCCCTGTTGCTGATGTTCTCACATTCTGTTATTGGAAAGTTAGTGGGTGTTATTTTCATGAATGTTCTGTTATTGCATATTGCAGTCACGGAGATCAGACGATTTTGTGTGCCATCTCTGGGTGAGGTATGGGGGATTTATTCTCAGTGAATCTGGGGCTACAACATGACCAACAAATGAAGCACAAGTTGCAGATACTGGAAGCTCTGTGAAGAGAGATGAGGGGCCTCTTTCATACCCGTGCCTGGATTTTGCAATTGCATTTCCCAAATCACTTCAAAGCGTGTGGGGCAGTCTTGAGATGCTGAATGGTCTCCTCTGTTTCTGTGCACCAGGTTATGGGAGTAATTGTCCTCCAACTGTTCCTGTCTAGCAGGTTTGAGGGGCTGAATGGAACACAGGAAATTGGGACTGAGGAGCAGAAGTGGGTCATTGGATACTTTGAGCCTTCTCCACCAGGCACGAAGATTGTGGCTGATCAGGTTGTGGTCTCAGCCCCACTTTCCTGTCTGTATCCTATTATCCATGACTCACTTCTCTGTCAAATATTTAACTAATGTAGCTTTCAATCAATGTGAACACAGAGGCACGATAAACTTCCAGTGATGAGAATTCCCACTTGAAAGGTCATTTCAGAATTTTTCATCATCCCTCTTATAGAATCAGAGAGTGATGCAGAACGGAAACAGTCCCGTTAGTCCAATCTGTTCACTCCGATCAGATATCAAATCTGACCCAGTCCCATTTGCCAGCATTTGACCAATATCCTCCTCTTTCAGACACTTTTTAAATGTGCAACTGTAACCGCCTTCAGCACTTCCTCTGACAGCACTTTCCGTACACACACCACACTCTGTGTGAAACATTTACCTTCAGGTCCCTTTTAAATTATTCGCCCTCTCACCTTCAAACTATGCTCTCTTGTTCTGGACTCCCCTACCCTGGGGAGCAGAACGTGTATATTCAGAATATCCATGCCACTGATGATTTTATAAACCTCTATAATGTCACCCTTCAGCCTCTGACACTCCAGGGAGAAACACCTCAACCTAATCAGCCTCTCCCTACAGCTCAAACCTCCAGTCCTGGAACATCCGTGTAAGTCATTTCTGCAGAAAACCGAGTTGTACGCAGTATTCTTAAAGTGGCCTCACCAACATCCTGCACAGATGCAACATGCCACCACAACTCCTATACTCAATGCTCTGAAAAATTAAGGGAAATGTGCCAAATGTGTTCAGCACCATACTGTCTA
This sequence comes from Chiloscyllium plagiosum, assembly GCF_037043375.1. Lineage (NCBI taxonomy): Eukaryota > Metazoa > Chordata > Chondrichthyes > Orectolobiformes > Hemiscylliidae > Chiloscyllium > Chiloscyllium plagiosum. The sequence continues at coordinate 66,760,763 of NW_028270171.1, read as the reverse complement.
CCTGCGACTCCTTTCAAGGAACAATGTATCTGCAGCCTGAGGTCCCTTTGTTTCACAACACTCCCCTGGACCTTACCATCAAGTGTATAATTCCTGCCCTGATTTGCCTTCCCAAAATGCAAAACTTCGTATTTATCTAAATTAAACTTCATCTGTCACTCCTTGTCCCTTTGTCCCATCTAATCGTGGTCTCGTTGTACTCTGAGATAATCTACTACACCACCTTTCTGATGTAATCTGTCAACTTACTAACTATGGCCCCAATATTCGCATCTAAATCCTTTACATAAATTATGAAATGCAGTGAACTCAGTACTGATACTTTACAGTACACTGCTGCTCACAAGCCTCCAGTCTGAAAAATATCCCTCTTCCTTCAAGCCAATTGTGACTAGCTTCCCTGTATCCCATGTGACTGAAACTTACGAGTCTGTCGACCAATCGGAATGTTGTGAACACCTTACTGAGGTCCATGTAGACAATGTCTTCCAAACTGCTTCATCAATCTTCTTTGTCACCTCTTCATAAAACTCAACCAAATTAATGAGACATGATTTCCTATGCAGAAAGCCACGTTATCTACACCGATCAGCCCTTGCCTTCCCAAATGTATGTCAATCCTGCCCCTCAGAATCCCCTCCAACAACTTACCCACCACCGACATCAGGCTCACCGGTCTATAGTTCCCGGCTTTTGGGGTCACTGTTTCCTTTTCTAGTCCCACTGCTCCACTGCTCATAACAAATGTTAAAATGCAACCAGGTTGGTGATATGGCCGATGATATCGACCCCAGACTGGGTCAGGGTCAGTTTCAGCAACAAGTCAGGCTAGTTTCTTTAATCTGCTCAAATAGCACGCTTATGATCCAGAGCAATGTTACTCAAACTATGATGGAAAGTTGGGAGAAAGTGAGGACTGCAGATGCTGGAGATCAGAGTTGAAAAATGTGTTGCTGGAAAAGCGCAGCAGGTCAGGCAGCATCCAAGGAAGGGCTGAAGAAGGGCTTCTGCCCGAAACGTCGATTCTCCTGTTCCTTGGATGCTGCCTGACCTGCTGCGCTTTTCCAGCAACACATTTTTCAGCTATGATGGAAAGATGCATGGCAAACTGTTTGGATATGGCAAATAAAGAATCGATATTTCCCTTTCTAAACACACACACACACACACAATCTTTGCAATTTCAAGTTGTCCAGATGTTAGTGTAACTCATGACAAACGGAAAAAAAGAGACATTGTCCAAAATATGATTCTGCTTCTGAAGACATTCTACTCACACAGCTGCGAGCAATGGGATTTCATCCTGGAACAGTTGGATTTGGCTGAACTCCCTTTGCATTAGGCAGTGACGAGATTCCAATGGATTCTGGTCAGGGATCACGTAAAGATTAGCACAGTGGCTCAGTCGTTAGCACTGCCACCTCACAGCACCAGGGACTTGGGTTCGATTCCAGTCTCGGGTGACTGTGTGGAGTTTACGCCTTGTCTGCGTGAGCTTCTAATGGTTGCTCCAGTTTCCTCCCACAATCCAAAGCTGTGTAGTTCAGGTGGATTGGTCAAATTGTCTGTAGTCTTCGGCCATTTCTAGTTGAGGTGCACTAGTCAGGGCTAACTGTAAGGGAACGGTCCTGTGAAGTTTTCTCTTTGGAAGTTTGGTATGGACTTGTTGGGCCAAAGGGCCTGTTTCCACACTGCAGGGATTCTATAAAAATAAGAATGGCGACGATGACAGTAGAGGTTTTGTTTTCACTCGCGTACATTGCTGTGATGAGGAATAATGAAGGAGAGAGAGTGCAATGGGCCGTTCCTGCTCGGGCAGATTACATTTTCTCCATCTCTGCGTTGAATCACACAATAATGTCATCCTCTCCCAAACTGGACCATGTGAGGTCTCCTTGTACATTGTCCAAACTATGTCTCCATCACATTCCCTGCTCCATGTAGGTGCATCATTGCTCCTGTCATACACAGAGCCATACTCTTACAAAAATGGTCTCGGTCGATTTGAAGATATGTTTATATGTCCCTGCGTCATGAAAAAATAAAAAGTTTTATGTATTCAGAATACCTGCGTTAAAATGAATACAATTTTTTCAACAAATACAGGAATTGCTGGAAAAGCTCAGCAGGTCTGTCAGCATCCAGATGCCTTTTATTTGTTGTATTTGTACCAGCCTCCACCACTTCCTCTGGCAGCTCATTCCATACACACACCACCCTCTGTGTGAAAAGGTGCCCTTTAGGCCTCATCAAAACCTTTCCTGTCTCCAGGGGAAAAACCCTGACTACTCACCCTATCCATGACCGTTCTGATTTTATAAACCTCTACTGCTGCGAAATGTGACTCAAATCAACACAAATTGATTGTCATCCTGGGCCTAAATTCTGAAATGCAATACTGATACCTCTTCCTTCTCCATCAGGTCACAATTCTAAATCCATTTTAATCGGTTTGTTCAGATGTATTATGAAACACTTCTGTGGGATTTACACCTAGACCTCTGTGCCCTGAGGTAGGGACACTAGCACCACTCGACAATACTCATAAAGCTGTAACATTATTCTCCTGTGTGTTTGCTCATCAAACCATTCTGACATGCTGTGACATACCTCTGCAACAGGCAGGACTTGAATCCAGGCCTTCTAGTCCAGAGCTAGGAACACTACCACACAAGGTCAGGAACCGGAATCAAACCCAGAGCTCTTGCTCGGAGGCAGGGACACTACCCACTACATTACCATTTAAAGTGCCAGCTTTCAGCTCTGTGTGGATTTATCATAAACAGGTTCCCATTACTGAACAACACTTTGTATTGTTAAACAGATGCAAGATATTTGTCTCAACTGTAGGATATTAAGTGCACGTGCTGTGCCATCGAAATTAATTTGAACATCTTTAATTGCTATTATCTGTAGTCTGCAATATTATGGAAAGAAATCCTGCAGACACACTCTGCACAATGAAGGGTCTCGAATAGATTTTCATTACTGAACACCAGAGACAAAGAAAGAGCATAATTTCTGGCCCCAAAGAACCGATCAGTATTACCCAAATCTCACATGCGACTGCCCTCTTCCTAAAATCATGAAATGAAACCAGGCCGCTGATTACTGCCCAGCCTCTCCTCCTCACTGACTGTGTCTGCAATCTGTCCCTCCTCCCACTAACCACACAAGGCTACCCAAGCTCAGGGTCTTTGTGAAACTCAAGGCCGGAGTGTGCAGGCTTCCTGGAGAGGGGGAGGTTATTTTAAATTGAAGGGGGAGGGGGAGGTGGCAGTAATATCACACACTGGGCTGAGGGGTGGCAGATGGATTTCAGTTTGCATTAAAGCGAGGTATTGGATTTGGTAAATCAAACAAGAGCAGGATCTATACAATTAAAAGTAGGGCCTTTGGCAGTGTTGGAGAACAGAGACCTAGGCTGTCAGGTATAATTCTTTAAAATTTGTATCTCATACAGATAGTGTGGTTAAGAAAGTGTTTAACACATTTTTCTTCAATGGTCAGACCTTTGAAGTATCGGAATGGGGACGTCATCTACAGGACATTGGTGAGACCCCTTCTGGAATACTGTGTCCAGTCTGGTCACCCTTCCCGCTCATTCCATAGGCACACCATCCTCTGGGTGAAAAAGCTGTCACTTTTAAATGTTTCCCGTCTCACCTTAAACCTATGCCCTCTAGTTTTGGACTCCCCGTACCCTTAGAAAACACCTTGACTATTCACTTTGATATTATTGACCTTGATATTATTAAGCTGGAGAGGGTTCAGAAGAGATTAACCTGGATGTTGCTGGGAAAGGAGGGAGTGAGCGATCAGGAGAGGCTGGGTAGGCTGGGTCATTTTTCACTGGAGAGGATGAGATTAAGGGGTAACTTTACAGAGGTTTATAAAATCATGAGGGGGACAGAGAAGCTGAAGGGCTGATGTCTTTTCCAGAGAGTTGGGGATTCAAACTGAGGGATATTTTAAGATGCGAGGAAAAAAGATTTACAAAAGTCATGAGAGGTAATTATTTTAGACAGAAGCTGGCTTGGGTGTGGAATGAACTTCCAGAAGATGTGGTGCAAGCAGGGACAGTTACAACGTTTAAAGGACATTTAGATCAGTCTATGGATAAGACATCAGCTTGGATGGTGCTCTGAGCAGAAAATGTGCTGCTGGAAAAGCGCAGCAGGTCAGGCAGCATCCAAGGAACAGGAGAATCGACGTTTCGGGCATAAGCCCTTCCTCAGGAATGGTGCTGTGAGCAGCTGCCCTCTCCCTGCCCCTCTCTGAATGAATCCCTGTTCGTTTTCACCCTCTACCACTGTCTGTGCAGTGCCGTGTGGAGGCCAGCAGAGGGTGACATTGCATCACTTTAAGCACCACAGGGACTGCCAGACCTGCCCCACACAGACACACAGATACACACACGGGGATGGTGAGGACACGGCATGAAGCTCATCTGGTAACTTAAACTAAACATAAAGAAATGCTCAACTTACCTCGCAAACTGTTAAAATATGAGGGACGGAGAACTCCCAAATTCCATTGTTTAAATAAAAACATCAATTTATTTTATAACTCTGAAAGTGAACATTTTCCATCAACTATTCACAACTCTGAGACTCCCGCTCTCTTAACTGCCTATTACCCCACTCCAATTCTATAGCAATATACTATTTCAAAAAGACAGTTATCAAAATTACATCAACTTAATTTCAAAACCACACAACAGCTGTTGTTTTCGGTGTTTTCGTTCAGCTGTGGATCTCCCTGGGTTATCTTCTTTCTTTTTACTGTGAATATGTTTCATATGAAAAGGTACCTTTGATAGAGATTGTTTTCCAACTTCTTGGATCTGTGTTGATGGCATTTGCTGTGTTTTCAATTTTCAAAATTCCTGCATTCTTAATATCCACAGCATCAGATCATTTATCGAAAACCAATAAATACAAACTTTATTTGGTTTTATCTTCCTGGGGCATAATTGAAACTAATTGGTAATATTCGAATTGTTGTCGAAAGAGCAACCAACTCAGGGATCTATTTCACAGCCAAATATGACATATTTTCAGTTGTCCTTGACACTCTGGATCTGCCATCCTCTCATATACACAGGAGCTTGGAAACTCTCAGTTCACAACAGGATTCATTCTCTCTTAAAGGTACAGTACACACTTCCAAATTCATAACATTAATACCATGATGTCAATGAAGATAAGCAGAACATATCCGGATTTCTCTTGCCCCATGGTTTGTCAATATTTCATTCACTGTGTCTGGTGTGTGTTAGGATTTTTGTTGGTCTGTTGACAGCATGTCATTATTCGACTCCCTCCGTGGGAATCTAGCAGTTTTTCACTTGCTCGCACTTGTGTGTGTGGGGCAGGATTTCAGTTGTTTCTTGGGGAGTGTGACGCTATGACAATCTCAATGTTTGTAAATGGCACCAAACCCGGAAGAATTGTAAAGTCTATGGAGGACAGTGTGGAACTCTAACTCTAACAGTACAATCACTCATTGGTGTAGTTTTCGGGCAGATGGGGATCAATGCAGAGCTGTGTGAGGTGATGCACTTTGGTAGGAAGGACAATGCAAAACAAAATAAAACAGGCTGTGCTGTTATAAAGAGGCAGCAAGAGCAGAGAGTGTTGCGTGTATATGGTTATTGAAGATGTCAGGGCAGGTGGGGAGAGCAATAACTATCACAGATTAGTTTCAGTATCTGAGCTGTTCACAGGGGGAGGTATAGGAGGGAGTCTCCGTGCTCCCTTCCTGGGAGGTGGTGGTGACGATGTGTTGTGAGCCCACCCTCCTGCCCTCCGAGACCGTGGGGATTCCATTTGTACCAGCTCGACACAAAAGGGAGATGGCATCAGGGCCAGGGCTTCTAGGTTGTGCCGGGGGGGAAACGGAGCTGCCAGTGGGTTTAAAGTGAGAATTGCCCTTCACTGAACATTGCTCCTTATTTGGTCGGTGGGATGTGGATGTTTCAGAATCTTCACACGAGGCGTCCTGGTCCTCTCCGGCTCGGACCAGGGGTCCTCCCCACATGGCTCGGGGGAGGGGGGGGGGGGTGAGGGAACGGATATCGGGCACTCCACCATCCGGCTTGGCCTGTCCTGTCCTATTCCAGGCTGTTTCTCCTGGAATGGGAGAAAGGGAGGGAGAGAGTGAGGGTGGCCCTGTTGTTAGTGCTGGTGCAGGTGGGGGGACAGGTTCATGGTGAGGTGTTCGAAGGGAGTCAGTCCACAGTGTTGTATGCATGCAATGTTATTAGTGCAGGGGGATGAAGTGAGGGAGAGAGAGAGAGAGAGAGAGAGAGAAAGAGAGAGACAGACAGAGACAGAGAGAGAGAGAGAAGATGCTGCATGCAGCAGTGAGAGTGGTGGACCATGAGCCTTGTTCGGGGGTTGGTGCTATAACAGATAAACAGTGAGTGTGAGGGAGCAGAGAGAATATGGTGACCCTTATCCTGACAGAGCGGGGAAGGTTATTGATGCTTGTCCTGTATTGCTGGACATTTTCTTAGACCACAGATAGTGCACTGAGCTGGGTGGGGAGGTCAGACCATGCTCGGTGGGTCTGGTGGTGTGGCCCACTCTTGGAAGTGAATGGTCCCCCTCTGTACTAGCCCATCTACCAGAACCTCCGTGATCCTGTCGACAAACTGTGGTGCATTTGTCCCTTATCTGCCATGGTCGAAATATCCAGGGACATCCGGGCTATGGTGAGTACCTCCAGCCATGATGGGTGGGAGAATCGGGCTGGTATTGAATGAGAGGGACACCATGGGGTGGGGTGGGTAGTTAATGAGGTGATTCTGATACGATAGCACCAGGAAACTTTCTCAGCCGCGTGCGGACGATCCCTCTGTCACACTCAAGGAAAATCAATCAAAGATAAATTATTGTTAGAATCTGCCCAATGAGTCATAGATTCTGTTGAAACTAATTCCAGTTACAAAGATGCAGAACAAATGCTCATCTGACTTCACACCAATATCCCTTTTTCCCATCTTTCCTGGGAAGAATGGCTCATGTTACAGAATGCTGTCAAAGTGTCTACATTTCAGTATTCTGCAACCTGGGAACATATCCTTCCATGACACTGTCTCTCAGTCTCCCCCTCTCTGCCTATGCCCCAAACCCCTCCCATGCGGTGATATTTAAATTGATTCCCCCGCCATCTCTCTCTGGCAGTGATGTTCACACCCACAGCACCCCCTTGTCAGGGCACAATGGGGAAATGGAGTGTAAATAGGTGGGAGCTGCACATCCTGTCACTTCCAGCATGGGCTGCTAGTTTCCCCACACTGGGCAGGGATCTAACACAGTGTTACCAGTGATGCACTGGGGTGATGTACACAGTCCTACATGCTCAGAGGGGAACTGCTCCTGGTTTACAGATCAATGCACTGGGGTGTGGTACACAGTCCGACATGCTGGAGGAGGGGGTGTAACTGCTCCTGGTTTACAGATTAATTCATGGGTGATCACTGCACAGGTCGCTGTGCTGGTCAGACTATCTAGTTGAGCTTAATAGATAATGCAATGATGTGGTCAGTGCAGCTCCCGGTGCTGGACAGATATGTAGTCTGTGCACAGTACATCATGTTGGTGGGGTGGGTAGGGGGGAAAGGTGATGGACAGGTCAAGGAGTTAACCGGAATGTTCTGTCCCCGAAATTCTATAACTGACATTCCTCGGAACGTTCTGTCGCCAACATTCTATAACTGACATTCCCCGGAACGTTCTGTCCCCGACATTCTATAACTGACATTCCCCGGAATGTTCTGTCCCCAACATTCTATAACTGCCATTCCCCGGAACGTTCTGTCCCCGACATTCTATAACTGACATTCCCCGGAATGTTCTGTCCCCAACATTCTATAACTGCCATTCCCCGGAACTTTCTGTCCCCGACATTCTATAACTGACATTCCCCAGAACGTTCTGTCCCCGACATTCTATAACTGACATTCCCCGGAACGTTCTGTTCCCAACATTCTATAACTGACATTCCCCGGAACGTTCTGTCCCCAACATTCCATAACTGGCATTCCCCGGAACGTTCTGTCCCCGACATTCTATAACTGACATTCCCCGGAACGTTCTGTCCCCGACATTCTATAACTGCCATTCCCCGGAACGTTCTGTCGCCAACATTCTATAACTGCCATTCCCCGGAACATTCTGTCCCCGACATTCTATAACTGACATTCCCCAGAACGTTCTGTCCCCGACATTCTATAACTGACATCCCCCGGAACGTTCTGTCCCTGACATTATTTGTGAACGGCCGGATGTCAGTGAATTGAACAAACGATAAGATCCCGAGGGAAGAGATCCCGTTCAAGGGAGAAGGAGACACGGTTCCGAGGGCCCTCAGGCAGTTAAAGGGGTGAATACGTTTTCCCTGCATTTACTTTTCTTCACGACACAGGATCGACCACAATTTAGACCAAAATACAGGAATTCCCAAACTCTGTTTGTCTTCAGGAAACTGGGAGAGAATCCTTCAGGACAGCAATGTTTCTACCCTCTGTATAAGGAACTGGGAAGGAGTGACCTGTGTCTGCTCTCAAGTGATCGAGTGTGTGGGAATGTTCTAGAAACCATCTGTCCTTATGGATGTGTCTGTGTGTGTTTGGGGAGGGAGGGTTTCTTGTGGCTTATGTCACATTTTTGTCAGTAATTCCGACCTTCCCATTTGTTATTCCAGCTCCAATTATTTTAATAAAACCCTGAATACAGGGACACATTTGAAAATCTCACTGGGTCCCCAATCAAACGGGTCCCTTTGCCTCCAGGCTGATGGATAATGTATTTGTTTTCCTTCCTCACAGTTAATGTAGTGACCATCTACGTCCTGCTTTATAAAGATTGTGGATTGTCTCCATGTGTCAGACGTTACCTGGGGGCCATGGCAGCGGCGGATCTCCTGGTCATTATCCTCGACCTGATCCTGAGACACATTCCCATTGTTTATCGGGAACAGTTTTATTTCCTGTACTCCGTCCCCGTGTGTAATATCCACGCCGTCCTGCTTTATGCAGCCACTGACTGCTCTGTCTGGTTCACCGTCACTTTCACCTTTGATCGGTTTGTGGCCATTTGTTGCCAGAAGCTGAAAAGTAAATATTGCAGTGAGAAGACGGCGGCTGTGGTTCTGGGAGCAGTGACTGTGCTGAGCTGTTTAAAGGACATTTCCTGGTATTTCATTCTCACGGCTCGGTATTGGCTGGTGAACGGCCCCTGGTTTTGTTCTGTAACAGCCGCTGTTTATTCCTCCATTGTCTGGGTCACAATCGAGTTCCTCCGCCACATTCTAACCCCGTGTGTCCCATTTCTCCTGATTCTGCTGCTCAATGTTCTCACCGTCAGACACATTGTAGTGACCAGCAGAGCCCGCAGGAGACTCCGCACTCACACCAATGGGGACGCTCAGTCTGACACAGAAATGAGAAACCGAAAAAAATCCATCATTTTACTGTTTGTGATCTCGGCCAATTTCATCCTGTTATGGTCAACGTTCATGCTGTATTCTATATGGGCCCGGATGTATGATTTTGGGTATCGGTCTGTGTTTCTCGATCCCTTTGTGCAGGAATTGGGCTTCATGCTGCAGCTCCTCAGTTGCTGCACAAACACCGCGATTTATGCCGTGACCCAGACTAAGTTCAGGCAGCAGCCGAAGAATGTGCTGAAATATCCCTTCACCCAAATCCATCCATCACTCAAATTCCCTCATTAATCAATCCATCCAGGATTTTCTCATTTCAGTTCAGTATTTCAGCATGGAGCAGCCTGTCACTATGTTAACAGACTGAGGGTAGCGCTGGTTTGTCCATCCTTATCCCACATGGGGGTTACAGGGAAACATTTCAATGTTTCTCACAACTCAGGGGCCAGTGAGAAAGGGCACCACTGACTGTATCCATCACTTCCATTTGTAAACAATAAAAATGTTGATTAAAGCGTGCCGAGCAGCAGAGTGACCGATGTTGTTGTGTGTCTTTGTGATGGAGACGCTGAGCTGGAGAGAGACAGACTCAGCCCCAAGTCCTGGTCCTCAGAGAAGGGGAGGGCACTACGCCCTGAGCTCAGGAGCTGGGTTTAACTCCCTCTGTCCCCCCCCACTCCAACCTGACCTCCCCATTTCCCCTCCCCAACTCTCTCTCATCACTTGTCTCCCTCTCTTTCTCTTTCTGCACACTCACTCTTTCTCACCACCTCTCCCTTTCACTCCCTCTCTCTCTCACACACCCCCCAAACCCCATTTCTCCACCTGTCTCCACTCTTCACTCTCCCCCTCCCCTTCACTCTGCCGTCTCTGTCTCCCTCCCGCAATTCCGTCTCTACCCCATATTCCCCTCCTCCTACCTCCCACATCTCTCTATTCTCTCACCCCCACCCCACATGCAGCCGCACCACCACCCACCCCAGTCTCTGGGTCAGAGGGAGAGGGAAGGACCAGGGAGACAGAGTGTCAGAGAGAGAGAGGGAGGGTGGTAGAGGGGGGAGAGGGATTCAGTCAAAGAGAAATGGAGGTAAGTGGGGAGAGAGAGAGAGAGAGAGAGAGAGATACCGAGGGAGAGGGCACAAGAGTGAGAGAAGGTGGCGAGAAAGAGGGGAACAAGAGAGAGATAGGTTAGGGAGGGGGAGAGATAATGAGAGACAGAGACGAGAGAGATGCGAGGGAGAGGGTGAGAGAGAAAAGGGGCAAGTCTTAGAGAGAGAGAGGGAGGGACAAGGAGAAAGGGGACAACAGAGATGGGGAGGCGAGAGAGAGAAAAGGAGAGAGGGAAGAGAGAGAGAATTAGGGGGTGAAAGAGTGATGGGGAAAGAGAGAGAGACAGGAGTGAGAAATAGAGGGAGGGGCAAAAAAGAGCAGGATGGCAAGAGAGAGATAGAGAAGGCAAGGGGGAGGGTCGAGAGAGAGAGTGCGAGAGAGAGGGATGAAAGAGAGAGAGAGAGGGAGAGAAGAAAGAAAGAGAGAGAGAGTGAGTGAGCAAAAGGGGAGGGTTGGGTCCAGAGAGAGAGAGAGAGAGAGGGGCACATGCAGAGGGGCGAGATGGTGGGGACAGAGCGACAGAGCAGGAGTGGGTGAGAGAGAGAATGTGGAGGGAGAGTGAAGGAGCAGGGAGAGAGAGAGAGAGGGCGAGAAAGAGAGATTGAGAGTCAAGGGCGAGAGAGGGGGCGAGAGAGAGAGAGGGTGAGAGAGAGAGAGGGGCGAGAGAGAGAGAGGGGGCGAGAGAGAGAGAGGGAGGTGAGAGAGGTGGGCGAGAGAGAGAGGCGCAAGTGAGAGAGGGCGCGAGAGAGAGGGGAGAGAGAGGGGATCGAGAGAGAGAGGGGGCGAGAGAGAGGTGGGGGGGCAAGAGAGAGAGAGATGGGGCGAGAGAGAGAGAGGGAGGGCCAGGGTTCGTGAGAAAGGGGTTGGGGAGGGGAGGTGTTCTACAGGGTTGGGGGAGGAGGCGGCGATGGATGGGGTTGGGGGAGGGGGCGGTGTTGGACGGGGTGGGGGGATGATGATGGACTGGGTTGGGGAGGGGGCGATGTTGGACAGGGAGGGACAAGGGGTGGAGTTGGGCGGGTGGGGGGTGGGGTCGGTGATGGTCGGGGTTGGGGGAGGGGGCAATGTTGGACAAGAGAGGGGATGGAGGGTGGAGAGTGCGAGAGAGAGGGAAGGGCGAGAGGAGGGAGAGGGCAAGAGAGTGGGGAGGGAGGGAGGGGAGGGAGAGAGAGGGGAGGGCGAGAGAAAGGGGGAGGGCGAGAGAGAGGGGGGGAGGGGAGGGCGAGAGAAAGGGGGTGGGCGAGAGAAAGGGGGAGGGCGAGAGAGGGGAGGGTGAGATAGGGAAGGGCGAGAGAGGGGAGGGTGAGAGAGGAGGAGACAAAAGAGAGGGTAGGGCGTGAGAGCAGAGGGCATGAGAGGGGAGGGGGGGAGTGGAGGGCGAGAGGAAGGAAGAGGGCGAGTGAGGGGAGGGCGAGAGGGATGGAGAGGGTGAGAGAGGGGAGGGAGGGGAGGGCGAGAGAGGGGACGGAGAGAGAGGGGAGGGAGGGAGGTGAGGGTGAGAGGGAGGGAGAGGGCGAGAGAGGGTTGAGTGTGAGAGAGGGGAGGACGAGATGGAGGAGGGCGAGAGAGACGGGGAGTGCGAGAGAGCGGAGGGCGAGTGAGGGGAGGGTGAGAGGGGTGAGTGCGAGAGAAGGGAGGGCGAGAGAGAGAGGGGAGGGTGAGAGAGGGGAATACGAAAGACGGTAGGGCGAGAGAGGGGAGAGTGAGAGAGGGGAGGGCAAGAGACAGTAGGGCGAGAGAGGGGAGGGAGATGTGGAGGGCGAGAGAGGAGGGTGAGATAGGGGAGGGAGGGAGGGGAGGGCGATAGAGGAGGGCGGGAGAGGGGAGGAATGGAGTGGTGGGCGAGAGAGGGGAAGGAGGGAGTGGAGGGCGAGAGGGGAGGGAGAGGTCGAGCGAGGGGAGGGCAAGAGAGGGGAGGGTGAGAGAGGGGAGGAAGGGATGGGAGGGACAGTGAGGAGGGCGAGAGAGGAGGGTGAGAGAGGAGTGGGAGGGAGTGGAGGGCGAGAGAGGTGAGGGAGGGAGAGAAGGGCGAGAGGAAGGGAGAGGGTGAGCGAGGGGAGCGCGAGAGAGGGGAAGGAGGGAGGTGAGGGCTTGTGGGAGTGAGAGGGCAAGAGAGGGGAGTGAGGGAGGGAGGAAGAGGGCAAGAGAGGGAAGAGCGAGAGAGGGGAGAGCAAGAGAGAGGGGAGTGCGTGAGAGGGGAGGGAGGGAGGGGAGGGCGAAAGGAAGAGAGAGGGTGAGAGAGGGGGAGGGGAGGAGAGAGGGGAGGTCATGAGAGGGGAGGAGATGGCAAGAGAGGAGGGCGAGAGAGGGGAGGTAGGGGAGGGTGAGAGAGGGGAAGGAGGGAGGGTAGGGCGAGAAAGAGGGAGAGGGTGAGCGAGGGGAGGGCGAGAGGGAGGAAGAGGGCAAGTGAGGGGAGGGAGGGAAGGGCAAGATGGAGGGAGAGGGCAAGAGAGGGGAGGGAGGAAGGGGAGGGTGAGAGAGGGGGAGGGCGAGAGAAGGGAGGTCGTGAGAGGGGAGGAAGGAGGGGAGGGCGATAGAGGAAGGCCGAGAGAGGGGAGGGCGAGAGAGGGACGGAAAGAGAGGGGAGGGAGGTGAGGGTGAGAGGGAGGGAGAGGGCGAGAGAGGGTTGAGTGTGAGAGAGGGGAGGACGAGATGGAGGAGGGCAAGAGAGACAGGAGTGCGAGAGAGTGCAGGGTGAGTGAGGGGAGGGCGAGAGGGGTGAGTGCGAGAGAAGGGAGGGCGAGAGAGAGAGGGGAGGGTGAGAGAGAGGGGAGTGCGAGAGAGTGGAGAGTGAGAGAGGGGAGGGCAAGAGACAGTAGGGCGAGAGAGTGGAGGGAGGGAGTAGAGTGCGAGAGAGGAGGACGAGATAGGGGAGGGAGGGAGGGGAGGGCGATAGAGGAGGGCGAGAGAGGGGAGAGGGGAAGTGGAGGGCGAGAGAGGGGAAGGAGGGAGTGGAGGGTGAGAGGAGAGGGAGAGGACGAGCGAGGGGAGGGCGAGAGAGGGGAGGGCGAGAGAGGGGAGGAAGGGATGGGAGGGACAGAAGGGAGGGCGAGAGAGGAGGGGGAGAGAGAAGTGGGAGGGAGTGGAGGGTGAGAGAGGTGAGGGAGGGAGGGAAGGGCGAGAGGATGGGAGAGGGTGAGCGAGGGGAGGGCGAGAGAGGGGAAGGAGGGAGGTGAGGGCTTGTGGGAGTGAGAGGGCGAGAGAGGGGAGTGAGGGAGGGAGGAAGAGGGCGAGAGAGGGAAGGGCGAGAGAGGGAAGGGCGAGAGAGGGGCGAGCAAGAGAGAGGGGAGGGCGTGAGAGGGGAGGGGGAGGGAATGGCAAGAGAGGAGAGGAGGGCGTGAGAGGGGAGGGAGGGGAGGCGAGAGAGGGGTGGGAGGGAGGGGAGGGTGAAAGGAAAAGAGAGGGTGAGAGAGGGGAAGGGGAAGAGACAGGGGAGGTCGCGAGAGGGGAGGAGATGGCAAGAGAGGAGGGCAAGAGAGGGGAGGTAGGGGAGGGCGAGAGAGGGGAAGGAGGGAGGGGAGGGTGAGAAAGAGGGAGAGGGTGAGCGAGGGGAGGGCGAGAGGGAGGGAGAGGACAAGTGAGGGGAGGGAGGGAAGGGCGAGATGGAGGGAGAGGGCAAGAGAGGGGAGGGAGGGAAGGGCGAGATGGAGGGAGAGGGCAAGAGAGGGGAGGGAGGAAGGGGAGGGCGAGGGAGGGGGAGGGCGAGAGAAGGTTGGTCGTGAGGGGGAGGAAGGGATGGGAGCAAGAGAGGGGAGGGTGGGAGGGGAGGGCGAGAGAGGGGGAGGTCGAGAGAGGAAGGCCAAGAGAGGGGAGGGCGAGAGAGGGGAGGCTATGAGGAGGAGGGAGGGATGGGAGGGAGAGAGGGGAAGGAGGGAGTGGAGGGCAAGAGAGGAGAGGGAGAGAGGGAAGGACAAGAGAGGGGAGTGCGAGAGAGAGGAGGGTGAGAGAGAGGAGGGTGAGAGAGAGAGGTGTGCGAGAGAGGGGAGAGTGAGCGAGGGGAGGACGAGAGAGGGGAGGGCAAGAGAATGGAGGGCGAGAGAGGGGAGTGTGTGAGAGTGGAGGGCGAGAGAGAGGACGGCGAGAGAGGGGAGGGCGAGAGAGGGGAGGGCGAAAGACGGTAGGGCGAGAGAGGGATGGGCGAGAGAGGGGAGGGCGTGAGATGGGAGGCAGGGAGGGTTGGGCGAGAGTGGGGTGAGTGTGAGAGGGGGAGGATGAGAGATTGGAGGGTGAGAGAGATGGGATTGCGAGAGAGGGGAGGGAGAGCGAGGGGAGGACGAGAGGGGTGAGTGCGAGAGAGGGGAGGGCGAGAGAGTGGAGGGCGAGAGAAGGGAGGGAAGGAGTGGAGGGAGAGAGAGGAGTGGGAGGGAATGGAGGGCGAGAGAGGTGAGGGAGGGAGGGAAGGGCAAGAGAAAGGGAGAGGGTGAGCGAGGGGAGTGCAAGAGAGGGGAAGGAGGGAGGTGAGGGCTAGTGGGAGTGAGAGACCGAGAGAGGGGAGGGCGAGAGAGGGGAGGGTGAGAGAGGGGAAGGGTGAGAGAGAGGAGGGCGTGGGAGGGCAGGGCATGAGAGGGGAGGAAGGGATGGGAGGGACAGAGGGGAGGGCGAGAGAGGAGGGCGAGAGAGGGGAGGCAGGATGGGGAGGGCGAAAGAGGGGGAGGTGATAGAGGGGAGGGCGAGACACGGGCGGGCGTGAGACAGGAGGGAGGGATGGGAGGGAGAGAGGGGAGGGAGGGGAGGGTTAGAGAGACGGGTGAGAGAGGGGAGGCACGGAGGGGAGGGCGAGAGCGGGGTGAGTGTGAGAGAGGGGAGGGCCAGAGGATTGAGTGTGAGGGGGGGGGCGAGAGAGAGGAGGGTGAGAAATGGGAATGTGAAAGATGGTAGGGCGAGAGAGGGGTGGGCAAGAGAGGGAGGGAGGGATGGGAGGGAGAGAGGGGAGGGAGGGAGGGGAGAGCGAGAGAGGAGGGTGAGAGAATGGAGGCAGGGAGAGTGTGGTGAGTGTGAGAGAGGGGAGGGCGGGCGAGGGGAGGGCGAGAGGGGTGAGTGTGAGGGGGTGGGTGAGAGTGGGGAGGGCGAGGGAGAGGAGATTGTGAGAGGGGGAGGGCGAGTGAGGGGAGGGCAAGAGAGGGGAGTGCGAGAGAGGACAGAGGGCAAGAGAGGGGAGGGCGAGAGAGGTGATGGAGGGGGGAGTGCATGAGAGGGCAGACAGTGAGAGAGCGCAGTGAGGGAGGGGAGGGCGATTGGGAGGGAGAGGGCAAGAGGGAGGGGAGGGTGAGAACAGGGAGAGAGGGAGGGGTGGGTGGGAGAGTGGAGGGAGTGAGGGGTGGGTGAAAGGAAGGGAGAGGGCAAGAGAGGGGAGGGCGAGAGTGGAAGGGTGAGAGAGGGGAAGGAGGGAGGGGAGGGCGAGATGGAGGGATTGTGTGAGAGAGGGTGAGCGAGAGAGGGGAGGGCAAGAGAGGGGAGTGAAGGAAGTGAGGGCGAGAGGGAGGAAGAGGGCGAGAGAGGGGACGGCGAGAGAGGGGGAGGGCGTGAGAGTGGAGGGAGGGAGGCGAGGGCGAGAGGGAGGGGCAAGGCGAGAGAGGGGAGGGCAAGAGAGGAGGGCGAGTGAGTAGAGGGAGGGAGGGGAGGGCGATAGTGGGGAGGGTGGTATGGGAGTGCATGAGAGGGGTGAGGGTGAGAGGGGAGGATGAGAGAGGGGAGGATGAGAGAAGGGATGGAGGGAGGGGATGGCGAGAGAGAGTGGAGGGTGAGAAAGGGGGGAGGGCGAGAGAGAGGGATGAGGAGAGTGGAGCAGGCGAGAGAGGGGAAGATGAGAGAGAGGTGAGGGGAGAGAGATGGATGAGAGAGGGGAGGGCAAGAGAGATGAGGGAGAGGGGGAGGGAGAGAGAGAGGAGGCTGAGAGAGAGGAGGGCAAGAGAGAGGGGAGGGCGATAGAGGGGAGAGCAAGAGAGAGGGGAGGGCGAGAGAGAGGGGAGGGCGTGGGAGGGAGGGCAGAATAGAGGAGGGCGAGAGAGGGGAGAGTGAGAGAGGGGAGACCGAGAGAGGGAAGGGCAAGAGAGGGGCTGGCAAGAGAGAGGAGTGCGAAAGAGGGGAGGGCG
This sequence comes from Chiloscyllium plagiosum, assembly GCF_037043375.1. Classification (NCBI taxonomy): domain Eukaryota; kingdom Metazoa; phylum Chordata; class Chondrichthyes; order Orectolobiformes; family Hemiscylliidae; genus Chiloscyllium; species Chiloscyllium plagiosum. Next base: position 66,744,108 of record NW_028270171.1, on the reverse strand, counting down.
AGAGAGAGGGGGAGGGCGAGAGAATGGAAGGAGGGAGGGGAGGGTGTGATGGAGGGAGAGGGTGAGAGAGGAGAGGGAGGGAGGGGAGTGCGAGAGAGGGGTGAGGGTGAGAGAGGGGAGGGCGAGAGAGGGGGAGTGTGAGAGAGTGGAAGGAGGGACGGGAGGGTGTGAGGGAGGGGGAGTGCTTGAGTGAGGGGAGGGCGAGAGAGGACAGGGAGGGAGGAGAGGGCGAGAGAGCGGTAATGGTGAGAGAGGGAGGATGAGAGAGGGGGAGGGTGAGAGTGAGGGGAGGGTGTGAGAGGGGAGGACGAGAGGGGGGAGGGTGAGAGAGAGAGGGGAGGGCGTGAGAGGGAGAGAGGCTGCGGGCAGTGTGTGGACGGTGGTGATATTCAGGCTGGGGGAGGTGCGTGGGTGGCGGTAATGGTCAGGCTGTGGGTGGTGTTGAACCGTGGTGAGGGTGAGGCTCGGGGCAGTGTGTGGACGGCGGTGAGGATCAGGCTGGGGATCAGTGTGACTGTGATGGAGTGAGTGTGAGGGAGTCATGGAGATGGTGATGGAGTGAGTGTGAGGGAGTCAGTGTGATGGTGATGTGGTGAGTGTGAGGGAGTCAGTGTGACGGTGATGGATGAGTGTGAGGGGGTCAGTGTGACGGTGCTGGAGTGAGTGTGAGTAGTTCAGCATGATGGTGATTGAGTGACTATGATAGAGTTAGTGTGATAGTGATGGAGTGAGTGTGAGGGGGTCAGGGTGATGGTGACAGAGTGAGTGTGAGGGGTCAGCGTGACAGTGATGAAGTGAGTGTGAGGGGGTCAGTGTGATGGTGATGGAGTGAGTGTGAGGGGCTCAGGGCGACGGTGATGGAGTGAGAGTGAGGGGGTCAGGGTGACGGTGATGGAGTGAGTGTGAGGGGATCAGTGTAACGATGATGGAGTGAGTGTGAGGGGGTCAGGGTGACGGTGATGGATTGAGTGTGAGGGTGTCAGGGTGACGATGATGGAGTGAGTGTGAGGGTGTCAGGGTGATGGTGATGGAGTGAGTGTGAGGGGCTCAGGGCGACGGTGATGGAGTGAGAGTGAGGGGGTCAGGGTGACGGTGATGGAGTGAGTGTGAGGGGGTCAGGATGACGGTTATGTAGTGAGTGTGATTCTTTGAGAGTGAGGGTGATGGAGTGAGTGTGATTGGTTCAGGTTGACGGTGATTGAGTGAGTGTGAGGGGGTCAGGGTGACGGTGATGGAGTGAGTGTGAGGGTGTCAGTGTGACCATGATGGAGTGAATGTGAAGGGGTCAGGGTGACTGTCATGGGGTGAGTGTGAGGGGGTCAGGGCGATGGTGACGGAGTCAAATTGAGGCGGTCAGGTTGATGTAATGGAGAGAGTGTGAGAGGGTCAGGGCGACAGTGATTGAGTGAGTGTGAAGGGGTCAGGGTGACGGTGATGGAGTGAGTGTGAGGGGGTCAGTGTGACGATGATGCAGTGAGTGTGACGGGGTCTGTTTGCCGTGATGGAGTGAGTGTGAGGGGGTCAGTTTGCCGTGATGGAGTGAGTGTGAGGGGGTCAGTTTGCCATGATGGAGTGAGTGTGAGGGGGTCAGGCCGACGGTGATGGAGTGAGTGTGAGGGGGTCAGGCCGACGATGATGGAATGAGTGTGAGGGGGTCAGGGCGACGGTGATGGAGTGAGTGTGACGGTGATGGAGTGAGTGTGAGAGGGTCAGGGCGACGATGATGGAGTGAGTGTGAGAGGGTCAGGGCGACGGTGATGGAGTAGTGTGAGGGGGTCTGGGTGACGATGATGGAGTGAGTGCGAGCGTGTCAGGGTGAGGGTGTTGGAGTGAGTGTGAGGGGGTCAGGGAGAAGGTGATGGAGTGAGTGTGAGAGGGTCAGGGCGACGGTGATGGAGAGAGAGTGAGGGGGTCAGGGCGACGCTGATGGAGTAGTGTGAGGGGGTCTGGGTGACGATGATGGAGTGAGTGCGAGCGTGTCAGGGTGAGGGTGTTGGAGTGAGTGTGAGGGGGTCAGGGTGACAGTGATAGAGTGAGTGAGAGGGGATCAGTGTGATGGTAATGGAGTGAGTGTGAGTGGTCAGGGTGATTGTGATGAAGTGAGTGTGACTGGGTCAGAGTGGCGGTGATGGGGTGAGTGTGAGGGGGTCAGTGTGACGGTGATGGAATGAGTGTGAGTGGCCAGGGTGACGGTGATGGAGTGAGTGTGAGGGGGTCAGTGTGACAGTGATGGAGTGAGTGTGAGGGGTTCAGGTTGACGGTGATGGAATGAGTGTGAGGTGGTCAGGTTGACCATGATGGAGTGAGTGTGAAGGGGTCAGGGCGACGGTGCTGGAGTGAGAGTGAGGAGGTCACGGTGACTGCGATGGAGTGTGTGTGAGGGGGTCAGGGTGACAGTGATGGAGTGAATGTGAGGGGGTCAGGGTGACGGTGATGGGGTGAGTGTGAGCAGGTCAGGGCGACGGTGATGGAATGAGTGTGAGGGGGTCAGTGTGACCATGATGGAGTGTGTGTGATGGGTTCAGGTTGTCGGTGATTGAGTGAGTGTGAGGGGGTCAAGGTGACGGTCATGGGGTGAGTGTGAGGGGGTCAGGGTGACTTTGATGGAGTGAGTGTGAGGTGGACAGGGTGACCATGATGGAGTGAGTGTGAGGGGTTCAGGGTGACGGTGATTGAGTGAGTGTGAGGGGATCAGCGTGAACATGCTGGATTGAGTGTGAGGGTGTCAGGGTTACGGTGATGGAATGAGTGTGAGGGGATCAGTGTGACGATGATGGTGTGAGTGTGAGATGGTCAGGGTGACTGTGACGGTTTGAGTGTGAGGGCTCAGGGTGACTGAGATGGTGTGAGTGTGAGGGGGTCAGGGTGACGGAGATTGAGTGAGTGTGAGGGGTTTAGTGTGACCAAGATGGCGTGAGTGTGATGGGGTCAGGGGGACGGTGATGGAGTGAGAGTGAGGGGGTGAGTGTGACCAAGATGGCGTGAGTGTGATGGGGTCAGGGTGACGGTGATGGAGTGAGTGTGAGTGGATCAGGGTGACAGTGAAGGAGTGAGTGTGAGTGGATCAGTGTGATGGTGATGGAGTGAGTGTGAGGGGATCAGTGTGACGGAGATGGAGTGAGTGTGAGGGGGTCAGGGTGACGGTGATGGAGTGAGTGTGAGGGGGTCAGGTTGACGGTGATGGAGTGTGTGTGAGATGGTCAGGGTGACGGTGATGGAGTGAGTGTGAGGTGGTCAGGGTGACAGTGATGGAGTGAGTGTGAGTGGATCAGTGTGACAGTGATGGAGTGAGTGTGAGGTGGTCAGGGTGACAGTGATAGAGTGAGTGTGAGAGGATCAGGGTGACGGTGATGGAGTGAGTGTGAGGGGATCAGGGTGACGGTGATGGAATGAGTGTGAGATGGTCAGGATGATGGTGATGGAGTGAGTGTGAGGTGGTCAGGGTGACAGTGATAGAGTGAGTGTGAGAGGATCAGGGTGACGGTGATGGAGTGAGTGTGAGGGGATCAGGGTGACGATGGAGTGAGTGTGAGTGGATCAGTGTGATGGAGACGGAGAGAGTGTGAGGGGATCAGGTTGATGGTGATGGAATGAGTGTGAGGGGATCAGGGTGACGGTGATGGAATGAGTGTGAGTGGATCAGTGTGATGGAGACGGAGTGAGTGTGAGGGGATCAGGGTGACGGTGATGGAGTGAGTGTGAGGGGATCAGGGTGACGGTGATGGAATGAGTGTGAGTGGATCAGTGTGATGGAGACGGAGTGAGTGTGAGGGGATCAGGGTGACGGTGATGGAGTGAGTGTGAGTGGATCAGTGTGATGGAGACGGAGTGAGTGTGAGGGGATCAGGGTGACGGTGATGGAGTGAGTGTGAGGGGATCAGGGTGACGGTGATGGAATGAGTGTGAGTGGATCAGTGTGATGGAGATGGAGTGAGTGTGAGGGGATCAGGGTGACGGAGATTGAGTGAGTGTGAGGGGTTTAGTGTGACCAAGATGGCGTGAGTGTGATGGGGTCAGGGGGACGGTGATGGAGTGAGAGTGAGGGGGTGAGTGTGACCAAGATGGCGTGAGTGTGATGGGGTCAGGATGACGGTGATGGAGTGAGTGTGAGTGGATCAGGGTGACAGTGAAGGAGTGAGTGTGAGTGGATCAGTGTGATGGTGATGGAGTGAGTGTGAGGGGATCAGTGTGACGGAGATGGAGTGAGTGTGAGGGGGTCAGGGTGACGGTGATGGAGTGAGTGTGAGGGGGTCAGGTTGACGGTGATGGAGTGTGTGTGAGATGGTCAGGGTGACGGTGATGGAGTGAGTGTGAGGTGGTCAGGGTGACAGTGATGGAGTGAGTGTGAGTGGATCAGTGTGACAGTGATGGAGTGAGTGTGAGGTGGTCAGGGTGACAGTGATAGAGTGAGTGTGAGAGGATCAGGGTGACGGTGATGGAGTGAGTGTGAGGGGATCAGGGTGACGGTGATGGAATGAGTGTGAGATGGTCAGGATGACGGTGATGGAGTGAGTGTGAGGTGGTCAGGGTGACAGTGATAGAGTGAGTGTGAGAGGATCAGGGTGACGGTGATGGAGTGAGTGTGAGGGGATCAGGGTGACGATGGAGTGAGTGTGAGTGGATCAGTGTGATGGAGACGGAGAGAGTGTGAGGGGATCAGGTTGATGGTGATGGAATGAGTGTGAGGGGATCAGGGTGACGGTGATGGAATGAGTGTGAGTGGATCAGTGTGATGGAGACGGAGTGAGTGTGAGGGGATCAGGGTGACGGTGATGGAGTGAGTGTGAGGGGATCAGGGTGACGGTGATGGAATGAGTGTGAGTGGATCAGTGTGATGGAGACGGAGTGAGTGTGAGGGGATCAGGGTGACGGTGATGGAGTGAGTGTGAGTGGATCAGTGTGATGGAGACGGAGTGAGTGTGAGGGGATCAGGGTGACGGTGATGGAGTGAGTGTGAGGGGATCAGGGTGACGGTGATGGAATGAGTGTGAGTGGATCAGTGTGATGGAGATGGAGTGAGTGTGAGGGGATCAGGGTGACGGTGATGGAGTGAGTGTGAGTGGATCAGTGTGATGGAGACGGAGAGAGTGTGAGGGGATCAGGTTGACGGTGATGGAGTGAGAGTGAGGGGGTCAGGTTGATGGTGATGGAGTGAGTGTGAGGGGGAAAGGAAGACTGGAATGGAGTGAGAGTGAGGGGGTCAGAGTGAAGTTGATGGAGTGAGTGTGAGGAGGTCAGTGTGTCGGTGATGGAATGAGATTGAGGGGGTCAGGAAGACTGTGATGGAGAGAGTGTGAGAGGGTCAGGGTTACAATGTAGGAGTGAATATGAGGGGATCAGGGTGATGGTGATGGAGTGAGAGTGAGGGGCTCAGTGTGACCATGATGGAGTGTGTGTGAGGGGGTCAGAGAGACGGTGATGGAGTGAGTGTGAGATGGTCAGGGTGACGCTGATAGAGTGAGTGTGACAGGGTCAGGGTGACGGTGATGGAGTGAGTGTGACAGGGTCAGAGTGACGATGATGGAGTGAGTGTGAGGTGGTCTGGGAGACTGTGATGGAGCGAGAGTGAGGGGGTCATGGTGAGGTTGATGGAGAGAGTGTGAGGGGGTCAGGATGACGATGATGGAGTGAGTGTGAGGGGGTCAGTGTGACGATGATGGAGTGAGTGTGAGGGGGTCAGTGTGACGATGACTGAGTGAGTGTGAGGGGCTTTGGGTGACGGTAATGGAGTGGTTGCGAGGGGGTCAGGGCAACGGTGGTTGAGTGAGTGTGAGGGGGTCAGGTTGACGGTGATGGAGTGAGTGTAAGGGTGTCAGGGTGACAGTGATGTAGTGAATGTGAGGGTGTCAGGGTGATGGTGATGGAGTGAGTGTGAGGGGGTCAGTTTGATGGCGATGGGGTGAGTGTGAGAGGGTCAGGGTGATGATGATGGAGTGAGTGTGAGAGTGTCAGGGTGACGGTGTTGGAGTGAGTGTGTGGGGGTCAGGGTGACCGTGATGGAGTGAGTGTGAGAGTGTCAGGGTGACGGTGATGAAGTGAGTTTGTGGGGGTCAGGGTGACGGTGATGGAGTGAGTGTGAATGGATCAGGGTGATGGAGACGGAGATCAGGGAGACGGAGATGGAGTGAGTGTGAGGGAGTCAGGGTGATGGAGACGGAGATCAGGGTGATGGTGATGGAGTGAGTGTGAATGGATCAGGGTGATGGAGATGGAGATCAGGGTGATGGAGATGGAGATCAGGGTGACGGTGATGGAGTGAGTGTGGGTGCGTTTGGGTGACGGTGATGGAGTGAGTGTGAGGCGGTCAGGGTGACCATGATGGAGTGAGTGTGAGGAGGTCAGTGTGACCCTGATGTAGTGAGTGTGAGAGGGTCAAGGTGACGTTAATGGAGTGAGTGTGAGGGGTTAAGGGTGACGGAGATGGAGTGAATGTGAGGCGGTCAGGGTGACCATGAGGGAGTGAGTGTGAGAGGGTCAAGGTGATGATAATGGAGTGAGTGTGAGGGGTTCAGGGTGACGGAGATGGAGTGAGTGTGAGGGGATCAGTCTGATTTTGATGGATTGAGTGTAAGGGCGTCATGGCTACGGTGATGGAGTGAGAGTGAGGGGGTCATGGCTACGGTGATGGAGTGAGAGTGAGGGGGTCAGGGTGATGGTGATTGAAAGAGATTGAGAGCGTCTGGTTAAAGGTGACTGTGAGGGAGTCAGGGCAATGGTCATGGAGTGAGTGTGAAGGGGTCAGTGTGACCATGATGGAGTGAGAGTGAGTGGATCAGTGTGATGGAGACTGAGTGCGAGTGAGGGGGTCAGGGTGTCAGTGATGGAGCGTGTGTGAGGGAGTCAGGGTGACGGTGATGGAATGAATGTGAGGGGGTCAGGGTGACGATGATGGAATGAGTGTGAGGGGGTCAGGGTGACGATGATGGAATGAGTGTGAGGGGGTCAGGGTGACAGTGATGGAGTGAGTGTGAGGGGGTCAGCTTGACGATGATGGAGTGAGTGTGAGTGGATCAGTGTGATGGAGACGGGGTGAGTGTGAGGGGCTCAGGGTGACGATGATGGAATGAGTGTGAGGGGGTCAGGGTGCCGGTGATTGAGTGAGTGTGAGGGGGTCAGGGTGACGATGATGGAATGAGTGTGAGGGGGTCAGGGTGCCGGTGATTGAGTGAGTGTGAGGGGGTCAGGGTGACGGTGATGGAGTTAGTGTGAATGGATCAGGGTGATGGAGACGGAGTGAGTGTGAGGGAGTCAGGGTAAGGTGATGGAGTGAGTGTGAGGCTGCCAGGGTGACAATGATGGAGTGAGTGTGAGGGGCTCAGGGTGACGGTGATGGAGTGAGTGTGGGTGCGTTTGGGTGACAGTGATGGAGTGAGTGTGAGAGGGTCAAGGTGACGATAATGGAGTGAGTGTGAGTGGGTCAGGGTGACGGAGATGGAGTGAGTGTGAGGGGATCAGCTGATTTTGATGGATTGAGTGTAAAGGCGTCATGGCTACGGTGATGGAGTGAGTGTGAGGGGCCACGGTGACGGTGATGGAGTGAGTGTGAGGGGGTCAGTGAGACGGTGATGGAGTGAGTGTGAGGGGGTCAGGGTGACCCTGATGGAGTGAGTGTGAGAGGGTCAAGGTGACGATAATGGAGTGAGTGTGAGTGGGTCAGGGTGATGGTGATGGAGTGAGTGTGAGGAGGTCAGGGTGACGGTGATGGAGTGAGTGTGAGTGGGTCAGGGTGACGGAGATGGAGTGAGTGTGAGGGGATCAGCTGATTTTGATGGATTGAGTGTAAGGGCGTCATGGCTACGGTGATGGAGTGAGTGTGAGGGGCCATGGTGATGGTGATGGAGTGAGTGTGAGGAGGTCAGGGTGACGGTGATGGAGTGAGTGTGAGGGGGCCAGTGTGACGGTGATGGAGTGAGTGTGAGGGGCCATGGTGACGGTGATGGAATGAGTGTGAGGGGGTCAGGGTGACGGTGATGGAGTGAGTGTGAGGGGGTCAGGTTTACGATGATGGAGTAAGTGTGAGTGGATCAGTGTGATGGAGACAGGGTGAGTGTGAGGGGTTCAGGGTGACAATGATGGAGTGAGTGTGAGTGGATCAGTGTGATGCTGATGGAGTCACTGTGAGGGGATCAGTGTGACCGAGATGGTGTGAGTGTGAGGCGGTCAGGGTGATGTTGATGGAGTGTATGTGAGGGGATTAGTGTGACGGAGATGAAGTGAGTGTGGAGGGGTCAGGGTGACGGTGATGGAGTGAGTGTGGAGGGGTCAGGGTGACGGTGATGGAGTGAGTGTGGAGGGGTCAGGGTGACGGTGATGGAGTGAGTGTGGAGGGGTCAGGGTGACGGTGATGGAGTGAGTGTGGAGGGGTCAGGGTGACGGTGATGGAATGAGTGTGAGGGGATCAGGGTGACAGTGATTGAGTGAGAGTGACAGGGCCTGACTGACTGTGATGGATTGAAAGTGAGGGGATCACTGTGACGGTGATGGAGTGAGTGTGAGACGGTGAGTGAGTGAGACTGAGGGGGTCAGGGTGAAGGTGATGGAGTGAGTGTGAGGGGGTCAGTGAGACGGTGATGGAGTGAGTGTGAGGGGGTCAGGGTGACGGTGATGGAGTGAGTGTGAGGGGATCAGGGTGACGGTGATGGAGTGAGTGTGAGGGGTCAGTATGACGGTGTTGGAGTGATTGTGAGGCCGTCAGGGTGACCATGTTGGAGTGAGTGTGAGGGGGTCAGTGTTGACCCTGATAGAGTGAGTGTGAGTGGGTCAGGGTGACGGTGATGGAGTGAGTGTGAGGAGGTCGGGGTGGCAGTGATGGTGTGAGTGTGAGGCGGTCAGGGTGATGATGATGCAGTGAGTGTGAGTGGTTCAGGGTGACGGTGATGGGGTGAGTGTGAGAGTGTTAGGGTGACGGTGTTGGAGTCAGTGTGTGGGGGTCAGGGTGACGGTGATGACGTGAGTTTGTGGGGGTCAGGGTGAAGGTGATGAAGTGAGTGTGAATGGATCAGGGTGATGGAGACAGAGTGAGTGTGAGGGGATCAGGGTGACGGAGATGGAGTGAGTGTGAGGGAGTCAGGGTAAGGTGATGGAGTGAGTGTGAGGGGCTCAGGGTGACGGTGATGGAGTGAGTGTGAGGGGCTCAGGGTGACGGTGATGGAGTGAGTGTGGGTGCGTTTGGGTGACAGTGATGGAATGAGTGTGAGGCGGTCAGGGTGACCATGATAGAGTGAGTGTGAGGTCTGTGTGACCCTGATGGAGTGAGTGTGAGAGGGTCAGGGTGACGATGATGGAGTGAGTGTGAGCGGTTCAGGGTGATGGAGACGAAGTGAGTGTTAGGGGGTCAGGGTGACGGTGATGTGAGTGTGTGTGAGGGGTTCAGGGTGATGGAGACGAAGTGAGTGTTCGGGGGTCAGGGTGACGGAGATGGAGTAAGTGCGAGGGGTAGGGGTACTATGATGGAGTGAGTGTAAGGGGTTCAGGTTGACGGTGATGGATTGAGTGTGAGGCGGTCAGTGTTACAGTGAAGGAGTGATTGCGAGTGGGTCAGGTCGGCGGTGATGGAGTGAGACTCAGGGAGTCAGGGAGACTGTGATGGAGAGTGTGTGAAGGGGTCAGGGTGACGGTGATGGAGTGAGAGTGAGGGGGTCAGGGTGACGGAGATGGAGTGAGAGTGAGGGGTTCAGGGTGATGGAAATGGAGTGAGTGTGAGGGGTCAATGCGATGGTGATGGAGTGAGTGTGAGGGGGTCAGGGTGACGGTGATGGAGTGAGTGTGAGGGGGTCAGGTTGACGTTGATGGAGTGAGTGTGAGTCGATCAGTGTGATGGAGATGGAGGGAGTGTGAGGGAGTCAGTGTGATGGAGATGGAGTGAGTGTGAGGGGTTCAGGGTGACAGTGATGGAGTGAGTGTGAGGGAGTCAAGGTACGGTGATTGAGTGAGTGTGAGGGGGTCAGGGTGACAATGATGGAGTCAGTGTGAGGGGATCAGTGTGACCGAGATGGTGTGAGTGTGAGGCGGTCAGGGTGACGTTGATGGAGTGATGTGAGGGGATCAGTGTGATGGAGATGGAGGGAGTGTGAGGGGGTCAGGGTGACGGTGATGGAGTGAGTGTGGAGGGGTCAGGGTGACGGTGCTGGAATGAGTGTGAGGGGATCAGGGTGACAGTGATTGAGTGAGAGTGACAGGGACTGAGTGATTGTGATGGATTGAAAGTGAGGGGATCAGTGTGACGGTGATGGAGTGAGTGTGAGACAGTGAGTGTGTGAGACTGAGGGGGTCAGGGTGAAGGTGATAGAGTGAGTGTGAGTGGATCAGAGTGATGGAGACAGAGTGAGTGTGAGTGGATCAGGGTGACGGTGATGGAGTGAGTGTGAGGGGGTCAGGTTGACGGTGATCAAGTGAATGTGAGGGGGTCACGGTGACGGTGATGGAGTGAGTGTGAGTGGATCAGAGTGATGGAGACGGAGTGAGTGTGAGTGGATCAGGGTGATGGAGATGGTGTGAGTGTGAGGGAGTCAGTGAAGATGGTGGAGTGAGTGTGAGGTGGTGAGGGTGACTGTGAAAGAGTGAGTGTGAGGATGTCAGGGTGACAATGTTGGAGTGAGTGTGAGGGGCTCAGGGTGACGGTGTTGGAGTGAGTGTGGGTGTGGTTGGGTGACGTTAAAGAAGTGAGTGTGACTGGGTCTGGGTGATGATGATGGAGTGAGTGAGAGGGGGTCAGGGTGGCGATGATGGAGTGAGTGTGGGGGGTCAAGGTGACGGTGATGGAGGGAGTGTGAGGGAGTCACGGTGACGGTGATATAGTGAGTGTGAGCGGGTGAGGGTGACAGAGATGGAGTGAGTGTGAGGGGTTCAGTCTGATTTTGATAGAGTGAGTGTGGGTGTGTTAGGGTGATGGTGATGGAGTGAATGTGAGGGATCAGTGTGACGTTCATGAAGTGAGTGTGAGGGGCCCAGGGTGACAGTGATGGAGTGAGAGTAAGGGGGTCAGTGCGACGGTGATGGAGTGAGTGTGAGGGGGTCAGGGAGACGGTGATGGAGTGAGAGGGTCAAGATGACGGTGATGGAGTGAGAGTGAGTGGGTCAGTTTGAAGATGATGGAGTGAGAGTGAGAGGGTCAGTTTGAAGATGATGGAGTGAGAGTGAGAGGGTCAGTTTGAAGATGATGGAGTGAGAGTGAGGGGGTCAAGGTGATGGTAATGGAGTTAGTGTGAAGGGGTCAGGGCGACGGTGATGGAGTGAGTGTGAGGGGTTGAGGGTGAAGGTGATGGAGTGAGTGTGACGGGTTGAGGGTGAAGGTGATGGAGTGAGTGTGAGGATGTTAGGGTGACCATCATGGAGTGAGTGTGTGGGTGTCAGGGTGACTTTGATGGAGTGATTGTGATGGGGTCACGGTGATGGTGATGAAGTGAGTGTGAGGGGCCCAGGGTGACGGTGATGGAGTGAGAGTGAGGGGGTCAAGGTGATGGTGATGGACTGAGAGTGAGGGGGTCAAGGTGATGGTGATAGAGTGAGTGTGAGGGGGTCAGGGAGACAGTGATGGAGTGAGAGTGAGGGGGTCATGGTGACGGTGATAGAGTGAGTGTGAGGGGGTCAGGGAGACAGTGATGGAGTGAGAGTGAGGGGGTCATGGTGAAGGTGATGGAGTGAGTGTGATGTGGACAGGGTGACGGTGATGGAATGAGATTGAGGGGGTCAGAGAGACGGCGATGGAGTGAGTGTGAGGGGGTCAAGGTGACAGTGTTGGAGTGAGTGTGAGGGGTTGAGTTTGAAGGTGATGGAGTGAGTGTGAGGGTGTCAAGGTGATGTTGATGAAGTGAGTGTGAGGAAGTCAGGGTGACAGTGATGGAGTGAGTGTGAGTGGGTCAGGGTGACGGTGATGGAGTGAGTGTGAGTGGGTCAGGGTGACGGTGACGGAGTGAGTGTGAGTGGGTCAGGGTGACGGTGACGGAGTGAGTGTGAGTGGATCAGTGTGATGGAGACGGAGTGAGTGTGAAGCGATCAGGGTACGGTGATGGACTGAGTTTGAGGTGGTTCGGGTGACTGTGATTGAGTGAGTTTGAGGGGGTGAGGGTGACTGTGAAAAAGTGAGTGTGAGGGTGTCAGGGTGTCGGAGATGGAGTGAGTTTGAGGGGGTCAGGATATTGTGATGGAGTGAGTGTGAGGGAGTGAGGGTAACTGTGATAGACTGAGAGTGAGGCAGTCAGGGTGACGGTGATGGAGTGCATGTGAGGGGTCAGTGTGACGGTGAAGGCGTGAGTGTGAGTGGGTCATGGTGAGGGTGATGGAGTGAGTGTGAGTGGGTCAGTTTGATGGTGATGGAGTGAGTGTGAGGGGCCCAGGATGGCAGTGATGGAATGAGAGTGACGGGGTAAGGGTGAAGATGATGGAGTGAGTGTGAGGGGTTCAGTGAGACGGTGATGGAGTGAGAGTGAGGGGTTCAGGGTGACAGTGATTGAATGAGATTGAGGGGGTCAGGGTGTAGATGATGGAGTGAGATTGAGGGGGTCAAGGTGATGGTGATGGAGTGGGTGTGAGGGGGTCAGGGTGACTGTGATGGAGAGAGTGTGAGGGGGTCAGGGTGACTGTGATGGAGAGTGTGTGAGGGGGTCAGTATGACGGTGAATGAGTGAGTGTGAGTGGGTAAGTTTGACGGTGATGGAGTGAGAATGAGTGGGTCAGGGTGACTGTGATGGAGAGAGTGTGAGGGGGTCAGGGTGACGGTGATGGAGTGAGTGTGAGGGGGTCAGAATGATGGTGATGGAGTGAGTGTGACGGGGTAAGGGTGAAGATGATGGAGTGAGTGTGAGGGGCTCAAGTTGATGGTGATGGAGTGAGAGTGTCGGAGTAAGGGTGACAGTCATGGAGTGAGGGGGTCAGGGCAATGGTGATCGAGTGAGAGTGAGCGGGTCAAGTTGACGGTCAATTGATCACTGCACCGGTCAAACTGGATCCCTTCTCTCCCTGGACATGATCCCAGCAATCATTGGCCTAGATCCCTCCAGTCATCGTACTGGATCCCTGCGCAAGGTCCACTTGTTCAGTGCACCAATCAAACTGGACACCTTCCCTCACTAGAAATGATCAGAGCTATCATTTAACTAGATCTCCCAGTCATTGTACTGGAACCCTGCGCTAGGTCCACTTGATCACTGCACCGATCCAACTGGATCCCTTCCCTCACTGTACATGATCCCAGCAATCATTGAACTAGATTCCCCAGTCCTTGTACTGGATCCCTGCACTAGATCCACTTGATCACTGCACCAGTCCAACTCGATACCTTCCCTCATCTGGACTTGATCCCAGCAATCTTTGAACTAGATCACTCCAGTCATCATACTGGATCCCTGCATTAGATCCGCTTGATCACTGCACCAGTCCAACCAGATCACTCCCTGGCTGGACTTGATCCAAGTGATCATGGAACCAGATCCCCACTCATTGTACTGGATCCCTGCACTAGATCCACTTGATCATTGCACCATTCAAACTGGATACCTTCCCTCACTGGACCTGATCCGAGCGATCATTGGACTGGATCCCTCCAGTCATCATACTGGAACCATGAGCAAGATCCACTTGATCACTGCACCAGTCCAACTGGATCCCTTCCCTCACTGGACTTGAACCCAGCAATCTTTGAACTAGATCATTCCAGTCATCATACTGGATCCCTGCGCTAGATCCACTTGATCACTACACCAGTCCAACTGGATCCCTTCCCTCACTGGACTTGAACCCAGCAATCTTTGAACTAGATCACTCCTGTCATCATACTGGATCCCTGCGCTAGATCCACTTGATCACTGTACCGGTCCAACTGGATCACTCCCTCGCTGGACTTGATCCCAGCGATCATTGTACTAGACCCCCCAGTCATTGTACTGGATCCCTGCACTAGATCCACTTGATCACTACACCAGTCCAACTGGATCCCTTCCCTCACTGGACTTGAACCCAGCAATCTTTGAACTAGATCATTCCAGTCATCATACTGGGTCCCTGCGCTAGACCCACTTGATCACTACACCAATCCAACTGGATCCCTTCCCTCACTGGACTTGAACCCAGCAATCTTTGAACTAGATCACTCCAGTCATCATACTGGATCCCTGCGCTAGATCCACTTGATCACTGCACCGGTCCAACTGGATCACTCCCTCGCTAGACTTGATCCCAGCGATCATTGTACTAGAACCCCCTGTCATTGTTCTGGATCCCTGCACTAGATCCACTTGATCACTGTACCAGTCCAACTGGATCCCTTCCCTCACTGGACCTGATCCCAGCAATCTTTGAACTAGATCACTCCAGTCATCATACTGGATCCCTGCACTAGATCCACTTGATCACTACACCAGTCCAACTGGATCCCTTCCCTCACTGGACTTGATCCCAGCAATCTTTGAACTAGATCACTCCCGTCATCATACTGGATCCCTGTGCTAGATCCACTTGATCGCTGCCCCGGTCCAACTGGATCCCTCACTCACTGGGCATGATCCCAGCTATCATTGTACAAGATCCCCCAGTCATTGTACTGGCTCCCTGCACTAGATCCACTTGATCACTACACCAGCCCAACTGAATCCCTTCCCTCACTGGACTTGATCCCAGCAATCTTTGAACTAGATCACTCCAGTCATCATACTGGATCCCTGCACTGGATCCACTTGATCACTGCACCAATCAAACTGGATACCTTCCTCACTGGATTGATCTCAGAAATCTTTGAACTAGATCACTCCAATCATCATACTGGATATCTGCACTAGATCCACCTAATCACTGCACCGGTCCAACTGGATCACTCCCTCGCTGGACTTAATCCCAGCGATCTTTGGAGTAGATCCCTCCAGTCATCCTAGTGGATCCCTGCACTAGATCCACTTGATCACTGCACTGGTCCAACTGGATCCTTCCCTCACTGGACATGATCCCAGCGATCATTGAACTAGATTCCCAGTCATTGTACACGATCACTACGCTAGATCCACTTGATCATTGCACCAGCCCAACTGGTATCCCTTCCCTCACTGGACTTTTTCTCAGCAATCTTTGAACTAGATCCCCCAATCATCATACTGGATACCTGCACTAGATCCCCCTGAGCACTGCACCCATCCAACTGGATCACTCCCTCGCTGAACATGATCCCAGCGATCATTGTACTGGATCCGTGTGCAAGATCCACTTGATCGCTGCACCGGTCCAACTGGATCCTTCCCTCACTGGACATGATCCCAGCTATCATTGTACTAGATCCCCCAGTCATTGTCCTGGATCCCTGCACTAGATCCACTTGATCACTGCGCCAGTCCAACTGGATCCCTTCCCTCACTGGACCTGATCCCAGCAATCTTTGAACTAGATCACTCTAGTCATCATACTGGGTCCCTGCGCTAGATCCACTTGATCACTGCACCGGTCCAACTGGATACCTTCCCTCGCTGAACATGATCCCAGCAATCATTGGACAAGATCCCTTCGGTCATCATACTGGATCCCTGTGCAAGATCCACTTGATCACTGCACCAATCAAACTGGATCCTTCCCTCACTGGATATGATCCCAGCGATCATTGAACTAGATCCCCCAATCATTGTACTGGATCCCTGTGCAAGATCCACCTGATCACTGCCCTAATCCAACTGGATCCCTTCCTCACTGGACTTGATCTCAGAAATCTTTGAACTAGATCACTCCAGTCATCATACTGGATATCTGCACTAGATCCACCTGATCACTGCACCGGTCCAACTGGATCACTCCCTCGCTGGACTTGATCCCAGCAATCATTGGCGTAGATCCCTCCAGTCATCCTAGTGGATCCTTGCACACAATCCACTTGATCGCTGCACCGGTCCAACTGGATCCTTCCCTCACTGGACATGATCCCAGCGATCATTGAACTAGATCGCTCCCGTCATCATACTGGATCCCTGCGCTAGATCCACTTGATCACTGCACCAGTCCAACTGGATCCCTTCCCTCACTGGACCTGATCCCAGCAATCTTTGAACTAGATCACTCCAGTCATCATACTGGGTCCCTGCGCTAGATCCACTTGATCACTGCACCGGTCCAACTGGATCCCTCACTCACTGGACATGATCCCAGCGATCATTGAACTAGATCGCCCCAGTCATTGTGCAGGATCCCTGCACTAGATCCACTTGATCACTGCACCAGTCCAACTGGATCCCTTCCCTCACTGGACCTGATCCCAGCAATCTTTGAACTAGATCACTCCAGTCATCATACTGGGTCCCTGCGCTAGATCCACTTGATCACTGCACCGGTCCAACTGGATACCTTCCCTCGCTGAACATGATCCCAGCAATCATTGGACAAGATCCCTTCGGTCATCATACTGGATCCCTGTGCAAGATCCACTTGATCACTGCACCAATCAAACTGGATCCTTCCCTCACTGGACATGATCCCAGCGATCATCGAACTAGATCCCCCAATCATTGTACTGGATCCCTGTGCAAGATCCACCTGATCACTGCCCTAATCCAACTGGATCCCTTCCTCACTGGACTTGATCTCAGAAATCTTTGAACTAGATCACTCCAGTCATCATACTGGATATCTGCACTAGATCCACCTGATCACTGCACCGGTCCAACTGGATCACTACCTCGCTGGACTTGATCCCAGCGATCATTGGTGTAGATCCCTCCAGTCATCCTAGTGGATCCTTGCACACGATCCACTTGATCGCTGCACCAGTCCAACTGGATCCTTCCCTCACTGGACATGATCCCAGTGAGCATTGAACTAGATCACTCCAGTCATTGTACTGGATCCCTGCACTAGATCCACTTGATCACTGCACCGGCCCAACTGGCTCACTCCATCGCTGGACTTGATCCCAGCGATCATTGAACTAGATCACTCCAGTCATTGTACTGGATCCCTGCACTAGGTCCACTTGATCATTGCACCGGTCCAACTGGATCCTTCCCTCACTGGACATGATCCCAGCGATCATTGAACTAGATCGCTCCCGTCATCATACTGGATCCCTGCGCTAGATCCACTTGATCACTGCACTGGTCCAACTGGATCCTTCCCTCACTGGACATGATCCCAGCGATCATTGAACTAGATCCCCCAGTCATTGTACTGGATCTCTGTGCAAGATCCACCTGATCGCTGCACAGATCCAACTGGATCCCTCCCTCACTGGACATGATCCCAGCGATCATTGAACTAGATCCACCAGTCATTGTACTGGATCCCTGTGCAAGATCCACTTGATCACTGCACCAGTCCAACCGGATCCCTTCCTCACTGGTCTTGATCTCAGATATCTTTGAACTAGATCACTCCAGTCATCATACTGGATCTCTGCGCAAGGTCCACTTGATCATTGCACCAATCAAACTGGATCCCTTCACTCACTGGACATAATCCCAGTTATCATTTAACTAGATCCCCCAGTCATTGTACTGGATCCCTGCACTAGATCCACTTAATCACTGCACTAGTCAAAATGGATCCTTCCCCTCGCTGGTCTTGATCCCAGTGAAGATTGGACTAGATCCCCCAGCCATCATACTGGATCCCTGCACTAGATCCACTTGAATGGTGCAGTGATCACCATCCCAGCGATTATTGAACTATATCCATCTGAGGAATCTCCCGCCCACATCCTCCAACCTCATTGTCCTTGAACCGCGCACTCCCTGATTCTACCTCCTTCCTAAGACCTGTTGTCTCATTCTGCGTCTGTCTGACCCAACTCATCTCTTCCTACCTCAACACCTTCCTGTCTCCCCAGTCCAGGAAATGCCCCCTACGCTTGTTACACCACCTGTGCACTTCATCTCCTCGAAGACATTTGTTTTCCTGGCCCACAATGCGTCATTTTCACGTTGGACATCTAGTCCCTGTACACATCCATCTGCCATGACAAAAGTCTCTACGCCTTCTGTTTCTTCATCTCACCCCAGCCCAACTAGTACCCTTCCACCGACACCCTCATCCACCTGTTTGAACTGGTCCCCACCCTCAACAACGTTTCTGTCCAATAATCCCACTTCCTCCAAACCAAAGGGGTAGCCATGGGCACCTGCATGTGACCTAGCGGTGCCCGCCTGTTTGTCAGATGTGTGAATTATCCATCTTTCGCAGTTACATTGGCACCTCACTCGACTTGTTCCTCCGCTACATTGATGAAAGCATTGGTGCCACTTTGTGCTCCCACGAGGAGGTTGAACAGTTCACCAACGTTACAAGCACCTTTCACCCTGACCTCAAATTCACCTGGATCTTCTTGGCAAATTCCCTCCCCTTCTCGGACCTGTCCATCACCGTCTCCAGCGAATGACTCTTGACAGACATATACTACAAGCCCACCAACTCCCACAGCTACCAATACTACACCTCCTCCCACCCCACCTCGTGTAAAATCGCTATCCCTGGTTCCCAATTCCTCCGTCTCTACCACACCTTTTCCCAGGGTGACCAATTCCACTTCAGAAAGTCCCAGTTGGTCTCCTTCTTCCATAATCGCAAATTACCTCCCCCCTTCCAGTGCATCTCCTCCACTTCACTCACCACCGCCCTCAAACTCCACCGCTCCCGCAACAAGGACAGAGCTCCATGGTCCTCAACTTTCACCTCACCAACCTCTGCATAAAACACATCAAACTCCACCACTTCTGCCATCTCCAAACACACTCCACCATCAGATATATATTTCCCTCCACACCCCTATCAGCATTCTGAAAAGACTATTCCCTCTACACATCCCTCGTCAGGTCTACAACCCCCAATAATCCCACACCCCACTACTGGCATCTTTCCCGGCCACTGCAGGAAGGGTAAAACCAGCGCCCACACCACTTCACTCATCTCCGTCCTAGGCCCCAAGGGATCCTTGCACATCCGTTAGAAATTCTCCTATACCGCTTCCAATGTCATCTACTGCATCCGTTGCACACATTGTAATCTCCTCTACATCAGGGAGACAGGAGCCTTCTTGCAGATCATTTCAGAGAACATCTCTGGAACACCTGCACCTACCAACTTCACCATCCCGTGACTGAACACTTCAACTCCCCCTCCCACTCCATCAAAGACGTACAGGTCCTGGGCCTCCTTCACCGCCAAACCATAACCACCCAATACCTGGAGGACGAACGCCGTATATTCCACCTTGGGTCTCTGTCACCTTACTGGATAAGTGTGGATTTGAAGAGTTCCCTCATTTCCCTTCCCCAAGTCCCAAGCCTCAAACTTGGCACCGCCCTCTGGACCCATTTCATCACTGCTTCTTCTGAACTATCATCTTCGCCCTCACATTCATCCAACTATCGCTTTCCCAGCTTCATCCCCCACACCCCTAACATTTATCTCTCAGTCCCGACTCACAAGCCTTATTCTTGGTGAAGGGCTTATGCCTGAAACGTGGAGTCTCCTGCTCCTTGGATGCTGACTGACCTGCTGTGCTTTTCCAGCACCACACTCCCGACTCTGATCTCCAGCATCTTCAGTCCTAACTTTTTCCTAGGAATAATCAATGACGTTGGAGTGAAGATGCTCCTGGATTGCAGTGATCACAGTGTGACTGAGTTTTGCGTTTATTTTGGGTGAGGGCAGGCTGGATCTGAGACGAGCGCTTAACACCTAAACAACGGGAATGGTATCAGATAACGAAGTTAGGGCGGGCTGAAGTGAAGTGGAAAATTCTGTCAGAACGTGGATCAGTACAACTGCATCATATCACCCAGACTGTAAAAGACACGCAGAAGGAGCAAATCAACTTCAGTGCAGGCACAATGCCAGGTAAAGTGGAAAGGAGACAATACAACACACTGAGATGGAGTGGAGTTATTTATGAGAAAGGGTTCAATATTGAAGCTATTTTACATACAGACTGCCCTCACATTGGAAAAAGGAATTTCCAGCAGTGTAACGGTGATATTTGCCTGCGACATCACAATGCTGAGAGGCACTGACATATTATCTTCTGTAGCAGCGTGGCCGAGTGAAAGCATGATCGGCCCATCAACCAAAATTCAATACTTCAAAGCTCTCCTCTGCGCTGTTCAACATATTTGCTGCTCCTGTAGTCAGATCACAATCTCTTCACAGTGTATCTTTTTTCTGCTTCCTGCCTCATGTAAACACTTGAAACCTGATCCAAAATCCAAGGTTTCCGCTTCAACCAATACTTTGTAACTCCCGAGCTGACACAGGTACCAGTGACCAATTAGACTTTTCGAGCGCTCTCACTCTGGTATGATCTGAATGATAAAGTTCACTGCATCTGATCCACAGGAGACACTGCAGAATTTCCCCTCGCGAGATGGTGCTGTTTGTCCCAACCCCGCGGACTGAGCTGCCTCCATTCGTAGAATATCACAAACTAACAGTGAATATCTTTTGATGTCATTCTCGAAGGTGCATGCTACAAAAATCCGAAGACTGCGGAAAACCGCTGTGGTCAGCGCTAAAACAGAGGCCCAGCGGGAGCCTGCTGGGCCCATAAACCAGAAATTAATGGATAAAAAGTTTCTCTTTTTAATAGAATCCGATTCAGACCATCGTCTTAACACTTCCTGGGGAGAAAATGGATGTGGGAGAGCGGACAGTCTCAACTGGTTCCAGCATTTACAACCTTGGTCCGTGTGACAACAAAAGCAGAAACCTGGAACTGTTTATCTTGCCTCTGAAAAACAGGTTCGTAAATTTTGAAGAGCATAGATATTTCTTCCTGGTGTTCATGAAATGATCAAGAGCAGAGTACGGTTCCCTGAGTATGGTCTGACTTCTGGGATATGGACTGTGATATTCTGCTTACATGATGTGAACACATACAAGGAAATGACTCAGTGGCAAGATCTCCTGAATCGGATTCCGTGAAGAACAGCCCGCCTCAGGCGACTGACTGTGTGGAGTTTGCACATTCTCCCTGTGTCTGTGTGGGTTTCCTCCGGGTGCTCCGGTTTCCTCCCACAGTCCAAAAGATGTGCAGGGTCAGGTGAATTGGCCATGCTAAATTGCCCGTAGGTAAGGGGTAAATGTAGGGGTATGGGTGGGTTACGCTTCGGCGGGTCGGTGTGGACTTGTTGGGCCGAAGGGCCTGTTTCCACACTGTAATGTAATCTAATCTAACAGAAGCCGATGGAATAAAAAGAGCCATATGAGCGGGAATGTAGCAAATTATTTTCCAGACTCGAGGAGAGTGCACAGTGCTGTTTCCAGGGGTCAATATCTGTACAGGTAGACTGAATCAGTGTTGGCTGTCATTGTACTGCATCTTTTGTATAATGGTGAAAAATCACAGAACTTTTGTATAGAGGGGACAACTTCAAAATCCTCAATGAGGCAAAAAACACAAATGAGGTAAACAACAAAGTAACCACACAAATTGGTGTAACGCCATGGGGTAAACTTCCCTGCTCACATTTCGCTCAAAATCGCTCTCTGTCTAATTCCTAAGACTGAGATTCGAACAGTGAATAGTCTATGTCATAAAAAACCTGCTCTGATCTCACAACTTCAGCATTTCATACCCACCTCCTTATGTATGTCTGGCAATAGTAATTGATCCCTCACTGTGTTACTTCAGCACACGTAGAGAAGAAATAACTATATGAACAACAGTCACGTATGTGACTGGGATTTGACCCGATTCTGTTCAGCCAATCCATTCAGCTGTAATTGAAATTGCTTCCACCTTTCCTGTGTCGGTAATAAGATTGCATAACTTAGAAGTGAGTTTTTCTTGCATTGAATTGGACCCAGCCTCCTTTCTCAGGTTGAAATGTACTGGGATATAAAGACATGATGAATGATACGAGCAGCGTTTATTGAAATATAAAGACGTTAGGAATGACATGGCCAATGGTTCACTTGATATCATGTCGTTAAAACGATGGAAATGAGGTTTACTGGGTGATAAAGCCAGTAGAAAAGAATAGAGGGGGTTTAATTGGATGTGGCATCGATAAAGAATAATGCGAGAGAAATCAGGAAAGATTTAGTTGTGACCGAAGAGAGGTTATCCAGCTGATGTGAAGTTGTTCAGAGTAAAATACGAGGCAAATTCCCTCATTTAGGTCAGTGGAAACTAGAGGTTAGAGCTTCAAACCCCGCGGGCACGATAAAGATATTTGCAGTTGGCAATCTTTATTCTGAGCGTTATTGAATGCGGAGATGAATTTTCATAAATAAAAGCATTTTAGCAGCTGATTCCAGAATATTTGAAAAGCGCGTGCAGGTACACAAGGAGTGGCTTAAACAGCGACAGGGATTCCGGGCTGCCTGGATGGGGATGCAAAAGAGAAATAGTCTCGAAATGGTTAATATTCATAGGAAAGAAATTGCAAAGTACATGCAACTGAAAATGTTAAGTATAAGAACAGCTGGTGGAGTTGGAAGGAGCAGCAGCTCATTCTACATGAAATATTATATAATGTAAATGCACTGAGCTGTTTGGTTTAGCTTTACATTAAATGGAAGTCTGTTAGCTCAGTCTGCTGACTAACTGGTTTATGAGAAAAGTGAGACCGACAGCGTGGTATTAATTCTCTCACTGTCTCACGATTCTACAAGGATCATCATCTCCACCGCTCACTTGATCAGTAACACTGTGGTGCCTCTAGTGAGCAAGATTTGGCCTGTCGATGTAAAACATCATTATCATTGCCATCTGCTGTCTTGAAAATTTGGTAATAATCAACCGAAAGGGGAGTGAGTCCATTTAATACTCTTTGATCTCCGCTTGAAAAATCCTGTGTCAAGACTCAACCTCATTCCAGTTTGACCCCCTGTTCCTTCCAACAGCAAAACTACTTGTCCAGATTCTTTACCAGGTTTACTGACAACATTCAAACTCCACAAAGAGATAAATCTAATAATTTCGATTGGTTTAATGATCTGTGCAGCTCTCAGGAAATGGAATGATATCAAAACGAGTTAAACAGTCTTTCCCAGGATTTGATCCAGTGCTGGGTCAGCGGTTTGAGGAAGGTCATCAAGCTGAAACTTAACCTCTGTTTCTTTATCCACAGATGGATATTCACCTGGGGAAAATTTGCAGATTTAATAATTGGCATTTTTCCTGAAGACAAAACCTTTCCCCACGTCAGAAACTGGAGTTTTCAAATAAATGCTACGTTACTCAACATTGTTTTCAACTCCCTTTCAGTCTAATACTTCAATAATCCCTGGTCAATGTCAGTAACAGCATCTTTAGATCAGCATTTTATTCACCTTTAAGTACTAGGCGCTGACCAATTGCGCGACTGGAGCCGCAGACAGCAAGCCTGTCACGTGACCTACACATACTTTGGGAACGTTAACTGCTCTACTTCTGCTGTGATGATTAGATGCTCTACAGTATGGAAACAGGCCCTTCGGACCAAGAGGTCCACACCAATTTTCCGAAGAGTAACCCAACAAGAACTATTTCCCCTCTGACAAATGCACTATGGGCAATTTGGAATGGACAACATACCTGATCTGCACAATCTTTGGACTGTGGGAGGAAAATGGAACACCCGGAGGAACCCCACGCAGTCACGGGGAGAATGAGCAAACTCTACACAGACAGTCCACCGAGGCTGGAATCGAACTGGGACCCTGTTGAGGCAGCAGTGCTAACCACTGAACCACAACACTGGGATCTTTGGTGGTGATATGCTGCCCCACTGGTACCTCAGTCACTCACCCTGCTTCATTTCCCTGAACCGTCTGGTTCTGAAATTACAGCTAATGCACACAAGGTGAAACTGACATGAACTTGTGATTATGGAAGCATCAAGTTCACGAAAAGGATACAAAAGGAACACAAAAGTGTTAAAAATAGACTACATTGAGAAATGGGTTTCCGTTGGTTCCTGCGTTGTTTACAGACAATGTTACCTTGCCGCTGACGCAGGGCTTTTCCTTCGATCAGCTTCAATCGGCACAGAATTCGAATCAATTAAACTTCAACAACTTCCTTCTGAAAGTTAATACAGGTAACATGAAACATTTTGCATTCATCAATAAGCTTCACCATTCCTGCATCCAAGAACACGTTGCACAGTTTCCATGAATATTGAAGATGTAAGAATCGTATGCAAGAATAAATTCAATTACAGTTGAAATTGGAAAGTAGAAAGAATGCACAGAAAGTCTCAGCATGTAAGAAATTCATGTTACCAGAACTGCAGCCCAGCAGATTAGAAATCTGTCCCTGAATCCCCAATATCAACACGTTTGCTAGCTCCATGTGTGCAGTTGGAAACCTGTGTGAATGAGCACGCAGTATGACAGAGCGCCTGAGAGAATCCTCCACTGTCTGATCTAAAGTTGTAACAGGAGCTGTCTATTCCAGCTGTGAGAGCAGTGGGATAAAGTTGGGGGGGACCTTGATATTCCGTCGTGTCGATTTACATTGCCCTCATCAAGTTATTGTTGAAAACCCTCTGTAAGAAACAGCACAGAAAGAGAGGAACAGGAGGAGGCTATTCCAAACGCATGTACTACTCGCTGTTTGGTATCATCATGGCTGACCAAACAGGTCAATATCTTTCACCACCTCATCCACAACCATTTGTCACACAACGGAATAAATAAATTTAAGCAATCAAAAATTTCTGTGCAACTTTGGGAGGGAAATGTGTTTACAGACAGTGGGTTTCTGAACGAAATTTGCAGGTTGTGCGGGTGAGCATCTGATTCTGGTCTGATCTTGTTTCAAACGATATGATTCCGTAAAAACTCCCAACCAAGAAGGTAAGGAATTGCCTCTGGTCAGAAGCAGGGACGAGAACTCCAGGCGACAGGAATTGGCGATGAATCAGCACAACAATCAATGATTCCGCTGAAAATTGAAGTTAACACCAATTTTGGTGTTTACAGTCACCACAAACATTGAATAGCAAAGTTCCCAAAATTGTAGAAATCTAATACACTTCTCATTGCGCCACAGAGCTGCAGTCACCACAATTTTACTGCACTCAAATTTGCGGTTGTCGTGGAGAAAATGTCGACAATCACCAGGAGATACGGGGAGTTTTTCAATGAGTAGATCTTTTATTTGCAAACAAAAACCGTGACATTCAGAAACCAAATTCTTGAATGCCGCCGAACCTCAGGGTCCATGGCATAGAGTCATAGGGTCATTGAGATGTACAGCATGGAAACAGACCCTTCTGTCAACCCGATCTAGTCCCACCTGCCAGCACACGGCCCATATCCCTCCATATCCTTCCTATTCATATACCCATCCAAAAGCCTTTTAAATGATGCAATTGTACCAGCCTCCACCACATGCTCTGGCAGCTCATTCCATACACCTATCAGCCTCTGCGTGAAAAAATTGCTCTTTAGTTCTCTTTTATATATTTCCCCTCTAATCCTAAACCCCTCTCACCTTCTAGTTCTGGACTCCACGACCCCATGGAAAAGACTTTGTCCATTTATCCTAACCATGCCCCTCATAATTTTGTAAACCGCTATAAAGCCACCCCTCAGCCTGCGACGGTCCAGGGGAAACAGCCCCAGCCTGTTCAGCCTCTCCCTACAGCTCAAATCCTCCAATTCTGTCAACATCCTTGTAAATCTTTGCTGAACCCTTTCCAGTTTCACAACATCTTTCCGATAGGAAGGAAACCAGAATTGCACGCAATATTCCAACAGTGGTCTAACCAATGCCCTGTAAGCCGCAACATCACCTCCCAACTCCTGTACTCAATACTCTGACCAATAAAGGAAAGCATACCAAACGCCTTCTTCACTCTCCTATCAACCTGCGACTCCACTTTCAAGGAGCTATGAACCTGCAATCCAAGGTCTCTTTGTTCAGCAACACACGCTAGGACCTTACCATTAAGTGTATAAGTCCTGCTAAGTCCTTCTCAAAATGCAGCAGCTCGCATGTATCTGAATTAAACTCCATCACTTCATACCTTTTCTTTAATCATGTTTTGTTAGCTTATCAGAATGCCCAATTGTGTTAATCAGAATTACCTCACTCCAGCTACACAATAAACCAATAGTGTTAGTTCCCATTGTCGTTCTACTTCTGCCACTGTTTTTTTTCCTAATTCTCCTTAATATTATTCGACTGTCACTATTAGGTATTATACTGCCACCTGTGCTACAATGATCTTCCATCTCAGACTAATCTGTCATGATTAGATATTTAGCTACCCCATCTATCACAATGTTTTCCTTTCCCAAGCTGACTCTACTAACTACTGATTAGATATTTAATATCATATCCTGCTACAAGCGTGTCAAGCAGGCTGACTCTGCTATCAATTTATTATTTAAAGTCAGGTCCTAAGTATTTATTGTCACGACTTGTCCCAACCTGCCATGATGGTAGTTAGTAGGCGAGTCTGACTTTACTAATTGTTATTATCTCAGCCTGCCATAGTAACCTTTCAGCCCAGTCTGACTCTGCTAATTGGTGTAGGAGCATTCCACTATTCTTATCCCATCCTGCCACAATGGCCCCATCCTGCCCCAGTGACCTTTTGACGAGTGTAGCATTCGCGGACCTTTGTAACAGATCGCCAGTAGTTTCCATGCCTTTACCCTTCCCATGCTTTCATTCTCTGCATTTTCTCTACAGTGTTCGAATTGTTCATCAGACATCTGTTTATCTTCACTCCACTTTCCAGTACCTGGTCTTTATCCATGTGTGTTCTAGCTTCTTAAGTATTCGGCTAAATACTCCTGAAATATTTTGATGACTCATAGTTTTACCACACGTTCAAACAGTGAATTCCAAACAAACAACGCTCTCAGAGTGAAAACGTTCTTCCTATATCTCGTCTGAACATCCTCTCTCTTGCGTTTAACGGAGATCCCTGGTTGTTAGCTCTCCCCATAAGAAGTTTACTCATATCACACATACCGATCCCCTTAATGTGCACCTTAATCCCTTCCTCACTAAGCCTTCTCCGCTCTCAGATAAAGAGCCTGAGCTGAGCTCGTCTATCTTCGCCATGGCGATAGTGTCGTGCTGGAAAAGTACAGCAGGTCAGGCAGCATCCGAGGAGCAGGAGAAACGACGTTTCTGGCATAAGTCTTTCATCAGGAATGAGTCTTGTGGGTGGGGACTGAGAGATAAATGGGAGGGGGTTGGAGTTGGCTGCAAAGTAGCTGGGAAAGCGAATGGTGGATGGAGGAGAGGAGAATGTGATAAGTCAGAGGGAGAGAGATGAATGGGTCCGGAGGGTGGTGCTGAGTTGGATGCTTCAGACTATGATAATGTGGGGGGAGGGGAAATGAGGAAGCCGCTGAAATCCACATTTATCCCGTGTGGTTGCAGGGTCCCAAGGCAGAATATGAGGCGTTCATCTTCCAGGCCCAGGCGGTAACGGTTTGGTGGTGGCTTTTGCCCGAAACGTCGATTGTCCTGCTCTGCAATTCACATGACAGGAGAGATGTGAAAACCAAAGACTTAGAAAAGGACAAAAACGTATAGATTTAGAGTTAATGGAATTAGACACAGTGCGTACAGAAACCATTTGGCCAGTTGAGTCTGCACTGTGCCGTGCAAGAGATTCACACTCCCCGAATCTATCTTTCTAAACCCGCATTTATGATCCACCTACAAAAATAGAAATTACTCCAAAAGCTCAGCGAGTCAGGCAGCTTCAGTGGAGAGAAATCAGAGTTAACGTTGCGAATTAAAAACAGTTCCGAGGAAGAGTCTGTTGACCCGAAATGGTCATTCTGTTTTCCTCCAGCTGTAATTCTGACTTTTGACTCTGATTTCCAACACTTACAGTCCATTCAGATATGGTTTGCCATTGACCTGAATTGCACACCTTTGCACTTTGGGAAGGAATCGGAGCAGCCAGAGGAAACTCACACGGGAGAGAGAGAAAAGGAGTGTGCAAATTCCACACAGTCAGTCACACAAGTCTGGAATCGAAGGCGGGTTTCTGGCGCTGAGAGGCGCAGTTCGACCCACTGAGCCCTCAAAATATGCAAGCGCCCATCCTGGAAGCGAATTGAACCCGGTCTCACGCAGTGAAAGGCAGTGGTACTCCTCAGGAATTGTGTGCAAAAAGGCGCCTATTTGTTAATACTGGAAATTAACATTCGTTGAACTATCCAAACTCTTTTTTGAATTACTTGGCCTATAGCCCTGTATGTCTTGACATCACAAATTCACATCTGAATGCTTCTAGAAGTTATGAGGATTACTGCCTCTCCAAGCTTTGCATGCACTGATTCCAAATTTAAAACAACCGCTGTTTCAAAACATTTGTAGGCACATTCACTGAAATCTTTCCTCTTATATTCTTAAATCTATGCCACCCTACCCCTCCCCCCGTGATCGATCTCACCATCAAAGAGAAATGTTTATTTCAGTCTACGCCATCCATATTCCTTATTATTTTGTACATCTCAATCATTTTTCCTCCCAATTTCTTCTGCTCGAAGAACAACGCCTCCAGTTTATCCAATTTCTCTTCATAACTGAAACTCTTCTACCCAGACAATACCCTAGTAAATCTCTCCTACATCATTTCCAGTGCTATCATATCCGTGATATCATGCAAATTGCAGAACTGCACACAATAGACAAGATAGAGCTAAATGAGCAAGTGAAATAAATGATGTAGAAGTCCACAGAAAGAGGTATTTTCGAATAAATTTTATTTTCCTCAGTGCTGCCCTGTGTCCTTTTCCTGAGCTTGATATCCCAATGATTTCTGGTCCATGTGGTAAAAGCTGCTACATGAGAATTGATCTCACAACCACGGTATCGAAATGGATTGACTGGTTTGAAGGTGAGCACGTGGTTCTTCTATGACGGCACAGAGGCGCATGAAACGCCAAAGCTGGGAGTGTTCCTGGTCAAAGGCTTGGATATTTGTCTCCGTTTATTAGATTATTAAGATACAACAGCAGCATTAACCCGCACTCCAGATTGACTCAGCAGAAGCGTGCTGGAGCCTTAAGCGGGAGGTCGATTAATTGAAAGCATTCTCTGAAATTTTCCTTAACAATGCGCTGTTTTGTTACTTTGACAGTAAGAGCTGTTTTGATCACATCGTCTCCACATCAGCCTCTTGCTCCCAGTAAACACTCCAATCCGTACATCACTTTCATTCCAACACAGCCACATGTCATATTCTCATTCCATCTGTGAAAATTGGAATTGACAATGTCATTCTCTGAGATGCAGCAATGTAGCATGAAGTTGGTAGTGTAGTGAACAATGAAGAGCAAAGAACGTAGAAACTTTACAGCACAGGAACAGGCCCTTTGGAAGTGGAAGCCTGAGCTGATCCAAATCCACTGTCTAAACCTATCACCCAATTCCTAAGCACGTGTATCCCTCTGCACCCCACCTACTCATGCATCTGTCCAGGCGCATCTGAAATGAATCTACCGTGCTTGTCTCTACTACCTCTGCTGGCAACACAGTCCAGGCACCTACCACCCTCTGTGAAAAATACTTCCAACGTCTATCTCTCTTAAAATTTTCATCTCTCACCTTGAACGCGTGACCTCTCATTATTTAATCCCTCACCTTGGGAAAAAAGCTTATCTCGATCCACCCTGGCTATACCGTTCATGATCTTATAGACGTCAATCAGGTCCCCCTCAATGTCTCCTCAGAGTAGGCATCTTCCAGACCAGCAACATCCTCATAAATCTTCTCTGCATACTGTCCGAAACGTCCACATCGTATTGGTAATTTAGCAACCAGAACTGTACACAGCATTCTAAATGCGGTTGAACCAAAATCTTGTACAATTTTAGCGTGACCTGCCAGCTCTTATAATCAATGTCCCGTCCGGTGAAAGCAAGCTTGCCAAATGACTTCTTGTCCACTCGATCCAGCTGTGCAGCAGGACCTGAATTCCCAGATCTCTCTGCTCATCAACTTTACCCAAGGCTCTTCCGTTTACTTGGCTCGAGAATTAGACTTCCCAAAATGCATCACCGCACATTTACCTGGACCCAACTCCACCTGCCACTTCTCCACTCACCTCTCCTGTCTATCTACATTCTCCTTCATTCTTTGGCGGTCCGCTATGCTGTCTGCAACTCCAACAATCTTCGTGTCATCTGCAAATGCAATGGCGATATTTGGGCAGAAACCCTTGGAGACTGGAGCATGGCAGCTGCTGGTAATTAGATTTGATGAATAAAATCTGGAATATTAACCAGAGGAAGAGTTCTAAAACGTTCTAATTTGCTGGAAACCCATTCATTCATGTCCCTTCAAAAGGGAAATCTGCCGTCCTTCACGAGACCTGCCAACATATAACTCCAGACCCACAATAGTACGGTTCACCCATAAATTCCCTCTGACTCAGTTCAAGGAGAGTCAAGGATGAACAACAAATGCTGTTCAGACTATGATAGCCACACTCCTTGGGAGAATAAGGAAGGATAAAAAAGATGCATAGATGACGGGGGAAAAATCGGAGTCGTCTCAGCGTGGACTCAAATTCAACTGATTATCCAAACTAAAGAGACAAAAGGATACCCTCGCTGCCATGAAGTAAGGTCTATGGGGGGGGGGGGGGGGGGGGGGTCTGTAGGAAGGGATTAAATTACCCGCTGAAATGTAAACTCACTTGCTCAGTCACAATGTGGACAGGTCATTCACCACTCCCATATTTGAGAAGGAATCAGTCAGGAGACCAACCTGCAGAGTTGCCATTAGGTTTACAAATGATAGCAAGGGTCCGATTCTGTTGTTATTGCAGGTGTTCATCTCATTCAGCAATGAACCATGCCTTTTTCTAGTGGAGTACCACTGTTTCCTGATGTAGATCAATAATTCAATCTTAGTTGTCGTAGAAGTTTACAGACGATTCAACAATTGTTCGTGTAGGTGACTGTGATGAATAATATCAGGGATCGCAGGGATGTATCAATCAGGTGGAAAGGAAAAACGGCGAATGGAATTGAATCCAGACCAATAAGTGGTAATGCATTTGGGGAGTTGAAACAATAACAGTGAGGATTCTGAGTGGTGTACAGGAACAAAGAGATCTTGGAGTGGACATTCAGAGATCTCTGAAGATTGTTGGACAGGGAGATCAGTTGTTCGAGAGGGTTTTTGGATATTTTCTATTGTTGATCACAGGCTGAGGATGATATTCGATCTTTAGCAACCGCCAGTTTAGGAAGCAACTGAAGAAATGATCAGAAGTCTGGTAAATGCAATAATCAACATTTTTAAAAATTGTATGATAAAAGATGGAGGGCTGAAGTATAGCTCTTTGCCCATTAAGGCCGCTTCACCACTCAATGAATTTACTACTGATTCCTCTCCAAGTCATGCTGGTATGTGCCTTGGAGGGTAATTTGTAAATGGTGACGTTTCAGGCATCTTCACCCTTGTCCTTATTGTCAGTACAGGTTTTGAGCTTTGAAGGTTCTGTCAACAAAGTCTGGATGACTTACTCCAGTGAATCTTCTCGGTGGTGCACTCTGCTGCAATTGTGCCTTAGCAGTTAAGGGGATAAATATTCAGGTGTTTAACAATGTACTTTAAGTGACTGCATTATCGGGGAGGATGCCCAGTTCCTTCAGTGGTATTGAAGCTGCACCCACCTCGGCAAATGGAGAGAGTTCTGTTAAACATCTAGTTTGTGCGTTGTGGACGGTGAAGGCTTCACGGAGACAAGAGTTGAGTCAACAATCAAACAAAGTCGACCGACGGACATGTTTTTGTCGTCAACTTCTTTATACGGGCGGTCAGGTTGCATTTCTCCTAAATACTAGCTCCCAGGATGATTACACAGAGGAATTCAGTTACAATGAAGCCATTGAATGTCAATCGATATGATTAGACTGTCATTTGTCAGGGTTATCATTTCTGCATTTGGTCCTTCTGTGGATCAATCCGATTCCAATCGCTTTCAGATTTCAAGTTCCAATTCCCGTCTGCGCCTGAAATTTCAACCCGTTTCCTCGCCAAAATTTCTCCACCTGTGAAGGACAGCAGAGATTTACAAACGTGTTGCTAACTCTGTATAAAATGGAGCTTCGTTGCACGATTTGTTAGGCTGGGATTATTCTGCTTCAGACAGGGGAGGTGGAGGGGAGCTCTATAATCACACAATAACAATTATAAACGTTCAATATTCATGGTCTTGACAGGGGAGATACAGGCAGGTGGCTTGCCTATGCTGTGAGGAGAGCACCAGGTGACATAATCTCAGATTTAGATATTGCCTCTTTAATTCAGAAATGAGGAGTAATTTCTTTGCTCAGGGGCCAGAGAGTCTGTGGCATTTTTGCCGCAACCACTGCTGAGTTTGAGGTGTTGGGTACTTTCAGGCTGTGTCAGATAGTTAATCAGAAAGATGATGAAACTTTGTCGAGGTAAGTGAGCAGAAAAGAGTTGAAAACTATCAGATCAACCATGAGTTCGTTGAATGTTGGGGCGGACTCACATCTTAGACGGTGGGAGGAAACAGGAGCAAACCCACAGGAGGAATGTGCAAACCCCACCTGAGGCTCAAATCGAACCTGGAACGGTGGTGCCGTGAGACAACAGGGCTAGCCACTGAGCCACTGGGCCATTTATGATGCTTTTGGTGGAATATTATGACAAATCTTTCAAAATCCAGAGTTTTGGAACCGAATCGAATTCAGGTGCACACGTTCACGAAATGTCTTTACATTTAAAGTAAACCAGATTGGACATTATTTCCCCGCGGCTTCCAGCCAACTAAACCCCACCCATACTCCTTTACCTAGCTACACACTGTCTCTCCTTGTGAAATTTATTCCTTGTGTGTCACCAAATGTGCCTTTCCAAATGCTTTGAAAAACAGATTCTGGGAGTGACAGCGATTCTGCTCTCATCATTTCTTTGTCCTTCCAAGTTTTATCAAAGGTTTTGAATGCGTGATGTTAAGATTTTTACTTACTTGAAAGAGGAAATTTTCCACCTATTTACTCTGTCCAAACATTTCATAACGTGAAAAAACACCAATAAGTCTTCCTTAGTTCAGGGATAATTGTTCTAAATTTTCCAAGAAAACAAGTGAATAAAATCTCATCCTCAGTAAACCCCGTCAGCATCGTCTGTCATGGCTTTACATCCCAGTAAACACCGTCATTATCCTCTCCGATAGAATCATAGAATCTTACAGTGCAGAAAGAGCATTTCAGTCAATCGGTCCAGTTTCCATTTTCTGAAGAGCATCTCACCCAGACCTATCTCCCCGCCCTATTCCCTTATATTTCACCTGAAGAAGGGGCATCCCTCCCCTATATGATGTCAAATAAACCTGTTGGACGATAAACTGGCGTCCTCTGAATTCTGACCTTGTCCCCGAGTTACCCATGGCTAATTCACTTAACGTACTTAGTTCTCTCCCTGGACACGAGAGGGCAATTTAATTTGGCCAATCAACCTAAGCCTCAGACTGAACAGCAGTTCGTGCTGCGGGAAATGTTTCTGCAATCATATTTGGATACTTTTACCCTGTTTCTTCCTCAGCCTCCTGCTTCCAGTAGACATATCAATCCGGAAAAACTCTGTTAAATGGTTTTCATTCCAACACAAGATGCAGTTTGCAGAAGTCACGTATTTGCACTTTCACTGAAACTCTGCCTCCCTGCAGCTGCAACCCTTCCCCACCTTGGTACAGGCAGCACTGTCCTTCCTGTGACATGCCTCATCGAGAATGGAAGGACAAGTATCAATACTCGCACTTGGGAACGGGGCGACAGTTTTAAAATGTTTACACTGTCCCCAGCGTAGAATTGAGCCCTGTGACAGGCGGGGACACTACCGAAGACAAGTGTGTCAAAGGAGGCCCTTCAGCCAATTGTGGCCACACTTGTCAAAAACAACTGCTTAATGAACTGAATCCCATTTCCCAATGTTTATCCCACAGCCTAATATATCTTGGCATCACAAGTTCACATCTGAATATTTATTCAGGTCGTAAGGGTTTCTGCCACTCTGAACAATGCCGACAATGTATTCCAAATTCCAATCCCCCAGCTAGCTGATAAAGTTTTCCGTACATCTTCTCAAACCGTTCTGCCTTTCTCCTTAAATCTGTGGCCCCTGCTGATCGACCTCTCCATCAGTGGGAAACTCGTTCAGTCATCCCTGTCCATACCCTAACTCAATCATGTCTTCTCTCCATCTCCTTTGCACTGCGACAAACAGTCCACTCTGTCCTGTCTTTCTTCACAACTGAAACTCTTCAGCCCAAACAGTATCCCGGTAAATATCTCCTGCAATTTTCTCAGTGTGATCACATGCCTGCGATAATGTGATTGGCAAAACTGCACACAACACTTTTGCTTGAACCTAATGAGCATTTGTTTTAAAATTTCTGTATTAGTATGAGGGCGATTCTGGCTAGGCAGACTGCTATGAGTCTGAAATCACATGCAGGCCAGATCAAGAAAGGATAGCCGATTCCATCACAAAATGCCATCTTTGAAACAGATTTTTTTTCAACAATTGTCAATGGATCTATAGTCGTCAATAGATTCTTCATTGCACATGTTTAATGAATCAAATTTTAAAATCTTAGCATGATGGGATTCAAGCCCGAGTACCCAGACTATTACCTCGGTCTCTGGATTATCAGTACTATGAAATTGACACGAGACCATCGCAGAAACCACAAAAGATGATCTTTTTGAATAAAATATATTTTCCCCAAAACTGCCCTGCGTCCTTTTCATGAGCCTGAGCCTCCAATTGTCTCTGGCCTATGTCAGCATAAGCTGCCAAATGGGGATTGATTTCACAACCGCGGTATCCAAATGGATCGACTTGTTTGGGCGTCCCACTAGTGGGATTGGGGCACCTTCACGCAACAACAGTGACCGCAGCAGCAGCACAGACAGAACAGGATGAACGTGAAAGAGAGTGATAGATTGTGCATTGCCTCAGAGAAATGGGAGGAGGGATGGAAAGAAGGTTTAATGATCGTGGGAAGGAGAGGAATCTCCGTCAACGGGTGTTTTGGATCCTGACATATGAAACACAGAGATATAAGAGAGTGGAATTTGAAGGTAAAACAATTAATTTCTTATCATGTGTCACAAAAAGGACAACGGAGAAAAAACTTAGTGCCGTGATTTGGTTTCAAATCGAGGTTGCTGTGGTCACAATGCAAAATACCGACAATCGCGATCACAGCAATCACAGAACAGGATGCTTACATGCAGCAATAAGTATACTAGCAGAGGAAATGTTCGGAAGAACAGCAAATGTACAGTATCAGCACTCAGCGAACAGTGACAGACACGTGAGAACTGAGAATGGGCTGAATCTTTCAGTTCGATGTCCTCAGAGGCTGTGGAGATCCCTTGAATGAGAATGTTGAAAACTGAGAATGATCGATTTCGACAAAACATCAGAGTCTTGGGGGACAGTACAGGATTTTGTTGAAATGTATGCTTCAATAGCATCTTAGCTTAACATCGGCACAGCCGCCCAGATCCGACCGGAAATGGGAATGGGAATGAGTGCGCAGAGTTACTCTCTGGCTCCAGTGATGCAACAGGTGAGCGTCCTGTCCATCTGTGATGGTACAGAGGCGCAAGAAATTCCGAGATTGAGTGTGGTCCTGCTCAAGGGAATGGTTGTCCCCGTTTATACTACCATAGCGATTTCCGGTGCATCTTTCTAAGACAGCTGAGTGGCACAAGTGGAGCGTGTTGAGCCCTTAACTTTGCAGTGGTGGGTTTCAAAGATGATTTTGGTATTTGGATCTGTTTTTCCGACACTGGCGGTGGCAGCTACATTTGCTCGCATCTGCTCAGTATCAGTTTCTTTCACACAGTCAAGACTTCAACCGGAGAATGTGGTGTTGGGGTGATATTTTAAACTTGTCATCCTTGGCGACTGGAACACGGAAAGGGTGATGTTTAAGTTCGACGAATAAAACCTGAAATGCAAGCCTGACCTCAGGAACAGAGATCATGACTTTAATTTCCTGCAATCCCATTCATTCATGTCTCTTATGCAGGGGATTCTCCCGTCTTCACCCAGTCCTGCCTACGAGAGACTCCAGGACCAGAAAAAAACATGAGCTGACCCTTAATCCAAGAATCTCCACTGTGTGGGAAGCAGTCTAGTCGGCCCTTCCAGTCCACACTGGATCCGAAGCGCATCCCACCAGACCCCACGGTATTCCCTATCCCATAAGCCTACATTTTCCATTTTTGATCCCTGTAACTGGCACATCTTAGGTCAGAGGGAGAAATAAAAACACAAACACACAGAGAATGTGCAGAGTGCCCACAGACAGACACCCGAGGCTGGGATGGCACCCGGGTTTCTGGTGCAGCCAGACAGCAACGAACGAGGGGCGAAGAATAAATGTTGTCCTGACCAGTCATACTCACACCCTGTGGGTGAATGAGAAAAAATGAAAACACATTCACAACATGGAAAACAGGATTTGTATCTGTGTGGACACAATTTGAAAGGATCGTTCACCCTGGGTAGAAAAAAGAACGCCGATACCACAGAGAAAGCAGGGCAATGTGGGAACTGCTGGAAGGGATTCAATTAACCACAGAAATGGAAACTCATTTCATCAGTAACACTGGGGAGAGACCGTTCACCAGTCCCGTGTGTGAGAAGGGATCACTGAGCAGAACAACCTCCGGAGACTCCAGCAGGATTACATATCCCATCAGGTGTTCGGTTATGCTGTCAATGCTAATCCCAACCAGCTATTTGCTCCATATCGTAGAGTCATACAGCATGAAAACAGGCCCGTCAGTCCAACCACTCCATGCTGAACATACTGCCAAACAAACCTTGTCCCATCTGCCTCATCCTGTACCCGTTGAGTGGTTATAATGCCCTTGTAGTTTTATTACTGTGTTGTTAATCCAAAAAAAACCTGGTAATATTTTGGGGACAAAGGGTTCAGGTCCTGGTATGACAGATAGTGGAGTTTGAATTCAATACGCACCTGGAATTGAAGAGTCTCGTGATGACCTGAATCAGTTGTGTGGAAACTCACATCTGATTCACTCATGCCAGTTCGGGAAGCAAACTGTCATATTCATCTGTCATATTCAACTGTCTCACAGGAGACTCCAGATGGATAATATCGTGGTTGACTCTTAACTGTCCTCTGGGAAATAACTGATGTACTAGGCATGAATAAATTTATTTTAAAAATCCCACTTTCCCATTCATGTTTGGAATCAATTGTCCTTTAAATGTTGCAAACATACCCTCATCCATCACTTCCTCAGCAAGTTAATTGCACACATAAAACACCTTCCCTAAAAAAAAGCCTCACGTCTTTTTTTAAAAAAATCTCTCTTTTCATCTTAAACATATGCCCTCTCGCCTTGAAATCCCCATCCTGGGAAAAGGCAGCTATCGTTAACTCTAACTTACCTCTCAATAATTCATAAACTTCTGTCAGGTCGCCGCTCAAACTCCTAACCTAGAGTGAAAACACTCTCAACTCGGAGAAAGTGAGAACTGCAAATGAGAGATCAGAGTCGAGAGTGTTGTGCTGGGAAAGCACAGCAGGTCAGGCAGTATCTGAGGAGCAGGAGAATCGACGTTTCGGGGAAGAGCCTGATGAACGACACTTGCGCGAAAAAAAATTATTCTCCTGCTCCTCGGATTCTGTCTTACCTGATGTGGTTTTCCAGCACCCCGAGCTCGACTCTGAAAATAGTCTCAGCCTATCCAGCCTTTCATTATAACTCAAACCTGCAACACACA
This sequence comes from Chiloscyllium plagiosum, assembly GCF_037043375.1. NCBI lineage: Eukaryota > Metazoa > Chordata > Chondrichthyes > Orectolobiformes > Hemiscylliidae > Chiloscyllium > Chiloscyllium plagiosum. The sequence continues at coordinate 66,706,427 of NW_028270171.1, read as the reverse complement.
GCAACATGCGTGTATACCTTTTCTGAACCTGCTCCAGCTGAATAATATCATTCCTTCAACTGGGCGACCGGAACTGGACATAATATTCCAGAAGAGGCCTCATCAATGTCGTGCAAAATGTCAACATAACGTTTCAACTACTATACACAAAGGACTGAGCAATGAAGGGAAGTGTGTCAAATACCTTTGAACACCTTGTCTGTAGGTGATGCAAACTACAAGGAATTATGTACCTGCACACCGAGCTTCCGTGTTCTCCAACATACGCAAAGCCATATTCTTTTTGTTGTACCAAAATACCTGCAATTTATCCAGATTGAACTCCATGTTACATTTTTAAGTCCAACGACTCATTGGATTAAGATCCTTTTGAAACTTAGATAATCTTCCTCACTGTCTACAATTCTGGTGTCGCCTGCAAACCTACGAAGCATGCCTGCAGGGAGTCCCACTGTTTTCTCATATAGATCAATGATTCATATTTACTTGTAGTGGCCGTGATTTAGCAGTGTGCAGATCATACAACAGTTAGTCATGCAATTAACCATGAGGAAGAAGGCCGCAGACTGCAGGGGGATGTCAAACAATTGGAAATAAAAATGGTGAAAGCAATTCATTCCAGGGAACTGGGTGATAGTGAGGCAAAATTAAACTTCAAACCAGCTGCCCACGCACCAGTTGTGGCACTCAGCTGTCTCAGCAAGATGCTCTGTACATTGCTGTTATTATAAACGGGAACACATTTTCCCTTCTGCCCCGCCTTTGACCAGGAGCACTCCCAACCTCGGAATTGCTTACGCCTCTAAACCATCATAGAAATACCGTGCATTCTCCGGTTGTGTCACTTGAGCCCTCGAGTATCTCTGCGACCTCATTCCCATCTCGATTTCCAGTTGGATCTTCGCGACTGCGCCACCCAGTTCCTCTGATTCTGGGGCTAGGAACTGGGACTATGTGGCAGCAGAGGTTACTGCCTTGTGGGGGAAACTCGTGAAGTAGCCGATGTTAAACTGCATTGCTATTGAAGCATACTTTCAACAAAAGCTTGGTAAAAACAATGACTGCAGATGCTGGAAACCAGATTCTGGATCAATGGTGCTGGAAGAGCACAGCAGTTCAGGCAGCATCCGAGTAGCAGTAAAATCGACGTTTCGGGCAAAAGCTCTTCATCAGGAATAAAGGCAGAGAGCCTGAACGGTGGAGAGATATGTGAGAGGAGGGTGGGTGTGGGCAGAAAGTAGCATAGAGTACAATAGTTGAGTGGGGGAGGGGATGAAAGTGATAGGTCAGGGAGGAGAGGGTGGAGTGGATAGGTGGAAAAGGAGATAGGCAGGTAGGACAAGTCAGGGCGACAGTGCTGAGCTGGAAGTTTGGAACTCGGGTGGGGTGGGGGAAGGGGAGATGCGGAAACTGTTGAAGTCCACATTGATGCCCTGGGGTTGAAGTGTTCCGAGCCGGAAGATGAGGCGTTCTTCCTCCAGGCGTGTGGTGGTGAGGGAGCGGCGGTGAAGGAGGCCCAGGACCTCCATATCCTGAGCAGAGTGGGAGGGGGAGTTGAAATGTTGGGCCACAGGGCGGTGTGGTTGATTGGTGCGGGTGTCCCAGAGATGTTCCCTAAAGCGCTCTGCTAGGAGGCTTCCAGTCTCCCCAATGTAGAGGAGACCGCATCGGGAGCAATGGATACAATAAATGATATTGGTGGTTGTGCAGGAAACAAAAGCTGCACTGTCCCCGGAGTCTTTAATGTTTTTGAGAAATCTATTTATCTCAGCCTTCAGCACATTAACGATGGAATCACCACAGCCTCTGTTAAACGGTTAGCCCATTCTGAGTTCCCATATATCTGCCACTGTTCGCTAAGCACTGATATTTTGCATTTGGTGCTCTGCCTAGCATTCCTAATGATACTTTACTTATTGCTAGGGGTTAGTGTGTCCGTCGGTGGGGTGCCGTGATCGTATAGTGGTTAGTACTCTGTGTTGTGGCCGCAGCAACCTCGGTTTGAATCCGAGTCACGGCAGTAATTGCTCTATGTGTCCCAGTCTTTTGTGAAACACAAAGGAATCAGTTGTTTTAACATGGTGATTTTCTCCAAGGTGATTATTTTTTCCTTCCAGTTCTGCTCGGTCACATCTCTGTGCTTCATATGTCAGAATTCAAATCCACCCGTTCTCAGAGATTTCTTTCCTCCTCCGACCACTAACCGAACTTTCCATCCCACACCCCCATTTCATTAATTTAGAGATGCCGGCGTTGAACTATGGAGTACAAAGTTAAATATCACCCAACACCAGGTTATGGTCTTACAGGTTTAATTGAAGCACTAGCTTTCGGAGCACTGCTCTTTCATCATGTGTTTGTGGCGTCATTTCCTATTTCACTAAGGCATTGCAGAATCTAATACAGACTCTCACATTGATACCGATCAGTCTGTGTGGCTGCGGTCATTATTGCTGGGTAAACGTGCCCCAGCCCCACCATCGGGACCTGCAAATCAGCCTCAACAACAGTTTCAGGAAAGAGTTCCACAGAATCACTGGGCCCTGAGCAAAGTAATTCCTCCTCATTTCTGAATTAAATAGGCAATATCTAATTCTGAGTTCATGTCCTCTGGTGCTTTCCTCATACCAGAGGGCAAATCACCTGACCGTATCGACCCTGTCAATATCCCACGAATATTGAACGTTTATAATTGTTATTATGTGATCATAGAGCTCCATTTTATACAGGGTTGGCACCATGTTTGTAAACCTCTGCTGTCCCTTATAGCGTCCTTACATATTATTAAGGCAGGTGGAGAAATTTATGTGATGCAACGGTTGAAATTTCATGCACAGCCGAGAATTGGAACTTGAAATCAGCTAGCGATTGGAATCAGATTGGTCCACACAAGGACGAAATAGAGTAATTATAAATCTGACAAATGAGAACCTTATCATATTCCATTGACATTCAATGGCTTTACTGGAACCTAATTCCCCTGTGTAATCGTCCACGGAGCTAGAATTTGGGAAAAATGGATTGAGACCGGCTATATAAACACTTTCACAACAAAAACATGTCCATTGGTAGACAGTTTCGAATTGTAAACTCAACTCATTGCTCCGTGAATCCTACATCGTTTGCAAGGTACAAATGAGATGTGGAACAGGACTCTCTCCATTTGCCGATATGGGTGTGACTTCAACAACACTTAAGGAACTGGACACCATCCACGACAATGCAGTCACTTGATTGTACCCGATTCCATACCTGAATATTTATTCCCTTCACCGTTAAGGCACATTAGCAGCAGAGTGCACCAACTACACGATGCACTGGAGTAAGTCATCCGAGAATTATTGACCGAACCTTCAAAGCTGAACAGCTGTACTGACTAACAGGACAAAGTTGGAACATGCAACGAAACGCCACCATTTGCAACTTCCCCTCCAAGGCCAATAGCAACCTGACTTTGAAAGGAATCAACGATAAACTCATTGAGTGGTGAATCAGTCTTGATGGGAAAAGTTGCATACTTCAGCCCGCCATCTTTAATCTAAAAACGTAATAATTGTTGATTAATGCAGTGACTTTCTTGTGCTCAGACTTTTAGCTATTCCCTAAACTGGTATTTGCTAAAGCTCTACTAGCTGCAACATTCTGTGGTCAACAACAGAAAAATCCAAAATCCCTCTCAATCAACTTATTCCCCTCAAGATGAAAGTGGTGCTGGAGAAGCACAGCAAGTCCGTCAGCATCTGAAAAAAAAATCAACGTTTCAGGCAAAAGCCCTTCATCAGGAATGAGACAGGCAGCCTATGGGGTGGAGAGATAAATGGGTGGTCGTGGGTCTGGGGAGAAGGTCGGTGAGAGCGCAGTAGGTGGATAGAGGTGGGGGTTGACAGTGATATGTCAGCGAGGAAGGTGGAATTGATAGGTGGGAATGAAAATACACAGGTGGGACAGGTCAGGAGGACGGTGCTGAGCTGAAAGGTTAGAACCGGGGTAAGATGAGGAGTAGGAATGAGGAAATTGATGAAGTCAACAATGATGCCACGGCGTTCAAGGGTCCCGAAGAAGAAGATGAGGCGTTCTTCCTCCAGGCATTGGGTAGTGAGTGAGTGGCGATGGAGGTGGCTCAGGACCTACATGTCCTCAGGAAAGTGGAAGGCGAAGTTGAAATGTTTGGCCATAGGGCAGTGGAGTTGATTCTTGCAGGTATCCTGGAGATGTTCTCTGAAGTGCTCTGTCAGAAGAAATCCGGTCTCCCCAATTTAGAGGTGACCGCATCTGGAACAGCAGATACAACAAATGACATCTGTGGAAGTGTAGGTGAACTTTTGATGGAAGTAGAAGGCTCCACTGGAGCCTTGGACAGAGGTGAGGGGTACGATGTGGGTGCAGGTTTTGCAATTCCTGCGGTGGCAGAAGAAGGTGGTGGGAGGGAATGGACATGACTAGGTAGTCGCGGAGGGAAAGGTCTTTGAGGAAAACGAATGGGTTTGGGGAGGGAAATATATCCCTGGTGGTGGGGTCAATTTTGAAGTAGCGAAAATGTCGGCGGATGATGTGATTTTTGTGGGGATGGGTGGAATGGAAGTTGAGGACCTTCCTCTGACCTTGATCTGTCCCTGTTGTGTTTCGAGATATGGGGTTCATGGATGGACGTGCAGGACTTAGAAGAGATGCGTTAGAGGGCATCTTCAATCACATGGGAGGGGAAGCTCCGGTCTTTACAGAAAAGGGCCATCTGTTGTGTTCTGTTGTGGAACTGGTCCTCTTGGAGCAGATGCGGCAGAGGCGGAGGAGTTGGGAACACAAGATAACATTGGTGCAGGAGGTGCGGTGGGAGGAGTTGAAATCCAGATAGCTGTGGGAGTCAGTGGGTTTCTAAAAAATATCAGTAACACTGACCTCCAGGGATATTTTTCACTCCCTACCCCTATCCACTTTCCGCAAAGACCATTCCCTCCATGACTACCCAGTCAAGTCCCCGCCCTCCAATGACCCACGGTCCCCTTCTGGCACCTTCATCTGCCACCACAAGAATTGTAAAACCTGCGCCCACACACCCCCACCTCCGCCCACTGCACCAAAGAAGCTTTCCACATCCATCAAAGATTCACCTGCACTTCCACACATGCCATTTATTGCATCCGTTGCTCCCGATGCAGTTTCCTCTACAGTGGGGCCACCGGACACCTTCTCGGAGAGCACTTCAGAGAACATCTCCAGGACACCGGCAACAATCAACCCCAACGCCCCGTGACCGAACACTTCAACTCCCCCCGCCACTTTCCCGAGGACATGCTGGTCCTTGGCCTCCTCCACCGCCACTCCCTCACCACCTGACGCCTAGAGGAAGAACGTCTCATCTTCTGCCTCATGGCACTTAACCCCATGGCATCAATGTGGATTTCACCTGTTTCCTCATTTCCCCTCACCTCCCACCTTACCCTAGTTCCAACCTTCCAACTTGGCACCGTCCTACTGACCTGTCCCACCTGTCCATTCCAACCTCTTCTCCGAACTAACACTCTTATCCCCACCTCCATCCACCTATTGCTGTCTCAGCTAAATTCTCCCAAACCCCACCCCACCCATTTATCTCCCAACCTCGAGGCTCCAAGCCTGATGAAGGCCTTTTGCCCAAAACGTCATTTTTTTGTCTGCAACTCGGATGCTGCCTGGCCTGCTGTGCTTCTTCAGCACCACTCAACTCTTGTTTCTGATCTCCAGCATCTACAGCACTTCCGTCCAACTGATACCCATGTCCATTGATCTTCAGCGATCATGAATGTCCACTCCAAGATCTCTTTGTCTGTCTACACCACACAGAATACTCATTGTTATTGTTTCTTCTCCCCAATTTTGTTAACACACATTGGTTTGAATTCAATGCAATTCGCTATTTTTCCTTTCCGTCTTATTGATACATCCCTGCAGCCTCTGACATTCTTCGTCCCAGTCAACTACACGACCAATTGTTGAATCATCAGCAAACCTCTGAATCATGGCTCCTACAACTAAGTTTAAATCATTGGTCTACATCAAAAAAACAGTGGAACTCCACTGGAAACACGCATACAAACATGGTTCATTGCTGGTTGGGGTTAACAGCTGCGATAACAGCAGAATCGACCTCCTGCTGTTATTTGTAAACTTGCTGTTCACTCTGTCAGTTGTTCCCCGGAGTGATCACTTCTCACATATGGGAGTGGTGAATGACCTGTGCGCATTCTGACTGAGCAAGTGAGTTTACACCTCAGTGGGTAATTGAATCCCTTCCTGCAGTCACCCCATGGCCCTGACTTCTTGGCGTTGCGGGAATCCTTTTGTCTACTTAGTTTGATAAACAGTTGAATTCGAGTCCACACAGACACGATTCCCATTTCCCCCGTTGTCCATGTATTCTTATTCTCCCACGAAAAGTTGTTATCATTGGTCTGAAGACCATTTGTTCTTCATTCTTAATTCACCTTGAATTGAGTCAGAGGGTATTTATGGGTGAACTACATTGTTGTGGGTCTGGAGTCACATGTTGACAGGTCGGCAGTTTTCCCTTTCGAAGGGACATGAAAGAATGAGTTTTCAGCATATTAAAGTTATTGTCTCTGTTCCTGAGATTGGGTTCATTTTCCAGATTTTATTCATCTAATTTAAATAACAGCAGCTGCCACGTTCCAGTCTCCAAAGATTACTATCCCAATAGATCACCGCTGCACTAACAACTCCCTGCTCCATTTCTCCATTCAAAGAATGACATTGTCAATTTAGATTATCCCAGGTGGAGAGCGAATACTACGCGTTCCTGTGTTGGAATGGAAGCAATGTACGCTGGATTGGAGTGTTTACTGGAGCAAGAGACCGATGTGGAGACGATGTGAGCAAAATCAGTTCTTGCTGTCAAAGTAACAAAATACCGTTTTGTGAAGGAAAATCTCTTAGAATGCTTTCAATACATCGGCCTCTCACTTAAGGCTTCAGTAAGCTTCCTCTGAGCCAATCCTCAGTGCTGGTTAATGCTGCTGCTGAATCTTAATAATATAATAAATTGAGACTAAGATGCCCTTCCACCTCGCCTTTGACCAGAAGCACTCCCATCCTCAGCATTTCACACGCTCGAATAAATAGACAATGTCTTTTCACTGGTGGCGGGGAGTCCAGAACTAGAGGGCATAGATTTAGGTTGAGAAGGGAAAGATATAAAAGAGACCTAAGGGGTAACCTTTTCATACAGAGCGTGGTGCGTGTATGGAATAAGCTGCCAGAGGAAGTGGTGGAAGCTGGTACAATTGCAACATTTCAAAGGCATTTGGATGAGTATATGAATAGGAAGGGTTTGGACGGATATCGGCAGGGTGCTGGCAGGTGGGACTAGATTGGGTTGGGATATTTGGTTGGCATGGACGGGTTGGACCAAAGAGTCTGTTTCCATGCTGTACATCTCTATGATTCAATGTCCGCACCTTTAACAATCATGTCACTGGTGCCATAGAATAGCTTCACGTGCTCATTTCCGCCCCCACTTCCGGTTTGATATTAGCGGCTGTGCCACAAAGTTTGCCTGATTCTGGTCCGAGGAACAGGGGTTATGTTACTGCCTGCAGCAATGGGTACCTCCTTGTGTGGGTAAGTTAGTGAAGCAAAAGTTTTAAAACTCATTGTTATTGAAACATACATTGCACCAATATCTCGCACTATCCCCTGAAACTTTTTTGTTTCTCGAAATTCATCAAACACATGCATTCCGATGGAACCACCACAGCGCCTGAGGATATCGAATTTAAAATTCAGCCAATTCTGAATTCCCACATGTCTGGTATTCCTCGCCTAATATTCCTGTTGTGCATCTGCTACTGTTCCTAACATCTCCTCTGTCACTGTAATTATTGCTGTTTTTAAATGCGTGTCTCTGCATGACTCAGTAATGGTTTCAATGATAAAATATTCTGCATTGTGGCCGCAGTAAGCTCGTACGAATCCGAGTCACTGCATTTTATTCCTTGTGACTCATGCAGAGAACACACAGAAAGAAATTAGTTGATTTTATATGAAAACATTCTCAGAGATTATGATTACTTTGCCACCAAACCCCTCTCTCACACACACATCTCTGCGAGTCATATATCAGGATTCAGACTCACCCCTTCTCGGAGTCTTCACTCCCTCCCGCAAACACATACCTCCTTTAAGTTCCCCCTCCCATTTCCCTTACAATCACTTTCACATTGACCCCGTTCAGTTGGTGTTGCTGCGCTCACTGTTGCTGTGTGACCATGCCCAAGTCTCACCATCGGGACCTTCAAACTAGTCGATCCATTTGGATACCGCGGTTGTGAGATCAATCCTCATGTAGCAGCTTTTACTGACATGGACCAGAGATTATTGAAACATCAGGCTCAGGAAAAGGGCACAGGGCAGCATTGAGGAAAAGAAACTTTATTCAAAAAACCCAGTTTTTTGTCGAATTGCGCATCATTTATTTCACTTGTTCAATCGGCTCAAGCGAGACCAATGTGTGTAGATATGCAATTTACGTGATAGCACTGGAAACGATGTAGGGGAGATTTGACAAGATATTGTCTGGGCTGAAGAAGAGAGATTGGACAAACTAGAGTTGTTTTTCTTAGAGCAGAGGAGATTGAGGGGGGCATGATTAAGATGTAAAAAGTACTGAGGGATATGGATAGAATAGACTGAAGTACATGTTACACTTTGATGGAGACTTCGACCACGGTTGGCCATCGATTTAAGGTCAGAGGCGTGGAAAAACGTTTTGAAATGTGGTTGAAATCTGGAATACAGTGTAAGCAAGGATCGAAGAGGCAGAAATCCCCATAACTTTCCGAAATATTTGGATGTGAATTTGTGATGCCAAGACATACAAGGTTATGGGTAACGTTATTTGAAATGGAGTTTGAACAGTTCAGTGATTGTTATTGAGCAATACAGATACTCCATTCCAAGGACGGGTTATTAACACCCGTCCTTCCATTCTCGAAGGGACATGTCACAGGAAGAACTGTTCTGTCTGAATCAATGTGGGGGAATACTGCTGCTCTCGGGGAGACAGAGTGACAGTGATAGTGCAAACACGTAGCTTCTGCAAGCTGTACCTACTGTCAGTGTTGGAATGAAAATCATTAAATACTTTTGCTCCGGAGTGAGCTGTTTATTTATAGCATGTAGCACAGGAAGACATACATTCTGCCCTTTCCCCACTAGCCCATACCACTGAATACCGGCACAATGCAGGAAACTTTCTCTCTGTACGCCATCGTCCAATCCTTCTTGACTTCCAGCACTTCCCCCATATGGCACCATTCCACGAAATCCAAGAAGGTGCAATGCTGATCGTTTATGATGTTGTGTAAGTTTCAGTGATTTATCTGCCCATCACTCAATTTAGCAACTGAATTTCCTGCTCACAATGTGATCTCGTCCAGACTGGGGAGAGATAAACAGAACGGGTGACAAACGTGTGTGCACCTTCGTTCTGTCTGCAAGCAAAATAAGACCGTGAGCTTCCAGGTTCCTGTCACTGCAACAGCCCACTGTGTTCCCATGCCTCCGTTTCAGCTTGGTCTGCTGCAGAGATCCCGTATAGAACAGCGCAAGTTGGAAGAGCGGCACGTCATTTCCTGCTGAGACACCGTGCAATCTTCAGTACCCAATATCGAGTTCAATCATTTTAGACCCTGTGCACCTTCCTTCACGTTCTTGCCCCACCTACACATACCATTCGTTCCAAAGGCGGATGGTTTGGCTCGAAAATCTCTCTCCAGATGCACTAGACCTGCTGATTTTGTTCCGATATTTCTGCTTTTCTTTGGATAACTTTATTCTGTTCTGATCGCCAGCCTTCAGGAAGCATATGTTTGCACGGGAGCGTGGTCAGAGGAGATCTACCAAGATGGTTCCTGAGCTCGAAAATTCCCCCTGTGAAGATAAGCAAAAGTGAGGGCTGCAGGTGTTGGAGCTCAGAGTCGAGAGTGTAGTGCTGGAAAAGCACAGCACGTTAGACAGCATCTGTGGAGAAGAGAATCGCTGCTTCTGGCACAAGCCACCGCCATTGCATTACCAGCCGATGCCTGGAGGAAGAACGTCCCATATTCCACCTTAGACCCTGCAACCACGCAGGACAAATGTGTACTTTAAAAGCTTCCTCATTTCACCTCCCCCCACAGTATCCCAGTGCAAAGACTCCAACTAGGCACTGCTCTCTGGACCCGGCCAACAATCCCCCTCTGAACTACCACCATCTCCCTCACCTTCATCCACCTATCACTTTCCCAGCTACCTGACCACAACTCCCATTTCAATCAAGTCTATTTTGCGCAACATTTTTCTGTGTCCCACTTCCTGAACATGATGCCCGAAAAGTCACAGGTCCATATCAGTTCCTCCTCCTCTGCCTTAGCATTAATTCCAGAACTGCAGCAAAAGTAGAACATGCCGGTAGAAGGTCCCAGAGGTACGAGTAGGGCACTTTATAGGCTTGCTGCCGGTGGGCTCCAGTGGAGCAACTGATCAGCGCATGGCACTGAACAGTGTGTTAAAATGCCGCAGTTGTAATTTCAATCCTTATCTAAAGCTGGGTTTACTGACGTTGATCAGGAATTATTGGAGCATCACACTGAAGCGTAGTCGAAGAATAATGTCGAATAAAGCAGCATCTATTCTAAAACTCCACTGCACTGGATTGCATTCTTGAAAAGGCTGTTAAACTCGTTTCATATCATTCTGTTTGCTGCAAAGTCACACAGCTCATTAAACCGTTCGATTTATCTCTTTGGGTAGACTGAATGTTGTCAGTGAATCTGGTAAAGTCATGACAAATAGTTTTGCTGCTGTGCAGAACAGAGGGTTCCAACAGGAATAAGGAAGAGTCTTGTCGCCGGATTTTTCGGGAGGAGATCAGTGAGTATTAAATGGACTCAGTCCCGTTCCTGGTCATTGTGAACAAATGTTCAAGGCAACAGATGGCAAAGATAATGATGCTTGACATCGACAGGTCCGTTCCTACTCACTAGAGTCACCATTGTATTACAGATCACGTGAGCGGTGGAGATGATGATCCTTATGGCAACCTGAGAGAGTGCGACAATTAATCCCACGTTGTTATTCTCACTCTATACCATAAACCAGTTAGCCAGCAGACTGAGCTAACCGGTTTCGATTTAATGCAAAGCTAAAACAAACAGCTCAGTACATTAACAATCTGTAGTAGTCCACGTCGAACCAGCTGCTACACCTTTCAACACCACCAGCTCTTCTCATACTTAACATGTTCAGTTGCCGGTGTTATGCAATTTCTTTCTGATGAACGCTAAACAATTCGTGAGTGTGTCACTTTTGCCTCCCCATCCAGGCAGCCCAGAATCCCTGTCCCTGTTAAATTCGCTCCTTGTGTGTCTGCACGTGACCTGTCAAATATGCTGGAATCACCTTCTAACATGTTTTTTTCTTTCCGAAAAATCATCTCCGATTTCAAAAACTCAGAATAAGAAGTATCTGCTGCAAACTTCTTTGTCGTTCCTCGCTCGTTTTGAAGCTCTAACCTCTGGTTATACGATCACCTGAACGAGGTAATTTCCATCTTTTTTTACTCTAACCAATTTTACATCCGCTGGAAAAGCTCCATTAGGACATAACACAGTCATTCCTGATTTGTGTCGCATGATTCTTCATCTATTCCACCATTCCATTAAATCCCTTCTTTTCTTTTCATCCCTTCTTTTCTTTTCTCCCAGTAAATCTCATTTCCGTCGTCTCAAATGATTTTGTATCAGGGGAACTCTGACCAGATCCTTCCTAACCATATTCCACCCCCCAACCCCCGTGTATTTCATCATGTCTTTATATCCCAGTCAATTTCGTCCTGCGTAATGATGCTGGGTCTAATTCAACTCATGAAAATTTACCACTATGCTATTCAATCTCTTTACCGGTACAGGAAAGGTGTGGGCTATTTCACTTACAGCTGAGTCGGTTGGCTGCAGCAACATTGGGTCAAATCGCAGTCACGCAGGTGACTGTTGTTCTCATTTTTATTTCTTCTTAACATGTGCTTAAGTAACACAGTGAGGAATCAATTAATATTGTAAGACATACATAAGGGGGTGGGTTCAATCTGAGGTTATGAGAATAGGGCAGTTTTGATTAACATAGACCAGAGATTGCTCAAATCTCAGGCACATGAGATTGACAGAGAGCGATGTTGAGCGAAATAGACTGTCTTGGCAAATGCCAGTGTTATGAAGTTTTGGGTGTAATGTACTTTTAATGGTGTTGAAATGTCTGGCTAGCACAAGGAGTCCAGAACAAGGTAACAACATAACATTTGGTCGAAACAACTAAGAGCTGTGTTACATGGATACAAAAATGAAATGCAAATTCTGCCAATCAGTTTAAATTATGCCCCAATCAAGTTTGAATTTGGTATTTTTACAATGTTAAAACCAACGAAACAATCCGACGTTTTGTGAGACAAATATCAGATGTTTTGAACAGTTCCCCAGAGCTGCAAAGAAGCAAAGAGAGCAGCTAAAATACCAACAGATGTAGGATGTTCGTAAAATCTCCAAGAGGTGACTATCTGGAGAAATAGATAGCATAGAAAAAAAGCATCAACACCAACCTGGAGAAAAAAAATCTACAGAGGAATATAATAAGAGAAGATTCGACAACTAGCTAGTTTGTAAATTTGATTTTTTTTTTGTAAATGTTAATGGGGTCGGGGTGAGGGAAGGTATTGTAGACCAGAAGGTTTAGAGAAAGGAGTTAGTAAGTAGTTGAAAGTTGATTATTCTCTGTCACATGTTAAAAATGACAATAAAATTGTTAATGTTAACTTTAAATAGTGATTTTTGGGATAGTTCTTTGCCTGTTGAATTTTAACAGAATACAGCACGGGATGAATCCTTTCTGCTTTGCTGGTTTACATTAGCAGAGAGGGTTTACCCCGTCACGTAACACCAGTTCCTGTGGTTGCTTTGTTGTTTTGCTCATTTGTGCATTTTGCCTTATGAACGATTTTGAAGTTGTCCCCTCTACACAAAACGTCCGTGCTTTTGTACCCTTGTACAAAAGGAACAGAGGGTCTCGGCGACAAGGCTCCCTACAATAACATTCGACGCTGATTCAGTCTATCTATCCTGATATTGACCCACGGAAACAACACTGCCCACTCTCCTCGAGTCTGGAAAACAATCCCTTCACAGTTAATGTTGCATCCCGCTCTCAAGGGGCTTTTCATTCCATCGCTTTCAATTCCTCACAGAATCCATTTCAACAGATTTTGTCACTGAGTCATTCCTTTGTTTGTGCTCAAATCCTGTGAGCAGAGGGTCACAGTTGGAGCGTGCTGAGCCCATAACCCAGAGGTCAGACCATACTTTGTGAACTATAGTCTGCTGTTCATCGTTTCACTAACAACAGGTAGATGTATCTATGCTCTGCAAATTTTCACACCTGTTTTAAGAAGCAAGATAAATATTTCCTGGTTGTTGTCACACAGACAACAACAGCACTGGTGGAGACTATCTCGCAGACATCAATTTTTTTCCCATTGGTGTAAAGATGATTGTCTGAAACGCTTTCTTCTGTTCCCTGTCACTCTGGGATGATGTGAGCTGTGAAATCTATTCTCTGAGCTTGGGGTAACGTGATAAAGCTTATACATATCAGGTGCAGTGTGCCTGAGCGACAGGACTCGCTGCAGTAACATGCTGATTCAGACAGCAGAGCCCTCGCTGTAACTTCGAGAAGGACACACAGTTCCCGACGACTGGGAGAGATTCTCTTTTTCCCTCAGTTCTGCACTTTTCTATTCGTTTCAGATGGCGTTATTTGCACATGATTCCCAAAAGAAGATGGGTTCCTGTGCATGCGTGATCTCCCTTTTGTACAGCTTTCCAGAATTTTCATAACTCCCACTCCCTCTAGCCCCCGCCCCGATCCCTAAACCCGTGTTTGATATGGAGCTGAAGAGCGCGCACACGTTTCTCTCCCACGACACTGATTGCCAATAGAAGATGAGTTCGTCCAGCTGCCAATGGTGGGAGCCTGTTCGCGGGGAAAGTGGCGAGCACAGCTTCCGGGAAACCGGAAGTCAGAATGGCAAGGAACTGTTATTAAATCTCAATGCTGCCTTCACTCCGAAACAACAGAAAAAGCCTATTTTTAAACAAAGAGACTCACCTGATTTATAGATCCCGCACAAGCTGCGGTTCTGGCTTGTTGGTCTTGGGTGTGATGTCGCCTCGAGTGGGTGATGTACGTGTGAGAAGTCACACTTGAGCCCTGGAGTTTTGCATTTAATTCTATTTTTGACCCAGAAGGCAAAATTTCGATGAGATCAAGGTCAGATCAAGATACCGAAGCTTCAAGACATACACCAGCAACTTCTTGTCGGCCGTTACTAGACTGAGAAATGGATTCCCTAACTTCAAATGATGCTGATCCTGTTAATGTGGATCTTGCCGAGCGCACGTCCTGTGTGAATTAACCCGAAAGCCTTAAGCTGTCCAAAATGTTGTTTTTACTCACACGGTAATCTGCATGTCCTTGATTAGTGTGATCTGCCTTTAACAATCGCAAACAAATTAGATTAGATTAGATTACATTACAATGTAGAAACAGGACCTTCGGCCCAACAAGTCCACACCGACCCGCCGAAGCGAAACCCACCCATACCCCTACATTTACCCCTTACCTAACACTACGGGCAATTTAGCATGGCCAATTCACCTGACCCTGCACATCTTTTGGACTGTGGGAGGAAACCGGAGCACCCGGAGGAAACCCACGCAGACACGGGGAGAATGTACAAACTCCACACAGTCAGTCGCCTGAGGCGGGAATTGAACCCGGGTCTCAGACGCTGTGAGGCAGCAGTGCTAACCACTGTGCCACCATGCCGCCCACGATGTTTCCACTGTACTAAGGTACATATGACAATCAAACAATCAAATAAAGCCAATCAATCGAACCACACAGACATTTCCTTATTGTTCACACAGCAAAGAAACCGATGTCACAGTTACAAAAGCCTTTCTGCAGGATTGCTGTGAAGATGGATTCTGAACAGCAAACAGGCTGCACCAAAATGTCCTCACACCAATTTACTTGAGGGTAGAGAATCTGTCTTTCCCAACAGCTCAACATCTTTATCGGTTTCTCAGATAAATAATATTTACAGAAAGTTCACAATCAAACTTACTGATTTCCAGCACTTGATGGAACTGGCTCTGCTGATGAGAGCATATCCGCGCTTGCCCCCCCCCCCCCCCCCTCACACTGCTTGCAGGTGGAGGGAAATAACTGAACACTCTGCCGATGGAGTCCAAGCAAAAGGGTTAAACAGCACTGTCCCGTGAACAAGGAGACGGAATGAGAAGGCGATATTCTTGAAACACTTTGGTGCTTAGAAACCCGAGATCAAAGTATAATATTGTTGGATCTGAGCGACTTTCAGTTGGTTTGATGTTGGAAACGTAAGAATGTCACTTATCTAGGGGCATGATCTTCGCTCAGCAGCTTGTGTTAATACTGGCATGTGAGAATGTCTTACTTGAAGTCGCCATCGAGCCTTGGTCGTTTGATTTCACTTTTGCCCGGTCGTCCTATCAGCTATTGATAAATAAAAATGTGTAAATCAGGAAGTTGCTCCCCTTGAAATAACGTTGAATTCTGGAGTAAGAAGTGTCATTTTAGTAGGCATGGCACAGTACCACATGTGGTGAAAGCGAAACAAGTGTTTCAGGATGCTCACCCACACAATCCCGTTCTGAATACATCCACCATCTTGGTTGTTCGCACAGTTCTGCGTGTGAAACTTGAGGAAGTGGGGACGTGAAATGATTGGAAACAGCGCTGAACAGGTTAATGGCAATGGTGTGGTGTATGAGGAATGTCAACAATAAAGGTGATTTGTAAGGTTGGGGCAGTTCTTCTTGGAGAGCAGAAGGCCGACAGCTGGCCTTGTTAAACCTTTCCAAGACATGAGTGGGATAGACAGAGGAAATAAGGAAGGGAGAATGCTCCCCACGCCTGAAAGGATCGAGAACAATTCAGCAGAGTTCTAAAGTCGTTAGCAAAAGAAGAAAAATGTACATGAGGAGAAACGTTTTCACATAGCGAGTGGTTAGTGACTGCCTGAAATTGACAAAGAGGCAGTTTCAATCGAGTTATTTAAAAACTAATTCGATGTTTATGTTCAAAGTGAAAGCGTGCAGAGTTACAGGGAGAAGGCAAGAGAATGATACCAAAAGAGAAACACATTTATCTCTGTAGAGAGCCAGCACAGCTAAGGTGGTTTGTGACACATTTGTGATTCAGAGTGGAATCACAGTACGACCAACAGAATGTAAGGAGTTAGACCACGGTGATGTTGGCAAAGCCGGGGCACATCTCCACAACAGAATATTATCCAGCATGGACATGTCGCAGGGAAAATGGCGCTGTCTGAAAATCCTGCAGTGTGTCCTGCGGATCAGAAACAGCACACTTCACTAGTGAGGCAAAAGCAGGCCTCTGTACCGTGGTCAAAGCCGCGGGATTCAGGTTCCTGTTTGGCAGGCGGGCGTAGGTTCGAATCCCACCGCTACAGCGTGTTAATGTGCTCTGGTCCAAGCCAAGCTAAAAGCAGCGGTATTGGAGAGTTGAATACAGTGTTGGCGAGTGCACACACCCTCAAAGGTGTCTCAGTCCATGCGGTGGTCGCCTCCCACACCGAAAACCGCAGGCTCTACTGCTGTTGTTTCGTTTCACGCGAGTTGAGCTTTCACTGGAACCAAAGAGACTGTTACTTCATCGCTGTCGTGAAACAAAGTCCTGCGGTGACTCTACTCGTCCTCATTTGGTGTCCTGACGAAAGGGAAATGTTTCCAATGAGTTATGATGTTACATGGTCTTAAGTTTCCTTCATTTCTGTCCTGCAGACATTAGAAGAGAAAGGTAATCTAATCGAGATTATCATTGGTGAACTTCACTTTTTATGGCCCATTCTTGTTGTGTTATTTCTTCCTCTCTTTTCAGCACTTTCTGGGAAGTGGTGGTGCACTAAGGCTCCAGTATGTTTTAAAGAGTAGTTTGAAATTGCCCTGCTGTTAGTTGTGAGATTAGTTTATGGCTCATGCCCACGGTCTGTATCACATTCAGCGTTCATGCTTCGCTCTGTCTGAAAAATGCATTTGCTTTGTCAGTTTTGTTTCTGTTCCGTGTTAAATGCTGACTGTTTTGCCATTCGCTCAGTACATTACGAGATAACACGGTTTGTGAGGTAACTTCCAGCAGCAAACATCCTCAACTGAGGATCCAGGAATATTTCATGGAGTATGGTCAGTCGGGGCAAAAGTAAGAAAGTCTTTCGGTTCTGCAGTGTTTCACAATGCTATCTTTCCGGTGAACAGCCGCAGAGAGCGATGGCAAGCCCCGCTAAAAGTAATCCTTTCAAGCCGGTGTAAGTAACACAACGTTATTGGGGCACACAGCGTGGAAACAGAGTCTTTGTGGATCTCGTCCATGCTGACCACATAGCCAAAATTAAACAAGTCCCACTTCCCAGCACTTGGCCCCTATCTCTCTGAACCCTTCCGATCCAGAAACTCCTCCGGTTGCCTTTGA
Organism: Chiloscyllium plagiosum; assembly: GCF_037043375.1. Taxonomy (NCBI): domain Eukaryota; kingdom Metazoa; phylum Chordata; class Chondrichthyes; order Orectolobiformes; family Hemiscylliidae; genus Chiloscyllium; species Chiloscyllium plagiosum. The sequence goes on along the minus strand of NW_028270171.1, from coordinate 66,688,814 downwards.
AACCTTCTGAGTGTACTCGCCTCCTCCGCTTCCTCTGGTAGCCAATTCCATACACGCACACCTGTCTGTGTGGGAAATGCCTGAGGTCCCGTTTAACTTTTAGCCCTCTCACCAGAAACCTACGCTCTCCAGTTTTCAACTCACCCCACCTTGGGTAAAATACTTAAATACTCAGTTTACAAACTTTCCATAAGATCATGCCCCAGCCGCTACGCTGCAGGGCAAATTGACCCAGCCTATTCAGCCTCACGCGACAGTCGATACATTGACAACATTCTTGCAATTTTGTAAGCAATTTCACATGATTTTCTTACTTTTTCGATGATGCCAATTACGCTGGACAACAACGGGCTGTTGGAAATGGAAAGGTGAAGCGGAGAACTGCTGCAAATGACAGTGCTGGGCACCGCTGAACAACAGCAGGCCCTGGCGGGACTTGTCTCTGGTGTGTAGTGGTTATCACATTCGCTTCACACGTGAAAGGTCCCCAGTTTGAAACTGGGCAGAAACAGCCCTGTCCCCAACCGCAGCCTTTTAGATGGACGAGAATCGATCTTTCCTGCTTGGTTTCCCATCAGCAAACATGGCTTTGCGTTTACTAGTGCAAATCCGCTCTCAGGGTGAAAAGTAATGCAATTCCATTTAAGTACTGGGCGAAACGTTGTTATGTGTTTCTCCAACCTGCTTCTGATCATACGCCATCCTGTTTAAGACTGTAGTTACCGCGTTCTGATCCTTCGACGAAAAACATTTGCATTCCTTGCGCAGGCGGCCCGGTTCAAAGCCAAGGAGAAAGGTGATGTGCTGGGTCACAGTGCACCACGGATTCCTAATGTAGCCTCTCTGTCAAAAGTATCCCAAAGTAGTCTCTGAAAGGCCTCATTTGGAAGCTGACTGCCGTTATTCAACGTGCGTGAATTAGCACCAGAAGTCCTGAATCATGTTTTCGCACGTTAGCAGCTCATTCCATCAGCAACAGCAATAACTGAATTTACAATCTCAGATGATCCTCTGGAATTGTGCTGTCATAGCGTCACTAATATTTAGGTATGCACCGAGATCTAAGCCATGTTGGAACTGAGACTGCGGAAATAACAGACAGGCTACAGAATGATATCGCATCCATTTGGTTTTCTTAATGTCACAGAAAAGCAGGAAAATGTAAACAGGGAGGGGGAGGGGAAGAGGCAAGCGGGATAACAAAGTGAGGCAGTAGCAGTTTGGTGAAATTCCTACTTTGTGATTCACTCAACAACAAGAGACGTGAAGGTGACTCAGGTGGGAGAGCTTTTCACATCGAGAACAAAGAGCACTCACGTACAGTTAGCAACTCTTTGACATCTTGTGGGGTGGGAGGGTGGGATAACCACTTTTTGACTTCTGTTAATATGTTCAGAAACTACCTTTTACATTGATGAGAACAGAAACTGCTTCCCTAATAAGCACCATGGAATTTTGCAACTTTAATGAGTCGCTTTCCATCGATTCCCACATTGGTTTCCACCTCAGCTGGCAGCCATGTCGCTCATGTCCTGATGTGGACATTCTGCAGCAAGTTGGATGGATAAGGTGAAAGACAAGGAAATGCTAACTCGTACTGGCACCGAGGTTTGAGCATCCTCACAATGTGATCTGTCCTTGTCGGATTGTCCTGATACCTCGGCTTTTCAGGTGGAGAACATTCTTTGGGACGCTTATTCTGCAAAACAGTCGCAGTAATTGAAACTATGCTGCACGGTATGGTGTGGAACATGGCCTGCTCAGCTTTGTGCATTTTCCCTGTCATCCGGTATATTTCGTGTTCCGTTCTGTTTCGAGCAATGGTCGAAATAATTTACCAAAGCAAGAATCGAAATTCCAGTAATGTCATGAAGCTCATGGTTATTTTATCAAATCATGACAGAACATGCATTCTCACACTCGCATCTACATTTGTAGCTGAAAATAGTGTCAGAAGATAGAGTCAGCTTTCCATTGAGTTTTGTGTGGGTTGATGGGCTATCATTATCTGCTGTGAAATTGATATCAGAGTCGGGCATATCCCAGCTGTTATGCGAGGAGGACAAGGACCGCGAAGTGTTTTCCCTGTGCTTTTTCGTCTGTTGTTTTGCAGGAGCACAATTGAAAATGTATGAAAATAGGCCGCACGCGCGTGCAGGTGTTACCGAGGCCGGTCTCGAAGGGGGCGTCGCTTCCAATCCCACCACTGCCATTTCTGTTGGTCAACAGCAAAGCTGCAGCGTGTTTTAGATTAGATTAGATTAGATTATTTACAGTGTGGAAACAGGCCCTTCGGCCCAACAAGTCCACACCGCCCCGCCGAAGCGCAACCCACCCATACCCCTACATGTACCCCTTACCTAACACTACGGGCAATTTAGCATGGCCAATTCACCTGACCTGCACATCTTTTAGTGCCGGGTTCAAAGCAAAGAAAAAGACCTGGTAGGTTTGCTTGTTGGAAAATTAACGACGGTGTGGGAGAGTGCAGTCTCTCTCAAAGGGGTGAGTTTCTGTGCTGTCATGGTCGTGTTTGCCTCCCACATGTAAAATCACAAGCAGCTTTACTGCCGCTGTTTTTTTTCCAGGCAAGTTGAGTTTTCACTGAAACCGAGGAGAGACTGTTATTTCATTGCTTTTGTGAAACATAGTCCTACCGTGACTCTATCCGCCGTTATTTGGTGTTCTGGCGAATGGGAAAATGATTCCAATGAATTGCGATGTCATATGTTCAAATATTTCTCCCGTTTCCTTCATTTCTGTCCTGGACACAGCGGAATGGAAAGGAAATCTAATCGAGAATCTAATTCGTGAAATTCACTTTTTATTGCCCATTCTTATTGTGTTCTTTCTTTCTCCATTTTCAGCACTTTCTGGGATGTGGCCGTGCACTAAGGCTCCAGGATGTTTGAAACAGTAGAATGGAATAGTCCTGCTGTTCGTTCTGAGATTAGTATATTGCTTATGCCCCTGGTTGTGCCCGCCAGAACCTACCCTAGCCCTTCCTGGCCCTCTCCGTTCTCGGATATCAACTACCCCTCCATCCTCCACCCATTCTCAGGTGGGTGGCCATTTTTTCTGTCAATTTCACTGTCCAGCTTCAGCCCCCCAGGAACCATCATCAACATATCCTCCGCTCATGGACTCGCATCTCGAGCTCACCTCCCCACTTTCCATCACTGTCAGATACTTTGCCAGAGCACAGAGTGTTGCAGCAGACGTGCAACTCAGCGCAGAGCAGGCTGGCCTGCAAAGACCCAACGGCAGTCCCGCACAATTCCTTTATAATTAAGAACACGTGGCTCCCCAAAGATCTCACAACCATGATAGGGCATGTCGCACAACCAACAATACATTTCACACCCTTTAGGCAAGACACAGACACTTTAGTAGAGCTTACACTGATTGGACAGGGCGAGTTTTGTGTGCGCTGTGCTCCCGCATTACTACATCTACTTTTACAAAACAAGGCCCAGGCGCTGCCTCCTCCAACAACAGCCCACTCTTAGCTGACATCCCATAATCACTGTGGGCACAGCAATAGAACCATGCAGAACCGTCATTGGGCGGAACTATTTACGGAACAATACCCGTATCACCCGCAGCAGTATTGGGAATCAAACCAGTTATTGAATCACCTCTGCAACAGGGAATCCTCGGGCCCACAAGCAGCCCATGCAACACTCCCTCCTTAACTATCCCGAAGCGTGGAAGACCATGAAAATGGTGCTTTGTGCAAAACCTTAGGGCTGTCAATGCCAGCGTTGTTCCCTGCTTCCCAGTAGTCTCGGACACAAATGCCCTCCTGATCAGTACCCTGCCTCCTCCTCCTCCTGATATTTTTGTAATCGACCTTTGCTCAGCATCATTCTCCATTGAGTTGTTCCCTGAAACTTTATGTTTTTACATATGGCGGCTGCAAACATACATGGGCCGGATTTCCCTAAGGGTATTCGAGAGCCCCAAATTTGTGCTGCTGCAGTATACCTCACCCTGTCCACCCTTCACCTACCATGCCACAGCACGTTCCTCCAGTATGCGAATGGCCTGCTATTGGCTTTCACCTCCACTACTGCATGAAAGCAGTTTACGGTGGCCTTGCTCTGTAGTCTGGCACAGGATGGGCGTAGGGTGCCTATCAAGAAAATGGAGCTCTGTCAGAAAAATGTCTAATAGCTTTCCTATGGCCTCAGAGCACTGTCCATGGAGCAATTGACTGTCATCACCCAGCTACCTCTACCTGCCACAAACAGGCAGCTGCAAGTGTTTCTGGGGCTGGTATAGAAATGCAGGCCTTGGATTCCTGCCCATTGTGCTATTAATGCACCTCTATGGGAGGCAGCTTCCCGTAGACAGAATGAAGTGAAGATCCAAAATGGAACAGACTTTCACTGAACTGAAGCAACAAATAATTTCCACTCCTGCTCTGGGAGTCCAGATTAATCCCGGACCTTCTGTCTTTATGTAACCAAGTCAGAAGGGTTCGCGTCTGGCATTTTAACACAGCTTCATGGGGATCTCCGTCGCCCTGTTGCGTTTTACTATTGTTTAGTTACCACCGGTTATGAGTGGAATGCCGGCATATTTGTGCGTGTTGGCAGCAGCCACAGTAACAGTGGATAAGGCCACCCCCATTGTGCTAGATCAGCCGTGTATTGTTTTGGTCCCACTGTCGCTCTTCCTGCTGCTTAATTCAGCAGCAATCCAACATTTTACTGCAACTCAGAGAACTGGTCATCATGTCGCTTGGTGATCTAGGTTAACCTTTCCCTACACCGCGCGCTAGCTTTGATACCCGCCACCCTAATTCCGCTCACCTAACATGATTCTGCAGACAACCACAACTTCTTGGACCTGGTTCAGCATTCCTGACAAACGGCTCCTGCCAGAAACATTGATTTTCCTGCTTCTCGGATGCTGTCTTACCTGCTGTGGTTTTCAGCACCATTCTCATCTTGACTCTAATCTCCAGCATCTGCAGTCTTCACTTTCGCCTGGTTCAGCAGGTGTCCTGACCGGTCTGAGAAAACCCGGACCAGATTCTTTTCACCAGCGGCTCTTCTTTCCGGCCATCAGACCAATACACATTAGCAGGACATGCCATCTGCACCCCCTTCACCACTCTCGAATCAGCTGCATTACCAGATGGGGCGTCCACACAGGTGGCAAAGCTCTTTGCTCTCAGCAGAGCCTGCAACCTGGCACTGGGTAGCACAGCCACTATCTACACAAACTCCAGATGTGCCTTTGGAGTCGTTCAGGACTTTGGCACAATATGGAAACAGGGGGGTTTATCGGCTCAGCAGGGAGACGAATCAAACATGCTACACACATTGCCAACATCCGAGAAGCAGTCCTGCTACCCGCCGCTGTCGCTATTATAATATATGATGCCAACAGCTCTGCCACCGACCCCGTCACCTTAGCAAATGCCTCTGCTGATGCAGCCACCCGGGAATCCGCACTACCCCTGGTCAGTTATGCCCTGCAGACCCCCAGGGTGGTGAAACCTGCAGAGTCTCCTGACACTCTCAATGCAGTCCGAGCAGCTCAGCAAGCCGCCACACCAGAAGAGAGGACCGCATGGGCCCACATTGGTGCCGTACAATCACCATCCTTACAGGCTCTTACCCACCTCGATGGCTGCATCATCTACATGAAAGCCCACCTGCACTTACTGGCCCTGGCAGCACACGGAATCGGACACACAGGCAAGATGCTGCCAGCCATTCCTGGTATGCAGCGGGATTCGCTGCAGCTGCCCAAGCCCTGCTGTCACAGTGCCTCATCTGTCTACTGTAAAATGCAGGGAAGCCGATGGCCAAACATGATTATGTACCAGTTCCTGAGGGTCCATTCACGCACCTTCTAACTGACCTTGCCCATATGCCTCAGAAAGAGGAATACAAACATGTCCTAGTTATTGTCAACATGTTTTCAAAATGGGTCGAGTCATTATCCATCAACAAAAAAATGCCACCAGAGTAGTGGTAAAATGTATCCTGCAGGACGTTATTACAAGAGTTTTATATCCCAGGGCGCTTAGAAACATACAGGGGATGGGGCCCATTTCACCGCAAAGTTCATTACTGCTGACTGTTACACCCTCGGGATACGCTGGAGATACCACATTCTGTACCACCCCCCAGTCATCAGGAATGGTGGAGAGAATGAACGGCACCCTCAAAACCACCCTCCCCAAAATCACTCAGGACACAGGACTGGCTTGGCCAGACGGCCGGCCACTGGTGTTTTACACAGTAAGAGGACAGGGAAACTGAATAACGGAAATCATACCCTTTGAAGGGCTAACGGAACGACCAATTCCCACAGCCGCCGGACCGCCAAACTAACCAATGACACAGCGCTGCTCTTAACACAGGAAACTCTCTTGGATTACGTTCAAGCCCTTAGTAAAAGGATCACTTTAAACCATGATTTGTTAAAAGCTGCGGTGTACTGGCCACTCGGGTGTTTCTTTTCTTCCTGCCAGTGGAAATTGAATAACGATTCGCGCAACTTGTGTCCTTCACTGTGTCTCAAACTTGTACACACAGAACTGTGGAAAAAATAAGCACTACCATCGTTAGGCGATAGTGTGGGGGTAAAACAAAAAACAAAACAAATAAAAAGCTGCGGAGTCCACACCACAGCAGGAACTACTTCACCCGTTTAAAGTGGGCACTATGTAACGTGACAGTCCCTGCCAAAAGATTTTCTTTACACTAGATGGAAAGGACCAATCTTGGTCTGTCTCACAATGGTGACAGCTGTCCCGCTCCAAGGGAGATCAGAATGCGACCTAGTGAAAGAGGGCTCCGCCTCCACAGAAGGACAACCAAGCAGAACGGGATACAGCTCCAGACACCACAGAGGGATCCAGCTGCTCCCTGCAACCATTGGGATCACCACTTTTGGTCTGTCCTGCACTTCTCCACTGATCAGTAACAGGGCACACAGAACAGGGCACTTAATCCACCTTGACCCAGGGGTGAACATTTTCCTTGACATGACCCACATGTATGCCCAGAGGGTAAACGAGACCAACTGCTGGGTCTGTGCCCATGTAAGTGAACATTCCCACCGGCGCATTCCCCACAGTGCAGTCCGTTTTAACACCGCAGGGATGGCAGAGTTGTGGCTGAAACTGGACAGGTCCACAGGGACACAATGCTCAGTCTGCTAACCTGACCGGCAATTCATGTGGCTAATAGCTCAGACTCCTGGAAATCTGCAGGTTACTACCTCGAGAAATTCATAGGATGGTCATACGCAGCCCAGAACCTCTCGCATGAACACCCAACCTCGACCATCACTGACACCACCGCACGGGTGTCACGCAGAGGATACATCTGCCTAACGAGAAGCCAGCCATCTGCATGGGTGGCTGGGTGGAGGTGGTGCACTAACTCACTGCTCTTGACACCTGCAGCATTCTGGTCTGTAGCAGAATGCAGCGTCCTAGATTTACTTGGCCACAACATGTCTGCCCACAATTCCATTTTCAATAATATTTAGACATGAACCAAAACCCACCACCTAAGAATATACAATAACACTTATTCTGTCTGCGGCCACAAGGCATACCCGGGCTGGCGTTGTCATGGGCTGACACGTGGTATGTGGTACCACTCATTTATCACTCCCAGTCGCCTCCCTTCCAGAAGCTTATTCCCCACAGAAAACGTGCCCTCACTGCCCGAGACGATATATCCCCCCCCCCCACCCCCGTTTTCGTGTCCACTTACGAAAGCCTGCACCTCGACATAGAGGCATATCAACTGGCCACCACGCTAGAGGAGATAACATGCCACGGCTGAAGTGCTTGCCCAGCTGAATGCAGAGGCTGTCTCCATTCGCACTGTCGCCCTACAAAACAGAATGGCCCTCGACATCTGGCTGGCCAAAACTGGGGCACTTGCACCTTCATTGGCTCAGCCTGCTGTACCTACATCCGTGACCCCAGCGAAAATATAACGGACCTGACACACCACTTTCCACAGGCTGCTGAGGTCCCAAACGAATCGGAGTCCCACTGGGACTTGTGGACCTGGCCAATCTCCTGGCTTAGCTCACGGGGCACTGAACTGCTGGTGGAACTAATATCCCGTATTGTGGTTGTGGGTATCATTATTCTGTTCATGGACCTCTGTATGTGCTGCTGCCAGTTTTGTACAGCACTTTTATCCCTGCTCTCCTCACAAATTAGCTTGTACAAGTTAGCAGGAGAGTGATTCCCCTCCCCTGACACAAATAACGCTTGGCCAGATTCAGATACTGACTACTACCTGCCTGACACCGAACCACCACCACCTGATAGCATACCCGGTCCGGGCTACATTGCACTTTTTCAACATGCTCGTAACAAAAAAAAGGGAGAACTGTGGGAGAAAATCTGCTACACTGTCCACCCACAGCATAACCACATAAAAAACACAGAAGCATGTCGGTGAAACATAGAAATCATGCCTGCCAACACACACAGAACACACCCACAATGCCTCAGTCTTGGTCAAACAGGCGAATATAGAATCCAGATATTCTAAACTACTCCCAGGCTTCTCAAACAGCCTTCACAGTAAGTTCCTAGCCTCGATCATCACTTCAGTCCTAATACCCTAAGAGCAGGCTCATTTCCCATATAAAACGATGGCGCACAAACACAGAGGCAGATTGAGAGACCCCGGAAGACTTTGCTCCCAGGAGGAACACAATGGACAGAACTGATTGCCAGGAGAAGGAACATTTGCACATACTCGTGCAGACAGGAAATACCGTTAAGAATCCTTGAGACGACATTCTCACCTATTCAAGGCGATGGCTGGAATCTCCAGTGCCAATTACAATTGAATTGTTACTGCCAGACACTTGTTAAACTCCATTCAGTTTATTCTTGTTGTACTCTCTTTTCAATTTTCACCACTGTCCTGTTACTGCTTTACAATCATCACCTTTGTTTTGTACCCCTATGAAACCTGCCTGCACCCTCTGCTTGGGGAGAACATTCTGGCCATCTGTGCGGAGAATCAGTTCTGTGTCAGCCTGGTCAATGTCTTTTCCGTGATGTCAATTTGTTTAATCGTATCTGGTCTCTGATCCATTGAGCTGAATTTCTCTGACACCACGTAATCGTGAATTGCTTATGTTTTTACCCTGTTATCAGTCTCCCATGTGGGATCTCAGTGAAACCCATATACAGTACATCATTTTCACTCCCCACTGGCCACTTCGTCAAATCATTTACTTGGCCACAATATGTCTGCCTTCAATTCTATTTTCAATAATATTTAGACAGGAACCCAAACCCACCACCTAAGAACATACAATGACACTTATTTTGTCTGCGGCCATAGATCTGTTAGGCATCACCTCCTCTGACAAAACCATGCTGACTTCTTGATCAAACCTTGCCGGGACAAGTTGCAATTCATTCTTTCTTTCAGAGGTTTCCCCAAACGTTTCCCGACCACTCCTGTGAGACTCACTTGGCTGTATTTCCCTAGTTTGTTTCTATTTGCCTTGTTAAAAAGTGGAACCCCATTAGTAGTCCTGCAGGCCACGACCAATTCCCCTGTGGCCAAAGAAGAAAGTGAAACGTTGGTCAGAACCCCTTAAATTGCTCCTTTGTCTCACAGAGCAACGTGAGATACAACTGCACTCTGAGCTAGGGATTTGTCCACGTTTAAGACTCTCAAAACCTCCAGTATTGTCTCAGCCCCTATATGAAACTGATCAAGAACCTCTCAGTGCATCTTCCTGCATTCTATACAGATGTCTTCCCACAAAAGGACTGTTCGCCAGCTGAATGTGTAAAGTGATTCATCCAGTTATCCTATTTACAACTATACACAACTGTACTGTCACACTAGAGGGAACACATCCACGTATTTTAACTGGAAAACGCTGTGTTTAGCCTTTGCGGCAACAAACCATGTAGCTTTGATACCCAATGGAACATTGCTACAGTGAGAAAGCGTTTGAGCGTTCTCTATCTGATTAGACTTGATGACACCTCCTGCGTGGACTCCAATCCGTTCACATCTGAAATGAGGGATGTTTTTCCCTCTGCTGTTCATCACATCCAGGATAGAACTGCGGCAGAAATTACTATTGTCTTCATTGACCTAAGTAGTTGATGCCGATGGCTCACCTTGTAATGGGAACTATCCACAAGAGAACTTTTCAACAGGAACACAGTTCTCTCTTCTGTGCAAGGGATTATTTCACAAGCGCAGTATCAGGCTTCTACCAGGCCATGTGCAGTCATTCTTCCTCGAACATTCACAGTATCCGACTCTAACTAGAGCAAAACCATGTGGTGCTGGAAAAACTCAGCAGGTCTAGTAGCATCTGAAAAAAGAAATCAGAGTTAACATTTCGAGTCCAGTGACCATTCCTCAGAACTGACGATAGCTTGGAAAATGTTGGTCTATGTGCAAAAGATATAGTGGTGATTGGGGGAGGGTAAGGAGTAAACGATAGGTAGGGATAGAGTTTAAATAGAGAGAAGAACAGTTGGACAAAGGAGTGGATGACGATCTGACTGGCAGGGTGAATAGTTGTTAATGGAGACTGCTATTAGCCAACCATATGTGGTTTGTTATGGAAGATTATGTGACAACAAGGCCTGGCGTGTGGGATAGGGGAATAGGACATGGGAGAGTTCAGGCCCTAAAAAAAAATGAAATTGATATGTAGACTGGAGGGCTGCAGACTCCCCAAATAGAAACTGAGGTGGTGTTCTTCCAGCATGCCTTGAGATTCGCTGGAACTCTTCTTGAAGACAGAACTTGGATGTTCTGCAGTGTGGTCACCCAGTCCAAACTTCGTTTCCCAAGATAGTGGAAGCCACATTGCGAGCAGTGATTGTCGTAGAGTGGAATGCGTGAAGTGCAGTTCGTGTGTTGATTCAACTGGAAGGTCTGTTTGGGCCATTGGAATCAAAGCAGGGAAGATGTCAATGGACAGGTGAGGAGAGAAAAGAAGCAAAAGGTGATATTATTAGAGAAATCATGAGGACAAGAAATCGAACAAAAAAACACTTCACCTGAATGCTCGTCGCATTCATAACATGGTTGAAGAGTTAATGGCACAAATCAACATAAATGAAAATGAGTTAATAGCCATTAGAGAGACACGATTATAGGAAGGCCACGACTGTGAGTTAAATATCCAGGAGTACGAGACTATTTGGAAGGTCAGACAGCAGTGTAAAGAAGGTGGTGCCTCTCTGTTATTCAAGGCCGACATCAGGGCAGTGTGGAGAGACAATATATGTTCTATGGAGAATGAGTTTGAATTAATTTGCGTGGAAAGTAGAAATTCTAAGAAGAACAAGTCACTGATAGGTGCAATCTATAGGCCAGCACATAATAACATCACGCTGGTAAATGCAATAAACAAACAAATAAGCAATGCCTGTAAAAGTGGGTCAGCTTTTATCATTAGGGATTTTAATCTACATGTACCTTGGTCCTCCTTGGTAGGAGGAGTTCGTTGAGAGTACCCGTGATAGTCTTCTTGAACAATATGCAATGGAACCGACGAGGGAGAAAGCAATCCTCGATCTGGTACTGTGTAAAGGAACAGGAATAATTAATGATCTCATAGTTAGGGATCCTCTTGGAACGAGTGATCACAGTATGGCAGAACTTAGAGTTCAGATGGGGAGTGTGAAGAGAAGATCCAATACCAGGGTCCTGTGCATGTACAGGGGCACAACAATAGAACGAGAGTGCACCTGGCTAAAGTAGACTGGAAGCAAAGATTAGAGGGTGGGACAGATATCGAGCAGTGGAGGACTCCCTAAAACGATGATTTTGTAGAAGTGCTCATCAAAAAGTATATTCAAGTGAAAGGGAAGGACTGTAAGAAAAGGGATAATCTGCCCTGTGTGTCTTAGGAAATAAGGGAAGCCATCAAAGTGAAAGAGAAGGCATACCAAGTGACCAAGAAGAGCATGAAATTGGAAGATTGGGATTACTTTAAAGATAAACATGAGGGAAAAATGAACTAGTACAGAATACAAAGATGGATAGCAAAAGCTTTTATAAAAATATAAAACGAAAAAAGAGTGGCCAAAGTAATGATGAGAAGGGACATTGAACAATATGCAATGGAACCGACGAGGGAGAAAGCAATCCTCAATCTGGTACTGTGTAAAGGAACAGGAATAATTAATGACCTCATATTTATGACCGAGGCATTGAACAGGTATTTTGTGTCAGTCTTCACAGTGGAGGATACTAATAACATGTCAGTAAGTGGCAAAGAGACAAATGTAGGTGAGGACCTGGAAACAAACATTATTACGGAAGAGGTAGTGTCAGGCAAGCTAATGGAGCTGAGGATGGACAAGTCTCCTGGCCGTGAGGGAATGCATCTCAGGGTATTAAAGGAGATGGCGGGAGAAATAGCAAGTTCAATTTTCAAATTCACTAGACTGCGTGGCAGTCCCAGCTGACTGGAAAACAGCTAGTGTGACACCACTGTTTAAAAAGGGAGATGGATTAAAGATTGGGAATTATTGATTAGTTAGCTTAATTTTTGCAGTGGGGAAGATGCTTGAGTCTATTATCAAGGAAGAAGTAACGGGGCTTCTCGATAGAAATTGGACAGATGCAATGTAGGTTCATGAAGGTTCAAGCAGTGATGTTATGTTGCAGTGTAAAAGGTGCTGGTGAGGCTATCCTTGGTGTATTGCGTGCATTTTTGGTCCCCTTACTTGAGAACGGATATACTGGCACAGGCCGGAGTGGGGGGTGGCAGTGGAGAGGAGGTTCACTAGGTTGATTCCAGAGTTGAGAAGGTTGGCCTATAAAGACAGACTGCGTAGATTAGGATTATTCTCTTTGGAAATTAGAAGAATGAGCGGGGAATCTTACTTTGAACGGAATAGATTAGGTAGAATTGGAAAGGATGCTTCCACATTGCGGGTGAAATTCTGACAGGAGGGCATAGCCTCAGGATTAGAGGGAGCAGATTTAGGACTGAGTTCAGAAGGACCTTCTTCACCCAGACGGATATTACTATTTGGAAAACCTTGCCCAGTGAAGAACTTGACGCTGGTACAACAAAGGTTTTTATAGCTAAGAGCGATACTTCTTTTGAACAATAAATGAAATAAGAGATAGAGTGAGAGGGCGAGTAAGCGGATTTGAGTCTTTAGAAAGATCATCAATGATGTCATTGAACGGCGTAGCAGGCTTGAAGGGCCGGACAGCCTTCTCCTGCTCGCGTTTTTAGGTTCTATGCATTTATGTGTCACAAAAGCAGCCATGCAGTGTGAAGACTCCATGGGGCGAGTTGGGGGAGGTGTTGGGAGTGAAGGCAGAGTGCAACAGGTTTTCCTGTAGGGAATGGTCCCTGTGGATAGTGGACAAGGACGGGAGAGGGATATATGTGTGATGATGACATCTCGCGAGAGGTGGTGGAAATGTTTTTTTTAATTGGTGATCACTTGAAGCACCACTGTGAATACGTTTGCCAACTTTTATAGGTGCGCCATTGAGAGCATTCTATCTGGATGTATCACTATCTGGTATGGCATCTGTACCATTCAAGATCGGAGACAAAGCGAGTGGTGAACTCGGCCTGGACAATCACAAAGGCCAACCTATTATAAGTTTACATGTTATTTATACATCTATGCTACTGAACACTGCGAACAGCTTGTATTGATCGCAAGACAAAGCTTTTCACTGTGCCTCAGAACATGTGACAATAAATTCAATTCAATTCAATTGTGAAATGTCGACGAGATGGATTTTTGGAGCAGCTTCTGGTGGAGCCAAGTAGGGAATAGGCAATACTGGATTTAGAGTTGTGCAATGAGGCAGACGTGACAAGGGAGCTGAAGAAGAAGGAACCCTTAGGAGGTGGTGATGATAACATGATTAAATTTACCCTGCAATTGGAGAGGGAGAAATAAAATGAGAGGTAACGGTTTTAAAGTTGAATAAAGACAATTACAGAAGCATGAGGGAGGAGCTGGATGAAATTGGTGACGAGAGGAGCCTAGCAAGAAAGCAGGAAAGTGGAAATGCAATGGCAGGAGTGTCTGAGCGTAATTCAGCAGACACATCAGAGACACATCGTGTGGAAAATGAGGCATGGTGCAGGGAAGATGAGGCAGCCATGGCTGACCTAGGAAGTCATCGATAGCATAAAAGCAAAAGAGAAAATGTATAACGTGGCGAAGGGCAGTGAGCAATCAGAGGATTGGAAAACGCACAAACACCTACAAAGGGCAACAACAAAACAAATGGGGAATGAGAAGATTAAATATAAGATAACTAAGAATATAAAGGAAGACTGCAGTTGTTTCTCTATTCATATAAACGCAAAAGAGAGGAAGAAGTCGACAATGGGTTGAGGAACTGAAAAAAGTATTTTATGCCAGTCTTCACAGTGGAAGACATGAGTTATACCCAAACATACAAGAGAATAGGGGAACAGAGGTGAGTCTAGTGTCCATCACTGAGAAGGTGCAAGAAACACTGAATGGCCTGAAGGTGGATAAATCATCTGGATCAGGTGGAGTGCCCGCCAGGTAGACAACTGAAGAAATAGTGGATACGTTAGTGGAGAACTTTCAGGAATCGCTAGAATCAGGAAGGGTACTACAGGACTGAAAAATCACAAATGGGACACCCCATTTTAAAAAGAAACAACACAACAGCTGGCAAATTACAGACCAATCAATCAGCCAAAACTTGGTTGTGGGTAAGGTCTTGCACGGCATTGCGTTGGAAGAAATTTCTGAATATTTGGAAGTGCATGTAAAAATAAGGCAAAGTCAGCATGGTTTCATCAAGCGGAGGCCATGCTTGACAAATCTGTAAGAATTCCGCTTTAAGGAAGTAACGAGGAAGGTAGACCAAGGAGAGCCATTGGATGTTATATATCTGGACTTCATGAAGGCCTTTGATATTTGCCACACAGTAGGATACTGATTAAGATAAGGGCCCATGGTGTCAGAGGCAAGGTGCGCTCGCAGGACAGAAAGCAGTGATTGGGAACGAAAGGATCATTCTCAGGATGGCAGCTGGTGACAAGTGGCGTTCATCAAGGCTGTGTTGGGAGCACAACTTTTCATTTTCTCCATTAGCGATCAAGATAAAGTACCTGAGGGCAATGTGTGTCAATTTGCAGACAATACAAAGGTAGAAGGACAGGTAGCATTGAGGAGGCGGGGATGCTGCAGAAGGATATGGACATGTAGGAAGCGTCGAAAAAAAATTGCAGATGGAGCATAATGTGGAAAAGTGTGAGGTGATGCACTTTTGTAGGAAGAATAAAAATATGGACTATTGTCTAAATGGGGCGAAAGTTCATATGTCTGGTGTGCAAAGATACTTGAGAGTTTTAGCCCAGGATTCTCTCAAGATGAACTTCCAGGTTGAATCTGTAGTTAGGAAGATAAATGCAATGGTGACATTTATTTTTGGAATACTTGAATATACAAGCAAAGATGCACTTCCAAGACTCTATAAGAGTCTGGTCAGACCACATCTGGATTACTGTGTGTTCGTTTGGTCCTCAAATTTCAGGAAGGATGCACGAGTCCTGGGGTGTGTTCAGAGGTGATTCATGATTATGGTCCCAGGAATGAAAAGCTTGACACATGAGGAACGTTTGACGACTCTGGGTCTATACTGGACGAACTCTAGAAGGATGAGAGGAAATCTAATTGGTACTTATAGAATCGTGAATAGCCTGGACACAGTGAATGCTGAGAAGGTGTTTCTATTTTTAGTAGAGACTAAAACTCAAAGGCACAACCTTGGAGAAAAGGGAAGACATTTGACAGCAATAATAAGAGACTCCTATTCAGCCACAAAGTGGTGAATGTGTTGAATTCATTGCCAGATAAGGCTGTGGAAGCTAGGTCTTTGATTATATGTAAGACTGAGATTTGTAGCAACGTGGTTTTCAACGGGATCAAGGGTTATGGGGCGAAAGCATGAGAATTGGGTTTAGAAAGATATTTGCCATGATTTAATGGCAGAGTAGACTCACTGCGCTGAATGGCTTAATTTCTGCTCTATTGTCTTATGGACTTATGCATCGAATGACATCCATCTGCAAGTTCCCCTCCAAGGAACCTGCCAGCCTGACTTGAAGCATTGTCAGTGAAGATCTGATTTAGTGCTGATCCAGACTTGATGGGCCAAACGGTCTCTTTCCGCCCTCCATCTTCTATTTTATCATTCTTCCGAAAAAAAATGATTACTGCAATGACCAGACTTGTGGCCGGTCCTCTGACTCTTCTCTGAACACGCCATTGCTAAAGTTCCAGCATCATTTCCCTGCTCTTGTTTTCACACCTGCGATCAAGAACAGAAAGTATCTCTTAGCCCGCGAGACCACTTGATCCCTTGCCCAATCACCTTCAAAAAATCGTGAAAACCTACTCCAATTTCTCTTTTATTACTGTTAACCACTCAGTGTTCACACTTTTATCATTGTTCCTCGCCAAATTCATTATCACCCACTTCACTGGATGAATTCCTTTCAGCACATTTTCTTGCCTATTGTTTCCAATCTCCCTGCAGTCTATGGCTTTCTTCCTCATGGTTAACTACATAACTAACTGTTACATGATTTGCAAACTGCTAAATGATGGCAATGACAAATAAGTATAAATCATTGACCTACATGATAAAACAATGGAACTCATACAAGCCATGGTTCATAAACTTGCAGAGGACAGCAAAATTGGAGACTGTAAAGAAGGTGATCTAAGATTCCAGAAGGATCTTAATCCAATGTGTCTTTGGGCTGAACAATGTAACATGGAGTTCAACATGTATAAGTGGAAGGTATTGCATTTTGCTACATCAAATAAGAGTAGGGCTTATACAATTAATGATCGGGCGTTGCATCGTGTTGTGGAACACGGAGGCCAGGAATGCAAGTACATAATTCTTTTTAGTTTGCTGCATATATAGACAGAATGGCTAAAAAAAATGTCACCTTGCCTTCGTTGCTCAATCTTTTGAGCGTAGGAGTTGGTACGTTATGTTGAAATTGAATAGGACATTGGGTGATGCCTCTTCTGGAATATTGTGCCCAGTTCTTGTCGCCCAGTAATAGAAAGGAAATTTATTCAACTGGAGTAGGTTTAGAACAGGTATACCAGTGTATGGCTAGTGGGGAAGGTTTGTGTTATAACGAAGGCTGGAGAGGCTGAGAATATTTTCACTCGAGCACTGGAGGTTGAAAGGCGACCTAACATAAATTTATAAATTATTGAAAGTTCGGCTAGAGTTAACTTTTCTCCAAGGAGGGGCACTTCAAGACGAGAGGGCAAATGTTTAAAGTGAAAAGAGGAATTTAAAATAAGACAGGAGAGGTTTTTTTTAAACAAAGGATGGTTTATGTGTGCAATTCACTTCCTGAGGCAATTATGAATGAAAGTACATTTACAATATTTACAGGATATTTGGATCGATAAAGGAATTGGAAACTTTCTGTGGGATTAACAAAAGCTATTCATTCATGCCTAGTACATTATTTATTGCCCAGAGGGCAGTTCAGAATCAACCACAATATTATGGATCTGGAGTAACATGCCAGCCAGACCAGATAGGTATGGCAGTTTCCTTCCCTATCAGGCATTAGTGACTCAGATCTACAATAACTAATTCAACATCAACATTAGACTCTAGGTATTTATTTAAATAAAATTTCAGCATCTGCCATGCCAGGGTGTGAACCCGTGTCCACAGAATTATATCTGGCCATTCATATTAACAATGCAGTAATAATATCACAAGGGCATTATTAACCCACAGCAGTTACAAGAGCCGTCAAATGCGACTTGTTTAGTTTGGCATTATGTTCAGTATGAGCTGGTTGGAGTGAAAGGCATATTTTCATGCTGTGTGAGTCTATGACTTTGACGCTATGAAACTAGCAGCTGGTTTGGATTAACAGCAGGTTGACAGTTTAAATGATCTCCTTCTGGGATATGTAATCTTGCTGGTAACTCTGGAGGTTCTTCTGCTCATTGGCCCCGTCCCACACACCCGGGATTGTTGAATAGTCTGTCTCCAGTTTGACTGAGTAGATGAGTTTCCACTTCAGCATGTAATTGCGCTGGTTTCTCTGTGATATCGGTGTCCTTATATCTATTCAGGATGAACGATTGATTTAAATCATGTCCACGCAGAGGGAAGTCCGGTTGTCCATGTTGTGAATGTGTTTTTATTCTTCCTGATATACCCACAGGGTGTGGATGTCGCTGGTCAGGACAGCATTTGTTGTTCTTCCTGATTCGCTGCTGTCTTGCTGCATGAGAGACATGGATTCTATCCCAGTCTCGTGTGACTGTGTGCACTTTGCACATTCTCTCTTTGCTGTGTGAGTTTCCTCCCACAGTCTGAAAGTGTGCAGGTTACTGGGATCAGCCATGGGAAATGAAGGGGAATGGAATAGTTATGGATTGTGGGTCTGATAGGATGTGCTTCGGAGGGATGGTGTCAACTGTAAGGGCCGAATAGCCTTGACACGGTCGGCATTCTCGGATTAAGGGTCAGCTATGTTGTTCAGGTCCTGGAGTCACAAGTAAGCAGGATTGGATAAAGATGGCAGCATCCTGTGCGCAAGGGCCACGCATGAATGGGATTGCATGAAATTAAAGTCATGTTCTCTGTTCCTGAGTTCAGGCTTCCATTCCAGGTTTTATTCGTCGAACTTTAATTTGGGTGTCCCAGAGAACACCTCTGGGACACCCGGACCAACCAACCCAACCACCCTGTGGCTCAAAACTTCAACTCCCCTTCCCACTCCACCAAGGATATGCAGGATTTGGACTCCTCCATCGCCAGACCACAACAACACGACGGTTGGAGGAAGAGCGCCTCATCTTCCGCCTAGGAACCCTCCAACCACAAGGGATGAACTCAGATTTCACTAGTTTCCTCATTTCCCCTCCCCCCACCTTGTCTCAGTCAAATCCATCGAACTCAGCACCGCCTTCCTAACCTGCAATCTTCTTCCTGACCTCTCCGCCCCCACCCCAGTCTGACCTATCACCCTCACCTTGACCTCTTTCCACCTATCGCATTTCCGACGCCCCTCCCCCAAGTCCCTCCTCCCTACCTTTTATCTTAGCCTGCTGGACACATTTTCCTCATTCCTGAAGAAGGGCTTATGCCCGAAACGTCGATTCTCCTGTTCCCTGCTGCACTTTTCCAGCAACACATTTTCAGCTCTGATCTCCAGCATCTGCAGTCCTCACTTTCTCTTCAAACCTACTGCGAATCCTCTTACAAGGATGCCTTCCTTGAAGAAGCTCTCTTCCTCCCTCTACAAAGATTTCAGTGAGTCCCTCTCACCCTCTCTCGCTCACTCTCTCTCTCGCTCCCTCTCTCTTCCTCGCTCCCTCTCTCTTCCTCGCTCCCTGTCTTGCCCTCTTGCCCTCTCTGGCCCTCTCTCCCTCTTTCGACCACTCTCTCTCTCTCACCCTCTCTCCATCTCTCTTCCTCTCTCCCTCTCTCCCTGTCTTGCCCTCTCGCCCTCTCTGGCCCTCTCTCCCACTCTCGCCCCCTCTCTCCCACTTTCGCCCTCTCTCTCTCGCTCTCACCCTTTCTCTTTCTGTCACCCTCTCTCACTCCTTCGCCCTCTCGGCCTCTCTCCCTCTCTCAGCCTCTCTCCCTCTCTCGCCTTCTCTCCCCCTCTCTCCTTCTCTCGCACTCTCTCCCTCTCTTTCGGCCTCTCTCCCTCTCTCGCCCTCTCTCCCTAGCTCCCTCTCTCACAGTTGCTCGCCCTTTCTCCCTTTCTCGCCCTCTCTCACACTTTCGCCCTCTCTCTCTCTCCCGCTCTCACCATCTTCCCTCTTTCGCCCTCTCGCCCTCTTTCGCCCTCTCTCCCTCTCTCCCTCCTTCACCCTCTCTCTCTCTCCGTAACACCCTCTCTCCCTCTCTTGCTTTCTCTCCGTCTTTCGTAATCTCTCGCTCTCTCGCCCTCTATCCCTCTCTCTCCCTCTCTCTCCCTCTCTCCCTCTCTCACCCTCTTTCCTGCTCTCGCTCTCTCTCCCTCACTCGCCCTTTCTCCCCCATTGCCATCTCTCCCTCTCTCGCACTCTCCCCCTCTTTCACCCTCTCTCCCTCTATCACCCTCTCTCCCTCTCTCGCCCTCTCATCCTCTCTCGCCGTCACTCGCCCTATTTTTCCCTCTCTCCGTCACTCGCCCTCTCACCCTCTCTCCCTCTCTCGCCCTCTCGCGCCCTTTCGCCCTCTCTCGCACACTAACTCTCTCTCGCTCTCTCGCTCTCTATCACCCTCTCTGCCCCTCTCGGCCTCTCTCACTCTCTCGCCCACTCTCCCTCTTTTGCCCTCCCTCCCTCTATCACTCTCACTCCCTCTCTGCCCCACCCCCACTCTCTCGATCTCACTTTCTCACCCAACCCCTTTCTCTCGCCCTCTTTCCCTATTTCCTCCTCTCTCCCTCGCTCTCCCTCTCTCGCCCTCTCACCCTCTCTCCCTCTCTTGCCGTCTCTCACGATCTCTCCCTCTTTCGCACTCACTCCCTATTTCGCCCTCTCTCCCTCTCTCGCCCTCTCGCTCTCTCTCTCTCTCTCTCTGACCCTCTCGCCCACTCTCCCTCTCTCGCTCTCTCTCCCTCTCTCACTCTCTCTCCATCGCCCTCTCTCCCTCTTTCGCCCTCTCGCCCTCTCTCACCCTCTCTCACCCTATCTTCCTTTCTCGCACTCTATCCCTCTCTCCCTCGCTCGCCTTTTCTCACCCTCTTGCCCTCTCTCCCTCTCATTCTCTCTCTCACCCTCTCTCTCTCTTTCGCCCTCTCACCCTCTCCTCCTCTCTCACCCTCTCTCGCCCACATTCTCCCTCTCTCTCCCACTCTCCCTCGCTCTCCCTCTCTCCCTCTTTCTCCCTCTCGCCTGCTCTCCCTCTCTCTCCCTCTCGCCCTCTCTCCCTCTCTCGCCCCCTCTCCCATTCCCACCCTCTCTCTATCTCCCCCACTTTCTCTCTCTCTCTCTCACCCTGTGTCGCCCTTTCGCCCTCTCTCCCTCTCTCGCCCTCTCTTGCACACTACCTCTCTCTCCCTCTCTCGCCCTCTCTCGCACACTAGCTCTCTCTGCCTCTTTCACCGTCTCATCCTCCCTCTCCCTCTCGCTCTCTTTCGACCTCACGCACTGTCTCGCCTTCTCTCTCTCTCGCCCTCTCTCTCCCTCTCTCCCGCTCTCACCCTCCCTAACACTGACTCTCGCCCTCTCTCCCTCTCTCGCCTCTCTCCCTCTCTCGCCGTCCCGCCCTCTCTCACTGTCTCTCCCGCTCTCACCCTTTTCCTGCAATCCCATTCATGCGTGTCCCTTGCGCACGGGATGCTGCCATCTTTATCCAATCCTGCTTACTTGTGACTCCAGGACCTGAACAACATAGCTGACCCTTAATCCGAGAATGCCGACCGTGTCAAGGCTATTCGGCCCTTACAGTCGACACCATCCCTCCGAAGCACATCCTATCAGACCCACAATCCATAACTATTCCATTCCCCTTCATTTCCCATGGCTGATCCCAGTAACCTGCACACTTTCAGACTGTGGGAGGAAACTCACACAGCAAAGAGAGAATGTGCAAAGTGCACACAGTCACACGAGACTGGGATCGAATCCATGTCTCTCATGCAGCAAGACAGCAGCGAATCAGGAAGAACAACAAATGCTGTCCTGACCAGCGACATCCACACCCTGTGGGTATATCAGGAAGAATAAAAACACATTCACAACATGGACAACCGGACTTCCCTCTGCGTGGACATGATTTAAATCAATCGTTCATCCTGAATAGATATAAGGACACCGATATCACAGAGAAACCAGCGCAATTACATGCTGAAGTGGAAACTCATCTACTCAGTCAAACTGGAGACAGACTATTCAACAATCCCGGGTGTGTGGGACGGGGCCAATGAGCAGAAGAACCTCCAGAGTTACCAGCAAGATTACATATCCCAGAAGGAGATCATTTAAACTGTCAACCTGCTGTTAATCCAAACCAGCTGCTAGTTTCATAGCGTCAAAGTCATAGACTCACACAGCATGAAAATATGCCTTTCACTCCAACCAGCTCATACTGAACATAATGCCAAACTAAACAAGTCGCATTTGACGGCTCTTGTAACTGCTGTGGGTTAATAATGCCCTTGTGATATTATTACTGCATTGTTAATATGAATGGCCAGATATAATTCTGTGGACACGGGTTCACACCCTGGCATGGCAGATGCTGAAATTTTATTTAAATAAATACCTAGAGTCTAATGTTGATGTTGAATTAGTTATTGTAGATCTGAGTCACTAATGCCTGATAGGGAAGGAAACTGCCATACCTATCTGGTCTGGCTGGCATGTTACTCCAGATCCATAATATTGTGGTTGATTCTGAACTGCCCTCTGGGCAATAAATAATGTACTAGGCATGAATGAATAGCTTTTGTTAATCCCACAGAAAGTTTCCAATTCCTTTATCGATCCAAATATCCTGTAAATATTGTAAATGTACTTTCATTCATAATTGCCTCAGGAAGTGAATTGCACACATAAACCATCCTTTGTTTAAAAAAACCTCTCCTGTCTTATTTTAAATTCCTCTTTTCATTTAAACATTTGCCCTCTCGTCTTGAAGTGCCCCTCCTTGGAGAAAAGGCAGTTACAGTTAACTCTAGCCGAACTTTCAATAATTTATAAATTTATGTTAGGTCGCCTTTCAACCTCCAGTGCTCGAGTGAAAATATTCTCAGCCTCTCCAGCCTTTGTTATAACACAAACCTTCCCCACTAGCCATACACTGGTATACCTGTTCTAAATTTCTTCCAACGCAATGCCGTGCAAGACCTTACCCACAACTAAGTTTTGGCTGATTGATTGGTCTGTAATTTGCCAGCTGTTGTGTTGTTTCTTTTTAAAATGGGGTGTCCCGTTTGTGATTTTTCAGTCCTGTAGCACCCTTCCTGATTCTAGCGATTCCTGAAAGTTCTCCACTAACGTATCCACTATTTCTTCAGTTGTCTACCTGGCGGGCACTCCCGCTGATCCAGATGATTTATCCACCTTCAGGCCATTCAGTGTTTCTTGCACCTTCTCAGTGATGGACACTAGACTCACCTCTGTTCCCCTATTCTCTTGTATGTTTGGGTATAACTCATGTCTTCCACTGTGAAAACTGGCACAAAATACTTTTTTCAGTTCCTCAACCCATTGTCGACTTCTTCCTCTCTTTTGCGTTTATATGAATAGAGAAACAACTGCAGTCTTCCTTTATATTCTTAGTTATCTTATATTTAATCTTCTCACTCCTCATTTGTTTTGTTGTTGCCCTTTGTAGGTGTTTGTGCGTTTTCCAATCCTCTGATTGCTCACTGCCCTTCGCCACGTTATACATTTTCTCTTTTGCTTTTATGCTATCGATGACTTCCCAGGTCAGCCATGGCTGCCTCATCTTCCCTGCACCATGCCTCATTTTCCACACGATGTGTCTCTGATGTGTCTGCTGAATTACGCTCAGACACTCCTGCCATTGCATTTCCACTTTCCTGCTTTCTTGCTAGGCTCCTCTCCTCACCAATTTCATCCAGCTCCTCCCTCATGCCTCTGTAATTGTCTTTATTCAACTTTAAAACCGTTACCTCTCATTTTATTTCTCCCTCTCCAATTGCAGGATAAATTTAATCATGTTATCATCACTGCCTCCTAAGGGTTCCTTCTTCTTCAGCTCCCTTGTCACGTCTGCCTCATTGCACAACTCTAAATCCAGTATTGCCTATTCCCTACTTGGCTCCACCAGAAGCTGCTCCAAAAATCCATCTCGTCGACATTTCACAATTGAATTGAATTGAATTTATTGTCACATGTTCTGAGGCACAGTGAAAAGCTTTGTCTTGCGATCAATACAAGCAGATCGCAGTGTTAAGTAGCATAGATGTATAAATAACATGTAAACTTATAATAGGTTGGCCTTTGTGATTGTCCAGGCCGAGTTCACCACTCGCTTTGTCTCCGATCTTGAATGGTACAGATGCCATACCAGATAGTGATACATCCAGATAGAATGCTCTCAATGGCGCACCTATAAAAGTTGGCAAACGTATTCACAGTGGTGCTTCAAGTGATCACCAATTAAAATAAACATTTCCACCACCTCTCGCGAGATGTCATCATCACACATATATCCCTCTCCCGTCCTTGTCCACTATCCACAGGGACCATTCCCTACAGGAAACCCTGTTGCACTCTGCCTTCACTCCCAACACCTCCCCCAACTCGCCCCATGGAGTCTTCACACTGCATGGCTGCTTTTGTGACACATAAATGCATAGAACCTAAAAACGCGAGCAGGAGTAGGCTGTCCGGCCCTTCAAGCCTGCTACGCCGTTCAATGACATCATTGATGATCTTTCTAAAGACTCAAATCCGCTTACTCGCCCTCTCACTCTATCTCTTATTTCATTTATTGTTCAAAAGAAGTATCGCTCTTAGCTATAAAAACCTTTGTTGTACCAGCGTCAAGTTCTTCACTGGGCAAGGTTTTCCAAATAGTAATATCCGTCTGGGTGAAGAAGGTCCTTCTGAACTCAGTCCTAAATCTGCTCCCTCTAATCCTGAGGCTATGCCCTCCTGTCAGAATTTCACCCGCAATGTGGAAGCATCCTTTCCAATTCTACCTAATCTATTCCGTTCAAAGTAAGATTCCCCGCTCATTCTTCTAATTTCCAAAGAGAATAATCCTAATCTACGCAGTCTGTCTTTATAGGCCAACCTTCTCAACTCTGGAATCAACCTAGTGAACCTCCTCTCCACTGCCACCCCCCACTCCGGCCTGTGCCAGTATATCCGTTCTCAAGTAAGGGGACCAAAAATGCACACAATACACCAAGGATAGCCTCACCAGCACCTTTTACACTGCAACATAACATCACTGCTTGAACCTTCATGAACCTACATTGCATCTGTCCAATTTCTATCGAGAAGCCCGGTTACTTCTTCCTTAATAATAGACTCAAGCATCCTCCCCATTGCAAAAATTAAGCTAACTAATCAATAATTCCCAATCTTTAATCCATCTCCCTTTTTAAACAGTGGTGTCACACTAGCTGTTTTCCAGTCAGCTGGGACTGCCACGCAGTCTAGTGAATTTGAAAATTGAACTTGCTATTTCTCCCGCCATCTCCTTTAATACCCTGAGATGCATTCCCTCACGGCCAGGAGACTTGTCCATCCTCAGCTCCATTAGCTTGCCTGACACTACCTCTTCCGTAATAATGTTTGTTTCCAGGTCCTCACCTACATTTGTCTCTTTGCCACTTACTGACATGTTATTAGTATCCTCCACTGTGAAGACTGACACAAAATACCTGTTCAATGCCTCGGTCATTTCATCACATCGCATAACTAAATGTCCCTTCTCATCATTACTTTAGCCACTCTTTTTTCGTTTTATATTTTTATAAAAACTTTTGCTATCCATCTTTGTATTCTGTACTAGTTCATTTTTCCCTCATGTTTATCTTTAAAGTAATCCCAATCTTCCAATTTCATGCTCTTCTTGGTCACTTGGTATGCCTTCTCTTTCACTTTGATGGCTTCCCTTATTTCCTAAGACACACAGGGCAGATTATCCCTTTTCTTACAGTCCTTCCCTTTCACTTGAATATACTTTTTGATGAGCACTTCTACAAAATCATCGTTTTAGGGAGTCCTCCACTGCTCGATATCTGTCCCACCCTCTAATCTTTGCTTCCAGTCTACTTTAGCCAGGTGCACTCTCGTTCTATTGTTGTGCCCCTGTACATGCACAGGACCCTGGTATTGGATCTTCTCTTCACACTCCCCATCTGAACTCTAAGTTCTGCCATACTGTGATCACTCGTTCCAAGAGGATCCCTAACTATGAGATCATTAATTATTCCTGTTGTGACTTGTTCTTCTTAGAATTTCTACTTTCCACGCAAATTAATTCAAACTCATTCTCCATAGAACATATATTGTCTCTCCACACAGGCCTGATCTCGGCCTTGAATAACAGAGAGGCACCACCTTCTTTACACTGCTGTCTGACCTTCCAAATAGTCTCGTACTCCTGGATATTTAACTCACAGTCGTGGCCGTCCTATAATCGTGTCTCTCTAATGGCTATTAACTCATTTTCATTTATGTTGATTTGTGCCATTAACTCTTCAACCATGTTATGAATGCGACGAGCATTCAGGTGAAGTGTTTTTTTGTTAGGTTTCTTGTCCTCATGATTTCTCTAATAATATCACCTTTTGATTCTTTTCTCTCCTCACCTGTCCATTGACGTCTTCCCTGCTTTGATTCCAATGGCCCAAACAGACCTTCCAGTTGAATCAACACACGAACTGCACTTCACGCATTCCACTCTACGACAATCACTGCTCGCAATGTGGCTTCCACTATCTTGGGAAACGAAGTTTGGACTGGGTGACCACACTGCAGAACATCCAAGTTCTGTCTTCAAGAAGAGTTCCAGCGAATCTCAAGGCATGCTGGAAGAACACCACCTCAGTTTCTATTTGGGGAGTCTGCAGCCCTCCAGACCACATATCAATATCATTTATTTTAGGGCCTGAACTCTCCCATGTCCTATTCCCCTATCCCACACGCCAGGCCTTGTTGTCACATAACCTTCCATAAGACACCACATATGGTTGGCTACTAGCAGTCTCCATTAACAACTATTCACCCTGCCAGTCAGATCGTCATCCACTCCTTTGTCCAACTGTTCTTCTCTCTATTGAAACTCTATCCCTACCTATCGTTTACTCCTTATCCTCCCCCAACCACCACGATATCTTCTGCACATAGACCCAAGCTATCGTCAGTTCTGAGGAATGGTCACTGGACTCGAAATGTTAACTCTGATTTCTTTTTTCAGATGCTACTAGACCTGCTGAGTTTTTCCAGCACCACATGGTTTTGCTCTAGTTAGAGTCGGATACTGTGAATGTTCGAGGAAGAATGACTGCACATGGCCTGGTAGAAGCCTGATACTGCGCTTGTGAAATAATCCCTTGCACAGAAGAGAGAACTGTGTTCCTGTTGAAAAGTTCTCTTGTGGATAGTTCCCATGACAAGGTGAGCCATCGGCATCAACTACTTAGGTCAATGAAGACAGTAGTAATATCTGCCGCAGTTCTATCCTGGATGTGATGAACAGCAGAGGGAAAAACATCCCTCATTTCAGATGTGAATGGATTGGAGTCCACGCAGGAGGTGTCATCAAGTCTAATCAGATAGAGAACGCTCAAACGCTTTCTCACTGTAGCAATGTTCCATTGGGTATCAAAGCTACATGGTTTGTTGCCGCAAAGGCTAAACACAGCGTTTTCCAGTTAAAATACGTGGACGTGTTCCCTCCAGTGTGACAGTACAGTTGTGTATAGTTGTAAATAGGATAACTGGATGAATCACTTTACACATTCAGTCCTTTTGTGGGAAGACATCTGTATAGAATGCAGGAAGATGCACTGAGAGGTTCTTGATCAGTTTCATATAGGGGCTGAGACAATACTGGAGGTTTTGAGAGTCTTAAACGTGGACAAATCCCCAGCTCAGAGTGCAGTTGTATCTCACGTTGCTCTGTGAGACAAAGGAGCAATTTAAGGGGTTCTGACCAACGTTTCACTTTCTTCTTTGGCCACAGGGGAGTTGGTCGTGGCCTGCAGGACTACTAATGGGGTTCCACTTTTTAACAAGGCAAATAGAAACAAACTAGGGAAATACAGCCAAGTCAGTCTCACAGGAGTGGTCGGGAAACGTTTGGGAAAACCTCTGAAAGAAAGAATTAATTACGACTTGTCCCGGCAAGGTTTGATCAAGAAGTCAGCATGGTTTTGTCAGAGGAGGTGATGCCTAACAGATCTATGGCCGCAGACAAAATAAGTGTCATTGTATGTTCTTAGGTGGTGGGTTTGAGTTCCTGTCTAAATATTATTGAAAATAGAATTGAAGGCAGACATATTGTGGCCAAGTAAATGATTTGACGAAGTGGTCAGTGGGGAGTGAAAATTATGTGCTGTATATGGGTTTCACTGAGATCCCACATGGGAGACTGATAACAGGGTAAAAACATAAGCAATTCACGATTACGTGGTGTCAGAGAAATTCAGCTCAATGGATCAGAGACCAGATACGATTAAACAAATTGACATCACGGAAAAGACATTGACCAGGCTGACACAACTGATTCTCCGCACAGATGGCCAGAATGTTCTCCCCCAAGCAGAGGGTGCAGGCAGGTTTCATAGGGGTACAAAACAAAGGTGATGATTGTAAAGCAGTAACAGGACAGTGGTGAAAATTGAAAAGAGAGTACAACAAGAATAAACTGAATGGAGTTTAACAAGCGTCTGGCAGTAACAATTCAATTGTAATTGGCACTGGAGATTCCAGCCATCGCCTTGAATAGGTGAGAATGTCGTCTCAAGGATTCTTAACGGTATTTCCTGTCTGCACGAGTATGTGCAAATGTTCCTTCTCCTGGCAATCAGTTCTGTCCATTGTGTTCCTCCTGGGAGCAAAGTCTTCCGGGGTCTCTCAATCTGCCTCTGCGTTTGTGCGCCATCGTTTTATATGGGAAATGAGCCGGCTCTTAGGGTATTAGGACTGAAGTGATGATCGTGGCTAGGAACTTACTGTGAAGGCTGTTTGAGAAGCCTGGGAGTAGCTTAGAATATCTGGATTCTATATTCGCCTGTTTGACCAAGACTGAGGCATTGTGGGTGTGTTCTGTGTGTGTTGGCAGGCATGATTTCTATGTTTCACCGACATGCTTCTGTGTTTTTTATGTGGTTATGCTGTGGGTGGACAGTTTGGCAGATTTTCTCCCACAGTTCTCCCTTTTGTTTGTTACGAGCATGTTGAAAAAGTGCAATGTAGCCCGGACCGGGTATGCTATCAGGTGGTGGAGGTTCGGTGTCAGACAGGTAGTAGTCAGTATCTGAATCTGGCCAAGCGTTATTTGTGTCAGGGGAGGGGATCACTCTCCTGCTAACTTGTACAAGCTAATTTGTGAGGAGAGAAGGGGTAAAAGTGCTGTATAAAACTGGCAGCAGCACATACAGAGGCCCATGACCAGAATAATGATACCCACAACCACAATACGGGATATTAGTTCCACCAGCAGTTCAGTGCCCCGTGAGCTAAGCCAGGAGATTGGCCAGGTCCACAAGTCCCAGTGGGACTCCGATTCGTTTGGGACCTCAGCAGCCTGTGGAAAGTGGTGTGTCCGGTCCGTTATATTTTCGCTGGGGTCACGGATGTAGGTACAGCAGGCTGAGCCAATGAAGGTGCAAGTGCCCCAGTTTTGGCCAGCCAGATGTCGAGGGCCATTCTGTTTTGTAGGGCGACAGTGCGAATGGAGACAGCCTCTGCATTCAGCTGGGCAAGCACTTCAGCCGTGGCATGTTATCTTCTCTAGCGTGGTGGCCAGTTGATATGCCTCTATGTCGAGGTGCAGGCTTTCGTGAGTGGCCCCAAAACGGGGGTGGGGGGCGGGATATATCGTCTCGGGCAGTGAGGGCACGTTTTCTGTGGGGAATAAGCTTCTGGAAGGGAGGCGACTGGGAGTGATAAATGAGTGGTACCATATACCACGTGTCAGCCCATGACAATGCCACCCAGGGTATGCCTTGTGGCCGCAGACAGAATAAGTGTTATTGTATATTCTTAGGTGGTGGGTTTTGGTTCATGTCTGAATATTATTGAAAATGGAATTGTGGGCAGACATGTTGTGGCCAAGTAAATCTAGGACGCTGCATTCTGCTACAGACCAGAATGCTGCAGGTGTCAAGAGCAGTGAGTTAGTGCACCACCTCCACCCAGCCACCCATGCAGATGGCTGGCTTCTCGTTAGGCAGATGTATCCTCTGCGTGACACCCGTGCGGTGGTGTCAGTGATGGTCAAGGTTGGGTGTTCATGTGAGAGGTTCTGGGCTGCGTATGACCATCCTATGAATTTCTCGAGGTAGTAAACTGCAGATTTCCAGGAGTCTGAGCTATTAGCCACATGAATTGCCGGTCAGGTTAGCAGACTGAGCATTGTGTCCCTGTGGACCTGTCCAGTTTCAGCCACAACTCTGCCATCCCTGCGGTGTTAAAACGGACTGCACTGTGGGGAATGCGCCGGTGGGAATGTTCACTTACATGGGCACAGACCCAACAGTTGGTCTCGTTTACCCTCTGGGCATACATGTGGGTCATGTCAAGGAAAATGTTCACCCCTGGGTCAAGGTGGATTAAGTGCCCTGTTCTGTGTGCCCTGTTACTGATCAGTGGAGAAGTGCAGGACAGACCAAAAGTGGTGATCCCAATGGCTGCAGGGAGCAGCTGGATCCCTCTGTGGTGTCTGGAGCTGTATCCTGTTCTGCTTGGTTGTCTTTCTGTGGAGGCGGAGCCCTCTTTCACTGGGTCGCATTCTGATCTCCCTTGGAGCGGTACAGCTGTCACCATCGTGAGACAGACCAAGAGTGGTCCTTTCCATCTAGTGTAAAGAAAATCTTATGGCAGGGACTGTCACGTTCCATAGTGCCCACTTTAAACGGGTGAAGTAGTTCCTGCTGTGGTGTGGACTCCGCAGCTTTTTATTTGTTTTGTTTTTTGTTTTACCCCCACACTATCGCCTAACGATGGTCGTGCTTATTTTTTCCCCAGTTCTGTGTGTACAAGTTTGAGACACAGTGAAGGACACAAGTTGCGCGAATCTTTATTCAATTTCCACTGGCAGGAAGAAAAGAAACACCCGAGTGGCCAGTACACCGCAGCTTTTAACAAATCATGGTTTAAAGTGATCCTTTTACTAAGGGCTTGAACGTAATCCAAGAGAGTTTCCTGTGTTAAGAGCAGCGCTGTGTCATTGGTTAGTTTGGCGGTCCGGCGGCTGTGGGAATTGGTCGTTCCGTTAGCCCTTCAAAGGGTATGATTTCCGTTATTCAGTTTCCCTGTCCTCTTACTGTGTAAAACACCAGTGGCCGGCCGTCTGGCCAAGCCAGTCCTGTGTCCTGAGTGATTTTGGGGAGGGTGGTTTTGAGGGTGCCGTTCATTCTCTCCACCATTCCTGATGACTGGGGGGTGGTACAGAATGTGGTATCTCCAGCGTATCCCGAGGGTGTAACAGTCAGCAGTAATGAACTTTGCGGTGAAATGGGCCCCATCCCCTGTATGTTTCTAAGCGCCCTGGGATATAAAACTCTTGTAATAACGTCCTGCAGGATACATTTTACCACTACTCTGGTGGCATTTTTTTGTTGATGGATAATGACTCGACCCATTTTGAAAACATGTTGACAATAACTAGGACATGTTTGTATTCCTCTTTCTGAGGCATATGGGCAAGGTCAGTTAGAAGGTGCGTGAATGGACCCTCAGGAACTGGTACATAATCATGTTTGGCCATCGGCTTCCCTGCATTTTACAGTAGACAGATGAGGCACTGTGACAGCAGGGCTTGGGCAGCTGCAGCGAATCCCGCTGCATACCAGGAATGGCTGGCAGCATCTTGCCTGTGTGTCCGATTCCGTGTGCTGCCAGGGCCAGTAAGTGCAGGTGGGCTTTCAGGTAGATGATGCAGCCATCGAGGTGGGTAAGAGCCTGTAAGGATGGTGATTGCACGGCACCAATGTGGGCCCATGCGGTCCTCTCTTCTGGTGTGGCGGCTTGCTGAGCTGCTCGGACTGCATTGAGAGTGTCAGGAGACTCTGCAGGTTTCACCTCCCTGGGGGTCTGCAGGGCATAACTGACCAGGGGTAGTGTGGATTCCCGGGTGGCTGCATCAGCAGAGGCATTTGCTAAGGTGACAGGGTCGGTGGCAGAGCTGTTGGCATCATATATTATAATAGCGACAGCGGCGGGTAGCAGGACTGCTTCTCGGATGTTGGCAATGTGTGCAGCATGTTTGATTCGTCTCCCTGCTGAGCCGATAAACCCCCCTGTTTCCATATTGTGCCAAAGTCCTGAACGACTCCAAAGGCACATCTGGAGTTTGTGTAGATAGTGGCTGTGCTACCCAGTGCCAGGTTGCAGGCTCTGCTGAGAGCAAAGAGCTTTGCCACCTGTGTGGACGCCCCATCTGGTAATGCAGCTGATTCGAGAGTGGTGAAGGGGGTGCAGATGGCATGTCCTGCTAATGTGTATTGGTCTGATGGCCGGAAAGAAGAGCCGCTGGTGAAAAGAATCTGGTCCGGGTTTTCTCAGACCGGTCAGGACACCTGCTGAACCAGGCGAAAGTGAGGACTGCAGATGCTGGAGATTAGAGTCAAGATGAGAATGGTGCTGAAAACCACAGCAGGTAAGACAGCATCCGAGAAGCAGGAAAATCAATGTTTCTGGCAGGAGCCGTTTGTCAGGAATGCTGAACCAGGTCCAAGAAGTTGTGGTTGTCTGCAGAATCATGTTAGGTGAGCGGAATTAGGGTGGCGGGTATCAAAGCTAGCGCGCGGTGTAGGGAAAGGTTAACCTAGATCACCAAGCGACATGATGACCAGTTCTCTGAGTTGCAGTAAAATGTTGGATTGCTGCTGAATTAAGCAGCAGGAAGAGCGACAGTGGGACCAAAACAATACACGGGTGATCTAGCACAATGGGGGTGGCCTTATCCACTGTTACTGTGGCTGCTGCCAACGCGCACAAACATGCCGGCATTCCACTCATAACCGGTGGTAACTAAACAATAGTAAAACGCAACAGGGCGACGGAGATCCCCATGAAGCTGTGTTAAAATGCCAGACGCGAACCCTTCTGACTTGGTTACATAAAGACAGAAGGTCCGGGATTAATCTGGACTCCCAGAGCAGGAGTGGAAATTATTTGTTGCTTCAGTTCAGTGAAAGTCTGTTGCATTTTGGATCTTCACTTCATTCTGTCTACGGGAAGCTGCCTCCCATAGAGGTGCATTAATAGCACAATGGGCAGGAATCCAAGGCCTGCATTTCTTTACCAGCCCCAGAAACACTCGCAGCTGCCTGTTTGTGGCAGGTAGAGGTAGCTGGGTGATGACAGCCAATTGCTCCATGGACAGTGCTCTGAAGCCATAGGAAAGATATTAGACATTTTGCTGACAGAGCTCCATTTTCTTGATAGGCACCCTATGCCCATCCTGTGCCAGACTACAGAGCAAGGCCACCGTAAACTGCTTTCATGCAGTAGTGGAGGTGAAAGCCAATAGCAGGCCATTCGCATACTGGAGGAACGTGCTGTGGCATGGTAGGTGAAGGGTGGACAGGGTGAGGTATACTGCAGCAGCACAAATTTGGGGCTCTCGAATACCCTTCGGGAAATCCGGCCCATGTATTTTTGCAGCCGCCATATGTAAAAACATAAAGTTTCAGGGAACAACTCAATAGAGAATGATGCTGAGCAAAGGTCGATTACAAAAATAGCAGGAGGAGGAGGAGGCGGGGTACTGATCAGGAGGGCATTTGTGTCCGAGACGACTGGGAAGCAGGGAACAACAATGGCATTGACAGCCCTAAGGTTTTGCACAAAGCACCATTTTCATGGTCTTCCACGCTTCGGGATGGTTAAGGAGGGAATGTTGCATGGGCTGCTTGTGGGCCCGAGGATTCCCTGTTGCAGAGGTGATTCAATAACTGGTTTGATTCCCAATAGTGCCACGGGTGATACGGGTATTGTTGTGTTGATGGCAGGATTGGTCCCTGTCTGAGTGTAACTGTACGTGATTGGGCGGAAAATAGCTGGCCTGCATGGTTCTATTGCTGTGCCCACAGTGATTATGGGATGTCAGCTAAGAGTGGGCTGTTGTTGGAGGCGGCAGCGCCTGGGCCTTGTTTTGTAAAAGTAGATGTAGTAATGCGGGAGCACAGCGCACACAAAACTCGCCCTGTCCAATCAGTGTAAGCTCTACTAAAGGGTCTGTGTCTTGCCTAAAGGGTGTGAAATGTATTGTTGCTTGTGCGACATGCCCTATCATGGTTGTGAGATCTTTGGGGAGCCACGTGTTCTTAATTATAAAGGAATTGTGCGGGACTGCCGTTGGGTCTTTGCAGGCCAGCCTGCTCTGCGCTGAGTTGCACGTCTGCTGCAACACTCTGTGCTCTGGCAAAGTATCTGACAGTGATGGAAAGTGGGGAGGTGAGCTCGAGATGCGAGTCCATGAGCGGAGGATATGTTGATGATGGTTCCTGGGGGGCTGAAGCTGGACAGTGAAATTGACAGAAAAAACGGCCACCCACCTGAGAATGGGTGGAGGATGGAGGGGTAGTTGATATCCGAGAACGGAGAGGGTCAGGAAGGGCTAGGCTAGGTTCTGGCGGGCACAACCAGGGGCATAAGCAATATACTAATCTCAGAACGAACAGCAGGACTATTCCATTCTACTGTTTCAAACATCCTGGAGCCTTAGTGCACGGCCACATCCCAGAAAGTGCTGAAAATGGAGAAAGAAAGAACACAATAAGAATGGGCAATAAAAAGTGAATTTCACGAATTAGATTCTCGATTAGATTTCCTTTCCATTCCGCTGTGTCCAGGACAGAAATGAAGGAAACGGGAGAAATATTTGAACATATGACATCGCAATTCATTGGAATCATTTTCCCATTCGCCAGAACACCAAATAACGGCGGATAGAGTCACGGTAGGACTATGTTTCACAAAAGCAATGAAATAACAGTCTCTCCTCGGTTTCAGTGAAAACTCAACTTGCCTGGAAAAAAAACAGCGGCAGTAAAGCTGCTTGTGATTTTACATGTGGGAGGCAAACACGACCATGACAGCACAGAAACTCACCCCTTTGAGAGAGACTGCACTCTCCCACACCGTCGTTAATTTTCCAACAAGCAAACCTACCAGGTCTTTTTCTTTGCTTTGAACCCGGCACTAAAAGATGTGCAGGTCAGGTGAATTGGCCATGCTAAATTGCCCGTAGTGTTAGGTAAGGGGTACATGTAGGGATATGGGTGGGTTGCGCTTCGGCGGGGCGGTGTGGACTTGTTGGGCCGAAGGGCCTGTTTCCACACTGTAAATAATCTAATCTAATCTAATCTAAAACACGCTGCAGCTTTGCTGTTGACCAACAGAAATGGCAGTGGTGGGATTGGAAGCGACGCCCCCTTCGAGACCGGCCTCGGTAACACCTGCACGCGCGTGCGGCCTATTTTCATACATTTTCAATTGTGCTCCTGCAAAACAACAGACGAAAAAGCACAGGGAAAACATTTTGCGGTCCTTGTCCTCCTCGCATAACAGCTGGGATATGCCCGACTCTGATATCAATTTCACAGCAGATAATGATAGCCCATCAACCCACACAAAACTCAATGGAAAGCTGACTCTATCTTCTGACACTATTTTCAGCTACAAATGTATATGCGAGTGTGAGAATGCATGTTCTGTCATGATTTGATAAAATAACCATGAGCTGCATGACATTACTGGAATTTCGATTCTTGCTTTGGTAAATTATTTCGACCATTGCTCGAAACAGAACGAAACACGAAATATACCGGATGACAGGGAAAATGCCCAAAGCTGAGCAGGCCATGTTCCACACCTTACCGTGCAGCATAGTTTCAGTTACTGCAACTGTTTTGCAGAATAAGCGTCCCCAAGAATGTTCTCCACCTGAAAAGCCGAGGTATCAGGACAATCCGACAAGGACAGATCACATTGTGAGGATGCTCAAACCTCGGTGCCAGTACGAGTTAGCATTTCCTTGTCTTTCACCTTATCCATCCAACTTGCTGCAGAATGTCAACATCAGGACATGAGCGACATCGCTGCCAGCTGAGGTGGAAACCAATGTGGGAATCGATGGAAAGCGACTCATTAAAGTTGCAAAATTCCATGGTGCTTATTAGGGAAGCAGTTTCTGTTCTCATCAATGTAAAAGGTAGTTTCTGAACATATTAACAGAAGTCAAAAAGTGGTTATCCCACCCTCCCACCCCACAAGATGTCAAAGAGTTGCTAACTGTACGTGAGTGCTCTTTGTTCTCGATGTGAAAAGCTCTCCCACCTGAGTCACCTTCACGTCTCTTGTTGAGTGAATCACAAAGTAGGAATTTCACCAAACTGCTACTGCCTCACTTTGTTATCCCGCTTGCCTCTTCCCCTCCCCCTCCCTGTTTACATTTTCCTGCTTTTCTGTGACATTAAGAAAACCAAATGGATGCGATATCATTCTGTAGCCTGTCTGTTATTTCCGCAGTCTCAGTTCCAACATGGCTTAGATCTCGGTGCATACCTCAATATTAGTGACGCTATGACAGCACAATTCCAGAGGATCATCTGAGATGGTAAATTCGGTTATTGCTGTTGCTGATGGAATGAGCTGCTAACGTGCGAAAACATGATTCAGGACTTCTGGTGCTAATTCACGCACGTTGAATAACGGCAGTCAGCTTCCAAATGAGGCCTTTCAGAGACTAGTTTGGGATACTTTTGACAGAGAGGCTACATTAGGAATCCGTGGTGCACCGTGACCCAGCACATCACCTTTCTCCTTGGCTTTGAACCGGGCCGCCTGCGCAAGGAATGCAAATGTTTTTCGTCGAAGGATCAGAACGCGGTAACTACAGTCTTAAACAGGATGGCGTATGATCAGAAGCAGTTTGGAGAAACACATAACAACGTTTCGCCCAGTACTTAAATGGAATTGCATTACTTTTCACCCTGAGAGCGGATTTGCACTAGTAAACGCAAAGCCATGTTTGCTGATGGGAAACCAAGCAGGAAAGATCGATTCTCGTCCATCTAAAAGGCTGCGGTTGGGGACAGGGCTGTTTCTGCCCAGTTTCAAACTGGGGACCTTTCACGTGTGAAGCGAATGTGATAACCACTACACACCAGAGACAAGTCCCGCCAGGGCCTGCTGTTGTTCAGCGGTGCCCAGCACTGTCATTTGCAGCAGTTCTCCGCTTCACCTTTCCATTTCCAACAGCCCGTTGTTGTCCAGCGTAATTGGCATCATCGAAAAAGTAAGAAAATCATGTGAAATTGCTTACAAAATTGCAAGAATGTTGTCAATGTATCGACTGTCGGGTGAGGCTGAATAGGCTGGGTCAATTTGCCCTGCAGCGTAGCGGCTGGGGCATGATCTTATGGAAAGTTTGTAAACTGAGTATTTAAGTATTTTACCCAAGGTGGGGTGAGTTGAAAACTGGAGAGCGTAGGTTTCAGGTGAGAGGGCTAAAAGTTAAACGGGACCTCAGGCATTTCCCACACAGACAGGTGTGCGTGTATGGAATTGGCTACCAGAGGAAGCGGAGGAGGCGAGTGCACTCAGAAGGTTTCAAAGGCAACCGGAGGAGTTTCTGGATCGGAAGGGTTCAGAGAGATAGGGGCCAAGTGCTGGGAAGTGGGACTTGTTTAATTTTGGCTATGTGGTCAGCATGGACGAGATCCACAAAGACTCTGTTTCCACGCTGTGTGCCCCAATAACGTTGTGATACTTACACCGGCTTGAAAGGATTACTTTTAGCGGGGCTTGCCATCGCTCTCTGCGGCTGTTCACCGGAAAGATAGCATTGTGAAACACTGCAGAACCGAAAGACTTTCTTACTTTTGCCCCGACTGACCATACTCCGTGAAATATTCCTGGATCCTCAGTTGAGGATGTTTGCTGCTGGAAGTTACCTCACAAACCGTGTTATCTCGTAATGTACTGAGCGAATGGCAAAACAGTCAGCATTTAACACGGAACAGAAACAAAACTGACAAAGCAAATGCATTTTTCAGACACAGCGAAGCATGAACGCTGAATGTGATACAGACCGTGGGCATGAGCCATAAACTGATCTCACAACTAACAGCAGGGCAATTCCAAACTACTCTTTCAAACATACTGGAGCGTTAGTGCACCACCACTTCCCAGAAAGTGCTGAAAAGAGTGGAAGAAATAACACAAGAATGGGCCATAAAAAGTGAAGTTCACCAATGATAATCTCGATTAGATTACCTTTCCCTTCTAATGTCTGCAGGACAGAAATGAAGGAAACTTAAGACCATGTAACATCGTAACTCATTGGAAACATTTCCCTTTCGTCAGGACACCAAATGAGGACGAGTAGAGTCACCGCAGGACTTTGTTTCACGACAGCGATGAAGTAACAGTCTCTTTGGTTCCAGTGAAAGCTCAACTCGCGTGAAACGAAACAACAGCAGTAGAGCCTGCGGTTTTCGGTGTGGGAGGCGACCACCGCATGGACTGAGACACCTTTGAGGGTGTATGCACTCGCCAACACTGTATTCAACTCTCCAATACCGCTGCTTTTAGCTTGGCTTGGACCAGAGCACATTAACACGCTGCAGCGGTGGGATTCGAACCTACGCCCGCCTGCCAAACAGGAACCTGAAACCCGCGGCTTTGGCCACGGTACAGAGGCCTGCTTTTGCCTCACTAGTGAAGTGTGCTGTTTCTGATCCGCAGGACACACTGCAGGATTTTCAGACAGCGCCATCTTCCCTGCGACATGTCCATGCTGGATAATATTCTGTTGTGTAGATGTGCCCCGGCTTTGCCAACATCACCGTGGTCTAACTCCTTACATTCTGTTGGCCGTACTGTGATTCCACTCTGAATCACAAATGTGTCACAAACCACCTTAGCTGTGCTGGCTCTCTACAGAGATAAATGTGTTTCTCTTTTGGCATCATTCTCTTGCCTTCTCCCTGTAACTCTGCACGCTTTCACTTTGAACATAAACATCGAATTAGTTTTTAAATAACTCGATTGAAACTGCCTCTTTGTCAATTTCAGGCAGTCACTAACCACTCCCGATGTAAAAACGTTTCTCCTCATGTACATTTTTCTTCTTTTACTAATGACTTTAGA
The DNA here is from genome assembly GCF_037043375.1 of Chiloscyllium plagiosum. Taxonomy (NCBI): domain Eukaryota; kingdom Metazoa; phylum Chordata; class Chondrichthyes; order Orectolobiformes; family Hemiscylliidae; genus Chiloscyllium; species Chiloscyllium plagiosum. The sequence continues at coordinate 66,649,984 of NW_028270171.1, read as the reverse complement.
GCTCAGCTGAATTGTTCTCGATCCTTTCAGGCGTGGGGAGCATTCTCCCTTCCTTATTTCCTCTGTCTATCCCACTCATGTCTTGGAAAGGTTTAACAAGGCCAGCTGTCGGCCTTCTGCTCTCCAAGAAGAACTGCCCCAACCTTACAAATCACCTTTAGTGTTGACATTCCTCATACACCACACCATTGCCATTAACCTGTTCAGCGCTGTTTCCAATCATTTCACGTCCCCACTTCCTCAAGTTTCACACCCAGAACTGTGCGAACAACCAAGATGGTGGATGTATTCAGAACGGGATTGTGTGGGTGAGCATCCCGAAACACTTGTTTCGCTTTCACCACATGTGGTACTGTGCCATGCCTACTAAAATGACACTTCTTACTCCAGAATTCAACGTTATTTCAAGGGGAGCAACTTCCTGATTTACACATTTTTATTTATCAATAGCTGATAGGACGACCGGGCAAAAGTGAAATCAAACGACCAAGGCTCGATGGCGACTTCAAGTAAGACATTCTCACATGCCAGTATTAACACAAGCTGCTGAGCGAAGATCATGCCCCTAGATAAGTGACATTCTTACGTTTCCAACATCAAACCAACTGAAAGTCGCTCAGATCCAACAATATTATACTTTGATCTCGGGTTTCTAAGCACCAAAGTGTTTCAAGAATATCGCCTTCTCATTCCGTCTCCTTGTTCACGGGACAGTGCTGTTTAACCCTTTTGCTTGGACTCCATCGGCAGAGTGTTCAGTTATTTCCCTCCACCTGCAAGCAGTGTGAGGGGGGGGGGGGGGGGGGGGGGGGGCAAGCGCGGATATGCTCTCATCAGCAGAGCCAGTTCCATCAAGTGCTGGAAATCAGTAAGTTTGATTGTGAACTTTCTGTAAATATTATTTATCTGAGAAACCGATAAAGATGTTGAGCTGTTGGGAAAGACAGATTCTCTACCCTCAAGTAAATTGGTGTGAGGACATTTTGGTGCAGCCTGTTTGCTGTTCAGAATCCATCTTCACAGCAATCCTGCAGAAAGGCTTTTGTAACTGTGACATCGGTTTCTTTGCTGTGTGAACAATAAGGAAATGTCTGTGTGGTTCGATTGATTGGCTTTATTTGATTGTTTGATTGTCATATGTACCTTAGTACAGTGGAAACATCGTGGGCGGCATGGTGGCACAGTGGTTAGCACTGCTGCCTCACAGCGTCTGAGACCCGGGTTCAATTCCCGCCTCAGGCGACTGACTGTGTGGAGTTTGTACATTCTCCCCGTGTCTGCGTGGGTTTCCTCCGGGTGCTCCGGTTTCCTCCCACAGTCCAAAAGATGTGCAGGGTCAGGTGAATTGGCCATGCTAAATTGCCCGTAGTGTTAGGTAAGGGGTAAATGTAGGGGTATGGGTGGGTTTCGCTTCGGCGGGTCGGTGTGGACTTGTTGGGCCGAAGGTCCTGTTTCTACATTGTAATGTAATCTAATCTAATCTAATTTGTTTGCGATTGTTAAAGGCAGATCACACTAATCAAGGACATGCAGATTACCGTGTGAGTAAAAACAACATTTTGGACAGCTTAAGGCTTTCGGGTTAATTCACACAGGACGTGCGCTCGGCAAGATCCACATTAACAGGATCAGCATCATTTGAAGTTAGGGAATCCATTTCTCAGTCTAGTAACGGCCGACAAGAAGTTGCTGGTGTATGTCTTGAAGCTTCGGTATCTTGATCTGACCTTGATCTCATCGAAATTTTGCCTTCTGGGTCAAAAATAGAATTAAATGCAAAACTCCAGGGCTCAAGTGTGACTTCTCACACGTACATCACCCACTCGAGGCGACATCACACCCAAGACCAACAAGCCAGAACCGCAGCTTGTGCGGGATCTATAAATCAGGTGAGTCTCTTTGTTTAAAAATAGGCTTTTTCTGTTGTTTCGGAGTGAAGGCAGCATTGAGATTTAATAACAGTTCCTTGCCATTCTGACTTCCGGTTTCCCGGAAGCTGTGCTCGCCACTTTCCCCGCGAACAGGCTCCCACCATTGGCAGCTGGACGAACTCATCTTCTATTGGCAATCAGTGTCGTGGGAGAGAAACGTGTGCGCGCTCTTCAGCTCCATATCAAACACGGGTTTAGGGATCGGGGCGGGGGCTAGAGGGAGTGGGAGTTATGAAAATTCTGGAAAGCTGTACAAAAGGGAGATCACGCATGCACAGGAACCCATCTTCTTTTGGGAATCATGTGCAAATAACGCCATCTGAAACGAATAGAAAAGTGCAGAACTGAGGGAAAAAGAGAATCTCTCCCAGTCGTCGGGAACTGTGTGTCCTTCTCGAAGTTACAGCGAGGGCTCTGCTGTCTGAATCAGCATGTTACTGCAGCGAGTCCTGTCGCTCAGGCACACTGCACCTGATATGTATAAGCTTTATCACGTTACCCCAAGCTCAGAGAATAGATTTCACAGCTCACATCATCCCAGAGTGACAGGGAACAGAAGAAAGCGTTTCAGACAATCATCTTTACACCAATGGGAAAAAAATTGATGTCTGCGAGATAGTCTCCACCAGTGCTGTTGTTGTCTGTGTGACAACAACCAGGAAATATTTATCTTGCTTCTTAAAACAGGTGTGAAAATTTGCAGAGCACGCTCCAACTGTGACCCTCTGCTCACAGGATTTGAGCACAAACAAAGGAATGACTCAGTGACAAATTCTGTTGAAATGGATTCTGTGAGGAATTGAAAGCGATGGAATGAAAAGCCCCTTGAGAGCGGGATGCAACATTAACTGTGAAGGGATTGTTTTCCAGACTCGAGGAGAGTGGGCAGTGTTGTTTCCATGGGGCACTATCAGGATAGATAGACTGAATCAGCGCCGAATGTTATTGTAGGGAGCCTTGTCGCCGAGACCCTCTGTTCCTTTTGTACAATGGTACAAAAGTACGGACGTTTTGTGTAGAGGGGACAACTTCAAAATCGTTAATAAGGCAAAATGCACAAATGAGCAAAACAACAAAGCAACCACAGGAACTGGTGTTACGTGACGGGGTAAACCCTCTCTGCTAATGTAAACCAGCAAAGCAGAAAGGATTCATCCCGTGCTGTATTCTGTTAAAATTCAACAGGCAAAGAACTATCCCAAAAATCACTATTTAAAGTTAACATTAACAATTTTATTGTCATTTTTAACATGTGACAGAGAATAATTGACTTTCAACTACTTACTAACTCCTTTCTCTAAACCTTCTGGTCTACAATACCTTCCCTCACCCCGACCCCATTAACATTTACAAAAAAAAATCAAATTTACAAACTAGCTAGTTGTCGAATTTTCTCTTAATATCTTCCTCTGTAGATTTTTTTCTCCAGGTCGGTGTTGATGCTTTTTTTCTATGCTATCTATTTCTCCAGATAGTCACCTCTTGGAGATTTTACGAACATCCTACATCTGTTGGTATTTTAGCTGCTCTCTTTGCTGTTCTTTGCAGCTCTGGGGAACTGTTCAAAACATCTGATATTTGTCTCACAAAACGTCGGATTGTTTCGTTGGTTTTAACATTGTAAAAGTACCAAATTCAAACTTGATTGGGGCACAATTTAAACTGATTGGCAGAATTTGCATTTGATTTTTGTATCCATGTAACACAGCTCTTAGTTGTTTCGACCAAATGTTCTGTTGTTACCTTGTTCTGGACTCCTTGTGCCAGCCAGACATTTCAACACCATTAAAAGTACATTACACCCACTACTTCATAACACTGGCATTTGCCAAGACAGTCTATTTCGCTCAACATCGCTCTCTGTCAATCTCATGTGCCTGAGATTTGAGCAATCTCTGGTCTATGTTAATCAAAACTGCCCTATTCTCATAACCTCAGATTGAACCCGCCCCCGTATGTATGTCTTACAATATTAATTGATTCCTCATTGTATTACTTAAGCACACGTTAAGAAGAAATAAAAATGAGAACAACAGTCACCTGTGTGACTGCGATTTGACCCAATGTTGTTGCAGCCAACCGACTCAGCTGTAAGTGAAATAGCCCACACCTTTCCTGTACCGGTAAAGAGATTGCATAGCATAGTGGTAAATTTTCATGAGTTGAATTAGACCCAGCATCATTACGCAGGACGAAATTTACTGGGATATAAAGACATGATGAAATACACGGGGGTTGGGGGGTGGAATATGGTTAGGAAGGATCTGGTCAGAGTTCCCCTGATACAAAATCATTTGAGACGACGGAAATGAGATTTACTGGGAGAAAAGAAAAGAAGGGATGAAAAGAAAAGGGATTTAATGGGATGGTGGAATAGATGAAGAATCATGCGACACAAATCAGGAATGACTGCGTTATGTCCTAATGGAGCTTTTCCAGCGGATGTAAAATTGGTTAGGGTAAAAAAAGATGGAAATTACCTCGTTCAGGTGATCATATAACCAGAGGTTAGAGCTTCAAAACGAGCGAGGAACGACAAAGAAGTTTGCAGCAGGTACTTCTTATTCTGAGTTTTTGAAATCGGAGATGATTTTTCGGAAAGAAAAAAACATGTTAGAAGGTGATTCCAGCATATTTGACAGGTCACGTGCAGACACACAAGGAGCGAATTTAACAAGGACAGGGATTCTGGGCTGCCTGGATGGGGAGGCAAAAGTGACACACTCACGAATTGTTTAGCGTTCATCAGAAAGAAATTGCATAACACCGGCAACTGAACATGTTAAGTATGAGAAGAGTTGGTGGTGTTGAAAGGTGCAGCAGCTGGTTCGACATGGACTACTACAGATTGTTAATGTACTGAGCTGTTTGTTTTAGCTTTGCATTAAATCGAAGCCGGTTAGCTCAGTCCGCTGGCTAACTGGTTTATGGTATAGAGTGAGAATAACAAAGTGGGATTAATTGTCGCACTCTCTCAGGTTGCCACAAGGATCATCATCTCCTCCGCTCACGTGATCTGTAATACAATGGTGACTCTAGTGAGTAGGAACGGACCTGTCGATGTCAAGCATCATTATCTTTGCCATCTGTTGCCTTGAACATTTGTTCACAATGACCAGGAACGGGACTGAGTCCATTTAATACTCACTGATCTCCTCCCGAAAAATCCGGCGACAAGACTCTTCCTTATTCCTGTTGGAACCCTCTGTTCTGCACAGCAGCAAAACTATTTGTCATGACTTTACCAGATTCACTGACAACATTCAGTCTACCCAAAGAGATAAATCGAACGGTTTAATGAGCTGTGTGACTTTGCAGCAAACAGAATGATATGAAACGAGTTTAACAGCCTATTCAAGAATGTAATCCAGTGCAGTGTCAGAGATTTGAAACAGGTCATCGAGCTAAAATATCACCTCTGTTTCTTAATCCACAGATGGATAATCACTTGGGGAAAATGCGCAGTTTTACTGTTAATAATTCATACCTTTCCCAAAGACAGAACAATCCCATAAATCAGAAACTGGAGTTTTAGAATAGATGCTGCTTTATTCGACATTATTCTTCGACTACGCTTCAGTGTGATGCTCCAATAATTCCTGATCAACGTCAGTAAACCCAGCTTTAGATAAGGATTGAAATTACAACTGCGGCATTTTAACACACTGTTCAGTGCCATGCGCTGATCAGTTGCTCCACTGGAGCCCACCGGCAGCAAGCCTATAAAGTGCCCTACTCGTACCTCTGGGACCTTCTACCCGCGTGTTCTACTTTTGCTGCAGTTCTGGAATTAATGCTAAGGCAGAGGAGGAGGAACTGATATGGACCTGTGACTTTTCGGGCATCATGTTCAGGAAGTGGGACACAGAAAAATGTTGCGCAAAATAGACTTGATTGAAAAGGGAGTTGTGGTCAGGTAGCTGGGAAAGTGATAGATGGATGAAGGTGAGGGAGATGGTGGTAGTTCAGAGGGGGATTGTTGGCCGGGTCCAGAGAGCAGTGCCTAGTTGGAGTCTTTGCACTGGGATACTGTGGGGGGAGGTGAAATGAGGAAGCTATTAAAATACATATTTGTCCTGCGTGGTTGCAGGGTCCGAAGGTGGAATATGGGACGTTCTTCCTCCAGGCATCGGCTGGTAATGCATTGGCGGTGGCTTGTGCTAGAAGCAGCGATTCTCTTCTCCACAGATGCTGTCTAACGTGCTGTGCTTTTCCAGCACTACACTCTCGACTCTGAGCTCCAACACCTGCAGCCCTCACTTTTGCTTATCTTCACAGGGGGTATGTTCGACCTCAGGCACCACCTTGGTAAATCTCCTCTGACCACGCTCCCGTGCAAACATATGCTTCCTGAAGGCTGGCGATCAGAACAGAATAAAGTTATCCAAAGAAAAGCAGAAATATCGGAACAAAATCAGCAGGTCTAGTGCATCTGGAGAGAGATTTTCGAGCCAAACCATCCGCCTTTGGAACGAATGGTATGTGTAGGTGGGGCAAGAACGTGAAGGAAGGTGCACAGGGTCTAAAATGATTGAACTCGATATTGGGTACTGAAGATTGCACGGTGTCTCAGCAGGAAATGACGTGCCGCTCTTCCAACTCGCGCTGTGCTATACGGGATCTCTGCAGCAGACCAAGCTGAAACGGAGGCATGGGAACACAGTGGGCTGTTGCAGTGACAGGAACCTGGAAGCTCACGGTCTTATTTTGCTTGCAGACAGAACGAAGGTGCACACACGTTTGTCACCCGCTCTGTTTTTCTCTCCCCAGTCTGGACGAGATCACATTGTGAGCAGGAAATGCAGTTGCTAAATTGAGTGATGGGCAGATAAATCACTGACACTTACACAATGAGGAGAAACATCATAAACGATCAGCATTGCACCTTCTTGGATTTCGTGGAATGGTGCCATATGGGGAAGTGCTGGAAGTCAAGAAGGATTGGACGATGGCGTACAGAGAGAAAGTTTCCTGCATTGTGCCGGTATTCAGTGGTATGAGCTAGTGGGGAAAGGGCAGAATGTATGTCTTCCTGTGCTACATGCTATAAATAAACAGCTCACTCCGGAGCAGAAGTATTTAATGATTTTCATTCCAACACTGACAGTAGGTACAGCTTGCAGAAGCTACGTGTTGGCACTATCACTGTCACTCTGTCTCCCCGAGAGCAGCAGTATTCCCCCACATTGATTCAGACAGAACAGTTCTTCCTGTGACATGTCCCTTCGAAAATGGAAGGACAGGTGTTAATAACCCGTCCTTGGAACGGAGTATCTGTATTGCTCAATCACAATCACTGAACTGTCCAAACTCCATTTCAAATAACGTTACCCATAGCCTTGTATGTCTTGGCATCACAAATTCACATCCAAATATTTCGGAAAGTTATGGGGATTTCTGCCTCTTCGATCCTTGCCTACACTGTATTCCAGATTTCAACCACCCACTGTTTGAAAACGTTTTTCCACGCCTCTGACCTTAAATCGATGGCCAACCGTGGTCGAAGTCTCCATCAAAGTGTAACATGTACTTCAGTCTATTCTATCCATATCCCTCAGTACTTTTTACATCTTAATCATGCCCCCCTCAATCTCCTCTGCTCTAAGAAAATAACTCTAGTTTGTCCAATCTCTCTTCTTCAGCCCAGACAATATCTTGTCAAATCTCCCCTACATCGTTTCCAGTGCTATCACATCCCTGCTATAATGTAAATTGCATATCTACACACATTGGTCTCGCTTGAGCCGAATGAACAAGTGAAATAAATGATGCGCAATTCGACAAAAAACTGGTGTTTTTTTGAATAAAGTTTCTTTTCCTCAATGCTGCCCTGTGCCCTTTTCCGGAGCCTGATGTTTCAATAATCTCTGGTCCATGTCAGTAAAAGCTGCTACATGAGAATTGATCTCACAACCGCGGTATCCAAATGGATCGACTAGTTTGAAGGTCCCGATGGTGAGACTTGGGCATGGTCACACAGCAACAGTGAGCGCAGCAACACCAACTGAACGGGGTCAATGTGAAAGTGATTGTAAGGGAAATGGGAGGGGGAACTTAAAGGAGGTATGTGTTTGCGGGAGGGAGGGAAGACTCCGAGAAGGGGTGAGTCTGAATCCTGATATATGACTCGCAGAGATGTGTGTGTGAGAGAGGGGTTTGGTGGCAAAGTAATCATAATCTCTGAGAATGTTTTCATATAAAATCAACTAATTTCTCTCTGTGTGTTCTCTGCATGAGTCACAAGGAATAAAATGCAGTGACTCGGATTCGGACGAGCTTACTGCGGCCACAATGCAGAATATTTTATGATTGAAACCATTACTGAGTCATGCAGAGACACGCATTTAAAAACAGCAATAATTACAGTGACAGAGGAGATGTTAGGAACAGTAGCAGATGCACAACAGGAATATTAGGCGAGGGATACCAGACATGTGGGAATTCAGAATTGGCTGAATTTTAAATTGGATATCCTCAGGCGCTGTGGTGGTTCCATCGGACTGCATGTTGAAGACTGAGTTTGATGGATTTCGAGAAACAAAAAGTTTCAGGGGATAGTGCGAGATATTGGTGCAATGTATGTTTCAATAACAATGAGTTTTAAAACTTTTGCTTCACTAACTTACCCACACAAGGAGGTACCCATTGCTGTAGGCAGTAACATAACCCCTGTTCCTCGGACCAGAATCAGGCAAACTTTGTGGCACAGCCGCTAATATCAAACCGGAAGTGGGGGCGGAAATGAGCACGTGAAGCTATTCTATGGCACCAGTGGCATGATTGTTAAAGGTGCGGACATTGAATCATAGAGATGTACAGCATGGAAACAGACTCTTTGGTCCAACCCGTCCATGCCGATCAAATATCCCAACCCAATCTAGTCCCACCTGCCAGCACCCTGCCGATATCCCTCCAAACCCTTCCTATTCATATACTCATCCAAATGCCTTTGAAATGTTGTAAGTTTGCCAGCCTCCACCACTTCCTCTGGCAGCTTATTCCATACTCGCACCACGCTCTGAATGAAAAGGTTACCCCTTAGGTCTCTTTTATATCTTTCCCTTCTCAACCTAAATGTATGCCCTCTAGTTCTGGACTGACCGCCACCAGTAAAAAGACATTGCCTATTTATTCAAGCGTGTGAAATGCTGAGGATGGGAGTACTTCTGGTCAAAGGCGAGGTGGAAGGGCATCTTAGTCTCAATTTATTATATTATTAAGATTCAGCAGCAGCATTAACCAGCACTGAGGATTGGCCGAGGAAGCTTACTGAAGCCTTAAGTGAGAGGCCGATGTATTGAAAGCATTCTAAGAGATTTTCCGTCACAAAACGGTATTTTGTTACTTTGACAGCAAGAACTGATTTTGCTCACATCGTCTCCACATCAGTCTCTTGCTCCAGTAAACACTTCAATCCAGCGTACATTGCTTCCATTCCAACACAGGAACGCGTAGTATTCGCTCTCCACCTGGGATAATCTAAATTGACAATGTCATTCTTTGAATGGAGAAATGCAGCAGGGAGTTGTTAGTGCAGCGGTGATCTATTGGGCTAGTAATCTTTGAAAACTGGAACGTGGCAGCTGCTGTTACTTAAATTAGATGAATAAAATCTGGAAAATGAACCCAATCTCAGGAACAGAGACAATAACTTTAATATGCTGAAAACTCATTCTTTCATGTCCCTTCGAAAGGGAAATCTGCCGACCTGTCAACATGTGACTCCAGACCCACAACAATGTAGTTCACCCATAAATACCCTCTGACTCAATTCAAGGTGAATTAAGAATGAAGAACAAATGGTCTTCAGACCAATGATAACAACTTTTCGTGGGAGAATAAGAATACATGGACAACGGGGGAAATGGGAATCGTGTCTGTGTGGACTCGAATTCAACTGTTTATCAAACTAAGTAGACAAAAGGATTCCCGCAGCGCCAAGAAGTCAGGGCCATGGGGTGACTGCAGGAAGGGATTCAATTACCCACTGAGGTGTAAACTCACTTGCTCAGTCAGAATGCGCACAGGTCATTCACCACTCCCATATGTGAGAAGTGATCACTCCGGGGAACAACTGACAGAGTGAACAGCAAGTTTACAAATAACAGCAGGAGGTCGATTCTGCTGTTATCGCAGCTGTTAACCCCAACCAGCAATGAACCATGTTTGTATGCGTGTTTCCAGTGGAGTTCCACTGTTTTTTTGATGTAGACCAATGATTTAGACTTAGTTGTAGGAGCCATGATTCAGAGGTTTGCTGATGATTCAACAATTGGTCGTGTAGTTGACTGGGACGAAGAATGTCAGAGGCTGCAGGGATGTATCAATAAGACGGAAAGGAAAAATAGCGAATTGCATTGAATTCAAACCAATGTGTGTTAACAAAATTGGGGAGAAGAAACAATAGCAATGAGTATTCTGTGTGGTGTAGACAGACAAAGAGATCTTGGAGTGGACATTCATGATCGCTGAAGATCAATGGACAGGGGTATCAGTTGGACGGAAGTGCTGTAGATGCTGGAGATCAGAAACAAGAGTTGAGTGGTGCTGAAGAAGCACAGCAGGCCAGGCAGCATCCGAGTTGCAGACAAAAAAATGACGTTTTGGGCAAAAGGCCTTCATCAGGCTTGGAGCCTCGAGGTTGGGAGATAAATGGGTGGGGTGGGGTTTGGGAGAATTTAGCTGAGACAGCAATAGGTGGATGGAGGTGGGGATAAGAGTGTTAATTCGGAGGAGAGGTTGGAATTGCCAAGGTGGGAAGGAAGATAGACAGGTGGGACAATTCAGTAGGACGGTGCCAAGCTGGAAGGTTGGAACTAGGGTAAGGTGGGAGGTGAGGGGAAATGAGGAAACAGGTGAAATCCACATTGATGCCATGGGGTTAAGTGCCATGAGGCAGAAGATGAGACGTTCTTTCTCTAGGCGTCAGGTGGTGAGGGAGTGGTGGTGGAGGAGGCCAAGGACCAGCATGTCCTCGGGAAAGTGGCGGGGGGAGTTGAAGTGTTCGGTCACGGGGCGTTGGGGTTGATTGTTGCCGGTGTCCTGGAGATGTTCTCTGAAGTGCTCTCCGAGAAGGTGTCCGGTGGCCCCACTGTAGAGGAAACTGCATCGGGAGCAACGGATGCAATAATTGGCATGTGTGGAAGTGCAGGTGAATCTTTGCTGGATGTGGAAAGCTTCTTTGGTGCAGTGGGCGGAGGTGGGGGTGTGTGGGCGCAGGTTTTACAATTCTTGTGGTGGCAGAGGAAGGTGCCAGAAGGGGACCGTGGGTCATTGGAGGGCGGGGACTTGACTGGGTAGTCATGGAGGGAATGGTCTTTGCGGAAAGTGGATAGGGGTAGGGAGTGAAAAATATCCCTGGAGGTCAGTGTTACTGATATTTTTTAGAAACCCACTGACTCCCACAGCTATCTGGATTTCAACTCCTCCCGCCGCACCTCCTGCACCAATGTTATCTTGTGTTCCCAACTCCTGCGCCTCTGCTGCATCTGCTCCAAGAGGACCAGTTCCACAACAGAACACAACAGATGGCCCTTTTCTGTAAAGACTGGAGCTTCCCCTCCCATGTGATTGAAGATGCCCTCTAACGCATCTCTTCTAAGTCCTGCACGTCCATCCATGAACCCCATATCTCGAAACACAACAGGGACAGATCAAGGACAGAGTAAGGTCCTCAACTTCCATTCCACCCACCCCCACAAAAATCACATCATCCGCCGACATTTTCGCTACTTCAAAATTGACCCCACCACCAGGGATATATTTCCCTCCCCAAACCCATTCGTTTTCCTCAAAGACCTTTCCCTCCGCGACTACCTAGTCATGTCCATTCCCTCCCACCACCTTCTTCTGCCACCGCAGGAATTGCAAAACCTGCACCCACATCGTACCCCTCACCTCTGTCCAAGGCTCCAGTGGAGCCTTCTACTTCCATCAAAAGTTCACCTACACTTCCACAGATGTCATTTGTTGTATCTGCTGTTCCAGATGCGGTCACCTCTAAATTGGGGAGACCGGATTTCTTCTGACAGAGCACTTCAGATAACATCTCCAGGATACCTGCAAGAATCAACTCCACTGCCCTATGGCCAAACATTTCAACTTCGCCTTCCACTTTCCTGAGGACATGGAGGTCCTGAGCCACCTCCATCGCCACTCACTCACTACCCAATGCCTGAAGGAAGAACGCCTCATCTTCTTCTTCGGGACCCTTGAACACCATGGCATCAATGTTGACTTCATCAATTTCCTCATTCCTACTCCTCATCTTACCCTGGTTCTAACCTTCCAGCTCAGCACCGTCCTCCTGACCTGTCCCACCTGTGTATTTTCATTCCCACCTATCAATTCCACCTTCCTCGCTGACATATCACTGTCAACCCCCACCTCTATCCACCTACTGCGCTCTCAGCGACCTTCTCCCCAGACCCACGACCACCCATTTATCTCTCCACCCCATAGGCTACCTGTCTCATTCCTGATGAAGGGCTTTTGCCTGATACGTTGATTTTTTTCAGATGCTGACGGACTTGCTGTGCTTCTCCAGCACCACTTTCATCTTGAGGGGAATAAGTTGATTGAGAGGGATTTTGGATTTTTCTGTTGTTGACCACAGACTGCTGCAGCTAGTAGAGCTTTAGCAAACACAAGTTTAGGGAATAGCTAAACGTCTGAGGACAAGTCTGGTCACTGCATTAATCAACAATTATTAAGTTTTTAGATTAAAGATGGCGGGCTGAAGTATGCAACTTTTCCCATCAAGACTGATTCACCACTCAATGAGTTTATCGTTGATTCCTTTCAAAGTCAGGTTGCTATTGGCCTTGGAGGGAAACTTGCAAATGGTGGCGTTTCGTTGCATGTTCCAACTTTGTCTTGTTAGTCAGTACAGCTGTTCAGCTTTGAAGGTTCGGTCAAAAATTCTCGGATGACTTACTCCAGTGCATCGTGTAGTTGGTGCACTCTGCTGCTAATGTGCCTTAACGGTGAAGGGAATAAATATTCAGGTATGGAATCGGGTACAATCAAGTGACTGCATTGTCGTGGATGGTGTCCAGTTCCATAAGTGTTGTTGAAGTCACACCCATCTCGGCAAATGGAGAGAGTTCTGTTCCACATCTCATTTGTACCTTGCAAACGATGTAGGATTCACGGAGCAATGAGTTGAGTTTACAATCCGAAACTGTCTACCAACGGACATATTTTTGTTGTGAAAGTGTTTATATAGCCGGTCTCAATCCATTTTTCCCAAATTCTAGCTCCTTGGACGATTACACAGGGGAATTAGGTTACAGTAAAGCCATTGAATGTCAATGGAATATGATAAGATTAGATTACATTAGATTACATTAGATTAGATTACATTACAGTGTGGAAACAGGCCCTTAGGCCCAACAAGTCCACACCGACCCGCCGAAGCGAAACCCACCCATACCCCTACATTTACCCCTTACCTAACACTACGGGCAATTTAGCATGGCCAATTCACCTGACCCTGCACATCTTTTGGACTGTGGGAGGAAACCGGAGCACCCGGAGGAAACCCACGCAGACACGGGAAGAACGTGCAAACTCCACACAGTCAGTCGCCTGAGGCGGGAATTGAACCCGGGTCTCAGGCGCTGTGAGGCAGCAGTGCTAACCACTGTGCCACCGTGCCGCCATAAGGTTCTCATTTGTCAGATTTATAATTACTCTATTTCGTTCTTGTGTGGACCAATCTGATTCCAATCGCTAGCTGATTTCAAGTTCCAGTTCTCGGCTGTGCTTGAAAATTCAACCGTTGCCTCACATAAATTTCTCCACCTGCCTTAATAATATGTAAGGACGCTATAAGGGACAGCAGAGGTTTACAAACATGGTGCCAACCCTGTATAAAATGGAGCTCTATGATCACATAATAACAATTATAAACGTTCAATATTCGTGGGATCTTGACAGGGTAGATACGGTCAGGTGATTTGCCCTCTGGTATGAAGAAAGCACCAGAGCACATGAACTCAGAATTCGATATTGCCTATTTAATTCAGAAATGAGGAGGAATTACTTTGCTCAGGGCCCAGTGATTCTGTGGAACTCTTTCCTGAAACTGTTGTTGAGGCTGATTTGCAGGTCCCGATGGTGGGGCTGGGGCACGTTTACCCAGCAACAATGACCGCAGCCACACAGACTGATCGGTATCAATGTGAGAGTCTGTATTAGATTCTGCAATGCCTTAGTGAAATAGGAAATGACTCCACAAACACATGATGAAAGAGCAGTGCTCCGAAAGCTAGTGCTTCAATTAAACCTGTAAGACCATAACCTGGTGTTGGGTGATATTTAACTTTGTACTCCATAGTTCAACGCAGGCATCTCTAAATTAATGAAATGGGGGCGTGGGACGGAAAATTCGGTTAGTGGTCGGAGGAGGAAAGAAATCTCTGAGAACGGGTGGATTTGAATTCTGACATATGAAACACAGAGATGTGACCGAGCAGAGCTTGAAGGAAAAAATAATCACCTTGGAGAAAATCACCATGTTAAAACAACTGATTCCTTTGTGTTTCACAAAAGACTGGGACACATAGAGCAATTACTGTCGTGACTCGGATTCAAGCCGAGATTGCTGCGGCCACAACACAGAGTACTAACCACTATACGATCACGGCACCCCACTGACGGACCCACTAACCCCTAGCAATAAATGTATCATTAGAAATGCTAGGCAGAGCACCAAATGCAAAATATCGGTGCTTAGCGAACAGTGGCAGATATATGGGAACTCAGAATGGGCTAACCGTTTAACAGAGGCTGTGGTGATTCCATCGTTCATGTGCTGAAGGCTGAGATAAATAGATTTCTCAAAAACATTAAAGACTCCGGGGACAGTGCCGTTTTTGTTTCCTGCACAACCACCAATATCATTTATTGTATCCATTGCTCCCGATGCGGTCTCCTCTACATTGGGCAGACTGGACGCTTCCTTTAGGGAACATCTCTGGGACACCCGCACCAATCAACCACACCGCCCTGTGGCCCAACATTTCAACTCCCCCTCCCACTCTGCCGAGGATATGGAGGTCCTGGGCCTCCTTCACCGCCGCTCCCTCACCACCACACGCCTGGAGGAAGAACGCCTCATCTTCGGCTCGGAACACTTCAACCACAGGGCATCAATGTGGACTTCAACAGTTTCCGCATCTCCCCTTCCCCCACACCACCCCAGTTCCAAACTTCCAGCTCAGCACTGTCGCCCTGACTTGTCCTACCTGCCTATCTCCTTTTCCACCTATCCACTCCACCCTCTCCTCCCTGACCTATCACCTTCATCCCCTCCCCCACTCAACTATTGTACTCTATGCTACTTTCTGCCCACACCCACCCTCCTCTCACTTATCTCTCCACCGTTCAGGCTCTCTGCCTTTATTCCTGATGAAGAGCTTTTGCCCGAAACGTCGATTTTACTGCTACTCGGATGCTGCCTGAACTGCTGTGCTCTTCCAGCACCACTGATCCAGAATCTGGTTTCCAGCATCTGCAGTCATTGTTTTTACCAAGCTTTTGTTGAAAGTATGCTTCAATAGCAATGCAGTTTAACATCGGCTACTTCACGAGTTTCCCCCACAAGGCAGTAACCTCTGCTGCCACATAGTCCCAGTTCCTAGCCCCAGAATCAGAGGAACTGGGTGGCGCAGTCGCGAAGATCCAACTGGAAATCGAGATGGGAATGAGGTCGCAGAGATACTCGAGGGCTCAAGTGACACAACCGGAGAATGCACGGTATTTCTATGATGGTTTAGAGGCGCAAGCAATTCCGAGGTTGGGAGTGCTCCTGGTCAAAGGCGGGGCAGAAGGGAAAATGTGTTCCCGTTTATAATAACAGCAATCTACAGAGCATCTTGCTGAGACAGCTGAGTGCCACAACTGGAGCGTGGGCAGCTGGTTTGAAGTTTAATTTTGCCTCACTATCACCCAGTTCCCTGGAATGAATTGCTTTCACCATTTTTATTTCCAATTGTTTGATATCCCCCTGCAGTCTGCGGCCTTCTTCCTCATGGTTAATTGCATGACTAACTTTGTATGGTCTGCACACTGCTAAATCACGGCCACTACAAGTAAATATGAATCATTGATCTATATGAGAAAACAGTGGGACTCACTGCAGGCATGCTTCGTAGGTTTGCAGGCGACACCAGAATTGTAGACAGTGAGGAAGATTATCTAAGTTTCAAAAGGATCTTAATCCAATGAGTCGTTGGACTTAAAAATGTAACATGGAGTTCAATCTGGATAAATTGCAGGTATTTTGGTACAACAAAAAGAATATGGCTTTGCGTATGTTGGAGAACACGGAAGCTCGGTGTGCAGGTACATAATTCCTTGTAGTTTGCATTACCTACAGACAAGGTGTTCAAAGGTATTTGACACACTTCCCTTCATTGCTCAGTCCTTTGTGTATAGTAGTTGGGACGTTATGTTGACATTTTGCACGACATTGATGAGGCCTCTTCTGGAATATTATGTCCAGTTCCGGTCGCCCAGTTGTAGGAATGATATTATTCAGCTGGAGCAGGTTCAGAAAAGGTATACACGCATGTTGCTGTGTGTTGCAGGTTTGAGTTATAATGAAAGGCTGGATAGGCTGAGACTATTTTCAGATTCGAGATCGGGGTGCTGGAAAACCACATCAGGTAAGACAGAATCCGAGGAGCAGGAGAATCATTTTTTTTTCGCGCAAGTGTCGTTCATCAGGCTCTTCCCCGAAACGTCGATTCTCCTGCTCCTCAGATACTGCCTGACCTGCTGTGCTTTCCCAGCACAACACTCTCGACTCTGATCTCTCATTTGCAGTTCTCACTTTCTCCGAGTTGAGAGTGTTTTCACTCTAGGTTAGGAGTTTGAGCGGCGACCTGACAGAAGTTTATGAATTATTGAGAGGTAAGTTAGAGTTAACGATAGCTGCCTTTTCCCAGGATGGGGATTTCAAGGCGAGAGGGCATATGTTTAAGATGAAAAGAGAGATTTTTTTAAAAAAAGACGTGAGGCTTTTTTTTAGGCAAGGTGTTTTATGTGTGCAATTAACTTGCTGAGGAAGTGATGGATGAGGGTATGTTTGCAACATTTAAAGGACAATTGATTCCAAACATGAATGGGAAAGTGGGATTTTTAAAATAAATTTATTCATGCCTAGTACATCAGTTATTTCCCAGAGGACATTTAAGAGTCAACCACGATATTATCCATCTGGAGTCTCCTGTGAGACAGTTGAATATGACAGATGGATATGACAGTTTGCTTCCCGAACTGGCATGAGTGAATCAGATGGGAGTTTCCACACAACTGATTCAGGTCATCACGAGACTCTTCAATTCCAGGTGCGTATTGAATTCAAACTCCACTATCTGTCATACCAGGACCTGAACCCTTTGTCCCCAAAATATTACCAGGTTTTTTTGGATTAACAACACAGTAATAAAACTACAAGGGCATTATAACCACTCAACGGGTACAGGAGGAGGCAGATGGGACAAGGTTAGTTTGGCAGTATGTTCAGCATGGATTGGTTGGACTGACGGGCCTGTTTTCATGCTGTATGACTCTACGATATGGAGCAAATAGCTGGTTGGGATTAACAGCAGCATTGACAGCATTACCGAACACCTGATGGGATATGTAATCCTGCTGGAGTCTCCGGAGGTTGTTTTGCTCAGTGATCCCTTCTCACACACGGGACTGGTGAGCGGTCTCTCCCCAGTGTTACTGATGAAATGAGTTTCCATTTCTGTGGTTAATTGAATCCCTTCCAGCAGTTCCCACATTGCCCTGCTTTCTCTGTGGTATCGGCGTCCTTTTTTCTACCCAGGGTGAACGATCCTTTCAAATTGTGTCCACACAGATACAAATCCTGTTTTCCATGTTGTGAATGTGTTTTCATTTTTTCTCATTCACCCACAGGGTGTGAGTATGACTGGTCAGGACAACATTTATTCTTCGCCCCTCGTTCGTTGCTGTCTGGCTGCACCAAAAACCCGGGTGCCATCCCAGCCTCGGGTGTCTGTCTGTGGGCACTCTGCACATTCTCTGTGTGTTTGTGTTTTTATTTTTCCCTCTGACCTAAGATGTGCCAGTTACAGGGATCAAAAATGGAAAATGTAGGCTTATGGGATAGGGAATACCGTGGGGTCTGGTGGGATGCGCTTCGGATCCAGTGTGGACTGGAAGGGCCGTCTAGACTGCTTCCCACACAGTGGAGATTCTTGGATTAAGGGTCAGCTCATGTTTTTTTCTGGTCCTGGAGTCTCTCGTAGGCAGGACTGGGTGAAGACGGGAGAATCCCCTGCATAAGAGACATGAATGAATGGGATTGCAGGAAATTAAAGTCATGATCTCTGTTCCTGAGGTCAGGCTTGCATTTCAGGTTTTATTCGTCGAACTTAAACATCACCCTTTCCGTGTTCCAGTCGCCAACGATGACAAGTTTAAAATATCACCCCAACACCACATTCTCCGGTTGAAGTCTTGACTGTGAGGAAGAAACTGATACTGAGCTGATGAGAGCAAATGTAGCTGCCACCGCCAGTGTCGGAAACACAGATCCAAATAGCAAAATCATCTTTTAAACCCACCACTGCAAAGTTAAGGGCTCAACACGCTCCACTTGTGCCACTCAGCTGTCTTAGAAAGATGCACCGGAAATCGCTATGGTAGTATAAACGGGGACAACCATTCCCTTGAGCAGGACCACACTCAATCTCGGAATTTCTTGCGCCTCTGTACCATCACAGATGGACAGGACGCTCACCTGTTGCATCACTGGAGCCAGAGAGTAACTCTGCGCACTCATTCCCATCCCCATTTCCGGTCGGATCTGGGCGGCTGTGCCGATGTTAAGCTAAAATGCTATTGAAGCATACATTTCAACAAAATCCTGTACTGTCCCCCGAGACTTTGATGTTTTGTCGAAATCGATCATTCTCAGTTTTCAACATTCTCATTCAAGGGATCTCCAAAGCCTCTGAGGACATCGAACTGAAAGATTCAGCTCATTCTCAGTTCCCACATGTCTGTCACTGTTTGCTGAGTACTGATACTGTACATTTGCTGTTCTTCCGAACATTTCCTCTGCTAGTATACTTATTGCTGCATGCAAGCATCCTGTTCTGTGGTTACTGTGATCGTGGTTGTCGGTATTTTGCACTGTGACCACAGCAACCTCGATTTGAAACCAAATCACGGCACTAAGCTTTTTCTCCGTTGTCCTTTTTGTGACACATGATAAGAAATTAATTGTTTTACCTTCAAATTCCGCTTTCTTATATCTCTGCGTTTTATATATCAGGATTCAAACAGTCCCGTTGTCGGAGATTCCTCTCCTTCCCACGATCATTAAACCTCCTTTCCATCCCTCCTCCCATTTCTCTGAGGCAATGCACAATCTATCACTCTCTTTCACGTTCATCCTGTTCTGTCTGTGCTGCTGCTGCGGTCACTGTTGTTGCGTGAAGGTGCCCCAATCCCACCAGCGGGACGCCCAAACAAGTCGATCCATTTGGATACCGCGGTTGTGAAATCAATCCCCATTTGGCAGCTTATGCTGACATAGGCCAGAGACAATTGGAGGCTCAGGCTCATGAAAAGGACGCAGGGCAGTTTTGGGGAAAAGATCTTTTATTCAAAAAGATCATCTTTTGTGGTTTCTGCGATGTTCTCGTGTCAATTTCATAGTACTGATAATCCAGAGACCGAGGTAATAGTCTGGGTACTCGGGCTTGAATCCCATCATGCTAAGATTTTAAAATTTGATTTATTAAACATGTGCAATGAAGAATCTATTGACTAGTATAGATCCATTCACAATTGTTGAAAAAAAATCTGTTTCAAAGATGGCATTTTGTGATGGAATCGGCTATCCTTTCTTGATCTGGCCTGCATGTGATTTCAGACTCATAGCAGTCTGCCTAGCCAGAATCGCCCTCATACTAATACAGAAATTTTAAAACAAATGCTCATTAGGTTCAAGCGAAAGTGTTGTGTGCAGTTTTGCCAATCACATTATCGCAGGCATGTGATCACACTGAGAAAATTGCAGGAGATATTTACCGGGATACTGTTTGGGCTGAAGAGTTTCAGTTGTGAAGAAAGACAGGACAGAGTGGACTGTTTGTCGCAGTGCAAAGGAGATAGAGAGAAGACATGATTGAATTAGGATATGGACAGGGATGACTGAACGAGTTTCCCACTGATGGAGAGATCGATCAGCAGGGGCCACAGATTTAAGGAGAAAGGCAGAACGGTTTGAGAAGATGTGCGGAAAAGCTTTATCAGCTAGCTGGGGGATTGGAATTTGGAATACACTGTCGGCATTGTTCAGAGCGGCAGAAACCCTTACGACCTGAATAAATATTCAGATGTGAACTTGTGATGCCAAGATATATTAGGCTGTGGGATAAACATTGGGAAATGGGATTCAGTTCATTAAGCAGTTGTTTTTGACAAGTGCGGCCACAATTGGCTGAAGGGTCTCCTTTGACACACTTGCCTTCGGTAGTGTCCCCGCCTGTCACAGGGCTCAATTCTACGCTGGGGACAGTGTAAACATTTTAAAACTGTCGCCCCGTTCCCAAGTGCGAGTATTGATACTTGCCCTTCCATTCTCGATGAGGCATGTCACAGGAAGGACAGTGCTGCCTGTACCAAGGTGGGGAAGGGTTGCAGCTGCAGGGAGGCAGAGTTTCAGTGAAAGTGCAAATACGTGACTTCTGCAAACTGCATCTTGTGTTGGAATGAAAACCATTTGACAGTTTTTTTCCGGATTGAAATGTCTACTGGAAGCAGGAGGCTGAGGAAGAAACAAGGTAAAAGTATCCAAATATGATTGCAGAAACATTTCCCGCAGCACGAACTGCTGTTCAGTCTGAGGCTTAGGTTGATTGGCCAAATTAAATTGCCCTCTCGTGTCCAGGGAGAGAATTAAGTACGTTCAGTGAATTAGCCATGGGTAACTCGGGGACAAGGTCAGAATTCAGAGGACGCCAGTTTATCGTCCAACAGGTTTATTTGACATCATTTAGGGGAGGGATACCCCTTCTTCAGCTGAAATATAAGGGAGTAGGGCGGGGAGATAGGTCTGGGTGAGATGCTCTTCAGAAAGTGGAAACTGGACCGATTGACTGAAATGCTCTTTCTGCACTGTAAGATTCTATGATTCTATCGGAGAGGATAATGACGGTGTTTTCTGGGATGTAAAGCCATGACAGACGATGCTGACGGGGTTGACTGAGGATGAGATTTCATTCACTTGTTTTCTTGGAAAATTTAGTACAGTTATCCCTGAACTAAGGAAGACTTATTGGGGTTTTTTCACGTTATGAAATGATTGGACAGAGTAAATAGGTGGAAAATTTCCTCTTTCAAGTAAGTAAAAATCTTAACATCACGCATTCAAAACCTTTGATAAAACTTGGAAGGACAAAGAAATGATGAGAGCAGAATCGCTGTCACTCCCAGAATCTGTTTTTCAAAGCATTTGGAAAGGCACATTTGGTGACACACAAGGAATAAATTTCACATGGAGAGACAGTGTGTAGCTAGGTAAAGGAGTATGGGTGGGGTTTAGTTGGCTGGAAGCCGCGGGGAAATAATGTCCAATCTGGTTTACTTTAAATGTAAAGACATTTCGTGAACGTGTGCATCTGAATTCGATTCGGTTCCAAAACTCTGGATTTTGAAAGATTTGTCATAATATTCCACCAAAAGCATTATAAATGGCCCAGTGGCTCAGTGGCTAGCCCTGTTGCCTCACGGCACCACCGTTCCAGGTTCGATTTGAGCCTCAGGTGGGGTTTGCACATTCCTCCTGTGGGTTTGCTCCTGTTTCCTCCCACCGTCTAAGATGTGAGTCCGCCCCAACATTCAACGAACTCATGGTTGATCTGATAGTTTTCAACTCCTTTCTGCTCACTTACCTCGATGAAGTTTCATCATCTTTCTGATTAACTATCTGACACAGCCTGAAAGTACCCAACACCTCAAACTCAACAGTGGTTGCGGCAAAAATGCTACAGGCTCTCTAGCCCCTGAGCAAAGAAATTACTCCTCATTTCTGAATTAAAGAGGCAATATCTAAATCTGAGATTATGTCACCTGGTGCTCTTCTCACAGCATAGGCAAGCCACCTGCCTGTATCTCCCCTGTCAAGACCATGAATATTGAACGTTTATAATTGTTATTGTGTGATTATAGAGCTCCCCTCCACCTCCACTGTCTGAAGCAGAATAATCCCAGCCTAACCAATCGTGCAACGAAGCTCCATTTTATACAGAGTTAGCAACACGTTTGTAAATCTCTGCTGTCCTTCACAGGTGGAGAAATTTTGGCGAGGAAACGGGTTGAAATTTTAGGCGCAGACGGGAATTGGAATTTAAAATCTGAAAGCGATTGGAATCGGATTGATCCACAGAAGGACCAAATGCAGAAATGATAACCCTGACAAATGAGAGTCTAATCATATCGATTGACATTCAATGGCTTCATTGTAACTGAATTCCTCTGTGTAATCGTCCTGGGAGCTAGTATTTAGGAGAAATGCAACCTGACCGCCCGTATAAAGAAGTTGACGACAAAAACATGTCCGTCGGTCGACTTTGTTTGATTGTTAACTCAACTCTTGTCTCAGTGAAGCCTTCATTGTCCACAACGCACAAACTAGTTGTTTAACAGAACTCTCCATTTGCCGAGGTGGGTGCAGCTTCGATACCACTGAAGGAACTGGGCATCCTCCCCGATAATGCAGTCACATAACGTACATTGTTCAACACCGGAATATTTATCCCCTTAATTGCTAAGGCACAATTGCAGCAGAGTGCACCACATAGAAGATTCACTGGAGTAAGTCATCCAGGCTTTGTTGACAGAACATTCAAAGCTCAAAAACTGTACTGACAATAAGGACAAGGGTGAAGATGCCTGAAACGTCACCATTTACAAATTACCCCCCAAGGCACATACCAGCATGACTTGGAGAGGAATCAGTGGTAAATTCAGGAGATTCAGGAGATGAGTGACAGTAATAGGGTGGTTATTATGGGGGACTTTAACTTTCCTGATATTGATTGGGAAAGCTATAGCTCAAGTTCGTTAGATGGGTCAGTGTTTGTTCAATGTGTGCAGGAGAGTTTCCTGACACAATATGTAGACAGGCCAACAAGAGGTGAGGCCATACTGGATTTGGTTCTGGGTAACGAACCAGGCCAGGTGTTAGAATTAGAGGTAGGTGAGCACTTTGGGGATAGTGACCATAATTCGGTGATTTTTACTCTCGTGATGGAGAGGGATAAGTGTGTACTACAGGGCAAGAGTTATAGCTGGGGTCAGGGAAATTATGATGCGGTGAGGCATGACTTAGGATGTGTGGCTTGGAAAAGTAGACTCCAAGGCAAGAGTGTAAATGATATGTGGAGCTTGTTCAAGGAGCAACTATTGAGTGTCCTTGATAATTATGTACCTGTCAGGCAGGAAGGAAAGGGTCGTGCGAGGGAGCTGTGGTTTAATAAGGAATTGGAATCCCTTGTTAAATGGAAGAGGACGGCCTATCTCAAGATGAGACGTGAAGGTTCAATTGGGGCGATTGAGAGTTATAGGGTAGCCAGGAAGGACCTGAAGAGAGAGCTAAGAGCAGCAAGGAGGGGACATGAAAGGTCCTTAGTCGGTATGATTAGGGAAAACCCTAAGGCTTTCTATAGGTATGTTAGGAATAAAAGAATGACTAGAGTAGGAATAGGTCCAGTCAAGGATAGTAGTGGGAAGTTGCGTGTGGAGGCGGAAGAGATTGGGGAGACACTGAATGAATACTTTTCTTCAGTATTTACTCAGGAACAGGGCATTGTCGTCGATGTGAATACTGAGTCACAAATAAGTAGAATGGATGGCTTTGAGGTATGTAGAGAAGAGGTGTTGGAAATCCTGGAAAAGGTGAAAATAGATAAGTCCCCTGGGCCTGATGGCATTTATCCTAGGATTCTCTGGGAAGCAAGGGAGGAGATTGCAGAGCCATTGGCCTTGATTTTATGTCCTCTTTGTCTACTGGAGTAGTGCCAGAAGACTGGAGGATAGCAAATGTGGTTCCCTTGTTCAAAAAGGGGAGTAGGGATAACCCTAGTAACTATAGGCTGGTGAGTCTCACTTCTGTTGTGGGCAAAGTCTTAGAGAGAATTGTAAGGGATAGGATTTATGCACATCTGGATAGGAATAATGTGATCAAGGATAGTCAGCATGGTTTTGTGAAGGGCAGGTCGTGCCTCACAAACCTTATTGAATTCTTTGAAAAGGTGACGAAGGAGGTTGATGAGGGGAAAGCGGTAGATGTGGTATATATGGATTTTAGTAAGGCGTTTGATAAGGTTCCCCATGGTAGGCTACTGCAGAAAATACGGAGATATGGCATTGAGGGTGAGTTGGAGGTTTGGATTAGGAATTGGCTGGATGGAAGAAGACAGAGGGTAGTAGTTGATGGCAAAGTTTCTTCATGGAGTGCCGTCACTAGCGGTGTTCCGCAAGGATCTGTTTTGGGACCATTGCTGTTTGTCATTTTTATAAATGACCTGGAAGAGGGGTTAGAAGTTTGGGTGAGCAAGTTTGCAGATGATACGAAAGTCGGAGGAGTTGTTGACAGTGAGGAAGGATGTGGCAGGTTACAGCAGGATATAGAGAAGCTGCAGAGCTGGGCAGAAAGGTGGCAAATGGAATTCAATGTAGCTAAGTGTGAGGTGATTCACTTTGGGAAGAATAACAAAAAGATGGGGTACTGGGCTAATGGTCGGATACTTGGTAGTGTGGATGAGCAGAGGGATCTTGGTGTCCATGTACACAGATCTCTGAAAGTTGCCACCCAGGTAAATAGTGCGGTGAGGAAGGCATATGGCGTACTGGCTTTTATTGGTAGAGGAATTGAGTTCCGGAGTCCTGAGGTCATGATGCAGTTGTATAAGACTCTGGTGCGGCCGCATCTGGAATATTGTGTGCAGTTTTGGTCGCCATACTATAGGAAGGATGTGGAGGCACTGGAACGGGTGCAGAGGAGGTTTACCAGGATGTTGCCTGGTATGGAAGGAAGATCGTATGAGGAAAGACTGAGACACTTGGGGCTGTTTTCACTAGAGAAAAGAAGGTTTAGGGGTGACTTGATTGAGGTGTACAAGATGATTAGGGGGTTAGATAGGGTTGACAGTGTGAACCTTTTCCCGCGTATGGAGTCGGGTATTACAAGGGGGCATAGCTTTAAATTAAGGGGGGGTAGATATAGGACTGAAGTTAGGGGTAGGTTCTTCACTCAGCGAGTCGTAAGTTCATGGAATGCCCTGCCAGTAGCAGTGGTGGACTCTCCCTCTTTATGGGCATTTAAGCGGGCATTGGATAGGTATATGGAGGATAGTGGGTTAGTATAGGTTAGGTGGGCTTGGATCGGCGCAACATCGAGGGCCAAAGGGCCTGTACTGCGCTGTATTCTTCTTTGTTCTATGTTCTAAATTCATTGAGTGGTGAAGCGGTCTTAATGGGCAAAGAGCTATACTTCAGCCCTCCATCTTTTATCATACAATTTTTAAAAATGTTGATTATTGCATTTACCAGACTTCTGATCATTTCTTCAGTTGCTTCCTAAACTGGCGGTTGCTAAAGATCGAATATCATCCTCAGCCTGTGGTCAACAATAGAAAATATCCAAAAACCCTCTCGAACAACTGATCTCCCTGTCCAACAATCTTCAGAGATCTCTGAATGTCCACTCCAAGATCTCTTTGTTCCTGTACACCACTCAGAATCCTCACTGTTATTGTTTCAACTCCCCAAATGCATTACCACTTATTGGTCTGGATTCAATTCCATTCGCCGTTTTTCCTTTCCACCTGATTGATACATCCCTGCGATCCCTGATATTATTCATCACAGTCACCTACACGAACAATTGTTGAATCGTCTGTAAACTTCTACGACAACTAAGATTGAATTATTGATCTACATCAGGAAACAGTGGTACTCCACTAGAAAAAGGCATCCAAACATGGTTCATTGCTGAATGAGGTGAACACCTGCAATAACAACAGAATCGGACCCTTGCTATCATTTGTAAACCTAATGGCAGCTCTGCAGGTTGGTCTCCTGACTGATTCCTTCTCACATATGGGAGTGGTGAATGACCTGTCCACATTGTGACTGAGCAAGTGAGTTTACATTTCAGCGGGTAATTTAATCCCTTCCTACAGACCCCCCCCCCCCATAGACCTTACTTCATGGCAGCGAGGGTATCCTTTTGTCTCTTTAGTTTGGATAATCAGTTGAATTTGAGTCCACGCTGAGACGACTCCGATTTTTCCCCGTCATTTATGTATCTTTTTTATCCTTCCTTATTCTCCCAAGGAGTGTGGCCATCATAGTCTGAACAGCATTTGTTGTTCATCCTTGACTCTCCTTGAACTGAGTCAGAGGGAATTTATGGGTGAACCGTACTATTGTGGGTCTGGAGTTGTATGTTGGCAGGTCTCGTGAAGGACGGCAGATTTCCCTTTTGAAAGGACATGAATGAATGGGTTTCCAGCAAATTAGAACGTTTAGTCACTCTTCCTCTGGTTAATATTCCAGATTTTATTCATCAAATCTAATTACCAGCAGCTGCCATGCTCCAGTCTCCAAGGGTTTCTGGCCCAAATATCGCCATTGCATTTGCAGATGACACGAAGATTGTTGGAGTTGTAGACAGCATAGCGGACCGTCAAAGAATGAAGGAGAATGTAGACACTCAGGAGAGTTGCGTGGAGAAGTGGCAGGTGGAGTTGGGTCCAGGTAAATGTGCGGTGATGCATTTTGGGAAGTCTAATTCTCGAGCCAAGTAAACGGAAGAGCCTTGGGTAAAGTTGATGAGCAGAGAGATCTGGGAATTCAGGTCCTGCTGCACAGCTGGATCGAGTGGACAAGAAGTCATTTGGCAAGCTTGCTTTCACCGGACGGGACATTGATTATAAGAGCTGGCAGGTCACGCTAAAATTGTACAAGATTTTGGTTCAACCGCATTTAGAATGCTGTGTACAGTTCTGGTTGCTAAATTACCAATACGATGTGGACGTTTCGGACAGTATGCAGAGAAGATTTATGAGGATGTTGCTGGTCTGGAAGATGCCTACTCTGAGGAGACATTGAGGGGGACCTGATTGACGTCTATAAGATCATGAACGGTATAGCCAGGGTGGATCGAGATAAGCTTTTTTTCCCAAGGTGAGGGATTAAATAATGAGAGGTCACGCGTTCAAGGTGAGAGATGAAAATTTTAAGAGAGATAGACGTTGGAAGTATTTTTCACAGAGGGTGGTAGGTGCCTGGACTGTGTTGCCAGCAGAGGTAGTAGAGGCAAGCACGGTAGATTCATTTCAGATGCGCCTGGACAGATGCATGAGTAGGTGGGGTGCAGAGGGATACACGTGCTTAGGAATTGGGTGATAGGTTTAGACAGTGGATTTGGATCAGCTCAGGCTTCCACTTCCAAAGGGCCTGTTCCTGTGCTGTAAAGTTTCTACGTTCTTTGCTCTTCATTGTTCACTACACTACCAACTTCATGCTACATTGCTGCATCTCAGAGAATGACATTGTCAATTCCAATTTTCACAGAGGGAATGAGAATATGACATGTGGCTGTGTCGGAATTAATGTGATGTACGGATTGGAGTGTTTACTGGGAGCAAGAGGCTGATGTGGAGACGATGTGATCAAAACAGCTCTTACTGTCAAAGTAACAAAACAGCGCATTGTTAAGGAAAATTTCAGAGAATGCTTTCAATTAATCGACCTCCCGCTTAAGGCTCCAGCACGCTTCTGCTGAGTCAATCTGTAGTGCGGGTTAATGCTGCTGTTGTATCTTAATAATCTAATAAACGGAGACAAATATCCAAGCCTTTGACCAGGAACACTCCCAGCTTTGGCGTTTCATGCGCCTCTGTGCCGTCATAGATGAACCACGTGCTCACCTTCAAACCAGTCAATCCATTTCGGTACCGTGGTTGTGAGATCAATTCTCATGTAGCAGCTTTTACCACATGGACCAGAAATTATTGGGATATCAAGCTCAGGAAAAGGACACAGGGCAGCACTGAGGAAAATAAAATTTATTCGAAAATACCTCTTTCTGTGGACTTCTACATCATTTATTTCACTTGCTCATTTAGCTCTATCTTGTCTATTGTGTGCAGCTCTGCAATTTGCATGATATCACGGATATGATAGCACTGGAAATGATGTAGGAGAGATTTACTAGGGTATTGTCTGGGTAGAAGAGTTTCAGTTATGAAGAGAAATTGGATAAACTGGAGGCGTTGTTCTTCGAGCAGAAGAAATTGGGAGGAAAAATGATTGAGATGTACAAAATAATAAGGAATATGGATAGCGTAGACTGAAATAAACATTTCACTTTGATGGTGAGATCGATCACGGGGGGAGGGGTAGGGTGGCATAGATTTAAGAATATAAGAGGAAAGATTTCAGTGAATGTGCCTATAAATGTTTTGAAACAGCGGTTGTTTTAAGTTTGGAATCAGTGCATGCAAAGCTTGGAGAGGCAGTAATCCTAATAACTTCTAGAAGCATTCAGATGTGAATTTGTGATGTCAAGACATACAGGGCTATAGGCCAAGTAATTCAAAAAAGAGTTTGGATAGTTCAACGAATGTTAATTTCCAGTATTAACAAATAGGCGCCTTTTTGCATACAATTCCTGAGGAGTACCACTGCCTGTCACTGCGTGAGACCGGGTTCAATTCGCTTCCAGGATGGGCACTGGCATATCGGGAGGGCTCAGTGGGTCGAACTGCGCCTCTCAGCGCCAGAAACCCGCCTTCGATTCCAGACTTGTGTGACTGACTGTGTGGAATTTGCACACTCCTTTTCTCTCTCTCTCGTGTGAGTTTCCTCTGGCTGCTCCGATTCCTTCCCAAAGTGCAAAGGTGTGCAATTCAGGTCAATGGCAAACCATATCTGAATGGACTGTAAGTGTTGGAAATCAGAGTCAAAAGTCAGAATTACAGCTGGAGGAAAACAGAATGACCATTTCGGGTCAACAGACTCTTCCTCGGAACTGTTTTTAATTCGCAATGTTAACTCTGATTTCTCTCCACTGAAGCTGCCTGACTCGCTGAGCTTTTGGAGTAATTTCTATTTTTGTAGGTGGATCATAAATGCGGGTTTAGAAAGATAGATTCGGGGAGTGTGAATCTCTTGCACGGCACAGTGCAGACTCAACTGGCCAAATGGTTTCTGTACCCGCTGTGTCTAATTCCATTAACTCTAAATCTATACGTTTTTGTCCTTTTCTAAGTCTTTGGTTTTCACATCTCTCCTGTCATGTGAATTGCAGAGCAGGACAATCGACGTTTCGGGCATAAGCCACAACCAAACCGTTACCACCTGAGCCTGGAAGATGAACGCCTCATATTCTGCCTTGGGACACTGCAACCACACGGGATAAATGTGGATTTCAGCGGCTTCCTCATTTCCCCTCCCTCCACATTATCATAGTCTGAAGCATCCAACTCAGCACCACCCTCCGGACCCATTCATCTCTCTCCCTCTGACTTATCACATTCTCCTCTCCTCCATCCACCATTCGCTTTCCCAGCTACTTTGCAGCCAACTCCAACCCCCTCCCATTTATCTCTCAGTCCCCACCCACAAGACTCATTCCTGATGAAAGACTTATGCCAGAAACGTCGATTCTCCTGCTCCTCGGATGCTGCCTGACCTGCTGTACTTTTCCAGCACGACACTATCGCCATGGCGAAGATAGACGAGCTCAGCTCAGGCTCTTTATCCGAGAGCGGAGAAGGCTTAGTGAGGAAGGGATTAAGGTGCACATTAAGGGGATCGGTATGTGTGATATGAGTAAACTTCTTATGGGGAGAGTTAACAACCAGGGATCTCCGTTAAACGCAAGCGAGAGGATGTTCAGACGAGATATAGAACATAGAACATAGAACATAGAACATAGAACATAGAAGAATACAGCGCAGTACAGGCCCTTGGGCCCTCGATGTTGCGCCGATCCAAGCCCACCTAAACTACACTAACCCACTATCCTCCATATACCTATCCAATGCCCTCTTAAATGCCCATAAAGAGGGAGAGTCCACCACTGTTACTGGCAGGGCATTCCATGAACTAACGACTCGCTGAGTGAAGAACCTACCCCTAACATCAGTCCTATATCTACTCCCCCTTAATTTAAAGCTATGCCCCCTTGTAATACCCGACTCAATACGCGGGAAAAGGTTCATACTGTCGACCCTATCTAACCCCCTAATCATCTTGTACACCTCAATCAAGTCACCCCTAAACCTTCTTTTCTCTAGTGAAAACAGCCCCAAGTGCCTCAGTCTTTCCTCATACGATTTTCCTTCCATACCAGGCAACATCCTGGTAAACCTCCTCTGCACCCGTTCCAATGCCTCCACATCCTTCCTATAGTATGGCGACCAAAACTGCACACAATATTCCAGATGCGGCCGTACCAGAGTCTTATATAGGAAGAACGTTTTCACTCTGAGAGTGTTGTTTGTTTGGAATTCACTGTTTGAACGTGTGGTAAAACTAGAGTCAACAAAATATTTCAGGAGTATTTAGCCGAATACTTAAGAAGCTAGAACACACATGGATAAACACCAGGTACTGGAAAGTGGAGTGAGGATAAACAGATGTCTGATGAAAAATTCGAACACTTTAGAGAAAATGCAGAGAATGAAAGCATGGGAAGGGTAAAGGCATGGAAACTACTGGCGATCTGTTACAAAGGTCCGCGAATGCTACACTCGTCAAAAGGTCACTGGGGCAGGATGGGGCCATTGTGGCAGGATGGGATAAGAATAGTGGAATGCTCCTACACCAATTAGCAGAGTCAGACTGGGCTGAAAGGTTACTATGGCAGGCTGAGATAATAACAATTAGTAAAGTCAGACTCGCCTACTAACTACCATCATGGCAGGTTGGGACAAGTCGTGACAATAAATACTTAGGACCTGACTTTAAATAATAAATTGATAGTAGAGTCAGCCTGCTTGACATGCTTGTAGCAGGATATGATATTAAATATCTAATCAGTAGTTAGTAGAGTCAGCTTGGGAAAGGAAAACATTGTGATAGATGGGGTAGCTAAATATCTAATCATGACAGATTAGTCTGACATGGAAGATCATTGTAGCACAGGTGGCAGTATAATACCTAATATTGACAGTCGAATAATATTAAGGAGAATTAGGAAAAAAACAGTGGCAGAAGTAGAACGACAATGGGAACTAACACTATTGGTTTATTGTGTAGCTGGAGTGAGGTAATTCTGATTAACACAATTGGGCATTCTGATAAGCTAACAAAACATGATTAAAGAAAAGGTATGAAGTGATGGAGTTTAATTCAGATACTGCATACGAGCTGCTGCATTTTGAGAAGGACTTAGCAGGACTTATACACTTAATGGTAAGGTCCTAGCGTGTGTTGCTGAACAAAGAGACCTTGGATTGCAGGTTCATAGCTCCTTGAAAGTGGAGTCGCAGGTTGATAGGAGAGTGAAGAAGGCGTTTGGTATGCTTTCCTTTATTGGTCAGAGTATTGAGTACAGGAGTTGGGAGGTGATGTTGCGGCTGTACAGGGCATTGGTTAGACCACTGTTTGAATATTGCGTGCAATTCTGGTTTCCTTCCTATCGGAAAGATGTTGTGAAACTGGAAAGGGTTCAGCAAAGATTTACAAGGATGTTGACAGAATTGGAGGATTTGAGCTGTAGGGAGAGGCTGAACAGGCTGGGGCTGTTTCCCCTGGACCGTCGGAGGCTGTGGGGTGGCTTTATAGCGGTTTACAAAATTATGAGGGGCATGGTTAGGATAAATGGACAAAGTCTTTTCCATGGGGTCGGGGAGTCCAGAACTAGAAGGTGAGAGGGGTTTAGGATGAGAGGGGAAAGATATAAAAGAGAACTAAAGAGCAATTTTTTCACGCAGAGGCTGATAGGTGTATGGAATGAGCTGCCAGAGCATGTGGTGGAGGCTGGTACAATTGCATCATTGAAAAGGCATTTGGATGGGTATATGAATAGGAAGGATATGGAGGGATATGGGCTGTGTGCTGGCAGGTGGGACTAGATCGGGTTGACAGAAGGGTCTGTTTCCATGCTGTACATCTCAATGACCCTATGACTCTATGCCATGGACCCTGAGGTTCGGCGGCATTCAAGAATTTGGTTTCTGAATGTCACGTTTTTTGTTTGCAAATAAAAGATCTACTCATTGAAAAACTCCCCGCATCTCCTGGTGATTGTCGACATTTTCTCCACGACAACCGCAACTTTGGGTGCAGTAAAATTGTGGTGACTGCAGCTCTGTGGCGCAATGAGAAGTGTGTTAGATTTCTACAACTTTGGGAACTTTGCTATTCAATGTTTGTGGTGACTGTAAACACCAAAATTGGTGTTAACTTCAATTTTCAGCGGAATCATTGATTGTTGTGCTGATTCATCGCCAATTCCTGTCGCCTGGAGTTCTCGTCCCTGCTTCTGACCAGAGCTAATTCCTTACCTTTTTGATTGTAAGTTTTTACGGAATCATATCGTTTGAAACATGATCAGACCAAAATCAGATGCTCACCCGCACAACCTGCAAATTTCGTTCAGAAACCCACTGTCTGTAAACACATTTCCCTCCCAAAGTTGCACAGAAGGTTTTGATTGCTTAAATGTATTTATTCCGTTGTGTGACAAATGGTTGCGGATGCGATGGTGAAAGACATTGATGTGTTTGGTCAGCCACGATGATACCAAACAGCGAGTAGCACATGCGTTTGGAATAGCCTCCTCCTGTTCCTCTCTTTCTGTGCTGTTTCTTACAGAGGGTTTTCAACAATAACTTGATGAGGGCAATGTAAATCGACACGACGGGATATCAAGGTCCCCCCCCCCCTTTTATCCCACTGCTCTCACAGCTGGAATAGACAGCTCCTGTTACAACTTTAGATCAGACAGTGGAGGATTCTCTCAGGCGCTCTGTCATACTGCGTGCTCATTCACACAGGTTTCCAACTGCACACATGGAGCTAGCAAACGTGTTGATATTGGGGATTCAGGGACAGAT
This sequence comes from Chiloscyllium plagiosum, assembly GCF_037043375.1. Classification (NCBI taxonomy): domain Eukaryota; kingdom Metazoa; phylum Chordata; class Chondrichthyes; order Orectolobiformes; family Hemiscylliidae; genus Chiloscyllium; species Chiloscyllium plagiosum. Next base: position 66,616,923 of record NW_028270171.1, on the reverse strand, counting down.
TTCTAATGTGCTGGGCTGCAGTTCTGGTCACATGAATTTCTTACATGCTGAGACTTTCTGTGCATTCTTCCTACTTTCCAATTTCAACTGTAATTGAATTTATTCTTGCATACGATTCTTACATCTTCAATATTCTTGGAAACTGTGCAACGTGTTCTTGGATGCAGGAATGGTGAAGCTTATTGATGAATGCAAAATGTTTCATGTTACCTGTATTAACTTTCAGAAGGAAGTTGTTGAAGTTTAATTGATTCGAATTCTGTGCCGATTGAAGCTGATCGAAGGAAAAGCCCTGCGTCAGCGGCAAGGTAACATTGTCTGGAAACAACGCAGAAACCAACGGAAACCCATTTCTCAATGTAGTCTATTTTTAACATTTTGTGTCCCTTTTGTATCCTTTTCGTGAACTTGATGCTTCAATAATCACAAGTTCATGTCAGTTTCACCTTGTGTGCATTAGCTGTAATTTCAGAACCAGACGGTTCAGGGAAATGAAGCAGGGTGAGTGACTGAGGTACCAGTGGGGCAGCATATCACCACCAAAGATCCCAGTGTTGTGGTTCAGTGGTTAGCACTGCTGCCTCAACAGGGTCCCAGTTCGATTCCAGCCTCGGTGGACTGTCTGTGTAGAGTTTGCTCATTCTCCCCGTGACTGCGTGGGGTTCCTCCGGGTGTTCCATTTTCCTCCCACAGTCCAAAGATTGTGCAGGTTAGGTATGTTGTCCATTCTAAATTGCCCATAGTGCATTTGTCAGAGGGGAAATAGTTCTGGTTGGGTTACTCTTCGGAAAATTGGTGTGGACCTGTTGGTCCGAAGGGCCTGTTTCCATACTGTAGAGCATCTAATCATCACAGCAGAAGTAGAGCAGTTAACGTTCCCAAAGTATGTGTAGGTCACGTGACAGGCTTGCTGTCTGCGGCTCCAGTCGCGCAATTGGTCAGCGCCTAGTACTTAAAGGTGAATAAAATTCTGATCTAAAGATGCTGTTACTGACATTGACCAGGGATTAATGAAGTATTAGACTGAAAGGGAGTTGAAAACAATGTTGAGTAACGTAGCATTTATTTGAAAACTCCAGTTTCTGAGGTGGGGAAAGGTTTTGTCTTCAGGAAAAATGCCAATTATTAAATCTGCAAATTTTCCCCAGTTGAATATCCATCTGTGGATAAAGAAACAGAGGTTAAGTTTCAGCTTGATGACCTTCCTCAAACCGCTGACCCTGCACTGGATCAAATCCTGGGAAAGACTGTTTAACTCGTTTTGATATCATTCCATTTCCTGAGAGCTGCACAGATCATTAAACCAATCGAAATTATTAGATTTATCTCTTTGTGGAGTTTGAATGTTGTCAGTAAACCTGGTAAAGAATCTGGACAAGTAGTTTTGCTGTTGGAAGGAACAGGGGGTCAAACTGGAATCAGGTTGAGTCTTGACACAGGATTTTTCAAGCGGAGATCAAAGAGTATTAACTGGACTCACTCCCCTTTCGGTTGATTATTACCAAATTTTCAAGACAACAGATGGCAATGATAATGATGCTTTACATCGACAGGCCAAATCTTGCTCACTAGAGGCACCACAGTGTAACAACTTCACATCAGCTGGATAACCTCTCTTCGGACACAACTAAATCTTTCCTGATTTCTCTCGCATTATTCTTTATCTATGCCACATCCAATTAAACCCCCTCTATTCTTTTCTAGTGGCTTGATCACCCAGTAAACCTCATTTCCATCGTTTTAACGACATGATATCAAGTGAACCATTGGCCATGTCATTCCTAACGTCTTTATATTTCAATAAACGCTGCTCGTATCATTCATCATGTCTTTATATCCCAGTAAATTTCAACCTGAGAAAGGAGGCTGGGTCCAATTCAATGCAAGAAAAACTCACTTCTAAGTTATGCAATCTTATTACCGACACAAGAAAGGTGGAAGCAATTTCAATTACAGCTGAATGGATTGGCTGAACAGAATCGGGTCAAATCCCAGTCACATACGTGACTGTTGTTCATATAGTTATTTCTTCTCTACGTGTGCTGAAGTAACACAGTGAGGGATCAATTACTATTGCCAGACATACATAAGGAGGTGGGTATGAAATGCTGAAGTTGTGAGATCAGAGCAGGTTTTTTATGACATAGACTATTCACTGTTCGAATCTCAGTCTTAGGAATTAGACAGAGAGCGATTTTGAGCGAAATGTGAGCAGGGAAGTTTACCCCATGGCGTTACACCAATTTGTGTGGTTACTTTGTTGTTTACCTCATTTGTGTTTTTTGCCTCATTGAGGATTTTGAAGTTGTCCCCTCTATACAAAAGTTCTGTGATTTTGCACCATTGTACAAAAGATGCAGTACAATGACAGCCAACACTGATTCAGTCTACCTGTACAGATATTGACCCCTGGAAACAGCACTGTGCACTCTCCTCGAGTCTGGAAAATAATTTGCTACATTCCCGCTCATATGGCTCTTTTCATTCCATCGGCTTCTGTTAGATTAGATTACATTACAGTGTGGAAACAGGCCCTTCGGCCCAACAAGTCCACACCGACCCGCCGAAGCGAAACCCACCCATACCCCTACATTTACCCCTTACCTACGGGCAATTTAGCATGGCCAATTCACCTGACCCTGCACATCTTTTGGACTGTGGGAGGAAACCGGAGCACCCGGAGGAAACCCACGCAGACACAGGGAAAACGTGCAAACTCCACACAGTCAGTCGCCTGAGGCGGGCTGTTCTTCACGGAATCCGATTCAGGAGATCTTGCCACTGAGTCATTTCCTTGTGTGTTCACATCATGTAAGCAGAATATCACAGTACATATCCCAGAAGTCAGACCACACTCAGGGAACCGTACTCTGCTCTTGATCATTTCATGAACACCAGGAAGAAATATCTATGCTCTTCAAAATTTACGAACCTGTTTTTCAGAAGCAAGATAAACAGTTCCAGGTTTCTGCTTTTGTTGTCACACGGACCAAGGTTGTAAATGCTGGAACCAGTTGAGACTGTCCGCTCTCCCACATCCATTTTCTCCCCAGGAAGTGTTAAGACGATGGTCTGAATCGGATTCTATTAAAAAGAGAAACTTTTTATCCATTAATTTCTGGTTTATGGGCCCAGCAGGCTCCCGCTGGGCCTCTGTGCTTGCGCTGACCACAGCGGTTTCCCGCAGTCTTCAGCCTTTTGTAGCATGCACCTTCGAGAATGACATCAAAAGATATTCACTGTTAGTGTGTGATATTCTACGAATGGAGACAGCTCTACCAATGGAAGCAGCTCTGTCCGCGGGGTTGGGACAAACAGCACCATCTCGCGAGGGGAAATTCTGCAGTGTCTCCTGTGGATCAGATGCAGTGAACTTTATCATTCAGATCATACCAGAGTGAGAGCGCTCGAAAAGTCTAATTGGTCACTGGTACCTGTGTCAGCTCGGGAGTTACAAAGTATTGGTTGAAGCGGAAACCCTGGATTTTGGATCAGGTTTCAAGTGTTTACATGAGGCAGGAAGCAGAAAAAAGATACACTGTGAAGAGATTGTGTTCTGACTACAGGAGCAGCAAATATGTTGAACAGCGCAGAGGAGAGCTTTGAAGTATTGAATTTTGGTTGATGGGCCGATCATGCTTTCACTCGGCCACGCTGCTACAGAAGATAATATGTCAGTGCCTCTCAGAATTGTGATGTCGCAGGCAAATATCGCCGTTTCACTGCTGGAAATTCCTTTTTCCAATGTGAGGGCAGTCTGTATGTAAAATAGCTTCAATATTGAACCCTTTCTCATAAATAACTCCACTCCATCTCAGTGTGTTGTATTGTCTCCGTTCCACTTTACCTGGCATTGTGCCTGCACTGAAATTGACTTGCTCCTTCTGCATGTCTTTTACAGTCTGGGTGATATGATGCAGTTGTACTGATCCACGTTCTGACAGAATTTTCCACTTCACTTCAGCCCGCCCTAACTTCGTTATCTGATACCATTCCCGTTGTTTAGGTGTTAAACGCTCGTCTCAGATCCAGCCTGCCCTCACCCAAAATAAACCCAAAACTCAGTCACACTGTGATCACTGCAATCCAGGGGAATCTTCACTCCGAGTTCATTGATTATTCCTAGGAAAAAGTTAGGACTGAAGATGCTGGAGATCAGAGTCGGGAGTGTGGTGCTGGAAAAGCACAGCAGGTCAGTCAGCATCCAAGGAGCAGGAGACTCCACGTTTCAGGCATAAGCCCTTCACCAAGAATAAGGCTTGTGAGTTGGGACTGAGAGATAAATGTTAGGGGTGTGGGGGATGAAGCTGGGAAAGCGATAGTTGGATGAATGTGAGGGAGAAGATGATAGTTCAGAAGAAGCAGTGATGAAATGGGTCCAGAGGGCGGTGCCAAGTTTGAGGCTTGGGACTTGGGGAAGGGAAATGAGGGAACTCTTCAAATCCACACTTATCCAGTAAGGTGACAGAGACCCAAGGTGGAATATAAGGCGTTCGTCCTCCAGGTATTGGGTGGTTATGGTTTGGCGGTGAAGGAGGCCCAGGACCTGTACGTCTTTGATGGAGTGGGAGGGGGAGTTGATGTGTTCAGTCACGGGTTGGTGAAGTTGGTAGGTGCAGGTGTTCCAGAGATGTTCTCTGAAATGATCTGCAAGAAGGCTCCTGTCTCCCTGATGTAGCGGAGATTACAATGTGTGCAACGGATGCAGTAGATGACATTGGAAGCGGTATAGGTGAATTTCTAACGGATGTGGAAGGATCCCTTGGGGCCTAGGACGGAGATGAGTGAAGTGGTGTGTGCGCTGGTTTTACCCTTCCTGCGGTGGCCGGGAAAGATGCCAGTAGTGGGGTGTGGGATTATTGGGGGTTGTAGACCTGACAAGGGATGCGTAGAGGGAATAGTCTTTTCAGAATGCTGATAGGGGTGTGGAGGGAAATATATATCTGATGGTGGGGTGTGTTTGGAGATGGCAGAAGTGGTGGAGTATGATGTGTTTTATGCGGAGGTTGGTGAGGTGAAAGTTGAGGACCATGGAGCTCTGTCCTTGTTGCGGGAGGGGTGGGGTTTGAGGGCGGTGGTGAGTGAAGTGGAGGAGATGCACTGGAAGGGGGGGAGGTAATTTGCGATTATTGAAGAAGGAGACCAACTGGGACTTTCTGAAGTGGAATTGGTCACCCTGGGAAAAGGTGTGGTAGAGACGGAGAAATTGGGAACCAAGGATAGCGATTTTACACGAGGTGGGGTGGGAGGAGGTGTAGTATTGGTAGCTGTGGGAGTTGATGGGCTTGTAGTATATGTCTGTCAAGAGTCATTCGCTGGAGACGGTGATGGACAGGTCCGAGAAGGGGAGGGAATTTGCCAAGAAGATCCAGGTGAATTTGAGGTCAGGGTGAAAGGTGCTTGTAACGTTGGTGAACTGTTCAACCTCCTCGTGGGAGCACAAAGTGGCACCAATGCTTTCATCAATGTAGCGGAGGAACAAGTCGAGTGAGGTGCCAATGTAACTGCGAAAGACGGATAATTCACACATCTGACAAACAGGCGGGCACCGCTAGGTCACATGCAGGTGCCCATGGCTACCCCTTTGGTTTGGAGGAAGTGGGATTATTGGACAGAAACGTTGTTGAGGGTGGGGACCAGTTCAAACAGGTGGATGAGGGTGTCGGTGGAAGGGTACTAGTTGGGCTGGGGTGAGATGAAGAAACAGAAGGCGTAGAGACTTTCGTCATGGCAGATGGATGTGTACAGGGACTAGATGTCCAACGTGAAAATGACGCATTGTGGGCCAGGAAAACAAATGTCTTCGAGGAGATGAAGTGCACAGGTGGTGTAACAAGCGTAGGGGACATTTCCTGGACTGGGGAGACAGGAAGGTGTTGAGGTAGGAAGAGATGAGTTGGGTCAGACAGGCGCAGGATGAGACAACAGGTCTTAGGAAGGAGGTAGAATCAGGGAGTGCGCGGTTCAAGGATATTGAGGTTGGAGGATGTGGGCGGGAGATTCCTCAGATGGATATAGTTCAATAATCACTGGGATGGTGATCACTGCACCATTCAAGTGGATTTAGTGCAGGGATCCAGTATGATGGCTGGGGGATCTAGTCCAATCTTCACTGGGATCAAGACGAGCGAGGGGAGGGATCCAGTTTGACTAGTGCAGTGATTAAGTGGATCTAGTGCAGGGATCCAGTACAATGGCTGGGGGATCCAGTTAAATGATAACTGGGATTATGTCCAGTGAGTGAAGGGATCCAGTTTGATTGGTGCGATGATCAAGTGGACCTTGCGCAGGGATCCAGTATGATGACTGGAGTGATCTTGTTCAAAGATTTCTGAGATCAAGTCCAGTGAGGAAGGGATCCAGTTGGACTGGTGCAGTGATCAAGTGGATCTTGCACAGGGATCCAGTACAATGACTGGGGGATCTAGTTATATGATCGCTGGGATCATGTCCAGTGAGGGAGGGATCCAGTTGGATCGGTGCAGTGATCAGGCGGATCTTGCACAGGGAGCCAGTACAATGGCTGGGGGATCTAGTTCAATGATCGCTGGGATCATGTCCAGTGAGGGAAGGATCCAGTTGGACCAGTGCAGCGATCAAGTGGACCTTGTGCAGGGATCCAGTACAATGACTGGAGGGATCTTGTCCAATGATCGCTGGGATCATGTTCAGTGAGGGAAGGTATCCAGTTGGACTGGTGCAACGATCAAGTGGACCTAGTGCAGGGATCCAGTACAATGACTGGAGTGATCTAGTTCAATGATCGCTGGGATCAAGTCCTGCGAGGGAGTGATCCAGTTGGACCGGTGCAGTGATCAAGTGGATCTAGTGCAGGGATCCAGTACAATGACTGGAATGATCTAGTTCAATGATCGCTGGTATCATGTCCAGCGAGGGAGTGATCCAGTTGGACCAGTGCAGTGATCAAGTGGATCTAGTGCAGGGATCCAGTATGATGACGGGAGTGATCTAGTTCAATGATCACTGGGATCGTGTCCAGTGAGGGAAGGATCCAGTTGGATCGGTGCAGCGATCAAGTGGATCTTGTGCAGGGATCCACTAGGATGACTGGAGGGATCTAGTTCAATGATCGCTGGGATCAAGTCCAGCGAGGGAGTGATCCAGTTGGACCGGTGCAGTGATCAGGTGGATCTAGTGCAGATATCCAGTATGATGACTGGAGTGATCTAGTTCAAAGATTTCTGAGATCAGGTCCAGTGATCAATTGGATCTATTGCAGGGATCCTGTACAATGACTGGGGGTCTAGTTCAATGATCGCTGTGATCATGTCCAGTGAGTGAGGGATCCAGTTGGACCGGTGCAGTGATCAAGTGGATCTAGCGCAGGGATCCAGTATGATGACTGGAGTGATCTAGTTCAAAGATTGCTGGGATCAGGTCCAGTGAGGGAAGGGATCCAGTTGGACTGGTGCAGTGATCAAGTGGATCTAGTGCAGGGATCCAGGACAATGACTGGGGGGGTCTAGTACAATGTTAGCTGGGATCATGTCCAGTGAGGAAAGGGATCCAGTTTGATTGGTGCAGTGATCAAGTGAATCTTGCACAGGGATCCAGTACAATGATCGCTGGGATCATGTTCAGCGAGGGAGTGATCCAGATGGACGGGTGCAGTGCTCAGGGGGATCTAGTGCAGGTATCCAGTATGATGATTGGGGGATCTAGTTCAAAGATTGCTGAGAAAAAGTTCAGTGAGGAAGGGATACCAGTTGGGCTGGTGCAATGATCAAGTGGATCTAGCGTAGTGATCCTGTACAATGACTGGGATCATGTCCAGTGAGGGAAGGATCCAGTTGGACCGGTGCAGTGATCAAGTGGATCTAGTGCAGGGATCCACTAGGATGACTGGAGGGATCTACTCCAAAGATCGCTGGGATTAAGTCCAGAGAGGGAGTGATACAGTTGGACCGGTGCAGTGATTACGTGGATCTAGTGCAGATATCCAGTATGATGACTGGAGTGATCTAGTTCAAAGATTTCTGAGATCAATCCAGTGAGGATGGTATCCAGTTTGATTGGTGCAGTGATCAAGTGGATCTAGTGCAGGGATCCAGTATGATGACTGGAGTGATCTAGTTCAAAGATTGCTGGGATCAGGTCCAGTGAAGGAAGGGATCCAGTTGGACTGGTACAGTGATCAAGTGGATCTAGTGCAGGGATCCAGAACAATGACAGGGAGTTCTAGTACAATGGATCTAGTGCAGGGATCCAGTACAATGACTGGGGGAATCTTGCACAATGATAGCTTGGATCATGTCCAGTGAGTGAGGGATCCAGCTAGACCGGGGCAGCGATCAAGTGGATCTAGCACAGGGATCCAGTATGATGACGGGAGTGATCTAGTTCAAAGATTGCTGGGATCAAGTCCAGCGAGGGAGTGATCCAGTTGGACCGGTGCAGTGATCAAGTCGATCTAGCACAGGGATCCAGTATGATGACTGGAATAATCTAGTTCAAAGATTGCTGGGATCAAGTCCAGTGAGGGAAGGGATCCAGTTGGACTGGTATAGCGATCAAGTGGATCTAGCGCAGGGATCCAGTATGATGACTGGAGTGATCTAGTTCAAAGATTGCTGGGTTCAAGTCCAGTGAGGGAAGGGATCCAGTTGGACGGGTGTAGTGATCAAGTGGATCTAGTGCAGGGATCCAGTACAATGACTGGGGGGTCTAGTACAATGATCGCTGGGATCAAGTCCAGCGAGGGAGTGATCCAGTTGGGCCGGTGTAGTGAACAAGTGGATCTAGCGCAGGGATCCAGCATGATGACAGGAGTGATCTAGTTCAAAGATTGCTGGGTTCAAGTCCAGTGAGGGAAGGGATCCAGTTGGACTGGTGTAGTGATCAAGTGGATCTAGTGCAGGGATCCAGTACAATGACTGGGGGAATCTCGTACAATGATAGCTGGGATCATATCCAGTGAGGAAAGGGATCCAGATTGATTGGTGCAGTGATCAAGTGGATCTTGATCAGGGATCCAGTACGATGACTGGAGGGATCCAATCCAATGATCGCTCGGATCAGGTCCAGTGTGGGAAGGTATCCAGTTTGAATGGTGCAGTGATCAAGTGGATCTAGTTCAGGGATCCAGTACAATGAGTGGGGATCTGGTTCCATGATCACTTGGATCAAGTCCAGCCAGAGAATGATCAAGCGGATCTAATGCTGGGATCCAGTATGATGACTGGAGTGATCTAGTTCAAAGATTGCTGGGATCAAGTCCAGATGAGGGAAGGTATCCAGTTGGACTGGTGCAGTGATCAAGTGGATCTAGTGCAGGGATCCAGTACAAGGACTGGGGAATCTAGTTCAATGATTGCTGGGATCATGTACAGTGAGGGAAGGGATCCAGTTGGATCGGTGCAGTGATCAAGTGGACCTAGCGCAGGGTTCCAGTACAATGACTGGGAGATCTAGTTAAATGATAGCTCTGTTCATTTGTAGTGAGGGAAGGTGTCCATTTTGATTGGTGCACTGAACAAGTGGACCTAGCGCAGGGTTCCAGTACAATGACTGGGAGATCTAGTTAAATGATAGCTCTGATCATTTCTAGTGAGGGAAGGTGTCCAGTTTGATTGGTGCACTGAACAAGTGGACCTTGCGCAGGGATCCAGTACGATGACTGGAGGGATCTAGGCCAATGATTGCTGGGATCATGTCCAGGGAGAGAAGGGATCCAGTTTGACCGGTGCAGTGATCAATTGACCGTCAACTTGACCCGCTCACTCTCACTCGATCACCATTGCCCTGACCCCCTCACTCCATGACTGTCACCCTTACTCCGACACTCTCACTCCATCACCGTCAACTTGAGCCCCTCACACTCACTCCATCATCTTCACCCTTACCCCGTCACACTCACTCCATCACTATCATTCTGACCCCCTCACACTCACTCCATCACCGTCACCCTGACCCCCTCACACTCTCTCCATCACAGTCACCCTGACCCACTCATTCTCACTCCATCACCGTCAAACTTACCCACTCACACTCACTCATTCACCATCACCCTGACCCCCTCACACACTCTCCAACACCGTCACCCTGGACCCCTCACTCTCACTCCATCACCATAACCCTGACCCCCTCACACTCACTCCATCACCGTCACCCTGACCCCCTCACACACTCTCCAACACCGTCACCCTGACCCCCTCACTCTCACTCCATCACCATAACCCTGACCCCCTCACACTCTCTCCATCACAGTCACCCTGACCCCCTCACACTCACTCCATCACCATCACCTTGACCCCCTTAATCTCACTCCATCATCTACACCCTAACCCCCTCAATCTCATTCAATCACTGTCACCCTGAACCCCTCACTCTCACTCCATCACCGTCTCACTGAACACCTCACACTCACTCCATCATCTTCACCCTTACCCCGTCACTCTCATTCCATCATCGTCACCCTGCGCCCCTCACACTCACTCCATCACCCTCACCATGACCCACTCACACTCACGCCTTCACCGTCACACTGACCCCTCACATGCACTCCATCACCGTCACCCTAACTACCTCACTCTCAGTCTATCACAGTTAGCCTCACTCCCTCACACTCACTCCATCACAATATCCTGACCCCCTCAAACTCACTCCATCTCCGACACCCTGACACCCTCACACTCACTTTTTCACAGTCCCCCTCACCCCCTCAAACTCACTCAATCACAGTCACCCGAAACACCTCAAACTCAGTCCATCACCGTACCCTGATCGCTTCACACTCACTGTCTCCATCACACTGATCTACTCACACTCACTCCATCACCGTCACCCTGACCCACTCACACTCACTCCATCACTGTCACCCTGACAACCTCACATTCACTCCATCACCGTCACCCTGACCATCTAACACTCATTCCAACACCGTCACCGTGAACCCCTCACACTCACTCCATCACCGTCACCCTGACCTTCTCCCACTCACTCCATCACTGTAACCCTGACCTCCTCACACTCACTTCATCAACATCATCTTGACACCCTCACACTCACTCCATCACCGTCTCTGTGAACCCCTCAATCTCATTCCATCACCGTCACCCTGTCCACATCACACTCACTCCATCACCTTCACCATGACCCCCTCACTCTCACTCCATCACTGTCTCCCTGACCCCCTCACACTCACTCTATCACCATCACCTTGACCCCCTCACTCTCAGTCCATCACCATCACCTTGACCCCCTCACTCTCACTCCATCATCGTCACCCTGGGCCCCTCACTCTCACTCCATCACTGTCTCCCTGACCCCCTCACACTCACTCTATCACCATCACCTTGACCCCCTCACTCTCAGTCCATCACCATCACCTTGACCCCCTCACTCTCACTCCATCACCGTCACCCTGGGCCCCTCACACTCACTTCATCACCATCACCCTAACACCCCCACACTCACTCCATCACCATCACCGTGACCCCATCAAAATCACTCCATCAAAGTCACCCTGACACCCACACACTCACTCCATGATGGTCACCCTAACATCCTCACACTCACTCCATCACCTTCACCCTCAACCCGTCACACTCACTCCATCACCTTCACCCTCAACCCCTCACACTCACTCCATCACCGTCGCCCTGACCCCTTCACACGATCTCCATCACCATCACCTTGACCCCCTCACTCTCACTCCATCATCTTCAAACTGACCCTCTCACTCTCACTCCATCATCTTCAAACTGACCCCCTCACTCTCACTCCATCACCGTCATCTTGACCCTCTCACTCCATCACCGTCTCCCTGACCCCCTCACACTCACTCCATCACCGTCACCTTGACCCCCTCACTCTCACTCCATCACCATTGCACTGACCCCCTTACTCTCACACCATCACTGTCACCCTGGGCTCCTCACACTCACTTCATGAACGTAACACTGATCCCCTCACATTCATTCCATCACCATCACCCTAACACACCCACACTCACTCTTTCAAAATCAGACTGAACCCCTCACACTCACTCCATCTCTGTCACCTTGACCCCCTCACACTCACTCCATCACCCTCACCCTGACCCCCTTACACTCACTCCATCATGGTCACACTGAACCCCTCACTCTCACTCCATCAAAATCAGACTGAACCCCTCACACTCACTCCATCTCCGTCACCCTGACCTCCTCACACTCACTACATCACCGCCACCATGACCCCCTCACACTCACTCCATCATCGCCACCCTGACCCCCTCTCACTCACTCCATCATCGTCACCCAGACCCAGTCACACTCACTCCTTGAACGTCACCCAACCACACCCACACTCACTCCAACACCGTCACCCTGAGCCCCTCACACTCACTCCAACATTGTCACCCTGACATCCTCACACTCACTCTTTCACAGTCACCCTCACCACCACACACTCACTCCATCATCTTCACTGACTCCCTCACACTCACACCATCTCCGTCACCCTGATCCACTCACACTCACTCTGTCTCCGTCACCCTGATCCACTCACACTCACTCCGTCTCCATCACTCTGATCCACTCACACTCAGTCTATCACCTTCACCCTGACCCCCTCAGTCTCACACACTCACTGTCTCACACTCACTCCATCACCGTCACATTGATCCCCTCACTTTCAATCCATCACCATCACTCAGTCCCTGTCACTCTCACTCAATCACTGTCACCCTGATCCCCTCACACTCATTCCAGCACCGTCACCCTGACCCCTCCACACTCACTCCATCACCGTCACCCTGACCCCCTCACACTCCCTCCATCTCCATCACACTGATCCCCTCACATTGACTCCATCATTGTCACCCTGACCCCCTCACACTCACTCAATCACCGTACCTTGACTCCCTCACACTCACTCCATCACTGTCACCCTGAACCCCTCACACTCACTCCATCACCGTCACCCTGACCATCTAACACTCATTCTAACACCGTCACCGTGAACCCCTCACACTCACTCCATCACCGTCACCCTGACCTTCTCCCACTCACTCCATCACTGTAACCCTGACCTCCTCACACTCACTTCATCAACATCATCTTGACACCCTCACACTCACTCCATCACCGTCTCTGTGAACCCCTCAATCTCATTCCATCACCGTCACCCTGTCCACATCACACTCACTCCATCACCTTCACCATGACCCCCTCACTCTCACTCCATCACTGTCTCCCTGACCCCCTCACACTCACTCTATCACCATCACCTTGACCCCCTCACTCTCAGTCCATCACCATCACCTTGACCCCCTCACTCTCACTCCATCACCGTCACCCTGGGCCCCTCACACTCACTTCATCACTGTCACCCTGACAACCTCACATTCACTCCATCACCGTCACCCTGACCATCTAACACTCATTCCAACACCGTCACCGTGAACCCCTCACACTCACTCCATCACCGTCACCCTGACCTTCTCCCACTCACTCCATCACTGTAACCCTGACCTCCTCACACTCACTTCATCAACATCATCTTGACACCCTCACACTCACTCCATCACCGTCTCTGTGAACCCCTCAATCTCATTCCATCACCGTCACCCTGTCCACATCACACTCACTCCATCACCTTCACCATGACCCCCTCACTCTCACTCCATCACTGTCTCCCTGACCCCCTCACACTCACTCTATCACCATCACCTTGACCCCCTCACTCTCAGTCCATCACCATCACCTTGACCCCCTCACTCTCACTCCATCACCGTCACCCTGGGCCCCTCACACTCACTTCATCACCATCACCCTAACACCCCCACACTCACTCCATCACCATCACCGTGACCCTGTCAAAATCACTCCATCAAAGTCACCCTGACACCCACACACTCACTCCATGATGGTCACCCTAACATCCTCACACTCACTCCATCACCTTCACCCTCAACCCGTCACACTCACTCCATCACCTTCACCCTCAACCCCTCACACTCACTCCATCACCGTCGCCCTGACCCCTTCACACTATCTCCATCACCATCACCTTGACCCCCTCACTCTCACTCCATCATCTTCAAACTGACCCTCTCACTCTCACTCCATCATCTTCAAACTGACCCCCTCACTCTCACTCCATCACCGTCATCTTGACCCTCTCACTCCATCACCGTCTCCCTGACCCCCTCACACTCACTCCATCACCGTCACCTTGACCTCCTCACTCTCACTCCATCACCATCGCACTGACCCCCTTACTCTCACACCATCACTGTCACCCTGGGCTCCTCACACTCACTTCATGAACGTAACACTGATCCCCTCACATTCATTCCATCACCATCACCCTAACACACCCACACTCACTCTTTCAAAATCAGACTGAACCCCTCACACTCACTCCATCTCTGTCACCTTGACCCCCTCACACTCACTCCATCACCCTCACCCTGACCCCCTTACACTCACTCCATCATGGTCACACTGACCCCCTCACTCTCACTCCATCAAAATCAGACTGAACCCCTCACACTCACTCCATCTCCGTCACCCTGACCTCCTCACACTCACTACATCACCGCCACCATGACCCCCTCACACTCACTCCATCATCGCCACCCTGACCCCCTCTCACTCACTCCATCATCGTCACCCAGACCCAGTCACACTCACTCCTTGAACGTCACCCAACCACACCCACACTCACTCCAACACCGTCACCCTGAGCCCCTCACACTCACTCCAACATTGTCACCCTGACATCCTCACACTCACTCTTTCACAGTCACCCTCACCACCACACACTCACTCCATCATCTTCACTGACTCCCTCACACTCACACCATCTCCGTCACCCTGATCCACTCACACTCACTCTGTCTCCGTCACCCTGATCCACTCACACTCACTCCGTCTCCATCACTCTGATCCACTCACACTCAGTCTATCACCTTCACCCTGACCCCCTCAGTCTCACACACTCACTGTCTCACACTCACTCCATCACCGTCACACTGATCCCCTCACTTTCAATCCATCACCATCACTCAGTCCCTGTCACTCTCACTCAATCACTGTCACCCTGATCCCCTCACACTCATTCCAGCACCGTCACCCTGACCCCTCCACACTCACTCCATCACCGTCACCCTGACCCCCTCACACTCCCTCCATCTCCATCACACTGATCCCCTCACACTGACTCCATCATTGTCACCCTGACCCCCTCACACTCACTCAATCACCGTACCTTGACTCCCTCACACTCACTCCATCACTGTCACCCTGAACCCCTCACACTCACTCCGTCTCCATCACACTGACCCCCTCACACTCCCTCCATCTCCATCACACTGATCCACTCACACTCACTCCATCAACGTCAACCTGACCCCCTCACACTCACTCCATCACCGTCATCCTGACCCCCTCACACTCACTCCATCACCATCGCATTGACCCCTCACACTCACTCCATCTCCACCACCCTGACCCACTCACACTCACTCCATCACCGTCACCCTGATCCCCTCACTCTCACTCCATCACCGTCACCCTGACCCCTTCACACACTCTCCATCACAGTCTCCCTGACTCCCTGAGTCTCACTCCATCACCGCCGACCTGACCCACTCACAATCACTCCTTCACTGTAACACTGACCACCTCACACTCAATCCATCACCGTCACCCTGAACCCCTTACACTCACTCCATCATAGTACCCCTACCCCTCGCAGTCACTCCATCTCCGTCACACTGATACCCTCACAGTCACCCCATCACCGTCACCCTGACCCCTCACACTCACGCCATCTCAGTCACACTGATCCCCTCACACTCACTCCATAAATGTCACTCTGACCGCCTCACACTCACTCCATCAAAATCAGACTGACCCTCTCACACTCACTCCATTATCATCACCCTGACCCTCTCACACTCACACCATCACTGCCACCCCGAACTCCTCACACTCACTCCATCACCGTCACCCTGACCTTCTCCCACTCACTCCATCACTGTAACCCTGACCTCCTCACACTCACTTCATCAACATCATCTTGACACCCTCACACTCACTCCATCACCGTCTCTGTGAACCCCTCAATCTCATTCCATCACCGTCACCCTGTCCACATCACACTCACTCCATCACCTTCACCATGACCCCCTCACTCTCACTCCATCACTGTCTCCCTGACCCCCTCACACTCACTCTATCACCATCACCTTGACCCCCTCACTCTCAGTCCATCACCATCACCTTGACCCCCTCACTCTCACTCCATCACCGTCACCCTGGGCCCCTCACACTCACTTCATCACCATCACCCTAACGCCCCCACACTCACTCCATCACCATCACCGTGACCCCATCACAATCACTCCATCAAAGTCACCCTGACACCCACACACTCACTCCATGATGGTCACCCTAACATCCTCACACTCACTCCATCACCTTCACCCTCAACCCGTCACACTCACTCCATCACCTTCACCCTCAACCCGTCACACTCACTCCATCACCTTCACCCTGACCCCCTCACACTCATTCAATCACCGTCACCCTGAACCCCTCACACTCACCCCGTCTCCATCACACTGATCCACTCACACTCACTCCATCATCGTCACCCTGACCCCCTCACACTCATTCCATCACCGTCACCCTGACTCCCTCACACACGATCCATCACTGACACCCTGACCCCCTCACTCGCACTCAGTCTCCATCACACTGATCCACTCACACGCACTCTATCATCGTCACCCTGGCCCTCTCTCACTCACTCCATCACCATCACCCTGACCCCCTCACACTCACTCCATCACCGTCACCCTGACCCCCTTATACTCACTCCATCATGGTCACACTGACCCCCTCACACTCACTCCATCATCGTTGCCCTGACTCCCTCACACTCACCTTTAACCAGACGCTCTCAATCTCTTTCAATCACCGTCACCCTGACGCCCTCACTCTCACTCCATCATGGTCACATTGACCCCCTCACACTCACTCCATCACCGTTGCCCTGACTCCCTCACACTCACCTTTTACCAGACGCTCTTAATCTCTTTCAATCACCATCACCGTGACCCCCTCACTCTCACTCCATCATGTTCACACTGACCCCCTCACACTCAGTCCATCACCGTCACCCTGACCCCCTCACTCTCACTCCATCATGGTCACACTGACCCCCTCACACTCACTCCATCATCGTTGCCCTGACTCCCTCACACTCACCTTTAACCAGACGCTCTCAATCTCTTTCAATCACCATCACCCTGACCCCCTTATACTCACTCCATCATGGTCACACTGACCCCCTCACACTCACTCATTCACCGTTGCCCTGACTCCTTCACACTCACCTTTTACCAGACGCTCTCAATCTCTTTCAATCACCATCACCCTGACCCCCTCACTTTCACTCCATCACCGTCACACTGACCCCGTCACTCTCACTCCATCACCGGAGCCATGACGCCCTGACACTCAATCTATCAAAATCAGACTGATCCCCTCAAACTCACTCCATCTCCGTCACCCTGAACCCCTCACACTCACTCCATTATCATCACCTTGACCCTCTCACACTCACTCCATCAGGGTCACACTGATCTCCTCACACTGACTTCATCATGGTCACCCTGACCGCCTCACACTCACTCCATCACCGTCACCCAAACGCACCCACACTCACTCCATCAGGGTCACCCTGAGCCCCTCACACTCACTCCATCATTGTCACTCTGACAGCCTCACACTCACTCCATCACCGTCACCCTGATCTCCGTCTCCATCACCCTGATCCATTCACACTCACTCCATCACCGTCACCCTGATCTCCGTCTCCATCACCCAGACTCCCTCACACTCACTCCATCTCCGTCTCCCTGATCTCCGTCTCCATCACCCTGATCCATTCACACTCACTCCATCACCGTCACCCTTACCCCCACAAACTCACTTCATCACCGTCACCCTGACACTCTCACACTCACTCCATCACCATCACCCTGACATTCTCACACTCACTCCATCATCATCACCCTGACTCCCTCACACTCACTCAATCACCGTCACCCTGACCCCCTCACACTCATTCCATCATCGTCACCCTGACCCCTTCACACTCATTCCATCACCGTACCTTGACTCCCTCACACTCACTCCATCACCGTCACCCTGAACCCCTCACACTCACCCCGTCTCCATCACACTGATCCACTCACACTCACTCCATCATCGTCAACCTGACCCCCTCACACTCACTCCATCACCGTCACCCTGACCCCCTCACACTCATTCCATCACCGTCACACTGACCCCCTCACACTCCCTCCATCACCGTCACCCTGACCTCCTCACACTCACTCCATCACCATCACCATGGCCCCTCACACTCACTCCATCACCGTAGCCATGACGCCCTTACACTCAATCCATCAAAATCAGTTGATCCCCTCACACTCACTCCATCTCCGTCACCCTGACCCACTCACACTCACTCCATTATCGTCACCTTGACCCTTTCACAGTCACTCCATCAGGGTCACCCTGACCGCCTCACACTCACTCTATCACTGACACCCAAACGCACCCACACTCACTCCATCACCGTCACCCTGAGCCCCTCACACTCACTCCATCATTGTCACCCTGGCAGCCTCACACTCACTCCATCACCTTACCCTGACTCACTCACACTCACTCCGTCTCCATCACCCTGATCCATTCACACTCACCCCATCACAGTCACCCAAACGCACCCACACTCACTCCATCACCTTACCCTGACTCCCTCACACTCACTCCGTCTCCATCACCCTGATCCATTCACACGCACTCCATCACCGTCACCCTGACCCCCACAAACTCACTCCAACACTGTCACCCTGACACTCTCACACTCACTCCATCACTGTTACCCTGACCCCCACACACTCACTCCAACACCGTCACCCTGACACTCTCACACTCACTCCATCATCGTCACCCTGACCCCCTCACACTCACTCAATCACGGTCACCCTGACCCCCTCACACTCATTCCATCATCGTCACCCTGACCCCCTCACACTCACTCCATCACCGTACCTTGACTCCCTCA
Organism: Chiloscyllium plagiosum; assembly: GCF_037043375.1. NCBI lineage: Eukaryota > Metazoa > Chordata > Chondrichthyes > Orectolobiformes > Hemiscylliidae > Chiloscyllium > Chiloscyllium plagiosum. Next base: position 66,597,831 of record NW_028270171.1, on the reverse strand, counting down.
CACTCACTCCATCACCGTCACCCTGAACCCCTCACTCTCACCCCGTCTCCATCACACTGATCCACCTACACTCACTCCATCATCGTCAACCTGACCCCCTCACACTCACTCCATCACTGTCACCCAAACGCACCCACACTCACTCCATCACCGTCACCCTGAGCCCCTCACACTCACTCCATCACCGTCACCCTGACCCCCACAAACTCACTCCAACACTGTCACCCTGACACTCTCACACTCACTCCATCACCGTCACCCTGACCCCCACACACTCACTCCAACACCGTCACCCTGACACTCTCACACTCACTCCATCATCGTCACCCTGACCCCCTCACACTCACTCAATCACCGTCACCCTGACCCCCTCACACTCATTCCATCATCGTCACCCTGACCCCCTCACACTCACTCCATCACCGTACCTTGACTCCCTCACACTCACTCCATCTCCGTCACCCTAAGCCCCTCACACTAACTCCATTATCGTCACCTTGACCCTCTCACACTCACTCCATCGGGGTCACACTGACCTCGTCACACTGACTCCATCATGGTCCCCCTGACCGCCTCACACTCACTCCATCACCGTCTCCCAAACGCACCCACACTCACTCCATCAGGGTCACCCTGAGCCCCTCACACTCACTCCATCATTGTCACTCTGACAGCCTCACACTCACTCCATCACCGTCACCCTGATCTCCGTCTCCATCACCCTGACTCCCTCACACTCACTCCATCTCCGTCTCCCTGATCTCCGTCTCCATCACCCTGATCCATTCACACTCACTCCATCACCGTCACCCTGACCCCCACAAACTCACTTCATCACCGTCACCCTGACACTCTCACACTCACTCCATCACCGTCACCCTGACCCCCACACACTCACTCCAACACCGTCACCCTGACACTCTCACACTTACTCCATCATCGTCACCCTGACCCCCTCACACTCATTCCATCACCGTCACACTCACTCCATCACCGTCACCCTGACCTCCTCACACTCACTCCATCATCGTCACACTGACCCCCTCACACTCACTCCATCACCGTCACCCTGACCCCCTCACACTCACTCAACCACTGTTGCCCTGACCCCCTCGCAGTCACTCCATTACCATCACCCTGACCCCCTCACTCACACTCCATCACCGTTTCCCTGACCCCCTCATACACACTCCATCACGGTCACACTGACCCTGTCACTCTCACTCCATCACTGTCATCCTGACCCACTCACACTCACTCAATCAATATCGACCTGTCCTCCTCGCACTCACTCCATTACCGTCTCACTGACGCCCTCACTCTCACTCCGTCATCGTCGGCCTGACCGCTTCACACTCACTCCGTCACCATCACGCTGATCCCCTCACACTCACTCCATCACCGACACTCTGACCCCCTCACACTCACTCCATCAACTTCACCCTGATCCCCTCACTCTCGCTTCATCACCGTCTCCCTGACCCCCTCACACTCACTCTATCACCGTCACCCTGACCCCGTCACACTCACTCGATCAGCGTCACACTGATCCAATCACACTCACTCCATCAATGTCACCCTGACCCCCTCACACTCACTCCATCACCGTCTCACTGACCCCCTCACACTCACTCCATCACCGACTCACTGACCCCCTCACAATCTCTCCATCACCGTCACCGTGACTCCCTCACTCTCATTCCGTCAGCGTCGGCCTGACCGCTTCACACTCACTCCATCACTGTCACACTGATCCCCTCACACTCACTCCATCACCTTCACCCTGACCCCCTCAGTCTCACTCACTCACCATCTTACACGCACTCCATCACCGTCACACTGAGCCCCTCACTTTCAATCCATCACCGTCACTCAGTCCCTGTCACTCTCACTCAATCACTGTCACCCTGATCCTCTCACACTCATTCCATCACCGTCACCCTGACCCCTCCACACTCACTCCATCACCATCACCATGGCCCCTCACACTCACTCCATCACCGTAGCCATGACGCCCTTACACTCAATCCATCAAAATCAGCTGATCCCCTCACACTCACTCCATCACCGTCACCCTGACCCCCTCACACTCATTCCATCACCATCGCATTGACCCCTCCACACTCACCTCATCTCCGTCACACTAATCCCCTCACATACACTCCATCAACATCACCCTGACCGCCTCACACTACACCATCTCGGTCACACTGATCCCCTCACAGTGACTCCATCAGCATCACACTGATCCACTCACACTCACTCCATCATTGTCACCCTGAACCCCTCACACTCACCCCGTCTCCATCACACTGATCCACTCACACTCACTCCATCATCGTAAACCTGATCCCCTCACACTCACTCCATCACCGTCACCCTGACCCTCTCACACTCATTCCATCACCGTCACACTGACCCACTCACACTCACTCCATCACCGTCACCCTGACCTCCTCACACTCACTCCATCACCATCACCATGGCCCCTCACACTCACTCCATCACCGTAGACATGCCGCCCTTACACTCAATCCATCAAAACCAGCTGATCCCCTCACACTCACTCCATCTCCATCACCCTGACCCACTCACACTCACTCCATCAGGGTCACCCTGACCGCCTCACACTCATTCCATCACTGTCACCCAAACGCACCCACACTCACTCCATCACCGTCACCCTGAGCCCCTCACACTCACTCCATCATTGTCACCCTGGCAGTCTCACACTCACTCCATCACCTTACCCTGACTCCCTCACACTCACTCCGTCTCCATCACCCTGATCCAATCACACTCACTCCATCACCGTCACCCTGACCCCCACAAACTCACTCCAACACTGTCACCCTGACACTGTCACACTCACTCCATCACCGTCACCCTGACCCCCACACACTCACTCCAACACCGTCACCCTGACACTCTCACACTCACTCCATCATCGTCACCCTGACCCCCTCACACTCACTCAATCACCGTCACCCTGACCCCCTCACACTCACTCCATCACCGTCACCCTGACCCCCTCACACTCATTCCATCATCGTCACCCTGACCCCCTCACACTCACTCAATCACCGTCACCCTGACCCCCTCACACTCATTCCATCACCATCACCCTGAACCCCTCACACTCACCCCGTCTCCATCACACTGATCCACTCACACTCATTCCATCATCGTCACCCTGACCCCCTCACACTCACTCAATCACCGTCACCCTGACCCCCTCACACTCACTCAATATCCGTCACCCTGACCCCCTCACACTCATTCCAGCATCGTCACCCTGACCCCCTCACACCCACTCAATCACCGTCACCCTGACCCCCTCACACTCATTCAATCACCGTCACCCTGAACCCCTCACACTCACCCCGTCTCTATCACACTGATCCACTCACACTCACTCCATCATCGTCACCCTGAGCCCTCACACTCATTCCATCACCGTCACCCTGACTCCCTCACACACGCTCCATCACTGACACCCTGACCCCCTCACTCGCACTCAGTCTCCACCACACTGATCCACTCACACTCACTCCATCATCGTCACCCTGGCCCTCTCTCACTCACTCCATCACCATCACCCTGACCCCCTCACACTCACTCCATCACCGTCACCCTGACCCCCTTATACTCACTCCATCATGGTCACACTGACCCCCTCACACTCACTCCATCATCGTTGCCCTGACTCCCTCACACTCACCTTTAACCAGACGCTCTCAATCTCTTTCAATCACCGTCACCCTGACGCCCTCACTCTCACTCCATCATGGTCACATTGACCCCCTCACACTCACTCCATCATCATCACCCTGACTCCCTCACACTCACTCAATCACCGTCACCCTGACCCCCTCACACTCATTCCATCATCGTCACCCTGACCCCTTCACACTCATTCCATCACCGTACCTTGACTCCCTCACACTCACTCCATCACCGTCACCCTGAACCCCTCACACTCACCCCGTCTCCATCACACTGATCCACTCACACTCACTCCATCATCGTCAACCTGACCCCCTCACACTCACTCCATCACCGTCACCCTGACCCCCTCACACTCATTCCATCACCGTCACACTGACCCCCTCACACTCCCTCCATCACCGTCACCCTGACCTCCTCACACTCACTCCATCACCATCACCATGGCCCCTCACACTCACTCCATCACCGTAGCCATGACGCCCTTACACTCAATCCATCAAAATCAGTTGATCCCCTCACACTCACTCCATCTCCGTCACCCTGACCCACTCACACTCACTCCATTATCGTCACCTTGACCCTTTCACAGTCACTCCATCAGGGTCACCCTGACCGCCTCACACTCACTCTATCACTGACACCCAAACGCACCCACACTCACTCCATCACCGTCACCCTGAGCCCCTCACACTCACTCCATCATTGTCACCCTGGCAGCCTCACACTCACTCCATCACCTTACCCTGACTCACTCACACTCACTCCGTCTCCATCACCCTGATCCATTCACACTCACCCCATCACAGTCACCCAAACGCACCCACACTCACTCCATCACCTTACCCTGACTCCCTCACACTCACTCCGTCTCCATCACCCTGATCCATTCACACGCACTCCATCACCGTCACCCTGACCCCCACAAACTCACTCCAACACTGTCACCCTGACACTCTCACACTCACTCCATCACTGTTACCCTGACCCCCACACACACTCACTCCAACACCGTCACCCTGACACTCTCACACTCACTCCAGCATCGTCACCCTGACCCCCTCACACTCACTCAATCACGGTCACCCTGACCCCCTCACACTCATTCCATCATCGTCACCCTGACCCCCTCACACTCACTCCATCACCGTACCTTGACTCCCTCACACTCACTCCATCACCGTCACCCTGAACCCCTCACTCTCACCCCGTCTCCATCACACTGATCCACCTACACTCACTCCATCATCGTCAACCTGACCCCCTCACACTCACTCCATCACTGTCACCCAAACGCACCCACACTCACTCCATCACCGTCACCCTGAGCCCCTCACACTCACTCCATCACCGTCACCCTGACCCCCACAAACTCACTCCAACACTGTCACCCTGACACTCTCACACTCACTCCATCACCGTCACCCTGACCCCCACACACTCACTCCAACACCGTCACCCTGACACTCTCACACTCACTCCATCATCGTCACCCTGACCCCCTCACACTCACTCAATCACCGTCACCCTGACCCCCTCACACTCATTCCATCATCGTCACCCTGACCCCCTCACACTCACTCCATCACCGTACCTTGACTCCCTCACACTCACTCCATCTCCGTCACCCTAAGCCCCTCACACTAACTCCATTATCGTCACCTTGACCCTCTCACACTCACTCCATCGGGGTCACACTGACCTCGTCACACTGACTCCATCATGGTCCCCCTGACCGCCTCACACTCACTCCATCACCGTCTCCCAAACGCACCCACACTCACTCCATCAGGGTCACCCTGAGCCCCTCACACTCACTCCATCATTGTCACTCTGACAGCCTCACACTCACTCCATCACCGTCACCCTGATCTCCGTCTCCATCACCCTGACTCCCTCACACTCACTCCATCTCCGTCTCCCTGATCTCCGTCTCCATCACCCTGATCCATTCACACTCACTCCATCACCGTCACCCTGACCCCCACAAACTCACTTCATCACCGTCACCCTGACACTCTCACACTCACTCCATCACCGTCACCCTGACCCCCACACACTCACTCCAACACCGTCACCCTGACACTCTCACACTTACTCCATCATCGTCACCCTGACCCCCTCACACTCATTCCATCACCGTCACACTCACTCCATCACCGTCACCCTGACCTCCTCACACTCACTCCATCATCGTCACACTGACCCCCTCACACTCACTCCATCACCGTCACCCTGACCCCCTCATACTCACTCAACCACTGTTGCCCTGACCCCCTCGCAGTCACTCCATTACCATCACCCTGACCCCCTCACTCACACTCCATCACCGTTTCCCTGACCCCCTCATACACACTCCATCACGGTCACACTGACCCTATCACTCTCACTCCATCACTGTCATCCTGACCCACTCACACTCACTCAATCAATATCGACCTGTCCTCCTCGCACTCACTCCATTACCGTCTCACTGACGCCCTCACTCTCACTCCGTCATCGTCGGCCTGACCGCTTCACACTCACTCCGTCACCATCACGCTGATCCCCTCACACTCACTCCATCACCGACACTCTGACCCCCTCACACTCACTCCATCAACTTCACCCTGATCCCCTCACTCTCGCTTCATCACCGTCTCCCTGACCCCCTCACACTCACTCTATCACCGTCACCCTGACCCCGTCACACTCACTCGATCAGCGTCACACTGATCCAATCACACTCACTCCATCAATGTCACCCTGACCCCCTCACACTCACTCCATCACCGTCTCACTGACCCCCTCACACTCACTCCATCACCGACTCACTGACCCCCTCACAATCTCTCCATCACCGTCACCGTGACTCCCTCACTCTCATTCCGTCAGCGTCGGCCTGACCGCTTCACACTCACTCCATCACTGTCACACTGATCCCCTCACACTCACTCCATCACCTTCACCCTGACCCCCTCAGTCTCACTCACTCACCATCTTACACGCACTCCATCACCGTCACACTGAGCCCCTCACTTTCAATCCATCACCGTCACTCAGTCCCTGTCACTCTCACTCAATCACTGTCACCCTGATCCTCTCACACTCATTCCATCACCGTCACCCTGACCCCTCCACACTCACTCCATCACCATCACCATGGCCCCTCACACTCACTCCATCACCGTAGCCATGACGCCCTTACACTCAATCCATCAAAATCAGCTGATCCCCTCACACTCACTCCATCACCGTCACCCTGACCCCCTCACACTCATTCCATCACCATCGCATTGACCCCTCCACACTCACCTCATCTCCGTCACACTAATCCCCTCACATACACTCCATCAACATCACCCTGACCGCCTCACACTACACCATCTCGGTCACACTGATCCCCTCACAGTGACTCCATCAGCATCACACTGATCCACTCACACTCACTCCATCATTGTCACCCTGAACCCCTCACACTCACCCCGTCTCCATCACACTGATCCACTCACACTCACTCCATCATCGTAAACCTGATCCCCTCACACTCACTCCATCACCGTCACCCTGACCCTCTCACACTCATTCCATCACCGTCACACTGACCCACTCACACTCACTCCATCACCGTCACCCTGACCTCCTCACACTCACTCCATCACCATCACCATGGCCCCTCACACTCACTCCATCACCGTAGACATGCCGCCCTTACACTCAATCCATCAAAACCAGCTGATCCCCTCACACTCACTCCATCTCCATCACCCTGACCCACTCACACTCACTCCATCAGGGTCACCCTGACCGCCTCACACTCATTCCATCACTGTCACCCAAACGCACCCACACTCACTCCATCACCGTCACCCTGAGCCCCTCACACTCACTCCATCATTGTCACCCTGGCAGTCTCACACTCACTCCATCACCTTACCCTGACTCCCTCACACTCACTCCGTCTCCATCACCCTGATCCAATCACACTCACTCCATCACCGTCACCCTGACCCCCACAAACTCACTCCAACACTGTCACCCTGACACTGTCACACTCACTCCATCACCGTCACCCTGACCCCCACACACTCACTCCAACACCGTCACCCTGACACTCTCACACTCACTCCATCATCGTCACCCTGACCCCCTCACACTCACTCAATCACCGTCACCCTGACCCCCTCACACTCACTCCATCACCGTCACCCTGACCCCCTCACACTCATTCCATCATCGTCACCCTGACCCCCTCACACTCACTCAATCACCGTCACCCTGACCCCCTCACACTCATTCCATCACCATCACCCTGAACCCCTCACACTCACCCCGTCTCCATCACACTGATCCACTCACACTCATTCCATCATCGTCACCCTGACCCCCTCACACTCACTCAATCACCGTCACCCTGACCCCCTCACACTCACTCAATATCCGTCACCCTGACCCCCTCACACTCATTCCAGCATCGTCACCCTGACCCCCTCACACCCACTCAATCACCGTCACCCTGACCCCCTCACACTCATTCAATCACCGTCACCCTGAACCCCTCACACTCACCCCGTCTCTATCACACTGATCCACTCACACTCACTCCATCATCGTCACCCTGAGCCCTCACACTCATTCCATCACCGTCACCCTGACTCCCTCACACACGCTCCATCACTGACACCCTGACCCCCTCACTCGCACTCAGTCTCCACCACACTGATCCACTCACACTCACTCCATCATCGTCACCCTGGCCCTCTCTCACTCACTCCATCACCATCACCCTGACCCCCTCACACTCACTCCATCACCGTCACCCTGACCCCCTTATACTCACTCCATCATGGTCACACTGACCCCCTCACACTCACTCCATCATCGTTGCCCTGACTCCCTCACACTCACCTTTAACCAGACGCTCTCAATCTCTTTCAATCACCATCACCCTGACCCCCTCACTCTCACTCCATTATGGTCACATTGACCCCCTCACACTCACTCCATCACCGTTGCCCTGACTCCCTCACACTCACCTTTTACCAGACGCTCTTAATCTCTTTCAATCACCATCACCCTGACCCCCTCACTCTCACTCCATCATGTTCACACTGACCCCCTCACATTCACTCCATCACCGTCACCCTGACCCCCTCACTCTCACTCCATCATGGTCACACTGACCCCCTCACACTCACTCCATCACCGTTGCCCTGACTCCCTCACACTCACCTTTAACCAGACGCTCTCAATCTCTTTCAATCACCATCACCCGGACCCCCTCACTCTCACTCCATCACCGGAGCCATGACGCCCTGACACTCAATCTATCAAAATCAGACTGATCCCCTCACACTCACTCCATCTCCGTCACCCTGAACCCCTCACACTCACTCCATTATCATTACCTTGACCCTCTCACACTCAATCCATCAGGGTCACACTGACCTCCTCACACTGACTTCATCATGGTCACCCTGACCGCCTCACACTCACTCCATCACCGTCACCCAAACGCACCCACACTCACTCCATCAGGGTCACCCTGAGCCCCTCACACTCACTCCATCATTGTCACTCTGACAGCCTCACACTCACTCCATCACCGTCACCCTGATCTCTGTCTCCATCACCCTGATCCATTCACACTCACTCCATCACCGTCACCCTGATCTCCGTCTCCATCACCCAGACTCCCTCACACTCACTCCATCTCCGTCTCCCTGATCTCCGTCTCCATCACCCTGATCCATTCACACTCACTCCATCACCGTCACCCTGACCCCCACAAACTCACTTCATCACCGTCACCCTGACACTCTCACACTCACTCCATCACCGTCACCCTGACACTCTCACACTCACTCCATCATCGTCACCCTGACCCCCTCACACTCACTCAATCACCGTCACCCTGACCCCCTCACACTCATTCCATCATCGTCACCCTGACCCCTTCACACTCATTCCATCACCGTACCTTGACTCCCTCACACTCACTCCATCACCGTCACCCTGAACCCCTCACACTCACCCCGTCTCCATCACACTGATCCACTCACACTCACTCCATCATCGTCAACCTGACCCCCTCACACTCACTCCATCACCATCACCCTGACCCCCTCACACTCATTCCATCACCGTCACACTGACCCCCTCACACTCACTCCATCACCGTCACCCTGACCTCCTCACACTCACTCCATCACCATCACCATGGCCCCTCACACTCACTCCATCACCGTAGCCATGACGCCCTTACACTCAATCCATCAAAATCAGCTGATCCCCTCACACTCACTCCATCTCCGTCACCCTGACCCACTCACACTCACTCCATTATCGTCACCTTGACCCTCTCACAGTCACTCCATCAGGGTCACCCTGACCGCCTCACACTCACTCTATCACTGTCACCCAAACGCACCCACACTCACTCCATCACCGTCACCCTGAGCCCCTCACACTCACTCCATCATTGTCACCCTGGCAGCCTCACACTCACTCCATCACCTTACCCTGACTCACTCACACTCACTCCGTCTTCATCACCCTGATCCATTCACACTCACCCCATCACAGTCACCCAAACGCACCCACACTCACTCCATCACCTTACCCTGACTCCCTCACACTCACTCCGTCTCCATCACCCTGATCCATTCACACTCACTCCATCACCGTCACCCTGACCCCCACAAACTCACTCCAACACTGTCACCCTGACATTCTCACACTCACTCCATCACCGTCACCCTGACCCCCACACACTCACTCCAACACCGTCACCCTGACACTCTCACACTCACTCCATCACCGTCACCCTGACTCCCACACACTCACTCCAACACCGTCACCCTGACACTCTCACACTCACTCAATCACGGTCACCCTGACCCCCACACACTCACTCCAACACCGTCACCCTGACACTCTCACACTCACTCCATCACCGTCACCCTGACCCCCACACACTCACTCAATCACGGTCACCCTGACCCCCTCACACTCACTCAATCACGGTCACCCTGACCCCCTCACATTCACTCCATCACCGTACCTTGACTCCCTCACACTCACTCCATCACCGTCACCCTGAACCCCTCACTCTCACCCCGTCTCCATCACACTGATTCACTCACACTCACTCCATCATCGTCAACCTGACCCCCTCACACTCACTCCATCACTGTCACCCAAACGCACCCACACTCACTCCATCACCGTCACCCTGAGCCCCTCACACTCACTCCATCACCGTCACCCTGACCCCCACAAACTCACTCCAACACTGTCACCCTGACACTCTCACACTCACTCCATCATCGTCACACTGACCCCCTCACACTCACTCAATCACCGTCACCCTGACCCCCTCACACTCATTCCATCATCGTCACCCTGACCCCCTCACACTCACTCCATCACCGTACCTTGACTCCCTCACACTCACTCCATCTCCGTCACCCTGAGCCCCTCACACTCACTCCATTATCGTCACCTTGACCCTCTCACACTCACTCCATCGGGGTCACACTGACCTCCTCACACTAACTCCATCATGGTTACCCTGAGCCCCTCACACTCACTCCATCATTGTCACTCTGACAGCCTCACACTCACTCCATCACCGTCACCCTGACCCCCACACACTCACTCCAACACTGTCACCCTGACACTCTCACACTCACTCCATCACCGTCACCCTGACCCACACAAACTGACTTCATCACCGTCACCCTGACACTCTCACACTCACTCCATCACCGTCACCCTGACCCCCACACACTCACTCCAACACCGTCACCCTGACCCTCTCACACTCACCCCATCGCCGTCAAACTGACCCCCTTACACTCACTCCATCACCATCAACCTGACCCCCTCACACTCACTCAACCACCGTTGCCCTGACCCCCTCGCAACCACTCCATTACCGTCACCCAAAGCCTCTCACACTCACTCCATCATCATCACACTGACCCCCCTCACACTCACTCCATCATCGTCACACTGACCCCCTCACACTCACTCCATCACCGTCACCCTGACCCCCTCACACTCCCTCCATCACCCTCAACCTGACCCCCTCACACTCTCTCCATCAACTTCACCCTGATTCCCTCACTCTCGCTCCATCACAGTCTCCCAGACCACCTCACACTCACTCCATCATTGTCACTCTGTCCCTGTCACACTCACTCCATCACCGTCACCCTGACCCTGTCACACTCACTCTATCAGCGTCACACTGACCATCTGACACTCACTCTATCACCGTCTCTCTGACCCCCTCACACACACTCCATCATGGTCACACTGAGCCCCTCACTCTCACTCCATCACCATCACCCTGATCCCCTCATATTCACTCCTACATCGTAACCCTGACCCTCTCACACTCTCTCCATCACAGTCTGCCTGACCCCCTCAATCTCATTCCATCACCGACACACTGACCTCCTCACACTCACTCCATCAACTTCACTCTGACTCCCTCACTCTCGCTCCATTACAGTCTTCCTTTCCCCCTCACACTCACTCCATCACCATCAACCTGACCCCCTCACTCTCACTCCATCACCGTCAACTTGATCCCCTCACACTCACTCCTTTACCGTCACACTGATCCGCTCAAACTCACTCCGTCTCCATCACACTGATCCACTCACACTCACTCCATCCCCGTCACCCTGATCTCCTCACACTCACTCCGTCTCCATCACACTGATCCACTCACACTCATTCCATCACCGTCACCCTGATCCCCTCACACTCACTCCATCACCGTCACGCTGATCCCCTCACACTCACTCCGTCTCCATCACACTGATCCACTCACACTCATTCCATCACCGTCACCCTGATCCCCTCACACTCGCTCCATCACCATCACCCTGATCTTCTCACACTCACTCTATCACCGTCACCCAAACGCACTCACACTCACTCCATCAGGGTCACCCTGAGCCCCTCACACTCACTCCATCATTGTCACTCTGACAGCCTCACACACACTCCATCACCGTCACCCTGATCTCCGTCTCCATCACCCTGATCCATTCACACTCACTCCATCACCGTCACCCTGACCCCCACACACTCACTCCAACACTGTCACCCTGACACTCTCACACTCACCCCATCACCGTCAGCCTGACCCCCACAAACTCTCTTCATCACCGTCACCCTAACACTCTCACACTCACTCCAACACTGTCACCCTGACACTCTCACACTCACCCCATCACCGTCACCCTGACCCGCACAAACTGACTTCATCACCGTCACCCTGACACTCTCACACTCACTCCATCACCGTCACCCTGACCCCCACCACTCACTCCAACACCGTCACCCTGACACTCTCACACTCACTCCATCATCGTCACCCTGACCCTCTCACACTCACCCCATCGCCGTCAAACTGACCCCCTTACACTCACTCCATCACCGTCAAGCTGATCCCCTCACACTAACTCCATCATCGTCTGTGACCCCCTCACACTCACTCCATCACCGTCTACCTGACCCCTTCACACTCACTCAACCACTGTTGCCCTGACCCCCTCGCAACCACTCCATTACCGTCACCCAAAGCCCCTCACACTCACTCCATCATCGTCACACTGACCCCCTCACACTCACTCCATCATCGTCACACTGACCCCCTCACACTCACTCCATCACCGTCACCCTGACCCACTCACACTCACTCCATCACCGTCACCCTGACCCCCTCACACTCTCTCCATCAACCTCACCCTGATTCCCTCACTCTCGCTCCATCACAGTCTCCCAGACCACCTCACACTCATTCCATCATCGTCACCCTGACCCCCTCACACTCACTCCATCACCGTACCTTGACTCCCTCACATTCATTCCATCATCGTCACCCTGACCCCTTCACACTCACTCCATCACCGTACCTTGACTCCCTCACACTCACTCCATCACCGTCACCCTGAACCCCTCACACTCACCCCGTCTCCATCACACTGATCCACTCACACTCATTCCATCATCGTCACCCTGACCCCCTCACACTCATTCCATCACCGTCACCCTGACTCCCTCACACACGCTCCATCACTGACACCCTGACCCCCTCACTCGCACTCAGTCTCCATCACACTGATCCACTCACACTCACTCCATCATCGTCACCCTGGCCCTCTCTCACTCACTCCATCACCATCACCCTGACCCCCTCACACTCACTCCATCACCGTATCCCTGACCCCCTTATACTCACTCCATCATGGTCACACTGACCCCCTCACACTCACTCCATCACCGTTGCCCTGACTCCCTCACACTCACCTTTAACCAGACGCTCTCAATCTCTTTCAATCACCGTTACCCTGACCACCTCACTCTCACTCCATCATGGTCACACTGACCCCCTCACACTCACTCCATCACCGTTGCCCTGACTCCCTCACACTCACCTTTTACCAGACGCTCTCAATCTCTTTCAATCACCATCACCCTCACTCTCACTCCATCACCGTAGCCATGACGCCCTTACACTCAATCCATCAAAATCAGACTGATGCCCTCACACTCACTCCATCTCCGTCACCCTGAACCCCTCACACTCACTCCAGTATCGTCACCTTGACCCTCTCACACTCACCCCATCAGGGTGACACTGACCTCCTCACACTGACTCCATCTTGGTCACCCTGACCGCCTCACACTCACTCCATCACCGTCACCCAAACGCACCCACACTCACTCCATCAGGGTCACCCTGAGCCCCTCACACTCACTCCATCATTGTCACTCTGACAGCCTCACACTCACTCCATCACCGTCACCCTGATCTCAGTCTCCATCACCCTGATCCATTCACACTCACTCCATCACCATTACCCTGATCTCCGTCTCCATCACCCTGACTCCCTCACACTCACTCCATCTCCGTCTCCCTGATCTCCGTCTCCATCACCCTGATCCATTCACACTCACTCCATCACCGTCACCCTGATCTCCGTCTCCATCACCCTGACTCCCTCACACTCACTCCATCTCCGTGTTCCTGATCTCCGTCTCCACTACCCTGATCCACTCACACTCATTCCATCACCGTCACCCTGAGCCCCTCACACTCACTCCATCATTGTCACTCTGACAGCCTCACACTCACTCCATCACCGTCACCCTGATCTCAGTCTCCATCACCCTGATCCATTCACACTCACTCCATCACCGTCACCCTGATCTCCGTCTCCATCACCCTGACTCCCTCACACTCACTCCATCTCCGTCTCCCTGATCTCCGTCTCCATCACCCTGATCCATTCACACTCACTCCATCATCGTCACCCTGACCCCCTCACACTCATTCCATCACCGTCACCCTGACTCCCTCACACACGCTCCATCACTGACACCCTGACCCCCTCACTCGCACTCAGTCTCCATCAAACTGATCCACTCACACTCACTCCATCATCGTCACCCTGGCCCTCTCTCACTCACTCCATCACCATCACCCTGACCCCCTCACACTCACTCCATCACCGTATCCCTGACCCCCTTATACTCACTCCATCATGGTCACACTGACCCCCTCACACTCACTCCATCACCGTTGCCCTGACTCCCTCACACTCACCTTTAACCAGACGCTCTCAATCTCTTTCAATCACCGTTACCCTGACCACCTCACTCTCACTCCATCATGGTCACACTGACCCCCTCACACTCACTCCATCACCGTTGCCCTGACTCCCTCACACTCACCTTTAACCAGACGCTCTCAATCTCTTTCAATCACCGTTACCCTGACCACCTCACTCTCACTCCATCATGGTCACACTGACCCCCTCACACTCACTCCATCACCGTTGCCCTGACTCCCTCACACTCACCTTTAACCAGACGCTCTCAATCTCTTTCAATCACCATCACCCGGACCCCCTCACTCTCACTCCATCACCGGAGCCATGACGCCCTTACACTCAATCCATCAAAATCAGACTGATGCCCTCACACTCACTCCATCTCCGTCACCCTGAACCCCTCACACTCACTCCAGTATCATCACCTTGACCCTCTCACACTCACCCCATCAGGGTGACACTGACCTCCTCACACTGACTCCATCATGGTCACCCTGACCGCCTCACACTCACTCCATCACCGTCACCCAAACGCACCCACACTCACTCCATCAGGGTCACCCTGAGCCCCTCACACTCACTCCATCATTGTCACTCTGACAGCCTCACACTCACTCCATCACCGTCACCCTGATCTCAGTCTCCATCACCCTGATCCATTCACACTCACTCCATCACCATTACCCTGATCTCCGTCTCCATCACCCTGACTCCCTCACACTCACTCCATCTCCGTCTCCCTGATCTCCGTCTCCATCACCCTGATCCATTCACACTCACTCCATCACCGTCACCCTGATCTCCGTCTCCATCACCCTGACTCCCTCACACTCACTCCATCTCCGTGTTCCTGATCTCCGTCTCCATCACCCTGATCCACTCACACTCATTCCATCACCGTCACCCTGAGCCCCTCACACTCACTCCATCATTGTCACTCTGACAGCCTCACACTCACTCCATCACCGTCACCCTGATCTCAGTCTCCATCACCCTGATCCATTCACACTCACTCCATCACCGTCACCCTGATCTCCGTCTCCATCACCCTGACTCCCTCACACTCACTCCATCTTGTTCAAGGGGCAACTATTGAGTGTCCTTGATAATTATGTACCTGTCAGGCAGGTAGGAAAGGGTTGTGCGAGGGAGCCGTGGTTTAATAAGGAATTGGAATCCCTTGTTAAATGGAAGAGGGCGGCCTATCTCAAGATGAGACGTGAAGGTTCAATTGGGGCGATTGAGAGTTATAGGGTAGCCAGGAAGGACCTGAAGAGAGAGCTAAAAGCAGCAAGGAGGGGACATGAAAGGTCCTTAGTAGATAGGATTAGGGAAAACCCTAAGGCTTTCTATAGGTATGTTAGGAATAAAAGAATGACTAGGGTAGGAATAGGTCCAGTCAAGGATAGTAGGGGGAAGTTGCGTGTGGAGGCGGAAGAGATTGGGGAGACACTGAATGAATACTTTTCTTCAGTATTCACTCAGGAACAGGGCATTGTTGTCGATGAGAATACTGAGGCACAAATAAGTAGAATGGATGGCTTTGAGGTATGTAGAGAAGAGGTGTTGGAAATCCTGGAAAAGGTGAAAATTGATAAGTCCCCTGGGCCTGATGGCATTTATCCTAGGATTCTCTGGGAAGCAAGGGAGGAGATTGCAGAGCCATTGGCCTTGATTTTTATGTCCTCTTTGTCTACAGGAGTAGTCCCAGAAGACTGGAGGATAGCAAATGTGGTTCCCTTGTTCAAAAAGGGGAGTAGGGATAGCCCTAGTAACTATAGGCCGGTGAGTCTCACTTCTGTTGTGGGCAAAGTCTTAGAGAGAATTGTAAGGGATAGGATTTATGCACATCTAGATAGGAATAATGTGATCAAGGATAGTCAGCATGGTTTTGTGAAGGGCAAGTCGTGCCTCACAAACCTTATTGAATTCTTTGAAATGGTGACGAAGGAGGTTGATGAGGGGAAAGCGGTAGATGTGGTATATATGGATTTTAGTAAGGCGTTTGATAAGGTTCCCCATGGTAGGCTACTGCAGAAAATACGGAGATATGGCATTGAGGGTGAGTTGGAGGTTTGGATTAGGAATTGGCTGGATGGAAGAAGACAGAGGGTAGTAGTTGATGGCAAAGTTTCTTCATGGAGTGCCGTCACTAGCGGTGTTCCGCAAGGATCTGTTTTGGGACCATTGCTGTTTGTCATTTTTATAAATGACCTGGAAGAGGGGTTAGAAGGTTGGGTGAGCAAGTTTGCGGATGACACGAAAGTCGGAGGAGTTGTTGACAGTGAGGAAGCATGTGGCAGGTTACAGCAGGATATAGAGAAGCTGCAGAGCTGGGCAGAAAGGTGGCAGATGGAATTCAATGTAGCTAAGTGTGAGGTGATTCACTTTGGGAAGAATAACAAAAAGATGGGGTACTGGGCTAATGGTCGGATACTTGGTAGTGTGGATGAGCAGAGGGATCTTGGTGTCCATGTACACAGATCTCTGAAAGTTGCCACCCAGGTAAATAGTGCGGTGAGGAAGGCATATGGCGTACTGGCTTTTATTGGTAGAGGAATTGAGTTCCGGAGTCCTGAGGTCATGATGCAGTTGTATAAGACTCTGGTACGGCCGCATCTGGAATATTGTGTGCAGTTTTGGTCGCCATACTATAGGAAGGATGTGGAGGCATTGGAACGGGTGCAGAGGAGGTTTACCAGGATGTTGCCTGGTATGGAAGGAAAATCGTATGAGGAAAGACTGAGGCACTTGGGGCTGTTCTCACTAGAGAAAAGAAGGTTTAGGGGTGACTTGATTGAGGTGTACAAGATGATTAGGGGGTTAGATAGGGTCGACAGTATGAACCTTTTCCCGCGTATGGAGTCGGGAATTACAAGGGGGCATAGCTTTAAATTAAGGGGGGGTAGATATAGGACTGATGTTAGGGGTAGGTTCTTCACTCAGCGAGTCGTTAGTTCATGGAATGCCCTGCCAGTAACAGTGGTGGACACTCCCTCTTTATGGGCATTTAAGAGGGCATTGGATAGGTATATGGAGGATAGTGGGTTAGTGTAGTTTAGGTGGGCTTGGATCGGCGCAACATCGAGGGCCCAAGGGCCTGTACTGCGCTGTAATGTTCTATGTTCTATGTCTATCTCCGTCTCCCTGATCTCCGTCTCCATCACCCTGATCCATTCACACTCACTCCATCACCGTCACCCTGACCCCCACACACTCACTCCAACACTGTCACCCTGACACTCTCACACTCACCCCATCACCGTCACCCTGACTCCCACAAACTCACTTCATCACCGTCACCCTGACACTCTCACACTCACCCCATCACCGTCACCCTGACCCGCACAAAGTGACTTCATCACCGTCACCCTGACACTCTCACACTCACTCCATCTCCGTCACCCTGAGCCCCTCACACTCACTCCATTATCATCACCTTGACCCTCTCACACTCACTCCATCAGGGTCACACTGACCTCCTCACACTGACTCCATCATGGTCCCCCTGACCGCCTCACACTCACTCCATCACCGTCACCCAAACGCACCCACACTCACTCCATCAGGGTCACCCTGAGCCCCTCACACTCACTCCATCATTGTCACTCTGACAGCCTCACACTCACTCCATCACCGTCTCCCTGATCTCCGTCTCCATCACCCTGACTCCCTCACACTCACTCCATCTCCGTCTCCCTGATCTCCGTCTCCATCACCCTGACTCCCTCACACTCACTCCATCTCCGTCTCCCTGATCTCCGTCTCCATCACCCTGACTCCCTCACACTCACTCCATCTCCGTGTTCCTGATCTCCGTCTCCATCACCCTGATCCATTTACACTCACTCCATCACCGTCACCCTGACCCCCACACACTCACTCCAACACTGTCACCCTGACACTCTCACACTCACCCCATCACCATTACCCTGACCCCCACACACTCACTCCAACACCGTCACCCTGATCTTCTCACACTCACTCTATCACTGTCATCCTGACCACCTCACACTCACTCCATCACCGTCACCCTGACCCCCACAAACTCACTTCATCACCGTCACCCTGACACTCTCACACTCACTCCAACACTGTCACCCTGACACTCTCACACTCACCCCATCACCGTCACCCTGACCCGCACAAACTGACTTCATCACCGTCACCCTGACACTCTCACACTCACTCCGTCACCGTCACCTTGACCCCCTCACACTCACCCCATCGCCGTCAAACTGACCCCCTCACTCTCACTCCATCACCGTCAACCTGATCCCCTCACACTCACTCCTTTACCGTCACACTTATCCGCTCAAACTCACTCCGTCTCCATCACACTGACTCCCTCACACTCACTCCATCAACGTCACACTGATCCCCTCACACTCATTCCATCACCGTCACCCTGACTCCCTCACACTCACCACATCACCGTCACACTGATCCCCTCGCACTCACTCCATCAACCTCACACTGAATCCTCACACTCACTCCATCAACCTCATACTGGCCCCATCTCACTCACTCCATCACCGTCACACTGACCTCCTCACACTCACTCCATCACTGTCACCCGGGCGCCCGCACACTCACTACATCATCGTCACCCTGATCCCTCACACTCACTCCATCATCGTCACCCTGACCCCCTCACACTCATTCCATCACCATCACTCTGATACCCTCACACTCACTCCAGCACCGTCACACCTACCCCCTCACACTGACCACATCACCGTCACACTGATCCCCTCACACTCATTCCATCACCGTCACCCTGATCCCCTCACACTCACTTCATCACCGTCACCCTGATCTTCTCACACTCACTCTATCACTGTCATCCTGACCACCTCACACTCACTCCATCACCGTCACCCTGACCCCCTCACACTCACTCCAGCACCGTCACACCTACCCCCTCACACTCACCACATCACCGTCACACTGATCCCCTCACACTCATTCCATCACCGTCACCATGATCCCCTCACACTCACTTCATCACCGTCACCCTGATCTTCTCACACTCACTCTATCACTGTCATCCTGACCACCTCACACTCACTCCATCACCGTCACCCTGACCTCCTCATACTCACTCCATCACTGTCACCCGGGCCCCCGCACACTCACTACATCGTCGTCACCCTGATCCCTCACACTCACTACATCACCGTCACACTGATCCCTCAAACTCACTCCATCATCGTCATCCTGACCCCCTCACACTCACTCCATCACCGTCACCCTGACCCCCTCACACTCACTCCAGCACCGTCACACCTACCCCCTCACACTCACCACATCACCGTCACACTAATCCCCTCACACTCACTCCATCAACCTCAAACTGAACCCTCACACTCACTCCATCAACCTCATACTGGCCCCATCTCACTCACTCCATCACCGTCACCCTGACCTCCTCATACTCACTCCATCACTGTCACCCGGGCCCCCGCACACTCACTACATCGTCGTCACCCTGATCCCTCTCACTCACTACATCATCGTCACCCTGATCCCTCACACTCACTCCATCACCGTCACACTGACTCCCTCACACTCACTCCATCACAGTCAATCTGACCCCCTCACACTCATTCCATCACCATCACCTCCTCACACTCACTCAATCACTGTCACCCGGGCCCCCGCACACTCACTACATCATCGTCACCCTGATCCCTCACACTCACTCCATCATCGTCACCCTGACCCCCTCACACTCATTCCATCACCATCACTCTGATACCCTCACACTCACTCTATCATCCACACCCTGACCCCCTCACACTCACTCCATCACCATCATCCTGACCTCCTCACACTCACTCCATCACTGTCACCCGGGCCCCCGCACACTCACTACATCATCGTCACCCTGATCCCTCACACTCACTCCATCATCGTCACCCTGACCCCCTCACACTCATTCCATCACCATCACTCTGATACCCTCACACTCACTCTATCATCCACATCCTGACCCCCTCACACTCACTCCATCACCGTCATCCTGACCCCCTCACATTCACTCCATCATTGTCACCCTGACCACCTCACACTTACTCAATCACTGTCACCCTGACCCCCTCACACTCACTCCATCACCGTCCCTCTGACCCTCTCACACTCACTCCATCATTGTCACACTGTACCCCTCACACTCACTCCATCACCGTCCCTCTGACCCTCTCACACTCACTCCATCATTGTCACACTGTACCCCTCACACTCACTCCATCACCGTCACCCTGAATCCCTCACACTCACGCCATCACCATCTCCATGACTCCCTCACACTCACTCCATCACAGTCACACTGATCCCCAGCCTGATCCTCACCGCCGTCCACACACTGCCCCTAGCCTCACCCTCACCGCGGTTCAACACCACCCACAGCCTGACCATTACCGCCACCCACGCACCTCCCCCAGCCTGAATATCACCACCGTCCACACACTGCCTCTCTCCCTCTCACGCAGCCTCCCCTCTCTCTCTCACCCTCCCCCCTCTCGTCCTCCCCTCTCACACCCTCACCTCACTCTCACCCTCCCCCTCTCTCATCCTCCCTCTCTCACCATTACCGCTCTCTCGCCCTCCCCTCCCTCCCTGTCCTCTCTCGCCCTCCCCCTCCTTCACGCCCTCCCCCTCCTTCACGCCCTCCCCCTCCCTCACACCCTCCCGTCCCTCCTTCCACTCTCTCACACTTCCCGTCTCTCGCCCTCCCCTCTCTCACCCTCACCCCTCTCTCGCACTCCCCTCCCTCCCTCTCCTCTCTCACCCTCTCACTCCATGACACCCTCCCCTCCCTCCTTCCACTCTCTCGCCCTCCCCCTCTCTCGCCCTCCCCTCTTTCGCACTCCTCTCTCTTGCCAGCCCCTCTCTTGCCCTCCCCTCTCTCGGTCTCCCCTCTAACGCTCTCCCCTCTCTTGCCCTCCTCTATTCTGCCCTCCCTCTCACGCCCTCCCCTCTCTCTCGCCCTCCCCTCTATCGCCCTCCCCTCTCTCTCGCCCTCCCCTCTCTCACGCCCTCCCCTCTCTCTCGCCCTCCCCTCTATCGCCCTCCCCTCTCTCTTGCCCTCCTCTCTCTCAGCCTCCTCTCTCTCTCCCTCCCCCTCTCCCTCGTCTCTCTTGCCCTCCCCTCTCTCGCCCACCTCTCTCCCCTCACCTCTCTCTCATCTTCCCCTCTCTCGCCTGCTCCACTCTCCTCATCCCTCTCTCTCGCCCTCCCCCCTTTCTCGCCCTCCACTCTCTCTCGCCATCCTCTCCCTCCATCCCTTCTCTCGTCCTCCCCTCTCTCTTCCTCCCCTCTCACCCTCACCCCTCTCATGCACTCCCATACCACCCTCCCCACTATCGCCCTCCCCTCCCTCCCTCTACTCACTCGCCCTCCTCTCTTGCCCTCCCCTCTCTCGCCTTGCCCCTCCCTCTCGCCCTCGCCTCCCTCCCTCCGCTCTCACGCCCTCCCCTCTCTCTTGCCCTCCCCCACTCTTGCCGTCCCCTCTCTCGCCCTCTTCCTCCCTCTCGCCCTCACTTCCTTCACTCCCCTCTCTTGCCCTCCCCTCTCTCGCTCACCCTCTCTCACACAATCCCTCCATCCCTCCCTCCCCTCCCTCCTTCCCCTCTCTCACCCTCCCACTCTCGCCCTCCCCTCTCTTGCCCTCTCCCTTCCTTTCACCCACCCCTCACTCCCTCCACTCTCCCACCCACCCCTCCATCTCTCCCTGTTCTCACCCTCCCCTCCCTCTCGCCCTCTCCCTCCCAATCGCCCTCCCCTCCCTCACTGCGCTCTCTCACTGTCTGCCCTCTCATGCACTCCCCCCTCCATCACCTCTCTCGCCCTCCCCTCTCTTGCCCTCTGTCCTCTCTCGCACTCCCCTCTCTTGCCCTCCCCTCTCTTGCCCTCCGGCCTCTCTCGCACTCCCCTCTCTTGCCCTCCCCCTCCCTCGCCCTCCCCACTCTCACCCACCCCCTCACACTCACCCCTCTCGCCCTCCCCTCGCCCGCCCTCCCCTCTCTCACACTCACCACACTCTCACACTCCCCTCCCTGCCTTCATTCTCTCACCCTCCTCTCTCTCTCTCCCCTCCCTCCCTCCCCTCTCTCCCTCCCATCCCTCCCTCCCTCTCTTGCCCACCCCTCTCTCGCCCTACCATCTTTCACATTCCCATTTCTCGCCCTCCTCTCTCTCGCCCCCCCCCACACTCAATCCTCTGGCCCTCCCCTCTCTCACACTCACCCGTCTCTCGCCCTCCCCTCCGTGCGTCCCCTCCCTCCCCTCTCTCCCTCCCATCCCTCCCTCCTGTCTCACGCCCGCCCATGTCTCACCCTCCCCTCTATCACCCTCCCCCTCTTTTGCCCTCCCCATCCTGCCTCCCCTCTCTCGCCCTCCTCTCTCGCCCTCCCCTCTGTCCTTCCCATCCCTTCCTCCCCTCTCATGCCCTGCCCTCCCACGCCCTCCTCTCTCTCACCCTCCCCTCTCTCACCCTCCCCTCTCTCGCCCTTCCCTCTCTCGGTCTCTCACTCCCACTAGCCCTCACCTCCCTCCTTCCCCTCTCTCGCACTCCCCTCACTCACCCTCTCCCTTTCTCTTGCCCTTCCCTCCCTCCCTCACCTCTCTCGCCCTCCACTCCCTCCCACTCCTCTCTCGCCCTCCACTCCTTCCCTCCCCTCTCTCGCCCTCCACTCTCTGGCCCTCCCCTCTCTCACACTCCCCTCTCTCGCAATTCCCTCTCTCTCGCCCTCCCCTCTCTCGCACTCACCCCTCTCGTCCTCCCCTCGCTCTCCCTCCCCTCTCTCGCAATCCCATCTCTCTCACCCTCCAATCTCTCATCCTCCCCCTCTCACAAACACCCCACTCTCGCCCAAACCTCCCTGCCTCCCATCTCACGCCCTCCCCTCTCTCGCCCATCCCTCTCTCGCCCTACCGTCTTTCGCCCTCCCCTCTCTCGCCCTCCCCTCTCTCGCCCTCCTCTCTCTCGCCCTCCACTCTCACACAATCCCCTCTCTCGCCCTCCATTCTCTTGCCCTCCCCTCTCTCGCCCTCCCCTCGCTCACTCTCCCCTCTCTCGCACACCTCTCTCTCTCACCCTCCTCTCTCTCTCACCCTCCTCTCTCTCGCCCTCCACTCTCTTGCCCTCCACTCTCTCACACTCCCCTCTCTCGCACTCCCCTCTCTCTCATCCTGTCCTCTCTCTCTCGCCCTCCACTCTCTCGCTGTCCCCGCTCTCGCACTCACCCCTCTCGCCCTCCCCTCGCTCATCCTCCCCTCTCTTGTCCTGCCCTCTCTCACACTCACCCCTCTCTCGCTCTCCTCTCTCGCCCTCCCCTCTCTCGCCCTCGTCTCTCTCACCCTCCCCTCTCTCAAACTCACCCCTCTCGCCCTCCCCTCTCTTGTCCTCCCCTCTCTCCCTCTCCTCTCTTGCCCTCCACTCCCTCCTTCCCCTCTCTCGCCCACCTCTCCCTTCCTCCCCTCTCCCACCCTCCTCTATCGCCCTCCCCTCCCTCCCTCCCCTATCTCACCCTCCTCTCTCGCCCTCCACATCTCCCTCCCCTCTCTCGCCCTACTGTCTCTTGCCCTCCCCTCTCTCACTCTCCCCTCTCTCACCCTCCCCTCTCTCTCGCCCTCCCTTCTCTCGCACTCCGCTCTCTCGCACTCCCCGTCTGTCTCGTCCTCCTCCATCTCGTCCTCCCCTCTCTCACACTCAACCCTCTCTCGCCCTCTCCCTCCCTCTCACCCTCACCTCCCTCCCTCCCCTCTCTCGCCCTCCCCTCTCTCGCCCTCTTCCTTCCTCTCGCCCTCCACTCCCTCCCTCCCCTCTCATGCCCTCCGCTCTCACGCCCTACCCTCTCTCTTGTCTCCTCCTCTCTCACCCTCCCCTCTCTCGCCCTCCCCCTTTCTCTCGCCGTCCACTCTCTCTAACTCCCATCCCTCCCTACCCTCTCACACCCTCCGCATTCTCGGCCTCTCCCTCCCTTTTGCCCTCACCTCCCTCACCTCTCTCGCCCTCCCCTTTCTCACCCTCACTCCTCTCTCGCCCTCCCCTCACTCCTTCCCATCTCTCACCCTCCTCCATCTCGTCCTCCCCTCTCTCACACTCAACCCTCTCTTGCCCTCTCCCTCCCTCTCACCCTCACCTCCCTCCCCTCTCTTTCCGTCCCTCTCTCGCCCTCCCCTCTCTCGGCCTTCCTCTCTCGCCCTCCCCTCCTTCCTCCCCTCTCACGACCTCCCTTCTCTCGCCCTCCCCCTCTCTCACCCTCCCCTTCCTCCCTCCCCTCTCTTGCCCTCTCCCTCCATCTCGCCCTTCCCTCCCTCCCCTCACTTGCCCTCTCCCTCCCTCTCGCCCTCCCCTCGCTCACCCTCTCCCTCTTTATCGCCCTACCCTCCCTCCTTCCCCTCTCTCACCCTCCCCTACCTCCCCTCTCTCGCCCTCCTCTCTTGCCATCTCCTCCCCTCTCATGACCTCCCTCTCTCTTCCCCTTCCCCTCTCTCACCCTCTCTCTTCATTTCGCCCTCCCCTGCCTCCCTCCCCTCTCATGCCCTCCCCTCTCTCTTGCTCTCCCCTCTCTCGCCCTTCCATCTCTTGCCCTCTTCCTCCCTCCCTCACTCCCCTCTCTCGCCCTCTCACTCCCACAAGCCCTCACCTCCCTCCTTCCCCTCTCTCGCCCTCCCCCAGCTCACCCTCTCCCTTCCTCTCGCCCTTCTCTCCCTCCCTCCACTCCCTCCCACTTCTCTCTCACCCTCCTCTCTCGCCCTCCTCACTGTCCCTCCCATCCCTTCCTCCCTTCTCTCACCCTCCCCTCTCTTGCCCTCCCCTCGCTCGACCTCTCCCTCCCGTCTCGCCCTCCACTCCCTCCTTCCCCTCTCTCGCCCACCTCTCCCTTCCTCCCCTCTCCCGCCCTCCTCTATCGCCCTCCCCTCCCTCCCTCCCCTATCTCACCCTCCTCTCTCGCCCTCCACATCTCCCTTCCCTCTCTCGCCCTACTGTCTCTTGCCCTCCCCTCTCTCACTCTCCCCTCTCTCACCCTCCCCTCTCTCTCGCCCTCCCTTCTCTCGCACTCCGCTCTCTCGCACTCCCCGTCTCTCTCGCCCTCCTCCATCTCGTCCTCCCCTCTCTCACACTCAACCCTCTCTCGCCCTCTCCCTCCCTCTCACCCTCACCTCCCTCCCTCCCCTCTCTCGCCCTCCCCTCTCTCGCCCTCCCCTCTCTCGCCCTCTTCCTTCCTCTCGCCCTCCACTCCCTCCCTCCCCTCTCATGCCCTCCGCTCTCACGCCCTACCCTCTCTCTTGTCTCCTCCTCTCTCACCCTCCCCTCTCTCGCCCTCCCCCTTTCTCTCGCCGTCCCCTCTCTAACTCCCATCCCTCCCTACCCTCTCACACCCTCCGCATTCTCGGCCACTCCCTCCCTTTTGCCCTCACCTCCCTCACCTCTCTCGCCCTCCCCTTTCTCACCCTCCCTCCACTCTCGCCCTCTCCCTCCCTCTCGCCCTCCCCTCTCTCTCTCCCCTCCCTCGCCCTCTCCCCTCTCTCGCACTCTCCACCCTCCATCTACTCTCTTGTCCAACATTGCCCCCTCCCCCAACCCCGTCAACACTGACACGTCCCCCAACCCCGTCCATCACCGCTCCTCCCCCCACCCACCCAACTCCACCCCTTGTCCCTCCCCGTCCAACACCGCCCCCTCCCCCAACCCCATCCATCGCCGCCGCCTCCCCCAACCCTCTAGAACACCTCCCCTCCCCAACCCCTTTCTCACGAACCCTGGCCCTCCCCCTCTCTCTCTCGCCTCTCTCTCTCTCTCACCCCTTTCTCTTGCCCCCCTCTCTCTCTCGCCCCATCTCTCTCTCTCTTGACCCCCCACCTCTCTCTCGCCCCCTCTCTCGCCCCTCTCCCTCTCTCTCCCCTCTCTTTCGCGCCCTCTCTCACTTGCGCCTCTCTCTCTCGCCCACCTCTCTCACCTCCCTCTCTCTCTCTCGCCCCCTCTCTCTCTCTCGCCCCTCTCTCTCTCTCACCCTCTCTCTCGCCCCTCTCTCTCTCTCACCCCTCTCTCTCTCTCGCCCCCTCTCTCGCCCTTGACTCTCAATCTCTCTTTCTCGCCCTCTCTCTCTCTCTCCCTGCTCCTTCACTCTCCCTCCACATTCTCTCTCTCACCCACTCCTGCTCTGTCGCTCTGTCCCCACCATCTCGCCCCTCTGCATGTGCCCCTCTCTCTCTCTCTCTCTCTGGACCCAGCCCTCCCCCTTTGCTCACTCACTCTCTCTCTTTCTTTCTTCTCTCCCTCTCTCTCTCTCTTTCATCCCTCTCTCTCGCACTCTCTCTCGACCCTCTCCCTTGCCTTCTCTATCTCTCTCTTGCCATCCTGCTCTTTTTTGCCCCTCCCTCTATTTCTCACTCCTGTCTCTCTCTCTTTCCCCATCACTCTTTCACCCCCTAATTCTCTCTCTCTTCCCTCTCTCCTCTTCTCTCTCTCGCCTCCCCATCTCTATTGTCCCCTTTCTCCTTGTCCCTCCCTCTCTCTCTAAGACTTGCCCCCTTTCTCTCTCGCCCTCTCCCTCGCATCTCTCTCGTCTCTGTCTCTCATTATCTCTCCCCCTCCCTAACCTATCTCTCTCTTGTTCCCCTCTTTCTCGCCACCTTTTCTCACTCTCGTGCCCTCTCCCTCGGTATCTCACTCTCTCTCTCTCCCCACTTACCTCCATTTCTCTTTGCCTGAATCCCTCTCCCTCCTCTACCACCCTCCCTCTCTCTCTCTGACACTGTCTCCCTGGTCCTTCCCTCTCCCTCTGACCCAGAGACTGGGGTGGGTGGTGGTGCGGCTGCATGTGGGGTGGGGGTGAGAGAATAGAGAGATGTGGGAGGTAGGAGGAGGGGAATATGGGGTAGAGACGGAATTGCGGGAGGGAGACAGAGACGGCAGAGTGAAGGGGAGGGGGAGAGTGAAGAGTGGAGACAGGTGGAGAAATGGGGTTTGGGGTGTGTGTGAGAGAGAGAGGGAGTGAAAGGGAGAGATGGTGAGAAAGAGTGAGTGTGCAGAAAGAGAAAGAGAGGGAGACAAGTGATGAGAGAGAGTTGGGGAGGGGAAATGGGGAGGTCAGGTTGGAGTGGGGGGGACAGAGGGAGTTAAACCCAGCTCCTGAGCTCAGGGCGCAGTGCCCTCCCCTTCTCTGAGGACCAGGACTTGGGGCTAAGTCTGTCTCTCTCCAGCTCAGCGTCTCCACCACAAAGACACACAACAACACTGGTCACTCTGCTGCTCGGCACGATTTAATCAACATTTTTATTGTTTACAAATGGAAGTGATGGATACAGTCAGTGGGATGGTGCCTTTTCTCACTGGCCCCTGAGTTGTGAGAAACATTGAAATGTTTCCCTGTAACCCCGCTGTGGGATAAGGATGGATAAACCAGCGCTACCTTCAGTCTGTTACCATAGCGACAGGCTGCTCCATGCTGAAATACTGAACTGAAATGAGAAAATCCCGGATGGATTGATTAATGAGGGAATTTGATGGATGGATGGATTTGGGTGAAGGGATATTTCAGCACATTCTTCAGCTGCTGCCTGAACTTAGTCTGGGTCACGGCATAAATCGCGGTGTTTGTGCAGCAACTGAGGAGCTGCAGCATGAAGCCCAATTCCTGCACAAAGGGATCGAGAAACACAGACCGATACCCAAAATCATACATCCGGTACCATATAGAATACAGCATTAACGTTGACCATAACAGGATGAAATTGGCCGAGATCACAAACAGTAAAATGATGGATTTTTTTCGGTTTCTCATTTCAGTGTCAGACTGAGCGTCCCCATTGGTGTGAGTGCGGAGTCTCCTGCGGGCTCTGCTGGTCACTACAATGTGTCTGACGGTGAGAACATTGAGCAGCAGAATCAGGAGAAATGGGACACACGGGGTTAGAATGTGGTGGAGGGACTCGACTGTGACCCAGACACTGGAGGAATAAACAGCGGCTGTTACATCACAAAACCAGGGGCCGTTCACCAGCCAATACCGAGCCGTGAGCATAAAATACCAGGAAATGTCCTTTAAACAGCTCAGCACAGTCACTGCTCCCAGAACCACAGCCGCCGTCTTCTCAGTGCAATATTTACTTTTCAGCTTCTGGCAACAAATGGCCACAAACCGATCAAAGGTGAAAGTGACGGTGAACCAGACAGAGCAGTCAGTGGCTGCATAAAGCAGGACGGCGTGGATATTACACACTGGGACGGAGTACAGGAAATAAAACTGTTCCCGATAAACAATGGGAATGTGTCTCAGGATCAGGTCGAGGATAATGACCAGGAGATCCGCCGCTGCCATGGCCCCCAGGTAACGTCTGACACATGGAGACAATCCACAATCTTTATAAAGCAGGACGTAGATGGTCACTACGTTAACTGTGAGGGAGGAAAACAAATCCGTTATCCATCAGCCTGGAGGGAAAGGGACCCGTTTGATCGGGGACCCAGTGAGATTTCCAAATGTGTCCCTGTATTCAGGGTTTTATTAAAATAATTGGAGCTGGAATAACAAATGGGAAGGTCGGAATTACTGACAAAAATGTGACATAAACCACAAGAAACCCTCCCTCCCCAAACACACAGAGACACATCCATAAGGACAGATGGTTTCTAGAACATTCCCACACACTCGATCACTTGAGAGCAGACACAGGTCACTCCTTCCCAGTTCCTTATACAGAGGGTAGAAACGTTGCTGTCCTGAAGGATTCTCTCCCAGTTTCCTGAAGACAAACGGAGTTTGGGAATTCCTGTATTTTGGTCTAAATTGTGGTCGATCCTGTGTCGGGGAGAAATGTAAATGCAGGGAAAACGTATCCACCCCTTTAACTGCCTGAGGGGCCTTCGGAACAGAATCTCCTTCTCCCTGGAACGGGATCTCTTCCCTCGGGATCTTATCGTTTGTTCAATTCACTGACATCCGGCCGTTCACAAACAATGTCGGGAACAGACCCTTCCGAGGAATGGCAGTCATAGAATGTCGGCGACAGAACGTTCCGGGGAATGTCAGTTATAGAATGTCGGGGACAGAACGTTCCGGGGAATGTCAGTTATAGAATGTTGGCGACAGAACGTTCCGGGGAATGTCAGTTATAGAATGTTGGCGACAGAACGTTCCGGGGAATGTCAGTTATAGAATGTCGGGGACAGAACGTTCCGGGGAATGTCAGTTATAGAATGTTGGCGACAGAACGTTCCGGGGAATGGCAGTTATAGAATGTCGGGGACAGAACGTTCCGGGGAATGTCAGTTATAGAATGTCGGGGACAGAACGTTCCGGGGAATGTCAGTTATAGAATGTCGGCGACAGAACGTTCCGGGGAATGTCAGTTATAGAATGTTGGCGACAGAACGTTCCGGGGAATGTCAGTTATAGAATGTCGGGGACAGAACGTTCCGGGGAATGTCAGTTATAGAATGTTGGCGACAGAACGTTCCGGGGAATGTCAGTTATAGAATGTCGGGGACAGAACGTTCCGGGGAATGGCAGTTATAGAATGTCGGGGACAGAACGTTCCGGGGAATGGCAGTTATAGAATGTCGGGGACAGAACGTTCCGGGGAATGTCAGTTATAGAATGTCGGGGACAGAACGTTCCGGGGAATGTCAGTTATAGAATGTTGGCGACAGAACGTTCCGGGAATGGCAGTTATAGAATGTCGGGGACAGAACATTCCGGGGAATGTCAGTTATAGAATGTTGGCGACAGAACGTTCCGGGGAATGGCAGTTATAGAATGTCGGGGACAGAACGTTCCGGGGAATGGCAGTTATAGAATGTCGGGGACAGAACGTTCCGGGGAATGTCAGTTATAGAATGTCGGCGACAGAACGTTCCGGGGAATGTCAGTTATAGAATGTCGGGGACAGAACGTTCCGGGGAATGTCAGTTATAGAATGTTGGCGACAGAACGTTCCGGGGAATGGCAGTTATAGAATGTCGGGGACAGAACGTTCCGGGGAATGGCAGTTATAGAATGTTGGGGACAGAATGTTCCGGGGAATGTCAGTTATAGAATGTCGGGGACAGAACGTTCCGGGGAATGTCAGTTTTAGAATGTCGGGGACAGAACGTTCCAGGGATCTCCTTGACCTGTCCATCACCTTTCCCCCCTACCCACCCCACCAACATGATGTACTGTGCACAGACTACATATCTGTCCAGCACCGGGAGCTGCACTGACCACATCATTGCATTATCTATTAAGCTCAACCAGATAGTCTGACCAGCACAGCGACCTGTGCAGTGATCACCCATGAATTAATCTGTAAACCAGGAGCAGTTACACCCCCTCCCCCAGCATGTCGGACTGTGTACCACACCCCAGTGCATTGATCTGTAAACCAGGAGCAGTTCCCCTCCCAGCATGTCGGACTGTGTACATCACCCCAGTGCATCACTGGTAACACTGTGTTAGATCCCTGCCCAGTGTGGGGAAACTAGCAGCCCATGCTGGAAGTGACAGGATGTGCAGCTCCCACCTATTTACACTCCATTTCCCCATTGTGCCCTGACAAGGGGGTGCTGTGGGTGTGAACGTCACTGCCAGAGAGAGATGGCGGGGGAATCAATTTAAATATCACCGCATGGGAGCGGTTTGGGGCATAGGCAGAGAGGGGGAGACTGAGAGACAGTGTCATGGAAGGATATGTTCCCAGGTTGCAGAATACTGATATGTAGACACTTCGACAGCATTCTGTAACATGAGCCAGTCTTCCCAGGAAAGATGGGGAAAAGGGACATTGGTGTGAAGTCAGATGAGCATTTGTTCTGCATCTTTGTAACTGGAATTAGTTTCAACAGAATCTATGACTCATTGGGCAGATTCTAACAATACTTTATCTTTGTTTGATTTTCCTTGAGTGTGACAGAGGGATCGTCCGCACGCGGCTGAGATAGTTTCCTGGTGCTATCGTATTAGAATCACCTCATTAACTACCCACCCCACCACACCCCATGGTGTCCCTCTCATTCAATACCAGCCCGATTCTCCCACCCATCATGGCTGGAGGTACTCACCATCGCCCGGATGTCCCTGGATATTTCGACCATGGCAGATAAGGGACAAATGCACCACGGTTTGTCGACAGGATCACGGAGGTTCTGGTAGATGGGCTAGTACAGAGGGGGACCATTCACTTCCAAGAGTGGGCCACACCACCAGACCCACCGAGCATGGTCTGACCTCCCCACCCAGCTCAGTGCAGTATCTGTGGTCTAAGAAAATGTCCAGCAATACAGGACAAGCATCAATAACCTTCCCCGCTCTGTCAGGATAAGGGTCACCATATTCTCTCTGCTCCCTCACACTCACTGTATATCTGCTATAGCACTGACCCCCGAACAAGGCTCATGGTCCACCACTCTCACTGCTGCATGCAGCATCTTCTCTCTCTCTCTCTGTCTCTGTCTGTCTCTCTCTTTCTCTCTCTCTCTCTCTCCCTCACTGTATCCCCCTGCACTAATAACATTGCATGCATACAACACTGTGGACTGACTCCCTTCGGACACCTCACCATGAACCTGTCTCCCCACCTACACCAGCACTAACAACAGGGACACCCACTCCCACCCTCACTCTCTCCCTCCCTTTCTCCCATTCCAGGAGAAACAGCCTGGAATAGGACAGAAAGGGCCTATCCGGATGGTGGAGTGCCCGATATCTGTTCCCTCACCCCCCCCCCCTCCCCAGCCATGTGGGGAGGACCCCTGGTAGGAGTCGGAGAGGACCAGGACGCCTCGTGTGAAGATTCTGAAACATCCACGTCCCACCGACCAAATAAGGAGCAATGTTCAGTGAAGGGCAATTCTCACTTTAAACCCACTGGCAGCTCCGTTCCCCCCCCCCCCCCCCCCCCCCACCTCGGCACAACCTAGAAGCCCTGGCCCTGATGCCATCTCCCTTTTTGTGTCGAGCTGGTACAAATGGAATCCCCACGGTCTCGGAGGGCAGGAGGGTGGGCTCACAACACATCGTCACCACCACCTCCCAGGAAGGGAGCACAGAGACTCCCTCCTATACCTCCCCCTGTAAACAGCTCAGATAATGAAACTAATCTGTGATAGTTATTGCTCTCCCCACCTGCCCTGACATCTTCAATAACCATATACACGCAACACTCTCTGCTCTTGCTGCCTCTTTATAACAGCACAGCCTGTTTTATTTTGTTTTGCATTGTCCTTCCTACCAAAGTGCATCACCTCACACAGCTCTGCATTGATCCCCATCTGCCCGAAAACTACACCAATGAGTGATTGTACTGTTAGAGTTAGAGTTCCACACTGTCCTCCATAGACTTTACAATTCTTCCGGGTTTGGTGCCATTTACAAACATTGAGATTGTCATAGCGTCACACTCCCCAAGAAACAACTGAAATCCTGCCCCACACACACAAGTGCGAGCAAGTGAAAAACTGCTAGATTCCCACGGAGGGAGTCGAATAATGACATGCTGTCAACAGACCAACAAAAATCCTAACACACACCAGACACAGTGAATGAAATATTGAAAAACCATGGGGCAAGAGAAATCCGGATATGTTCTACTTATCTTCATTGACATCATGATATTAATGTTATGAATTTGGAAGTGTGTACTGTACCTTTAAGAGAGAATGAATCCTGTTCTGAACTGAGAGTTTCCAAGCTCCTGTGTATATGAGAGGATGGCAGATCCAGAGTGTCAAGGACAACTGAAAATATGTCATATTTGGCTGTGAAATAGATCCCTGAGTTGGTTGCTCTTTCGACAACAATTCAAATATTACCAATTAGTTTCAATTATGCCCCAGGAAGATAAAACCAAATAAAGTTTGTAAATAAATGATCTGATGCTGTGGATATTAAGAATGCAGGCATTTTGAAAATTGCAAACACAGCAAATGCCATCAACACAGATACAAGAATTTGGAAAACAATCTCTATCAAAGGTACCTTTTCATATGAAACATATTCACAGTAAAAAGAAAGAAGATAACCCAGGGAGATCCATAGCCAAAAGTAAACAACAGCTGTTGTGTGGTTTTGAAATTAAGTTGATGTAATTTTGATAAGTGTCTTTTTGAAATAGTATATTGCTATAGAATTGGAGTGGGGTAATAGGCAGTTAAGAGAGCGGGAGTCTCAGAGTTGTGAATAGTTGATGGAAAATGTTCACTTTCAGAGTTATAAAATAAATTGATGTTTTTATTTAAACAGTGGAATTTGGGAGTTCTCCGTCCCTCATATTTTAACAGTTTACGAGGTAAGTTGAGCATTTCTTTATGTTTAGTTTAAGTTACCAGATGAGCTTCATGCCGTGTCCTCACCATCCCCGCGTGTGTATCTGTGTGTCTGTGTGGGGCAGGTCTGGCAGTCCCTGTGGTGCTTAAAGTGATGCAATGTCACCCTCTGCTGGCCTCCACACGGCACTGCACAGACAGTGGTAGAGGGTGAAAACGAACAGGGATTCATTCAGAGAGGGGGAGGGAGATGGCAGCTGCTCAGAGCACCATTCCTGAGGAAGGGCTTATGCCCGAAACGTCGATTCTCCTGTTCCTTGGATGCTGCCTGACCTGCTGCGCTTTTCCAGCAACACATTTTCTGCTCAGAGCACCATCCAAGCTGATGTTTTATCCATAGACTGATCTAAATGTCCTTTAAACGTTGTAACTGTCCCTGCTTGCACCATATCTTCTGGAAGTTCATTCCACACCCAAGCCAGCTTCTGTCTAAAATAATTACCTCTCATGACTTTTGTAAATCTTTTTTCCTCGCATCTTAAAATATCCCTCAGTTTGAATCCCCAACTCTCTGGAAAAGACATCAGCCCTTCAGCTTCTCTGTCCCCCTCATGATTTTATAAACCTCTGTAAAGTTACCCCTTAATCTCATACTCTCCAGTGAAAAATGACCCAGCCTACCCAGCCTCTCCTGATCGCTCACTCCCTCCTTTCCCAGCAACATCCAGGTTAATCTCTTCTGAACCCTCTCCAGCTTAATAATGTCAAGGTCAGTAATATCAAAGTGAATAGTCAAGGTGTTTTCTAAGGGTACGGGGAGTCCAAAACTAGAGGGCATAGGTTTAAGGTGAGACGGGAAACATTTAAAAGTGACAGCTTTTTCACCCAGAGGATGGTGTGCCTATGGAATGAGCGGGAAGGGTGACCAGACTGGACACAGTATTCCGGAAGGGGTCTCACCAATGTCCTGTAGATGACGTCCCCATTCCGATACTTCAAAGGTCTGACCGTTGAAGAAAAATGTGTTAAACACTTTCTTAACCACACTATCGATATGAGATACAAATGTTAAAGAATTATACCTGACGGCCTAGGTCTCTGTTCTACAACACTGCCAAAGGCCCTACTTTTAATTGTATAGATCCTGCTCTTGTTTGATTTACCAAATCCAATCCCTCGCATTAATGCAAACTGAAATCCATCTGCCACCCCTCAGCCCAGTGTGTGATATTACTGCCACCTCCCCCCCCCCCTTCAATTTAAAATAACCTCCCCCTCTCCAGGAAGCCTGCACACTCCGGCCTTGAGTTTCACAAAGACCCTGAGCTTGGGTAGCCTTGTGTGGTTAGTGGGAGGAGGGACAGATTGCAGACACAGTCAGTGAGGAGGAGAGGCTGGGCAGTAATCAGCGGCCTGGTATCATTTCATGATTTTAGGAAGAGGGCAGTCGCATGTGAGATTTGGGTAATACTGATCGGTTCTTTGGGGCCAGAAATTATGCTCTTTCTTTGTCTCTGGTGTTCAGTAATGAAAATCTATTCGAGACCCTTCATTGTGCAGAGTGTGTCTGCAGGATTTCTTTCCATAATATTGCAGACTACAGATAATAGCAATTAAAGATGTTCAAATTAATTTCGATGGCACAGCACGTGCACTTAATGTCATACAGTTGAGACAAATATATTGCATCTGTTTAACAATACAAAGTGTTGTTCAGTAATGGGAACCTGTTTACGATAAATCCACACAGAGCTGAAAGCTGGCACTTTAAATGGTAATGTAGTGGGTAGTGTCCCTGCCTCCGAGCAAGAGCTCTGGGTTTGATTCCGGTTCCTGACCTTGTGTGGTAGTGTTCCTAGCTCTGGACTAGAAGGCCTGGATTCAAGTCCTGCCTGTTGCAGAGGTATGTCACAGCATGTCAGAACGGGCTGATGAGCAAACACACAGGTGAATACTGTTACAGCTTCATGAGTATTGTCGAGTGGTGCTAGTGTCCCTACCTCAGGGCACAGAATGTCTAGGTGTAAATCCCACAGAAGTGTTTCATAATACATCTGAACAAACCGATTAAAATGGATTTAGAATTGTGACCTGATGGAGAAGGAAGAGGTATCAGTATTGCATTTCAGAATTTAGGCCCAGGATGACAATCAATTTGTGTTGATTTGAGTCACACTTCGCAGCAGTAGAGGTTTATAAAATCAGAACGGTCATGGATAGGGTGAGTAGTCAGGGTTTTTCCCCTGGAGACAGGAAAGGTTTTGATGAGGCCTAAAGGGCACCTTTTCACACAGAGGGTGGTGTGTGTATGGAATGAGCTGCCAGAGGAAGTGGTGGAGGCTGGTACAGCTACGACAAGTAAAAGGCATCTGGATGTTGACAGACCTGCTGAGCTTTTCCAGCAATTCCTGTATTTGTTGAAAAAATTGTATTCATTTTAACGCAGGTATTCTGAATACATTAAACTTTTTATTTTTTCATGACGCAGGGACATATAAACGTATCTTCAAATCGACCGAGACCATTTTCTGCTAAGAGTATGGCTCTGTGTATGACAGCAGCAATGATGCACCTACATGGAGCAGGGAATGTGATGGAGACATAGTTTGGACAATGTACAAGGAGACCTCACATGGTCCAGTTTGGAAGAGGATGACATTATTGTGTGATTCAACGCAGAGAGGGAGAAAATGTAATCTGCCCGAGCAGGAACGGCCCATTGCACTCTCTCTCCTTCATTATTCCTCATCACAGCAATGTGCATGAGCTAAACAAAACCTCTACTGTCATCGTCACCATTCTTATTTTTATAGAATCCCTGCAGTGTGGAAACAGGCCCTTTGGCCCAACAAGTCCATACCAAACTTCCAAAGAGAAAACTTCCCAGGACCGTTCCCTTACAGTTAGCCCTGACTAGTGCACCTCAACTAGAAATGGTCGAAGACTACAGACAGTTTGACCAATCCACCTGAACTACACAGCTTTGGATTGTGGGAGGAAACTGGAGCAACCATTAGAAGCTCACGCAGACAAGGCATAAACTCCACACAGTCACCCGAGACTGGAATCGAACCCAAGTCCCTGGTGCTGTGAGGTGGCAGTGCTAACGACTGAGCCACTGTGCTAATCTTTACGTGATCCCTGACCAGAATCCATTGGAACCTCCTCACTGCCTAATGCAAAGGGAGTTCAGCCAAATCTAACTGTTCCAGGATGAAATCCCATTGCTAGCAGCTTGTGTGAGTAGAATGTCTTCAGAAGCAGAATCATATTTTGGACAATGTCTCTTTTTTTCCTTTTGTCATGAGTTACACTAATATCTGGACAACTTGAAATTGCAAAGATTGTGTGTGTGTGTGTGTGTGTGTGTGTGTGTGTTTAGAAAGGGAAATATCGATTCTTTATTTGCATATCCAAACAGTTTGCCATGCATCTTTCCATCATAGCTGAAAAATGTGTTGCTGGAAAAGCGCAGCAGGTCAGGCAGCATCCAAGGAACAGGAGAATCGACGTTTCGGGTAGAAGCCCTTCTTCAGCCCTTCCTTGGATGCTGCCTGACCTGCTGCGCTTTTCCAGCAACACATTGTTCAGCTCTGATCTCCAGCATCTGCAGTCCTCACTTTCTCCCATCTTTTCATCATCGTTTGAGTAACATTGCTCTGGATCATAAACGTGCTATTTGAGCAGATTAAAGAAACTAGCCTGACTTGTTGCTGAAACTGACCCTGACCCAGTCTGGGGCCGATATCATCGGCCATATCACCAACCTGGTTATATTTAACATTTGTTATGAGCAGTGGAGCAGTGGGACTGGAAAAGGAAACAGTGACCCCAAAAGCCCGGAACTATAGACCGGTGAGCCTGATGTCGGTGGTGGGTAAGTTGTTGGAGGGGATTCTGAGGGGCAGGATTGACATACATTTGGGAAGGCAAGGGCTGATCGGTGTAGATAACATGGCTTTCTGCATAGGAAATCATGTCTCATTAATTTGGTTGAGTTTTATGAAGAGGTGACAAAGAAGATTGATGAAGGCAGTTTGGTAGACATTGTCTATATGGACTTCAGTAAGGTGTTCACAACATTCTGATTGGTCGACAGACTCGTAAGTTTCAGTCACATGGGATACAGAAGAAGCTCGTCACAATTGGCTTGAAGGAAGAGGGATATTTATCAGACTGGAGGCTTGTGAGCAGCAGTACTGAGTTCACTGCATTTCATAATTTATGTAAAGGATTTAGATGCGAATATTGGGGCCATAGTTAGTAAGTTTACAGATTACATCAAAAAGGTGGTGTAGTAGATTATCTCAGAGTACAACGAGACCACGATTAGATGGGACAAAGGGACAAGGAGTGACAGATGAAGTTTAATTTAGATTTATACGAGGTTTTGCATTTTGGGAAGGCAAATCAGGGCAGGAATTATACACTTGATGGTAAGGTCCAGAGGAGTGTTGTGAAACAAAGGGACCTCAGGCTGCAGGTACATTGTTCCTTGAAAGTGGAGTCGCAGGTAGACAGTGTGGTGCTGAACACATTTGGCACATTTCCCTTAGTTTTTCAGAGCATTGAGTACAGGAGTTGTGGTGGCATGTTGTATCTGTACAGGATGTTGGCGAGGCCACTTTAAGAATACTGCGTAAAACTCGGTTTTCTGCAGAAATGACTTACACGAATGTTCCAGGACTGGAGGTTTGAGCTGTAGGGAGAGGCTGATTAGGTTGAGGTGTTTCTCCCTGGAGTGTCAGAGGCTGAAGGGTGACATTATAGAGGTTTATAAAATCATCAGGGGCATGGATATTCTGAATATACACATTCTGCTCCCCAGGGTAGGGGAGTCCAGAACAAGAGAGCATAGTTTGAAGGTGAGAGGGCGAATAATTTAGAAGGGACCTGAAGGTAAATGTTTCATACAGAGAGTGGTGTGTGTACAGAAAGTGCTGTCAGAGGAAGTGCTGAAGGCGGTTACAGTCGCACATTTAAAAAGTGTCTGAAAGAGCAGGATATTGGTCAAATGCTGGCAAATGGGACTGGGTCAGATTTGATATCTGATCGGAGTGAACAGATTGGACTAACGGGACTGTTTCCGTTCTGCATCACTCTCTGATTCTATAAGAGGGATGATGAAAAATTCTGAAAGGACCTTTCAAGTGGGAATTCTCATCACTGGAAGTTTATCGTGCCTCTGTGTTCACATTGATTGAAAGCTACATTAGTTAAATATTTGACAGAGAAGTGAGTCATGGATAATGGGATACAGACAGGAAAGTGGGGCTGAGACCACAACCTGATCAGCCACAATCTTAGTGCCTGGTGGAGAAGGCTCAAAGTATCTAATGACCCCTTCCTGCTCCTCAGTCCCAAGTTCCTGTGTTCCATCCAGCCCCTCAAACCTGCTAGACAGGAACAGTTGGAGGACAATTACTCCTATAACCTGGTGCACACAAACAGAGGAGACCATTAAGCCTCTCAAGACTGCCCCACACGCTTTGAAGTGATTTGGGAAATGCAATTGCAAAATCCAGGCACGGGTATGAAAGAGGCCCCTCATCTCTCTTCACAGAGCTTCCGGTATCTGCAACTTCTGCTTCATTTGTTGGTCATGTTGTAGCCCCAGATTCACTGAGAATAAATTCCCCATACCTCACCCAGAGATGGCTCACAAAATCGTCTGATCTCCGTGACTGCAATATGCAATAACATAACATTCAGGAAAATAACACCCACTAACTTCCCAATAACAGAATGTGAGAACATCAGAAACAGGGGCAGGTCGTTCACTCCCCAAGCCTGCCTTGCCCTTCACTAAGTTCATGGCTGATCTGCTCTTGGTCTCAAATCCTCTTTCATACTCAATTCTTCATAGCCCCCAACTCTCTGACAGGTCAATATCCATCTACCCCCTCTTCAAATACTTTCAGTCATCTAGCTCCCCAACACTCTTGAGAAGTGAAATCCTGACATTCAATACCACCTGTTTGAAGAAAACCCTTGCTGCTCCTATATCATGGCCCGATGATGTGAACAAAAGAGGTTGGCTCAAGGGTTCAGGTAAAAATGACTGGCCCTGATATCAAGGCAGTGGTTGGCTCCTGTTGACATCAAGGAGCTTAAAAAAACTGGACTTAATGGGAATCAGAGTAAACTCTCCAGTATTTGGAGTCAAACATGGCACAAAGGAAGATGTTCATCATCTCAGTCCTGGGTCAGCTCTGTGGGAGATCCTCAGGGTAGCTTCCTCTTCACAAACATCTTCAGCTGCTTCATCAATGTCTCCCCTCCCCAGCCTCCCCACCATAAGATCAGAAGTGGGGATGGTCACTGAAGATTCCACAATGTTCAAAACATTTTGTCCCCCGTCAGCTCCTGAACTGGTCTGTGTCCATGAGCAGCAAGACCCAGACTCCATTGAGGCATGTGCTGTTAAAGTGTCTGTAACATTCATGTGACAGCACTGCCTGACACTGCACATTGCCACAGTAAAACAAGAGTTCATTCAGCTCCTCACGCTGGTTTCACAGGAATATGAGGAAGCATTCAGCCCATTGACACTATTGGAGAAGAACAGGGACAGCCCATTCAGTGCCTCCAGCCTATTACTCAGGATAAGAAGGAGTCTAGTGTGATGGACCACACCAGAGCGCCTGGAAAATATTTGAAGGCAATAGCCTAGACTCTAATGTTTTCTTATTTTAAAGGAAATGTAAAGTGTCTGTTCCAGATGCAATGTGACTGGTCAACCTACTCGGTGTGAAGCAAAACACCATCTACTTAAACACGGAAGAGAAAATGAAACCAAAGAAAGAGGAATTTAGAATAACGTAATTCTATTGACCAAGTTAACAGAATAATAGATCTAGGAACTATTACTAATGAACTGTTCCAATATTGGAAAATCCCATAAACACAGCCCTTGGCAGAAAGAAAACTTCAGACACAGATTGTCACAAACATTTCTCTAATCCAGGAATTAAAAACAGCACCAAGAGAAAATTCAGAGAGACTAGCAGCCAGGAGATAGTCACTGAAGCTTCCAACTCTGTGGAGACCCCTACAGTTTCTGATGTTACTGAGAAACCAAAACCCAGAGATCGTAATTTGTGAGAGCTGGCCACACCCATTCAGGCTGCATTAAAATAAACACACGGTCTTCCTCGCTGTTTACTCAAGTGGTCTTAACTAGCCAGCTTGGTAACGATCGTTCAATCTCTCTCTTAAAAGAAACCAGAACAAAATAACCTCTTAAAGCTGCAACATCATCACACTTGTCAGCACTTCGAGCTGTCAAGCAGGAACCAGGGGTAACCCAATCCGGCCCTTGGCCCTGTCCAATCGGACGAGGAAGAAGCCATTCAGTCCCTTGGGTCACTTGCACAGCAATGGGATGAGGCCATTCAGCCCCTTGAGTCACTTTCACAGGAACAGTAAGAGGCCATTCCCCCCCTCAACGTACTTACACAGGGACAGAATGAGGCAATTGATGCTGATTCCTGATGAATGGCTCATGCCCGAAACATTGATTCTCCTGCTCTTCGGATGCTGCCTGACCTGCTGTGCTTTTCCAGCAATCGACACTCTACTCTGATCTCCAGCATCGGCAGTCCTCACTGTCTCCTAATAGATGCTCTAACATGATGAACAAGTGGAGCAGAGGCTGGACAGACAGACTGCACCATGTTGCTCCTCTTGGCTCCATTGCTTATGATACACGCATGGGACTTTAACGTGGTTTTCCAGTGGTGAGAAGAGAAGCCATATGTCTTCTGTGAAGTCTCAAGAAGGCATCTTCCATCTCCGAGAAGACAGCCTGGTGTTCTCTATGTAAGGTGGAAATGGGTGGGAATGGCTACCTGTTTCAGATGGAAGGTATTGTGGCTGCTGTTGGGGATTGTGAACAACCTGACGTTCAGTACGGGTTCATATGCCCCCTGCAAAATAACGTGGGGAGAGTTAGTAAAGGCATATAAACTATTAAGAAAGCTACGTTAGACTGATGAATGGACTCTCTAAGTTCAAATAATGCTGACCGTGTTGATGTTGATCTTGTCTAGTGCACGTCCTGTTCCGTGTAACCTCTATGCCATACTCTGTCCAAGTCTATTTCCACCCTATGATCTGTCTGGCCGTGCTTACTATGACCTGTCTCCACTGCTCAAAGTTTTTCCCTGTACTGAGGTACACGCGGCAATAAATCAAACCAATCAATCCTGGGTAAGGTATGGAACTTCTCACCCTATCAATATCTCTTTTGGAAGTAAATGATCGCTACCACTCCTCGTGTTTCAGCGTCACCATTTCTTCGTCTCTCACAGCTCTACAGATTAAACATTCAGCTTCTTTACTCTATCCTCATGTTACCGTGTCTGTGGTAAGGAGATCATTCGTTACAAAGGAGATCAAATCCATAGAGAGTGCCCCTAATGCTCTCTCAAAGGCTCTACAACAGCAGGAAGATGGCTTTACTTATGTACGTGAATCATCTTACCATGAAGGACAACATAACATTGACAGCACCCATTACTTACACAGGGTTTGATTCGGAGCAGTCAACATAGACCTGTGAGTGGGAGATCATGCTTCCCAAATTTGTTAGAGTTCTTTGATGAAGTGATCAAGAAGCTTGATGAGGGCAGAGCGGTAGACGTAGTCTCTATGGATTTCAGTAAGGCCTTTGATAAGGTTCCACATGGCAGGCTGCTCTGGAAGGTTCCATCACGTGAAATGCTGGGGGAACTGGCCAATTGGTTACACAGTTGGTTTGATGGTCGGAAGCAGAGGGTTTAGTGGAAAGATGCTTGTCAGACTGGAGGCTGGGTCCATAGCTGTTTGTTAATAATGAATTGGTTAAGAATGTACAAGACATGATTAGCCAGTTTGCAGATGACAGTAAAATAAGTGGGAGCATGATCAGTGAGGAATTGTATCAGAAATTGCAGCAGGACCTTAATCAGGTGGGGAAGTGGGCCAAGTAATGTCAAATGGAATTTAATATAGATGCGTGACGTCTTGCATTTTGGAAACTCAATTCAAGATAGGAGTTTCATGGTGAATGGGCGGGCCTTAAGGAGTGCAGTGGGCAGGGAGACCTTGAGGTTCAGGTGCACGGTTCCCTGAGAGTGGAGTCACAGCTAAACTGGGCAGAGAAGAAGACTTTTGGCCCACTGGCCTTCATCAGTCAGGATTTTGAGTATAGAAGTTGGGAATTTATGTTGCAATTGCACAGGACTTTGGTAAGGCCGCACTTGGAGTTTGTGTTCAGTTTTGTCACCTTGTTATAGGGAGGATGTTATTAAATTAGAAAGAGTGTAGAAGAAATTTACAAGGACATTGCCAGGACCCAATGATCTGAGTTATAGGGAGAGGGAGGACAAGCTGGGACCTTTTCTTGAGAGCGTAGGAGACTGGGGGCGGGGGGAACCTTATAGAGCTGTATTAGATCATGAGGGGTATGGATAGGGTTAATGCTCTCAGTCTTTTTCCAAGGTGTAAAGAATCGAGGATTAGAGGGGATCAGTTTATGGTTAGAGGGGAAGGAATAAAAGGGAACCTGAGGGACCACTTATTTACACAGAGGATGGTATATGGATGAGCTGCCAGCAGATGTGGTTGAAGATATGGTTGGGTACGTTAACAACAACCCACATATTAAACATTACAATCTCAAGACCACACAGTCTCTATCTTCCCCGCTGTGTTCACTCTTCCAGCTGCTGATCTCCCTGGGTCATGTTTTTTTTCTGCAAGTAGGTTTGACATGAACATGTATCTTTGATAGAGAGTGTTTGAGATGGTCAGTTAGCACTTCTGCTGTACAGCAGTTACTCTGTTGTTGGATAGCAGTGGCTCTCCCTATAGTGTTCAAATGCTGGGTTTATATACTTCCCATAATACAATAATTCTCATAATTTGATTGCTTTCCATGTGTCCAAACAATAATATTCAAATTCTGTCGGCTTCTTGTCTCCTTTGGTCGTATTTGAATTGCCGACAAAGCAGCAACCAAAACTCAGGTATCCATTTCCCAGCGAATTGTGACA
Organism: Chiloscyllium plagiosum; assembly: GCF_037043375.1. Taxonomy (NCBI): domain Eukaryota; kingdom Metazoa; phylum Chordata; class Chondrichthyes; order Orectolobiformes; family Hemiscylliidae; genus Chiloscyllium; species Chiloscyllium plagiosum. The sequence goes on along the minus strand of NW_028270171.1, from coordinate 66,553,198 downwards.
TGTGGAACAGACTGACCTTTAGCTGGCATCTGTCGCTGTACTTTCTATTCAACAAGACCCTTTCTGTCTTTAAGTGACCAGACATGCTTTCGGCTTCATAACACCTCCCCTCTTCAGAAAAGAAAATGAACCATCAGAATTAAAAGATGGCATCATTCCTTTTCCTCTAATTCTTAATTCCATTATTATTAAATACAAAAGTATTAATCTCGGTTATACCATTCATATTAATTCTGCACACCTGTATAACACAGGGATAAGTCAAATCTTATCTAAACGTTTTCCTTTAAATCCGCGATAACACATCTGCTATCACATTGTAGGAGCCGCAGCATGTCCATTTTGTAAGTTTAAGTCGGTAAGATAAGACTCCAATTAAATAGTCTCATATTCTGGTCTTTAAAAATTCTAAAAAATGCGAGAGATTTGTCGTTGTCCACAACCAACTCCGACAATTTGTGTGTCACATATACATTAAAATATTGTCAGGCCAGTGTGAAACTTAATCATTCTTGTTCAATAATGGAGACTTTGTATTTTTCTTCTGGTGGATATTGAGTTTTTTCGACAAGTAGCCAATTGGCCATTCAGTTCCATCATCATCTTTCTGTATCAATACATCTCCGAGCCCTATATCCCTAGCATCAGACACAATTTTCAAAGGTTTTCAAAATATTTGGTGTATCTAAACCTGATCCGGTAAATAATCCTCCCTTAAAATCTCAAATGCCTCCTGGCATTGTTCTGTCCACCACAATTCTGTGTTCTTCCTTAGTAAATCCATCAGTGGTGCCGATAGGATGCTGAAGGTTGCAACAAACTTCCGATAGAATCCACTCAGTTCCAAAAATCGAAGCACCTCTTTCTTCGAGGATGGTCGTGGAAATTCCTCAAAGCCCCTCGTCTTTATTTTCCATGGGGTCAACCTTCCATGTCCAATGTAATATCCCAAGAACATCACCTCTAACTTCACGAATTCTGTTTTCTTTAAGTTTATTACCAAGTTTGCTTCTTGTAATCGTTCAAAATGCTCTGCCAACTGTAACGTGAGCTTTCAATCACTTGCTAAAGATCACTACATCATACAGATAAGCTGCACAATGTATTCATCTAACCACAACTCTGTTCCTGAGTCTTCAATGTGTCTGGAGCATTATTCATTCACATGACATTCTCTAACTTTTTTTGTCATATCCGGTATCTTTATCAGACAGTTTAACCGACTCCACATTTTTGTTAATTTGAAAGGGGCCACTAAACCTGGCTTTGAAGGGGTTTCCTTCCACTGGTGGCAATACTAATACCTCATCCCCACGGGAAATCGGCAAAGTTTCAGTTTTTATCTGTCACCTGCTTCACTCTATGCTGTGCCCTCTTCAGGTGTTGTTTAGTAACTCACCTACTCCATCTACTCTCTCCCTCACCTTAGACACATAATCCAAGTGTGAGATCTCCGACTTCGGTCCTGACAATTTATATATAATTAATTTCAAAGGGCCTCTCACTTTATGTACGAATATTAACTCAAAGGAAATAAACTGAGTAGATTTATTTGGGGCATCTCTAATGGTAAACAATATAATGGGATGCCTTTATTCCAATCATTCGGGTAATTCTGACAGTACGCTGTTAATATTGTCTTCAGCATCTGATGCCAACTTTCCAAGGCCCCCTGGGATTCAGGATATGATGCACTTGATTTAAGCTGCTGTATGCCGAAGCTATACATGACGTCCTTAAACAGCTGAGCGGTAAAATGAGACCCTTGGTCTGACTGAATCACACTGTGTAGCCCACAGTGAGTAAAGAAAGCGACCAACTCCTCCACCTCCCTTTTTGCCTTAACACCCCATAATGGAATTATCCCTGGAAATCGAGTAGACACATCCATTATGATCAGCAGATAATGGTTTCCACTTTTATTTTAGAAAGGGGAGCTCCACAATTAATCATAACCGACGTGAAAGGTTTCTTCGAATACAGGAATTGGCAACAACGTTGCTGGTTTTATTACTGCCTGTGACCTACCTACCATTTGGCATGTATGACATGTACAACAAAAATTAACCACGTTCTTGTGCATTCCAGCCACTAGAAATGCTTTAGGAGTCTTCCATGCATCAACTCCTTTGGCTTTTTCTTTCGGTTTTCCTTTCTGTTGTAACGTATGACAGTGGGATCTTATTACTACACAGTCTGGAAAAATCCCTGGGTATTTTTCTTTTAATTGGCCTGTTCCCTGGTCTTACTTTGGCTTCTCCACCACAAGGGGTGCCTCTCCCACCTTGGATCCTGCTAAATCATTCCCAAGAACAAACTGTATTCCTGGACCTGACACTCTGTCGCTCACTCTCACTGTTACTTCCCCAACCTTGACTAGGCACTCCAACTTGATGTTACACAAGGGAATGCTTAATTTCTGTCCCCATTCCACAAATTATCACGCTCTTGAGTAACATGTCAGAAAGAGTGAAAATACTTCCATCTCTTACTATTAGAGGCCGAAGTAAAGTGAGGGCTGCTGATGCTAGAGATCAGAGTTGAAAATTGTGGTGCTGGAAAAGCACAGCAGGTCGGCAGCATCCGAGGGGCAGGAGAGTTGACGTTTCAGGTGTACGTTCTTCATCAGGAAAGTGGGAGGTAAGGGTGGGGGAAGGGGTTGAGAAATAAATAGGAGGGTGGGGGTGGAGCTCGGTGGAAGGTAGATCGGAAGGCGATATGTAGATGTAGGTGAGTCTGATGGTGATAGGGTGAAGTGAAAAGGTGGTAGGACAGCTGAAACCGTCAAACTGTACAGCATCAACGTTGACTTCACCAATTTCCAAATCTCCCCTCCCCCAACCTCATCCCAGATCCAACCATTCAAATTAGCACTGCCCTTTTGAGCTGTTCTAACTGTCCATCTTCCTTCCCACCTAGCTCCTCCAACCTCCCTTCTGACATATCACTATCACTCCCACCTACGTCCTCCTATTGCCCTCCCAGTGACCCTCCCGCCAGCCCAGCTCCTATCCTCCTGTTTATCTTTCAGCCCCCTTGTCCCCTCGCCACATTCCTGACGATGGGTTTATACCTGATATGTCGATTGTCCTGCTCTTCGGATGCTGCCTGATCTGTTGTGCCTTTCCGGCTCCTCACTTCTCAACTATTAGATACTGAACAGATCACATATCTTGCAAAATTATAACTTTTTGTCCTCCCCCCAAACCCATTTTTTCTTAGTAAGGTTTATCTACAGAGGCAAATTCTTTATAGAGATCAGGCACCAACTCCATACACAGCCCCTGTCTAGGCTGAGCACTCTCCTGCAGCTCCTCCGCTCTACTTGGGGTCTCCTTTACCAGGTTCACTAATACGTCTGGCTCAAACACTTTTCCCACAACTTTTCCCAAAGTGTCTTCTGTCAATGCCCAGCACTGTATGTCCCGGTTTCCTGCAGTGAAAACACCTTTTCCCAGTGCCCTTCTTAAACCATCAGTACTGTTATTTTATGTCTTCCACTACATTATAGTGTGAAAACCTGAGGCCTTTCACTTCCTTTCAACCCCTTTGGGCTTTTTTTTTAACCTGTGGTAAACTGTATTCAGTGTGCTTTACTCTATGTTTTGTAGCGTAGGATCTCCCCTTCTCCCAATTTCTATCCCTCATAGGATGAAAATCTTCCCAGGAGCTAAATTTCATCCCATGCACCAGCGCATACTCACCTGCCATTTCTGCTGCGCTTCTCACTTCTTGAACTTCCTGTTCATTCACATAAATTCTTACCGTCTGTGGAAGTGAGTCTTTCAACTCCTCCAGCAGAATAATCTCCCATCGGGCCTCACAGGTCTTATCCATTTTTAAGGCCTGCACCCATTTATCAAAATGACTGTGGTTATTTCTTTCAAACTCAATATAAGTCAGACCTGGTTCCGTCTCTATATTTCTGAACCACCGTCTATATTCTTCTAGTACAATTCATAAGCACTCAACATAGCCTGTTTGACATCTGCATAATCTCTTGCTCCCTCATGTGACAGCACTGCACATACCTCTCAAGCTGTACCCACCACCTTAGTCTGAACTACCATTACCCACAAGTTCACTGTACACGCCATCTGCTGAGCCAATTTTGCAAATGAAATAAAAAAAGATTTTGGCATTTTTCTCACCGAAACATGGCAATGTATTAACATAGTTGTATACATCTCTACATTATCCCTTCATCTTCATCCTGCTAATTTAACTTTCTTATCTAATTCCAAACTTCTGAATTTCAAATTCTCCCTCTCTTCCTTTTTCCTCTCTTTCTCTTTCTCTATCTTCTCCCTCTCTTTCTATCTCTCTCTTTATCTTTAACTCAAGTTGCCCCACTTGCAATTTAAGTTTTTTCGAACTCGACTGCAGTTTCCTGCTTCTCTGATACACCAAAGTGCTTGACCAACTCCATTATGGTGACAACTTTCCTTTTGTCTCTGGTGAAACCCAATTCTAATCGACATGTTAATTCTAAAAGTATGCCCTTCCTTTGTCTTTCTACACTTTCTTGGCAAATTTGTGAATCAGCTTCAAACCTCAGAACCTCTTTAGTAATGTTAAACGCCTTTTCTTTTAATTTAACCAACCACAAGGAAACAAAATTAAATGACTTTTGTCACCTGTTTTATTTGAAGATCTAGGTCACTAACTGCCAAGTGATGGAATCTGCTGGGACCTTTTGTAACCCAAATCTATTCAAATCCCATACGACAAGCCCTCAAACCGTTATGATATCGATGTCGAACCCTTCTGTTAAATAAAACCACACACAGAGAAAAACTCACCTCGCTTCGTACTCTGTTAAAACATGAGTAAGAGAGAAGTCCCAAATTCCACTATTAAGAGAAAAATAACCATTTATAAGTATGTAAATTAGCTCGCTGAGCTTGAAGGTTTGTCTTCAGATGTTTCAACACCGTGACTAGGTAATATCATCAGTGAGAGTCTCTGGTGACACACTGGTGGTGTGTCTCATCTTTCTATTTATAGGTCTTGGTTTCTTAAGGTGCGTGATGTCATTTCCAGTTTCTTTTTTCAAGGAAAGGTAGATAGGATCTAAACTGATGTGTTTATTGATGGACTTCTGGTTAGAATGTCATGCCTGTAAGAACTTTTGTGCGTGGCTTTGTCCTAGGAAGTGTGTGTTGGCACAGTCAACGTGGTGTCCTTCTTTGTCTGTATGTATGGAAACTAATGACAGTGGGTCATGTCTTTTGGTGGCCAGTTGGTGTTCATATATCCTGCTAGCATGACAACAGGAGAGTTTGAAATGGAGGAAAAATAATTTTCCATACACTGTTTAATCTGTGTGTGTTGAGATAAGGAAGATTGTTCACATGTGTACAACACAGTCTGAATGAACAACGGAGACACAGTTAACGAAAAATTATGCACATGATGTGTAAAATTTATAAAGTATTAAAACATTATTTGACCCTCATCTGAAGTGATACCTTCCCTTTTTCTCAACGTTTCCCCTTTTCTGGGATTCCCAAATCTAATCTCTCATTCTTGTCAGGATGTGTGTTATAAATTCTTCCTTCTCGTGTCCCAACTTATTTCAGTTAATCTCCTTTCTACAACCAATTAAATATGTTGGCCTGCTGGGTTATTTCCAAAACTAGTGTCTGTCATATTATTGGAGATAAAAGTTTTGGTATCAGACCCAGTATTTGAACATATTGCTCTGTTGTACGTGCACTGTAAAAGGACCACAACACACAGGAATTTCCAAAACATTGAGGGAATAACATCTACTTCTTTCGATAATGTAGTTTTCTAATTTTCCACATCTCCATATCTATATCCTCTCTCTCGTTCTCCCTTTGTATCTAGTGAAGAAATCCACCAATTTTTCTTCGTGTCCCATCTCTCAAACTTCCTTCTGTCAGTTTGTATCTAATGCTCTCTTCTAGATGTAATGTGGTTATAATTAACCAATGTAACTACAAGGACATGCGGGAGGAGCTGGCCAGAGTTAATTGGAAGGGGAGCTGAGCAGGAAAGACCATGGAGCAGCAATGGGAGGAGTTTCGGGGGATAATTCAGAAGATAATACCAGAAATGCAACCCCAAGAAGATAAAACATACTCATGGGAGGACAAGGCAGCCATGAGTGATAAGGAATCAAACCAAAAGAGGAAACATACAATGTGGTGAAGATGAGTGGGAATCCAGAGAATTCATTGGCTCTGAAACTACATAAGGCTGGCATTACTGACACTGCAGAGCTCTTAATCGTGGTCAGGGAGAGAAACAGAAGAAACACATTCACTTTAAACACAGAAGATGGTATTTCTCAAGGAAAAAGATTCAGGTGAATTAAACATTTGAATTAAGATCAGTTAAATACTGTTGTGGAATGTGTCAGATTGGAAGCAAGACCCGGGGAGACAGACCCTCAGCAGGATGAGAGTTTGAAAATTGAAGTATTTCCACATCAGAATCCAGGTGAGGTCACTGAGTGCAGGGCTGATGGGTGAATGGGTCTCAGTGAGAATTGGGGAACAGACAGCAGAATTGCATTGCAGATATTGGAGCTCGAAACTCCGTATTCATGTAGTGTTGTAGACCACAGCAACGGGAGAAGCAGACCTGCCATGCCATCTGGACATGCCATCTGCCAAGACAATTTCGCAAATGAAATAAAAACGGTTTTGGCATTTTTCGCACCGAAATATGGAAATGTGTTAACATAGTTGTATCCATCCCTACATTCTCCCTTCATTTTCATCCTGCTAATTTAATTTTCTTATCTTATTCCAAACTTCTGAATTTCAAATTCTCCTTCTCTTCCTTTTTCCTCACTTTCTCTTTATCTATCTTCTCTCCCTTTCAGTCTCTCTCTTTATCTTCTAACTCAAGTTGCCATATTTGCAATTTAAGTTTTTTCGAACTCGACTGCAGTTTCCTGCTTCTCTGATACATCAAAGTGCTTGACCAACTCCATTATGGTGACAGCTTTCCTTTTGTCTCTGGTGAAACCCAATTCTAATCTACATGTTAATTCTAAAAGTACGCCCTTCCTTTGTCTTTCTACACCTTTTTGTCAAATTTGGGTACCACCTTCAAACCTCAGAACCTCTTTAGTAATATTAAAAGCCATTTCTTTTAAATTACCCAAAACACAAGGAAACAAAATTAAATGAATTTTCTCACCTGTTTTATTTGAAGATCTCGGTCACTAACTGCCAAGTGATGGAATCTACTGGATCATTTTGTACCTCAAATCTGTTCAAATCTGTCTAAATCCCATACGACAAGCCCTCAAACTGTTATGATGTCGATGTTGAACCCCTCTGTTAATTAAAACCACACACCCAGAAAAGCTCACCTCACCTCGTTATCTGTTAAAACATGAGTGACAAAGTAGTCACAAATTCCATGATTAAGAGAAAAATAACAATTTATAAGTATGTATGTTAACTCGCTGAGCTTGTAGGTTTGTTTTCAGATGTTTCGTCACCATGAATGGGTCACATTATCAGTGAGAGTCTCTGGTGACACACTGGTGGTATGTCGTGTCTTTCTATTTCTAGGTCTTGGTTTCGTAAGTTGCGTGATGTCATTTCCAGTTTTTTTGTTCAAGGGAAGGTAGATAGGATCTAAATTGATGTGTTTATTGATGTACTTCTGGCTAGAATGTCATGCTTCTAAGAACTTCCTTGCGTGGCTTTGTCCTAGGAAGTGTGTGTTGTCACAGTCAACGTGGTGTCCTTTTTTCTGTATGTATGGAAACTAGTGAGAGTGGGTCATGTCTTTTGGTGGCCAGTTGGTGTTCATATATCGTGCTAGCATGAAAACAGGGCAGACTGAAATGGAGGAAAAATGACTTTCCATACACTGTTTAATCAGTGTGTGTTGAGATAAGGAAGATTGTTCACATGTGTACAACACAGTCTGAATGAACAACGGAGACACAGTTAACGAAAAATTATGCACATGATGTGTAAAATTTATAAAGTATTAAAACATTATTTGACCCTCATCTGAAGTGATACCTTCCCTTTTTCTCAACGTTTCCCCTTTTCTGGGATTCCCAAATCTAATCTCTCATTCTTGTCAGGATGTGTGTTATAAATTCTTCCTTCTCGTGTCCCAACTTATTTCAGTTAATCTCCTTTCTACAACCAATTAAATATGTTGGCCTGCTGGGTTATTTCCAAAACTAGTGTCTGTCATATTATTGGAGATAAAAGTTATGGCATCAGACCCAGTATTTGAACATATTGCTCTGTTGTACGTGCACTGTAAAAGGACCACAACACACAGGAATTTCCAAAACATTGAGGGAATAACATCTACTTCTTTCGATAATGTAGTTTTCTAATTTTCCACATCTCCATATCTATATCCTCTCTCTCGTTCTCCCTTTGTATCTAGTGAAGAAATCCACCAATTTTTCTTCGTGTCCCATCTCTCAAACTTCCTTCTGTCAGTTTGTATCTAATGCTCTCTTCTAGATGTAATGTGGTTATAATTAACCAATGTAACTACAAGGACATGCGGGAGGAGCTGGCCAGAGTTAATTGGAAGGGGAGCTGAGCAGGAAAGACCATGGAGCAGCAATGGGAGGAGTTTCGGGGGATAATTCAGAAGATAATACCAGAAATGCAACCCCAAGAAGATAAAACATACTCATGGGAGGACAAGGCAGCCATGAGTGATAAGGAATCAAACCAAAAGAGGAAACATACAATGTGGTGAAGATGAGTGGGAATCCAGAGAATTCATTGGCTCTGAAACTACATAAGGCTGGCATTACTGACACTGCAGAGCTCTTAATCGTGGTCAGGGAGAGAAACAGAAGAAACACATTCACTTTAAACACAGAAGATGGTATTTCTCAAGGAAAAAGATTCAGGTGAATTAAACATTTGAATTAAGATCAGTTAAATACTGTTGTGGAATGTGTCAGATTGGAAGCAAGACCCGGGGAGACAGACCCTCAGCAGGATGAGAGTTTGAAAATTGAAGTATTTCCACATCAGAATCCAGGTGAGGTCACTAAGTGCAGGGCTGATGGGTGAATGGGTCTCAGTGAGAATTGGGGAACAGACAGCAGAATTGCATTGCAGATATTGGAGCTCGAAACTCCGTATTCATGTAGTGTTGTAGACCACAGCAACGGGAGAAGCAGACCTGCCATGCCATCTGGACATGCCATCTGCCAAGACAATTTCGCAAATGAAATAAAAACGGTTTTGGCATTTTTCGCACCGAAATATGGCAATGTGTTAACATAGTTGTATACATCCCTACATTCTCCCTTCATTTTCATCCTGCTAATTTAATTTTCTTATCTTATTCCAAACTTCTGAATTTCAAATTCTCCTTCTCTTCCTTTTTCCTCACTTTCTCTTTATCTATCTTCTCTCCCTTTCAGTCTCTCTCTTTATCTTCTAACTCAAGTTGCCATATTTGCAATTTAAGTTTTTTCGAACTCGACTGCAGTTTCCTGCTTCTCTGATACATCAAAGTGCTTGACCAACTCCATTATGGTGACAGCTTTCCTTTTGTCTCTGGTGAAACCCAATTCTAATCTACATGTTAATTCTAAAAGTACGCCCTTCCTTTGTCTTTCTACACCTTTTTGTCAAATTTGGGTACCACCTTCAAACCTCAGAACCTCTTTAGTAATATTAAAAGCCATTTCTTTTAAATTACCCAAAACACAAGGAAACAAAATTAAATGAATTTTCTCACCTGTTTTATTTGAAGATCTCGGTCACTAACTGCCAAGTGATGGAATCTACTGGATCATTTTGTACCTCAAATCTGTTCAAATCTGTCTAAATCCCATACGACAAGCCCTCAAACTGTTATGATGTCGATGTTGAACCCCTCTGTTAATTAAAACCACACACCCAGAAAAGCTCACCTCACCTCGTTATCTGTTAAAACATGAGTGACAAAGTAGTCACAAATTCCATGATTAAGAGAAAAATAACAATTTATAAGTATGTATGTTAACTCGCTGAGCTTGTAGGTTTGTTTTCAGATGTTTCGTCACCATGAATGGGTCACATTATCAGTGAGAGTCTCTGGTGACACACTGGTGGTATGTCGTGTCTTTCTATTTCTAGGTCTTGGTTTCGTAAGTTGCGTGATGTCATTTCCAGTTTTTTTGTTCAAGGGAAGGTAGATAGGATCTAAATTGATGTGTTTATTGATGTACTTCTGGCTAGAATGTCATGCTTCTAAGAAATTCCTTGCGTGGCTTTGTCCTAGGAAGTGTGTGTTGTCACAGTCAACGTGGTGTCCTTTTTTCTGTATGTATGGAAACTAGTGAGAGTGGGTCATGTCTTTTGGTGGCCAGTTGGTGTTCATATATCCTGCTAGCATGAAAACAGGGCAGACTGAAATGGAGGAAAAATGATTTTCCATACACTGTTTAATCAGTGTGTGTTGAGATAAGGAAGATTGTTCACATGTGTACAACACAGTCTGAATGAACAACGGAGACACAGTTAACGAAAAGGGATGCACTCGATGTATAAAATTTATAAAGCATTAAAACATTATTTGATCCTCATCTGAAGTGATACCTTCCCTTTCTCTCAACTTTCCCCCTTTTCTGGGATTCCCAACTCTAGTCTCTCATTCTTATCAGGATGTGTGTTATAAATTCTTGGTTCTGGTTTCCCAACTTATTTCAGTTAATCCCCTTTCTACCAGGAATTAATTATGTTGGCCTGCTGGGTTCTTTCCAAAGCTAGTGTCTGTTACATTGTTGGAGAGAAATGTTTAGGCATCAGACCCAGCATTTGAACATATTGCTCTGTTGTACGTGCACTGTACAAAGGACCACAGGACACAGGCATTGCCAAAACATTGAGGGAAGTATATCGACTTCTTTCGATAATATAGTTTTCTCATTTTCCACATCTCCATATCTATATCCTTTCTCTCTCTCGTTCTCTCTTTGTATCTAGTTAAGAAATCCACCAATTATTCTTCGTGGCCCATCTCTCAAAACTCCTTCTTTCAGTTTATACGCAATGCTCTCTTCAAGATGTAATGTGGTTATAATTAAACAATGTAACTACAAACACATGCGGGAGGAGCTGACCAGTTTTAATTGGAAGGGGAGCTGAGCAGGAAAGACCGTGGAGCCGCAATAGCAGAAGTTTGTGGGGATTATTTGGAAGATAATACCAGAAATGCAACCCCAAGCACATGAAACATACTCATGGGAGGACAAGGCAGCCATGAGTTACAAGGCATCAAACCAAAAGAGAAAACATGCAATGTGTGAAGATGATTGGGAATCCAGAGAATTAATTGGCTCTGAAACTACATAAGGTTGGCATCGCTGACACTACAGAGCTCTTAATCATGGTCAGGGAGAGAATCAGAGGAAACACATTCACTTTAAACACAGAAGATGGCATTTCTCAAGGAAAAAGATTCAGGTGAATTAAATATTTGAATTAAGATCAGTTAAATGCTTTTGCGGAATGTGTCAGATTGGAAGCAAGACCCGGGGAGACAGACCCTCAGTAGAATGAGAGTTTGAAAATGGAAGTATTTCCACATCAGAAACCAGGTGAGGTCACTGAGTGCAGGGCTGATGGGTGAATGGGTCTCAGTGAGAATTGGGGAACAGACAGCAGAATTGCATTGCAGATATTGCAGCTCGAAACCACAGCATCAGGAGAGGCAGACTTGCATTCAACCACAACCTGTAACTTTTTGCCAGGGTAACACCTCAGTCTGTCATTACTATCAACACTATCTATGGCTCAGTGACGAGTGTGGGTGAACATGTCAGAGTCAGAATTGCATGAACTTTAACCTGATGCTAACTCATTAAAGCTACCGGATTTGACCAACAGATCTGATTGAAGCTCTGCAGTCCTGTCACATTCAGTCATAAATGATAATGGACGATTAAACAAATGACTGGAGGAGAGGGTTCCACAAACATCCCCATCCTAAATATTGGAACAGACCTGCACATCAGTGTAAAAGAGAAGGATGTTTTATCTGCACCATCCTCTGCCAGAAGTGTGGAGTCGATGATACACCTCACCCTCATCATGATGCCCATTGGATCACAGATGCCAGTCTTCAACCAATTTGATTCGCTGCACGTGACATGAAGAAACAGGTGAACACAATAGATATGACACAGACAATGGGTCCTGACTCCATTCCTGCAATAGGACTGAAGACTTGTGCTGCACAGCAAGCCACGTCCCTGGGGAAGCTGCTTCATTCCAGCTCCAAGTCTGACATCTCCCTGGTAATGTGGATAATTATTCGGCTAAGTCCCATCCCCTAAAACGGGAATAATTACAATCTGACCAATTACCACCTCCTCAGTCCCATCACGACAGTCAAATTGGTGGGGGTTCTTTTTGACAGAGCTGTCTAGCAGCACAGAAACAACCAGCTCAGTGTGGTTTCCAATAGGTCCCCATGTGGAGATGGTGCTGTTGTGGAAATGTTACTGGATTACTAATCCAGACCAGACTAACGCTCTGGCAGCGGGTGGAAGTTAAAGACAATTAATAAAATATCGAGATCTAAAATCTGGTGTCAGTAACAGTGACCTTGAAGCCAATATCGATTGTAAACAGAATTTCCTTCTCCAATGTACTTTTAGGAAGTGAATCTCCCATGATTTCCTGGGCTGGCCTAAAAGTGACTCCAAAGACGCTAACATGTGATAAACATTTCAATGGTCTCTGAAACGTCCAAGCAAGGAATTCATTTGTATCAAACTACTCCGAGGTCTGAAAGGATGAAACCGGACAGAACATCCGGCCTCAGCATCAGTGTCAGAAAAGGGAATGGGAACACAGTCCTGTCGACCCTGCAGCGGCCTCCTTCCTAACATCTGAGAGCTTGTGACAACATTTACAGAGTTTTCCCACAGACTACACAGAAACAGCGGGAAAGGAGTAGGTCATACAACACATTGAGCCTCCCCATTCTAGTTCATGGAAAAAATCTCCTCAATGCACTTACCCCACACGTTATACATATCCGTTAATGTGAGTCACCTTGGGAAACTATAAAATAGGAAGTGCAGTAGTACGGTTGGTCCATCGAGTTTGCTACCCAACTCAATGTCATGATGGTTGACCCTTCATTTCCATACCGTACCCCTGCTCTCCCACCATCCCTTGACTGTCTCTAAATCCTTATTTATAATCAGTGTCTCAGTTTCCAGGTGCGAGCGAATTCCCCAGTTTCCCCAGTCAGTGAGAGCAGACATCTCAATGCAGAGTGACTGCCTGTACCTAATACTGTGGCTCCTTGTTTTAGAAGTCCCAGCCAGGGGAATTATCATCCCTGCTTCCAATCTGTCTCACCCTGTCAGAGTTTTGTATATTTCACTGAGATCTCCACTCATTTTCTTTAACCCCATGGAATACTGGCCCAGTCACCCCAAACTATGCTCCCACAACAAGCCCATCATCCCAGAGATCAGTCTGGTCATCCTTCACTGCTCTCCCTCAATGTCAGTTTTGTCCTTTATTAGGTAAGGAGACCAAAACTGCACAAAATACTGCACAATGTAAGTTACCTTTTCTCCTGGACTCACATCCCCCTGAAATGAAGGTCAACACACCATTTATCTTCCTCCCTGCTTTCTGTTTCTGCAATATTACTTTCAGCGACTGGTGTACAAGGAGATGCAGATCCTTTTCAGTATTACAGCTCCCCACTTTGTGGGTCTGTGTACACTGGGCAGCGTGCCAATGCCATGCCCGGTATTGACATCTGGTTGCAGAACTCACTGCGCTGCAGGGGCCTCAGAGGTTTATGCAGAAGGAAACAACAAAAAGGAACATACGTCCCTTTGTAGATCAACATGTTTCAACCAATCCCTTTCAAATGGTAGGCTGCCAATTTATCATTTCCGTTAAAGGGCACACCATCACCCCTATCCACATTGTTCTCCATCTGTCATGTATTTACCCATTCACTCCACTTATCTTAGTCTTCTTGGTGCTTTTTGACATCCTCCTCACCCACTCACAATCCCACATCCGTTAGTGCTGTCAGCAGGCTGGGATATATTGTATCTGATTCCAGCAACCCAATGTTTAAAGGGCATTGTGAACAGCTGGGCCCCAAGCACTGATCCCTGCGACACCTCAGCAACCGTCCTCTGTTAATTTATATTTATTTATTTCGTGAATCTCGGAGTCACTGGCTGGGCCAGCATTTATTGTTAGTCCCTAGTTGCCCTTGAGAAGGTGGTGGTGAGCTGCCTTGTTGAACGCTGCAGTCCACCTGCTGTGGTTGACCTCCAATGCCATTAGGGAGGGAATCCCAGGATTCTGACCCAGTGACTGTGAAGGAGCGGTGATATATTTCCAAGTCAGGATGGTGAATGGCTTGGAAGGAACCTGAAGATGATGGTATTCCCATACATCTGTAGCCCTTGTCCTTCTAGATGGACATGGTCGTGAGTTGGGAAGATGGTCTCTGAGGATCTTTGGTGAATCATTTCATTGCAGCATGTAGATAGTAAAACACTGCTGCTGCTGCTGAGCGTTGATGGTGGAGCATTGTGGATGAAGGGACAGTCAAACTGGCTGCTTTGTCCTGGATGGTATAAGGCTTCTTGAGTGTTGTTGGGGCTGCACTCATCCAGGCAAATTGGGAGTCTCCTATTACACTTCTGACTTAGGCATTGTAGACGATGGACACACTTTTGGAAGTCAGAATGTGAGTTACTCGCCGCAGTATTCCTAGCTTCTGACCTGCTCTTATAATTACTGTGTTTATGTGGCGAGGCCAGTGAGTGTCTGAGCAATGATTACCCACCAGGAATCTGATAATGGGGGATTCAGTGATAGTAACACCATTGAATGCCAAGGGGCAGGTTAGATTGTATTTTAGTGGTGATGGTCATGGTCTGGCATTCGTGTGGGCTGAATATTACTTGTCACTTGTCAGCCTGGATACTCTCCCGAACTTGTCACGTTTGAACATGGACTGTGTCTGAGGAGCTACAAATGTTGCAGAACATTGTACAATCATTGGCGAACATCCCCACTTCTGACCTTAAAATAGAAGGAAGGTCATTGATGAAGCAGCCCTGAAGAAGTTTTTGGTCACTGCTCGAGGGACTCCTACAGACTTGGAGTTAAGTTGACTGACCTTGATCAACCATGACCACCTTCCGACGTGTCAGGTATGAATCTAACCAGCAGGGGTTTTGCCTCTGATACCCATTGATTCCAGTGTTGCGAAGGCCCCTTGATACCACACAGGGTCGAATGCAGCCTTGACTTAAAGGGCTGTCGCTTTCACCCTACCTCTGGAATTCAGCTCTTTTGTCCATGTTTGAACCACGGTAATGAGGTCAGGAGCTGAGTGGCCCTGGTGGAACCAAAACTGGGTGTCATTGACCAGGGTATTGCTGAGCAGGTGCTCCTTAAAAGCACTGAGACCTTCCACCACTTTACTGATGATCGAGAGTAGACTGATGAAGTGGTATTTGGCCGGATTGGATTTGTTCTGCTTTTTATAAACAGGAGATACTTGGTGTAATTTTCCACATAACCGGGGAAATGTCATTGTTGTAACTGTATTGAAACAGTTTGGCTAGGGGAGTGGCAAGTTATGGAGCACAAGTTTTCAGTTCTATTGCCAGAATGTTGTCAGATTATGGACCCTATGGAGTATCCAGTATCTCCAATCGTTTCTGGATATCGCGTGGACTGAATCAAATTGGTTGATGACTGGTAACTGAATTGCTGACGACCATTGGAGGAGACTGAAATGGATCATCCACTCAGCACTTCTGACTGAAGACTGTTGCGAATGCATCAGCCTTATCTTATAGACTGAAGTGCTGGGCTCTTCCATCATGGATGAAGGGGTTATTTGTGGAATCTCTTCATCCAGTGAATTGTTTAATTGTCCCCAACGTTTCTCGATTAGATGTGGAAGGACTGCAGAGCTTAGATCTGAACCGTTGCTTGTGGGATCACATAGCTCTGTCTATCACTTACTGCTTATGCTGTTTGGCACACACATTGTCCTGTTTGGTGGCATCACCAGGCTGACACCTCATTGTCAGATATGCCTGGTGCTGCTCCTGCCATCCCGCACACTCCATTGAACCAAGGTTGATCCTCTGGATTGATGGCAATTGTTGCGAGGGGTATATGCCAGGCCATGAGGTTATGGGGAGAACAATTCCACTGCTATTGATGACCCACAATACCTTATGGACATCCAGATTTGAGCTGCTAGATCTGTTTGAATTCTGCCCTATTAAGCACTGTGATAGCACCACCCAAAATGGTGGAGGTTATTCTCAATATGCAGGTGTGACTTTGTCTCCACAACGACTATGCGATGGTCACTCTTACCGATACTGTCATGGACAGATACTTCTGCAACTGGCAGAGTAGTAAGGCTGTGGTCAAGTATGTATTTTCCTCTTGTTGGTTCCTTCACCATCTGCCGCAGAACCAGTCGAGCAGTTATATCCTATGGGGCCTGCCCAAATCGATCAGTAATGCTGTCGCTGAGATACTCTTGGTGGTGAACATTGAAATCCCCCACCCAGAGTACATCTTGCGTCCGTGCTACCCTCAGTGCTTCCTCCAAGTGTTGGTCAGCATGGAGGAGTACTGATTCATCAGTTCAGAGAGGCTGGTACATGGTAATCAGCAGGAGGTTTCCTTTCCCATGTGCAAACTAATGCCAAGAGACTTCATGGGATACGGAGTCACTGTTGAGAATTCCAAGAGCAATTCCCTCCCAACTGTGTCCCACTGCACCGCCACTTCTGCTGTGTCCGTCCTGCTGATGAGACAGGAGATATCTGGGGAAGGTAATGGGGAGTCTGGGACATAGTTATACTCACAGAATCATACCTTTCAGAAAATGTCAGGCTATTACTTGACGAGTCTGTTTATTTCTATTCACTGTTTCCTGCCAGTTGTCCCATTCTAGAAACATGTCCATATATTAGCCCCAATCCACTCAGATTTGATTTTGCAAATTGGGCTTGGAGCTTTACCAACATTTTTCTAAATATCAAAATGTTTTATATCCATTGCTTCTCTTTCATTTGTCTCCCAGTCAGTTTCTCAAACATAATTCCCATTTCACAAATCAATGTTAGTGTTGTCTATGACCATTACTTTCAGCCACAATAATTTCTGCTAAGCCATTTACTTACTATGTTTATTGTTCCATGTACTCTATCATTTTTCCACACCAGACTCGGTTTTCCTTGTATTGTTAGAAAGTTTTGTGAAGACAGAACGGAAGTAGTGTCTTCATAGTTCTGCCATTTCCCTGTTCCCCATTCTCCATTCTCTGGTTTCAAACTGGAAGGAATCTGCACTTGTTTTCTCATATTTCTCGCATTGACATAATTTAACAAGCGATTACAGTTCACTCTTATAACCCTTATGAATATAATTCTTCAGAAACCCATCAATTCCTGCCATCAACTGTTCAATAATTGACCTTTCACACCATACACTCACAGGAGCATAGCCTCTGTGCCAACAGAAATACAGCAAGATCTATATGAGTCCCACTTTCCTACAGCAGGCCCATAGTCTGGAATGTTATGACACTTCCAATTGCTCGTCAAGTACTTTTAACGGTTGAGAGGTGATCATTCCCATCTCAGGAAATAATCCCAGATCCCCACACCTCGAGGTGAAAAAATGTTTAAATCATCTCTGAATCTCAAACTCTTCACTTTAAAAGTGTGCTTCTTTGTTCTTGCTGCTCTGACTAAAAGGAACAGCTGCTGTCTATCCACCCTGTCTGTGTCGCTTATAATCTTATCCTTCTGAATCACGGACCCCTCAGCTTTCTCTGCTCCAAAGGAAAAAACCGGAGCTTATCCAGCCTCTCTCCATAGCTGATATGCTCCATCCCAGGGAACATCCTGGTGAATCACCTCTGCACCCTCTCCAGTACAATCACATCCTTCCTGGAATGTGATTCCCAGAGCTACATACAGTACTCAATTTTGGCTGAACCAAAGCCCGGTATTGCTCTTATAATCTATGCCCTGATTAGGAAACACTACACCCAAGGTTCAATTCTTAACTCGTCCATTAACCTGTCTAGGAGAAAGTGAGGAATGCAGATATTGGAGATCAGAGCTTAAAAAATGTGTTGCTGGAAAAGCGCAACAGGTCAGGCAGCATCAAAGGAGCAGCAGAATCAACGTTTCGGGCATAAGCCTTCTTCAGGAATCTGCCCGAAACGGCGATTCTCCTGCTCCTTTAATGCTGCCTGACCTGCTGCGCTTTTCCAGCAACACATTTTTAAGCATTAACCTGTCCAGTCACATTCAGGGATGTGTGGAGAAGCACAATCTGAGCTTCCCAGTGTGCTGCCATTCATTTAGTCCTCCTCACCTGGTTCCTTCTCCAAAAGTGCATCACCTCATATTTATCAGGGTTACATTCCATCTGCCATTGATGTGCCCATCTGACCATTCCATCTGCATCTTCATGTAACTTAAGGCCTTCCTCCTCACTGCGAACCACCCAGCCAATCTTTATGTCAAACATACACTTATTATCACACCTCCCCCATGCTCCACCTAGCCCCCTCCACATTCAGATCTATATTTTGTTATGAATACCACAAACAATAAGGGACACAACACTGATCTCTGTGGTACACCAGGGGACACTGGTCTCCAGTCACACAAACAGCCTTCTCCCACCAACCTCTGTCTCCTGCTACTAAGAATAATTATTGCAACTTGTCAAGTTATCCATCAAATTGTGAGATTTTACTTTATTTTTCAGTTTCCCAGGTGGGAATTTGTCAAAGGCCTTCCTACAAAACGAAATAATCGACCTCCTCATACTAATTCAATCATATCCATTGGATGTGACTTCCTCCTGATAAAGTCATGATGATTATCCCTGATCAAACCTTGTAACTCTCATTGGAGTTCGATTTTCACCTTCCCCGATTTTATCCAGTAGTTTCCTTAACAGTGATCTAATGCTCGCTCATCTCTTGTAATCTGTCCTATCTCTCCCACTCTTACTGTGAAGTGGAATCGTATTAGCAGTTTTCCAGTTCTCTGGCACCTCCCCTATGGTCAGATTCTAATTAAAATATTCAGTCAGAGTCTTTCCTCCCTTGACCCCAACAGCCGCCTGTGATACAACTCATTCAGACATGGAGATTAGTCCAAATGTAGACAGAACAAAACCTCAAATCCTTTCACGTATTTTACATCCATCTGTTCAAGAGCTTCCTAGTCCACCTTATTGAATTCTGTACCTGCCTCCTCCTTCTCCCAAGTAAAATAGATGAGAAGGTCTCATGTAACAATCCATTAATGTTCTCCAGCTTGACACACAGATTGTCCCTTTGGTTTCTAATGGACACGAACTGTTTGCTGATTATTCTGTTCTATAGTCCGTGTAGAATATTGTGGGATTCTCCCTTATCTCGCCGACTTGAACTTCTTCAGGGCCCTCTGTTATTCAGTCCTTCCGATGTTTCTAAGATTCACTACAATCAACTCTCATGTTTTGAAACTCAATGTTACAGGCTGAGGTTCCCCATCAGACAATCTTGCCATTTTACGGATTAATCTGCATAATACCTTTTGCAGTTCCTCTCCAGTCAATATATTCTTTCTTAGATTGGGACTCCGAACGATACACAATATTCTACGTTCAGTCTCACCAACGCTCGATGCAACTGGTGCACGACATCCTCTAACTTCCAATTACATTCACATGAATATAAACCTCATTTTAACTTTCCCATTTGCATATGTTCTTCCCAACACCTCTCGCTTTAATTTTTCTCATGAACTTGCTGTGTGAGTTCTTTAAAAAAATCTCATGAATATCCAACTATTCGTTATCCAATGGTTCATCATTGCCTATGTCCACAAGAATCATCGTCAAACCGTTCCAAAACAACGTTTGCCACTTCTGGGTTTCCTTTCATCGGTACATTCTCCCACTCCCCAGTTATGTTATTACCTTCTAAATATCTAGTAGCTTGTCCTTTGTAATTGAACCCAACAGATACGTGACTGCGGGTGACAAGATAACTGGTCTGTAGTTCACCACTCACCATCTTCATCCGTTCTTAAAGTGTTGGATAATATTTATAACCTTTGCCTTATCCAGACTGGCTAAATGCCTTTCGGGAATGTGTCGGAAAATAAAGTGAAAATCCACGATGCAATTAACATGTCTATTGCTGCTTCCTCTGAAATTCTTGTATGAAGTACATCTAGTCTGTCAGATTAATAAATACTCAATCCAGCTTTCTTTTCAAAGATGACCTCAACATTGATAAGAATGATCTTAGACTTTACTTACACCAGTCCCAGGGTCACTTGGTATTCCTGGAAGAATTTCTGGACATTCTTCCATGAAGATAGACACAAAGAAGCTGTTTCTTTTCCCTGCGATTTCTCTGTTCTCTGCAATAAATTATCCTGAACACACACCAACTGTTCCACATTTGACCTTGTTTTTAGTTTTTTTCATACATTGATAGACACTTTTTAGCAGTCTTTATGTTTTTCTTTCATTTGCACACTTTTTCTCTTTCTGATGTTCTTCTCAGTTTCTTGGTCATCCTTTGCTGGGTCCTACATTTCTCTGAAACCACTGGCTTACTGCAACACTTAGCATTTTTCTAAGCTACCTCCTTTCATCCAATAGGAAGATGAAGGTGGGGTTGAAAGTGATAGTCGGAGAGGAAGGAGGGTGGACAGATTGATAGGGAGGAAGGTGGACACGTAGGAACGTTCAGAAGGGCAGTGCTGACATGGAAGTTTGGAGTAGGATAAACTGGGATTAGGGGAAATGGGGAAATCCACTATGACCCCCTGTGGTTGGAGGATCCCAAGGCAGAAGAGGAGGCTTTCTTCCTCCAGACTTCTGGTGGCTCGGGTTTGGCGAAAGAGCAGGCCAAGGACCCTCATGACCTTGGCAGAGTGGGAAGGGGAATTGAAGTGCTCAGCCACAAGGTGATGGATTTGTTCAATGTGGTTGTCCCAGAGATGTTCTCTGAATTAATCACAAGTTGACCTCCTGCTTCATCAATCTAGAGAAGACACATTGGCTTTAATGGATGCAGTATATGAGGCGTTCTGTCTCCCTTCGTCACCTATCACTTTCAACCCCACCTTCATCTCCCTATCGCAATCCCAGCTACCTCCCCCTGTCACACCCACTTCCCATTTATCTCTCAGCCCCCTTGGCCCAGAAGCTTCATTCCTGATGAAGGGCTTATGCCTGAAACATCGATTTATCTGCACAGTCAGTATGCTGCCTGACTGTGCTTTTCCAGCACCACATTCTTCGACTCTGATCTCCAGCATCTGTCGTTCCCCCCTTTCTCCTCACACCTTCATGGCTTGCATGACTCAGATTTCTCACGGTTGCTGCAAATAAAACAAAAATTGTCTTGTACTCAAACAGCATAAAAGAAAATCAATACATTTTGGTCACTGATTCCAAAAGTTCCTTTACAGCAAAATTTTCAATTGGCCCTTCTGAGCACTCAATACCAATTCCTAAATAACCTGATCTCGAGCTCAGTGCTTGACATAATGATCATGTAAACCATCACACACGTGGTCATGAAATCCATATTTTCCAGCATTAGCATTCAATTGGGTTAACACAGTTTAGATATAATTTAAACAGAACATTATTACTGCAGTACCCACAAATGTGCAAATCTCATTTCCTGTTTTATAACATGTCCATCATTTGTATTGCAGCTTTCCCGTTGATATATAACTCCCATCAATGTTTGCTCCTCCTTGCTGTTTTTGCGCTCCACCTTACTAGATTCTGTGGAATCTGAGCGACGTGGGCTCTGGGGAGATTAATGGTAGACATCTCTCACATCATTTATGATCTTCTCCAACTTTAACTTCTCAGGATCTCCCGTAATGCTGATGGAGTAGAGAAGGACAATGATCTTCCAACAATGCTCTATATTCGCCCAGAGAGCTGAGACAGCTCTAACCTGGGTGGGAAGTTTCCAGCAGGCTGGTAAAATGTTGCTGCTGCTGTACAGAGATATCACATCTGGAGTAGTGTGTACAGATTTCGCCTATTCTATGAAGAAAGGATGTTGCTATATTGGAAGCAGCTCAGAGATGGTTCCCTCAACTGATTCCTGCAATGAAGGTGCTACCTTATAACGAAAGGATGATCAGGTTGACCCAGTAGCCACTGGAGTTTACAAAAATTAAAGATGATCTTATTTGAACAAAGCTGACAGAAGGAGTTAACAAGTGAAGTCAATTACACAGATAATGGAGGAATCCATTCTGTTCTCCAGCCTGTTACACAGGAGCAACAGGAGAATATTCAGGCCTTCGAACCTGTTACACCAAAGCAGAACGAAACTATTCAACCCCTATACATTTACAGAAGGAGGCCAATCAGCCACTCGAGCCTATAACAGTAGGCCATGCTGCACCAGTATCCTGTTAAACAGCAACAGGATCAGTCCATTCAGCCTCCTCAAGGCTGTAACATAGGAACTGGAAGAGGTCACACAGTGACTGGAGATTGTTACACATGGGAACACCAGAAAGACGTCAGCCCATCGATATTGTACACCAGCAGGATGATGAGTCCATTCAGCTACACGTGGCTCTTACTCAGCAATTAAAGCAGAGCGAAGCTCCTCGGATGCTGCCTGAACTGCTGTGCTCTTCCAGCACCATTGATCCAGAATTAGAGCAGATCTCTTAAAGCCTTGTGCCCAATAAAAAAGGAATTCAAAGCAAAAGGTGAAGGTTTTCAAAAGGGAAGAGCTTGTCATAATGGTATACATTAGGGAGTAAAATGTAACAATAAACTATGGAATTTAAGGCAAATTTTTAGAGTCCATTTTTCAGAACATTTGCAAACTCAAATCACAATTCGTCAGAGTCACCATGGTTTTATGAAGGCTAAATCAAGATTGAATTGTTTGCTTGAGTTATTTGAAGATGTCACAAATAAGGTGGATAGTGGGAATCCTGGAGATGGAACATATCTGGTCTTCCCGAAGGCATCGGATATGCCGCTTCTCCAAAGAGTAGATGGTAAGATCAGACAACATGGGTTTAGGAGTAATTTATTAGCTTGGATTGAGGATTGGTTAACCAACATAATGTAGTCAGATGGAATAAATGTGTCATTTTATTTTGGCATTGATTTCAGTTCTCATGCCTCAACCATTTGCAATCGATGGTATTACTGTACTCGGTTGACGGGTGAGAAAATACAATTCCACATTTTCAGATGACACTAACATCGATGGGACATTACTTCGGAATGATAAGGCAAGAGATTTTAAAACATATGGATAGGTTGGAAGAATGGGCCAATATTTAACAAGGAAAATTAAAGTGAATAAATATGGGGTTATTCAAGTTGGCCAGTATAATAGAAAGACAAATTATTATCTAAATGGAGAGAAAGTTCAAAGTTCTTAAGGGATCTGGGTGTCTGCTTGCATATCACAGAAACCTGCCTGCAAGTAATGAGAAATGCAAGCATAATTTCAGTGTTTATTTATAAAAGGATATAGTAGAAAGGTAGGGAGTGTTGCTGTAGCTATGCAAGGCATTAGTGAAGCTGCAACTGGAGTACAGTTTGGGTGTCCTGCAGAATGAGGTATTTCCATTGGAGGCAATTCAGAAGAGCTTCATTAGATTGATTCCATATTTGATGTGTTTGTCTTATGAAGAGTAATTGAGCAGTTTAGGCCTATACTCTCGACTTTATAAGAATGAAAGGAGATCTCATTGAGGTCTGTAAAATGCAAAAATTCATTGAAAGTAGAGATGTGGAGTGGATTTGTTTCACGTGGCGCAATCTACAACAAGAGACGAGAGTTTTAGGATAGAGAGATGGCAGGAAAGTGGAATAGAGGCCGCGTTGACATCAGCCTCATCGAGGGGTTGGATACCTCACAGATGCTCCTTGTTCTTATTCAACTCTTCAACTATGTTGCCCATGAATGGGGGAGGACTGGGTATCATACAAGAAGCAGACACTCAGAATAAATCAGTTAGAGAGAACGTAACCAGTCGGGTCACGCAGTGACCAGCGCTGGGTTCTCAACTATTTACAGTCTATATTAATGATCAGGAGGATGGAACAGATATACAAATGCTGAGTTTGGTGATGTCCATAAGACCATGAGGCCATAAGACATAGGAGTGGAAGTAAGGCCATTAGCCTCATCGAGTCCACTCTGCCATTTAATCATAGCTGATGGGCATTTCAACTCCACTTACCCGCATTCTCCCCGTAGCCCTTAATTCCTTGTGACATCAAGAATTTATCAATCTCTGCCTTGAAGACATTTAGCATCCCAGCCTCCACTGCACTCTGCGACAATGAATTCCACAGGCCCACCACTCTCTGACTGAAGAAATGTCTCCGCAGTTCTGTTCTGAATTTACCCCCTCTAATTCTGAGGCTGTGCCCTTTGGTCCTAGTCTCCTCGCCGAACGGAAACAATTTCCTAGCGTTCATCCTTTCCCAGCCATTTATTATCTTGTAATTTTCAATTAGATGTCCCCTTAACCTTCTAAACTCTAATGAATACAGTCCCAGGATCCTCAGCTGTTCCTCGTATGTTTGACCTGCCATTCCAGGGATCATCCGTGTGAATCTCCGCTGGACACGCTCCAGTGCCAGTATATCCTTCCTGAGGTGTGGGGCCCAAAACTGGACACAGTACTCCAAATGGGGCCTAACCAGAGCTTTATAAAGTCTCAGTAGCAAATCAGTGTTTTTATATTCCAACCCTTTTGAGATAAATGGCAACATTGCATTTGCTTTCTTAATCACAGACTCAACCTGCATGGTTACCTTTAGAGAATCCTCGACTAGCACTCCCAGAATCCTTTGTACTTTGGCTTTATGAATTTTCTCACCGTTTTGAAAGTTGTCCATGCTTGTATTCCTTTTTCCAAAGTCCAAGACCTCGCATTTGCTCACATTGAATTCCATCAGCCATTTCCTGGACCACTCTCCCAAACTGTCTAGATCCTTCTACAGCCTCCCCACCTCAGTACTACCTGCCTGTCCACCTATCTTCGTATCATCGGCAAACTTTGCTAGAATGCCCGCAGTACATTCATCCAGATCATTGATATATAACGTGAACAGCTGCGGCCCCAACAATGAACCCTGCGGGACACCGCTTGTCACCGGCTGCCATTCCGACAAAGAACCTTTTATCCCAACTCTCTGCCTTCTGTCAGACAGCCAATCCTCAATCCATGCCAGTAGCTCACCTCGAACACCATGGGCCCTCACTTTACTCAGCAGTCTCCCGTGAGGCACCTTATCAAAGGCCTTTTGGAAGTCGAGATGGACCACATCCACTGGGTTTCCCTGGTCTAACCTACTTGTCACCTCTTCAAGTAATTGTTATGTCGCTGTGATAAGCAAGAGATTAAATTATCAAGAGAGGGTGGAGAGTCTGCAAATAGATTCAGAGAGGTAAAGATAATAGTTAATAGTTTGGCAGGTGGAATTTAACATGATATAACCTGTCATTCCATATACAGGAATAATGGAAGGCAGTATGTTACTGAAATGGAGAGGGATCAAAGGATTTTTGATACTGTGTACTGGGGGGTTCACTCAGATCCATTCAGACACGGGAGGTTTTGCTCCATCCCTGATCGTCAGCTCCCAGACACTCCAAGTGACCCTATTGCTCTCCGTACACATAGAATACTTTGATGTCGTTGATTGGTGGTGGGGATGGTGTTTGGAAACGTGCATCAAGGGGACG
Organism: Chiloscyllium plagiosum; assembly: GCF_037043375.1. Lineage (NCBI taxonomy): Eukaryota > Metazoa > Chordata > Chondrichthyes > Orectolobiformes > Hemiscylliidae > Chiloscyllium > Chiloscyllium plagiosum. Next base: position 66,527,416 of record NW_028270171.1, on the reverse strand, counting down.
GCCTTTATCCAAGATATATTCATTTCTTTCTACGTAGAGACCCGATGACGATGGGAATGGCTGACTGCTTCTGAATGAAGAGGTCGTGGCTGCTGCCAGGACAGTGGGTATTCACCAACATGATGTACTGTGCATGGGCACACTGTAACATTAGTAGAGAGAGACCTCCTACAGTTCCTCTACCTCTCCCCATTGACATGAGTACTCTGCAGATGCCATGTACACCATCAGGAATCCCACTATACTGGATACACCCGGCAGTTATCTGCTGAGGGAGAAACAATGTATTTACCTCATCCACCATATATATCCTCCATCACCAAATGGTGACATTGATGTTGAGATACTGGGAAATGATGGATATGTCACCTAGTCCTGCCTGGAAAGTTCTGGATCATAGAAGCTGAATGAAACAGTGACCCTAACAGCCACTGGCAGCACCATCGTCCCCCTGGTGTGAAGCTGCAAGTTGTGTTAAAGGAGATGACACTGCTCTGTGACCAGCTCCTTGTTCAGTCAGGGTCCCCTCACACTCTGCTCCTGGGTTAAGTGAAGCTTGGGAAGCTGTTCCTGGAAATCCCAGAGTGCATACAGCAGATCCCTTTCCCCACACACACTCATTCCGTGGTTTCAGAGCTTCCACTCTTTGCAGCTTCTGCTCCATTTGTTGTTCATCTTACAGACCCAGATGCTGTAGCTACAGTCCCCAGGCTCCATCCAGAGTTGGGTCACCAAATCCTCAGGTCTCCCTGAATGCCTAAGGCACTCACAGCACAACTTCCAACAAACCAACCCAGCCCCTCCACTAACTTTTCAATAACAGGAGTCAGTCAGAAACCCCTCGGCTACTGATCCCTGCAAAATATTTTAAGAAGATCGCTTAGACCCAAAGCTTTCCTTATTTTGAATATAGATGGGAAGTGTGCGTTTCAGATATGTTGCGACTGGTCACACCACTCAACATTAAGCAAAATATAATCTATTTAAATGCTTTAGTTAAAATACAATCAAAGAAAAGAACATTGTGGGATAGCTTATATGTTGGAACACTAACACAAACAATAGATACAGTACCTTTGTGGTTTACACCGCTTGGCACAAAAATATATTCAAATACAGATCTTTACAGCAGTTTTCCAATCCTGGGGGAAACAACATCGACAGAGATCTCAGAGAGAAACAGCTGGGGATCATGTATTGAAACTTCCAACCATTCTGGGATCCCCAGCAGCTTCTGAATGCTGCAGCTAAAAACAAAACGAGAAAACCTGGTGAGGGAGAGCTGGCCACTGCCCTTCGATTGTTACCACCATTTAATGAAACCTAAAGGCCTCCTCAGTTATTTACTTAAACTGTGTTCAGACAGCAGTTCTGCACCTCTGCCTTTAGGACCTCTCTTCAAAAACAATCTAAGAGAAACTAACCTCTTTACAGTGATAGCATACTCACAACTCCTCCTTTAATAAAATGACCCATCAATACACAAAGATGGATTAATTATAGACCTGCTAATCGTCCTCTATTTGTAGACTGAAATGCATATTGTAAATGCCTGTAGATGCTGGAAACGCGAGTCTGGATTAGTGGTGCTGGAAGAGCACAGCAGTTCAGGCAACATCCGAGGGGCAGTAAAGTCGACATTTCGGGCAGAAGCCCTTCATCAGGAATACAGGCACAGAGCCTGAAGGGTGGAGAGATAAGTGAGAGGAAGGTGGGAGTGGGGAGAAAGTAGCATAGAGTACAATAGGTGAGGGGGGGAGGGGATGAAGGCGATAGTTCGGGGGGAGGGTGGAGTGGATAGGTGGAAAAGAAGATAGGCAGGTAAGATAATTATTGGCTCAGTGCTGAGTTGTAAGTTTGGAACTGGGGTGAGGTGGGGGAAGGGGAAAAGTGGGAACTGTTCAAGTCCATATTGATGCCCTGTGGTTGAAGTGTTCTGAGGCGAAAGATGAGGCGTTCTTCCACCAGGTTTCTGGTGGTGAGGGAGTGGCGGTGAAGCAGGCCCAGGACCTCCATGTCCTCGGCAGAGTGGGAGGGGGAGGTGAAATGTTGGGTCACAGGGCAGTGTGATTGATCGGTGCGGGTGTCCTGGAGATGTTCCCTAAAATGCTCTGCTAGGAGACGTCCAGACTCCCCAATGGAGAGGAGACCTAATGTCGAAGGCTCCTTTAGGGTCTTGGATGGAGGTGAGGGAGGAGGTGTGGGCGCAAGTTTTTCAATTCCTGCAGTGGCAGGGGAAGGTGCCAGGATGGGAGGGTGGGTTGTAGCGGGGTGTGGACCTCACCAGTTAGTCACGGAGGGAACGGTCTTTACGGAAGGCGGAAAGGGGTGGGGAGGGAAATGTATCCCTGGTGGTGGGGTCTGTTGGGAGGTGGCTGAAATGTCGGCGGATAATTTGGTTTATACGAAGGTTGCTAGGGTGGCAGGTGAGCACCAGGGGCGTTCTGTCCGTGTTACGGGTGGAGGGGTGAGGTCTGAGGGCGGAGGTGCGGGATGTGGATGAGATGCCTTGGAGGGCATCTTTAACCACGTGGGAATGGAAATTGCGGCCTCTAAAGAAGGAGGCCATCTGGTGTGTTCTGTGGTGGAACCGGAACTCCTGGAAGAAGATTCGGAGGAGGCGGAGGACTTGGGAATACGGGATGATATTTTTGCAGGAAGTAGGGTGGGAAGAGGTGTAATCCAGTTAGCTGTGGGAGTCAGTGCGTTTGTAAAAAATGTCGGTGTCAAGTCGGTCGTCATTGATGGAGATGGAGAGGTCCACGAAGGGAAGGGAGGTGTCAGAGATGGTCCAGGTAAATTTAAGGTTAGGGTGGAATGTGTTGGTGAAGTTGATGAATTGCTCAAATTCCTCACGGGAGCAAGAGGTGGCACCAATGCAGTCATCAATGTAGCGGAGGAAGAGGTGCATATATATATTACATTGACTCTGAGCATACAAATGTTCACAACTAGTTTCGATTTCAGTCATTTTCCTCCTGCCACAGAATGCCATTGTCTTTCTTCATTCAAGTCTCCACAACGTGTCAAAACTTAGGTTTTCTCACCCTGTCACCTGTATGATTTCAAATTGAATGACAGCAATAATAAGCTCAATCGAAACAGACTGGCATTCTTCTCCCTCAACTTCTCCAAAAAACTTTAAAGGGTCACAATCATTGATAAAGATTTGTCTCAGGTTTGTTATTCGCAATTTAAATGCTGAAATGTTCTAACGCCAACACCAAGCTGAAAGCCTCCTTCCCCATTGTGGAATAAATCTTTTGATGTTTCCACTGGACACTCCAACCACAAGTTACATAATGGAGCACTTCTCATCTCTCCAACACTCCCTGTGAATGACATCGCTCCTCACGTCTCAGTGTAAAAGGATTCCATACTTCTGTACCGCTTACTGCAGGAACCTCTTTACCTGCTACTCCTGGCCTACGCCAGTAAACCTTACTCTCACAGGGATATGTTTTAAGAAGACCTCACACATTCTTCTCAATCCCTCACAGAAACCAAACTTTGATTTCTGAACCCAATCATCATCATCAGCCATTTCAGCTTCGAACCTTGCCATTGTAACTCTCTGCCCTTCCACATGAGTTCTCACGGCTGCAGGAAGTGAATTGTTGAACTTCTCCAAAATAAGAATCTCTCTAACAGTGTCATAGGTTTGCTCTGTTTTTAATACCCTTCCCCACCTTTCACAATTACTTTGTTTGATCCTTTCATACTCAATGTGCGTTTAACCAGGGACCCTTTTTTAGATTCCTGAAACGCTGTCTGTCAGCTACTGGCACAAGCTCATATACACTTCAGATGGCTTTCTTCACCTCCTCCTCCTCCCCAGACACCGCCTCTGATAGGGATGCAAATACCTATCAGCTTTGTTTGAATCAACTAAGTCCACATGGTCACTGGGCACTGCATTGGTTTAGCCACTTTCTCAAATGAAATTGAAAAGGCTCCCCCATCATTCTCATCAAATGTAGATAATGTCTGGATGTATCTGAACAGATCCACATCAGGCGTTTGGCTACTATAGGGTTGCTCATCCTCACTATCCTCCTCATCCAGCCTACTGTCTACCTTCATCACCACCTTCTCTGTCAACTTTCCTCTCTAATTACTAACTTTTGAAGTTGAAACTCTCTGCTTTTCTTCTCTCTTTTTCTCTCTTTCTTCTTCATTTTCTGTTCTTTTATTACTACGCTTCATCATAATTCAAACTGTTTCAATTCCTTCTCATGTTCACGGTGCCTCATTTGAAATTGAATTCTCGCCATTTCCAAAGAATCTGATGGCGTTTCCACCAAATGTAATTGCCGAGCTGTAGCTGTAATTATCTCTCATTTTCTCATAGACAAACGCAACCCCACCTCCAGCTTCTCTGTCAATTTCTACAGCTTTGCCTTCATTACCTTTTGTTAAACCCCCAACTTCACTTCTTCCACACCCAAAGAACTCTGAGTGACTGAAAGAATCTTTATACACAAAACACTGTTTAAACCAACCGAATTCAACATCCGGAACAAAAGACACTAACAACTACCATTCACGACCTTTGAACCCAATAGCCTCCCACTACATACTCTCCACTGTCTGCATGAGAGTATTCTGGATGCTCTGGTTTCCTCCCACAATCTAAAGATGTCCATATCAGGTGAATTTGACATGCTAAATTGTTTGTAGTTTTCAGGGATGTGTGGGTTAAATGCCTTAGTCGGGATAAATGTGTAATAATAGTGTAGAGGAATGTTTCTGGGGAGGCTACTCCTCGGAGGGTCGGTGTGGACTTGTTGTGTCGAATGGCCTGTTTGCACATTGTAGGGATTGTAATTCAAACCCAATTTGGTATTATCGATTTAGAACCAGACAAGAGTCTACAGTTTGCTATAGACCAACCAGACTGCCTCAAACTATTTCAAGTGGGTAGGTTGGATGCGAACCTTTTCTTATTTTAAAGGTAGATGTGAAGTGGGTGTTCCAGATGTGATGCTACTCGCCAAACCACTCACCAGTAATTAAAACACAATATATTTAAACACTCTAATGAAAATCCATAGAAAATGAAGAGGATTTTAGAATAACTTAACTATTGGAAACCTTAACCGAACAGTGGATACAAAACCTTCAAGAAATGAACTGTTCCAATATACTAATATCACCTAAAACACACCATGGTAAAAAGGCGCATTCAGACATACAGTTCTCCAATCCAGGAGGAAATAGCATCAAGTGAAGCTTCAGAGAGAATAGCAGCTAGGGATAATTTACTAGAACTTCCAATCCTTCTGGGATACAAGCACCTGGTGACGTACAGCTATAAGGAAAAAAAACTAGAAAGCCTAGTCTATGCGAGCTGGCCATTATTACTGCTATTTTTTAAAACCCTAAACGTTACAGGTGTACAAGATGATTAGGGGGTTAGATAGGGTCGACAGTATGAACCTTTTCCCGCGTATTGAGTCGGGTATTACAAGGGGGCATAGCTTTAAATTAAGGGGGGGTAGATATAGGACTGAAGTTAGGGGTAGGTTCTTCACTCAGCGAGTCGTTAGTTCATGGAATGCCCTGCCAGTAACAGTGGTGGACTCTCCCTCTTTATGGGCATTTAAGAGGGCATTGGATAGGTATATGGAGGATAGTGGGTTAGTGTAGTTTAGGTGGGCTTGGATCGGCGCAACATCGAGGGCCCAAGGGCCTGTACTGCGCTGTATTCTTCTATGTTCTATGTTCTATGTTATTTACTTGAGCCGTTTACAGTCGGCAGTTTGGACTTTAAGATCTCTTGTTCAAAAAAAAAGAGAAAATGACCTATTAAAAAAAAAGAGTGACAGCATTGTCACACAATTTAGGTGCCTGGTCCTTTACTCCATGAGCTTCCCCGTGTTACTGATCGCAAGGTCACCTGAGTGGGGCAAACACAGGTACACTCCAAGTTACAAGGATGTGTCGCATAACTTCTGAAACATGCCTGTCTATTGCCATCACATGGGACATACCGGGAAGTGAAAAACAGCCTGACACACACCATTTCACTGTTTCTGAGCTACACAATGCCAGCACTCTATACAAAATATAGCCAAAACCCAAGGCCAGGGAAAGATGCAGAGGGACAGAGATTCATATTAAAGACAGAAGCAGACAGTTAATTAACTGGGAGGAGGTTGCGGAAATATGGGAAAAAAGACAGAACAGTGGGACTAACTGGAGAAGTGAGATCTTCGGCAGTAAAATTATGAGAATGAGAACATTGAATGAAGGCATTGTCAGATCAGCTGAAATGGTTTGTTACATCAAATTCTCAATCTGCTTGAGAGAACACCACAAACAACATAAACTGGGACAAGATGACAGCCCAGCATGGAGAGCTGTGCAGAGCAGGCTAGTGTGTTGCTCAGTAAACTGCACTATCTGCCCAGCATAGAGAGTATTGCAAACTTTACTATCATATGCAAACTATACTCGCATCAGATTACTATCTCCAATGGGAAGGTTTGCTCTCTGTGGTTGCGTGCGTGTGTTCATCAGAGTGTGGGAGAGACAGTGCGTGTGTGCATGCGATTGGCGTGGTTGAATGCGAACTCATTGAGAAGGAATGCACATGGAGGAAACTATTTTAAATACGAACAAATGGCAGGCTTTTGGATAATCGACAGAGAGAACGAGAGAATTTTCATGGACAGATGAGGTAAAGTGTTTGAAAATGTTCAATAAAGGCATTGCCATAAAAATAGCAATATATATCCGCGTGCACATGAATGACAGATGGATGGGAAATTGGTGTGAGTTCGAATCAGATTTGCTTGGGCAGGTTTGAAGCCGGGAGCGTCAGCAGCAGATTATTATCTTCATTAAGACTGTATTTCATAACTCAAGGTTCAAACAGGAGATGGAATAAGCCAGTGAGATACATTATGGAGTGGTGAGTATTTCAAGTTAGAAATGGTCAGGGCATGGTGTCAAGAATCAACTCACGATCAAAGGGTTCACCCACAGTTATGACTCGTCTGCTTCAGCCGCAGATATTGTTCAGGGATGGGTTGGAGACACTGGAAGGAAGTGGAGTCTGTAACAGGGCAGCAGACAGTGACCTCCATGCTCTTAATATTTTAAAAAAGGCAAAGATACAATACATTGCGGTTATCTGCTGAAACTGAGTAGGTCAACATAGAGACCCAGGAGTAACATTGCCAAAGCAGAGGGAGACAGTAATTGAACACCTTCATTGATGTAGTTGTAGAGGTCTGTAGAGTAAATATCAGAGTTTCAACAGGAACAATAATAGTGGGAAGAAGTGTAGAATATATGAAAGACCAATAATACAGTCATAACTGGTTTATAGAAAAAAATGGGCAGTAACACTCACCAGGAACACCAACGATAGTCAGGAAGGGATAAGGAAAATATTGAATAATGCGAAGAGCGTAATAGATCTGCGATGATAATGACAACCAATAAAATGCAGAAAGATACCAAATATAATCGGATAAGCTCCTGTCTATTGTTGGAATATTCCAGTCTATTGTTCTCAAATTCTGGTCCATGTTTAGAACATTCCAGTCTAATGTTCTCAGATTCTGATCTCTCCTCCCCGTCTCTCCGGATCTGTTGATCCCTGTCAGTGCTGTTGGTGATGGTCCTGCTCATATTATGGAGTAACACATTGAACGACATCTATTTATCATTAAAAGATCGAAACCCTCCACTGGGATAATTAGAATCCATGGAGATTGGCATTAATCGCAGTCACTGAACAAATAGGATCAGTTTTCCAGTTCCATTCATCACTTTTCATATCACTATAAAAGGGAACATTTACCGGTTTTGGGTGGAATGGATGAGAGTTGCTGAGGGTTGAACCATAAATCTTTAAATATTTTTAATCTTTTTTTTAGTTGTATATGAGAGTATTAAGAACACTGCAGAGGTCTATACATGTTTCACTCTGTTTACGAAAGGAAGCAGTTATAAAATAACAGATCGGCTACATAAAAAAAAGTCGGATGGGCAAGTTTCTAAATGCCTTAACCTACAGTATGATACTTAATGTCCAGTGTGAGGGTACTCCGGGTTTTAAGTGCCATGTTTTCAAATCCTTTCATAACCTTGAGGCAGAGAATGAAGACTGCTGCTCAGCAACAGGCTGAAGCAATTCTATGCCTATGGGCCTCTTACAGAGGGATAGGAGAGGCCATTCAGTCCATATTAGCCTGCTGTTACTCGAAAAGGTGGAACTCTGGAATATTCGCTCATTTTGCCAACAAAATCATTCAAACTAAAAGGATTTGTCGCTACAGCTGTATGAGGTGTCACTGAGAGGACACCTGAAGTTCATTGTTTCTGTAACTGAGAAGGGATGGACCTCCATCAGATTCAGTTTACTGGCTGCTAGTAATCCAGGGGTTGATGTGTCATTAAAAGTCTCGTGGCTGTTATACAGGGACAGGAGGATCCCATGCAGCCTCTCGAGCCTGATACAGAGGGGCAGGAAGTGTTTTGTTAACATTTCAAGTCTGTTACGCATAAATATTACGTTTAAACTAGTTATGGAATAGGAAAGACCTGATGTAAGCAATAAAGTTCTAACTTGGAACAAGGTCAATTTTGAAAGTGTTAGGCGAGTCCTGTGAAAGGCTAATTGGAATACTCTATTCGCAGGTAAAGTGATGGTTGGAAAATGCAAGGCAATCAAAACTTGGTTTCAGAGAGTCCACAGCCAACGTGTTCCCATTCGTGAGATGGGCAAGGCTGGTTGGTGCAGGGAGTGCTGGATGGCTAGAAATATTGATGCTCTGGTCAAGGTAAGAAAGGAGGCATATGTCAGGTAAACAGAACTGAAATCAAGTGGATCCCCAGAGGAGTATAATGGCAGTAAGTGTATAGTCAACGGAGAAATCAGGCCAGAAAAATGTGAACACGAGTTGGCTTTAGAAATAGGGTTATCGAGTTATTCAAGAAATTCTACAAATCTTTTCATGGCAAAAGCTTAACTAGGGAGAGATTAGGGAACCTTAAAGATCAGTAAGGCTACCTATGTGTGGAACCACAAGAGATGGGAGGGATATGAAACGAGTATTTCTCCTCAGTATTTAATGTGGAGGGAGTTACAAGAGCGAGAGAATGAATAAGTGTATAGTGATAGCTTGAAAAGTATCTATATTACAAGGAGGTGTTGGACATTTAAAATCACATAAAGGTGAACAAATCCCTGGGACTGAATAGTTGTATCCCAGACATTTGTGGGAAGCTACGAAAGCGATTGCTCTGCATTTTGCTGATAGATTTGTATCATTGATTTCCACAGGTGATGTGTCAAAAGACTGGAGAGCTGCTAACGTAGTGTCATCATTTAAGAAAGGAAGGAAAAACCAGGTAACTATAGACTGGTGAGCCCGACGTCAACGGTGACTAAATTGTTGGAGGGGATTTTCAGGGAAAGGATGTATATGCATTTGGAAAGACAAGGACAGAAGAGGGCTTTGTAAATTGGAGATCACGTCTCACTGACTCGGTGGAATTTTTTGAGGAAGTGATGAAGATGACTGATGAAGGCAGGACAGTGGATGTTGTCGTTATAGAATTCAGTAAGAAAACCAAAATGTTCTACATGGTAGACTGGTTAACAAGGTTAGACTGCCTGGAATCCAGGGAGAGCTCGCCATTTAGATCCAAACTTTTCTTGAATATTGGAGACAGGGCGTGACAGTGGACATTTGTTCATTAAACTTGGAGACCTGTGACCAGTGGTGTGCCACAAAGATCAACAGTGGGTGCACTGCCTCTTGTCACGTATACTAATCATTTGCATTTGAGTATATGAAGTATGGTCAGTAAACTTGTAGATAATTCCAAATTTTGTGAGTAGTCGACAGTAAAAAATGATATCTCCGAACAAAGGGGAAAGTTGATTAGGTGAGCCAAGGGGTGGCAGATGGAGTTAAATTTAGATAAATGTGAGGTGTTGCATTTTGGCAAGACAAATCAGGGCAAGACATGTAGGTAGGGTTCTGTCAAAATTTGCCAATCAAAGAAAACTTCATTGAAATTATAGAATCCCTACAGTGACGAAACAGGCTATTCAGCCCATCGAGGCCACACCGACCCTCTAAACAGTATCCTACTGGACAAACCCTACCCTATCCCTCTGAGCCTGCATTTTCCATGGCTAATCCTCCTCACCCACACATCCCTGGGTACTTGTGGCAGTTTTGCATGGCCATACTATACTTGTCTGTATATCTTTGTACTGTGGCATGAAAACGTAACACCTGGAAGGAACACACGCAAACACGGGGAGAATGTGCAAACTCCACACAGGCAGTCATTCAAGGATAGAATTAAACCAAGATCGCTGTGCTCTGAGGTAGCAATGCTAGTCACTGAGCTACTGTGTCACCTGGTGGTACAGGCTCTCAGGTCCCTGAAAGTGCTGTCACAGGTAGACAGTGTAGTGAAGAAGGCATTTGGTGATCTTCTCTTTATTGGTGCGTGCTTTGAGTCTAAGCGTTTGCATGACATGTTGCACCTGTCCAGGACATGGGTTTGACCACTTTTGTAATATTGCCTTTAATTCCGGCCAACCTGCTGTCGGAAAGACGTTGTCAAACATGAAAGGGTAATTAAAAGAATGTTGCATATGTTGGAGGCTTTGAGCTACAGGGAGAGTTTGAATAGGCTGGGACTATTTTCAAGTGTTGAGGCTGAGGGGTGACCTTACAGATGTTTATAAAATCATGAGGGTCATAGATAAGGCAAACAGTCAATGTCTTTACCCCAGGATAGGCGAGTTGAAAATTACAGGACAAAGGTTTAAGGTGAGAGGGGAAAGATTTATAAAGGGAAATGAGGCACAACACTTTCGATGAGAGATTGCTGTGTGTATGGATTGAGCACCCAAAAGAGGTGGTGGAGGCAGGCACTGTTACACAATTTAAAAGGCATTTGAATGGGTATGTGCATGGGAATGGTTTAGAGCGATATGGGCCAAGTATTGGCAAGGGGGACGAGATTAATTTAGGGATATTTGTCCAGAATGGATGACTGGATCGAAGGGCCTTTTCCGTGCTGTACATCACTGAGACTCTGTTGACTCTTGAGTGTATAACACAGGAACAGGAGGAGACTATTCAGCTTCTGAATTCTGTCAGGCAACTTGTTTGCTCAATTACTGAGAGTCAAATACAAAAATACATCACTCAGATTTTGATGGTGTTTTACAGAAACAGGAGAAAGGCTTTTCGTCAAGAGAAGCTGTAAGGAATGTGAAGAGGCCATTCAGTCCCTCAACTCCATTAAACAGGAGCAGCAGGTGAGCACAGAGCTATTGGAGCCTGCTAGTCAGTAGCAAGAGGAGGACATCTACTTTCACAAACTTGGGATCAGGAGGCATCACTCAGTTGCTCAAGACTGGGAGCAGGAACAGGAGGCAGTCACTCAACTGCTCGAGACTGGGACTCAGGGACAGTAGGCAGTCACTCAACTGCTCGAGACTGGGACTCAGGGACAGGAGACAGTCAATCAACTGCTCGAGACTGGGACACAGGAATAGGAGGCAGTCACTCAACTGCTCGAGACTGGGACACAGGAACAGGAGGCAGTCACTCAACTGCTCGAGACTGGGACACAGGAATAGGAGGCAGTCACTCAACTGCTCGAGACTGGGTCACAGGAACAGGAGGGAGTCACTCAACTGCTCAAGACTGGGACTCAGGAACAGGAGACAGTCAATCAACTGCTCGAGACTGGGACACAGGAACAGGAGGCAGTCACTCAACTGCTCGAGACTGGGAGCAGGAACAGGAGGATATCATTCAACTGCTCGAGACTGGGACACAGGAAGAGGAGGGTGTCAGTCAACTGCTCGAGACTGGCACACAGGACGAGGACGTAGTCACTCAACTGCTCGAGACTGGGACACAGGAAGAGAACGTAGTCACTCAACTGCTCGAGACTGGGAAACAGGAACAGGAGGCAGTCACTCAACTGCTGGAGACTGGGACACAGGAACAGGAGGGTGTCATTCAACTGCTCGAGACTGGGACACAGGAATAGGAGGGTGTCATTCAACTGCTCGAGACTGGGACTCACGGACAGGAGGCAGTCACTCACCTGCTCGAGACTGGGACATAGGAACAAGAGGGTGTCATTCAACTGCTCGAGTCTGGGACACAGGAACAAGAGAGTGTCGTTCAACTGCTCGAGATTGGGACACAGGACCAGGACGCAGTCACTCAACTGCTCGAGACTGGGACACAGGAAGAGGACCTAGTCACTCAACTGCTCGAGACTGGGAAATAGGAACAGGAGGCAGTCACTCAACTGCTGGAGACTGGGACACAGGAACAGGAGGGTGTCATTCAACTGCTCGAGACTGGGACTCAGGGACAGTAGGCAGTCACTCAATTGCTCGAGACTGGGACATAGGAACAGGAGGCAGTCACTCAACTGTTCGAGACTCGGACTCAGGGACAGTAGGCAGTCACTCAATTGCTCGAGACTGGGACACAGGAACAGGAGGCAGTCACTCAACTGCTCGAGACTGGCACTGGGAAATCTGGAGGCTTGTCAGGCCCCAGGATCCTGTTACACAGGGACAGCAGGAGGTGACTCACTCCCCACCAGCTTTGGGCACGGAGAGGAGGGGAGTTTGCCTGTTACAAATAGAAATAAATGAATAAGTTACATTCGTGGTCCACACAATCCTGCCCCACCATTCACTAAGAGCACGGCTGATGTGATAGTGATGCCTCATGCCATTTTACGGAGACTGTCCTCTCTGCAGCCTCTGCTGCATTTGTTGGTCATGTTGCAGACCCAGATGCCAGAACAACAGTCATCATCACTCATCCAGAGGGTCGGGTCTAAACTGATGAGTCAGGATTTGAACGGTCCAATCATAAGAATGAAAACACAAAATAAAGGCATTGCCAGATGGTTAGTTCTCTCACATTCGCAATCCAACTCACATAATCAACCCATCCATTGTACGTTCTGTATGGAGCACTGTGTAGATCCAGCTAGTGAACTGCTAAATGCAACCCAGCAATGTCCAGAGTGGAACTCTGTGCAGTCCACACCAATGCTTGATTATAATCATGGGCTAAATGTCCAGCGTGAGGAGCTATGCAGAGCGCACTGGTTCATTCATATATAACCCCAGGCTTTTGCATTGTTCGGTAACACTGTGTTAGATCACTGCCCAGTGTGGGGAAACTTGCAGCCAATGCTGGCAGTAACAGGATGTGCAGCTTGCATCCTTTTACAGCTTTATATCTCCATTGCGCCTTGACGAGGTGTGCTGTGGGTGTGAACATCACTGAAAGGGAGAGATGTGAAATGAAACAGTTTCAATACCAATAGTTCTGATTCAGGCGCATACCACTCCAATATTTAAAGATGAAATAACTGAGATAATGTTGAGTGAGGTTTTGTGGATGGTGCAAAGAAGTAAGAGGGGGTTGGCGATGTTATCGTGGTTGCACTCTTAGCCTCCAAATAGTCAATGGGAATTAGAGAAAAAAATATGCAGGGAGGCTAGGGAGACTTGCAGGAACAATAGGATAGTCATAATAGGTGATTTTAATTATACTAACATAGACTGGGACTTCCAGAGGGTTCAGGACTTAGATGTAAAGAAATTAGTTAAGTGTGTTCAGAAAAGTTTCCACGAACAGCATGTAGAGGGTCCTACTCGCGAAGGGACAAACTCGACCTACTGTTGGGACATAGGGCAGGATAGGTGACGGGGGTAAAGTGGGGGAGCATTTTGGGACCGGTGACTAGAATTGTATGAATTTTAAACTAGTTATGGGAGGAACAGAATTGGTCCACAGATTCAAGTTCTAAATTGGGGCGAGGCGAATTTTGTTGGAATTAGACAGGGACTTCCAAAGGTTTATTGGAGTAGCTTGTTTCCAGGAAAAAGGATCTCTGGTAAGTGGGAGGACTTTTAAAGTGAGATAACTCGAGTTCAAGGTCTATATGTTCCTGTGAGGGTGAAGGTAAAGTGAGACAGGAAGAGAGAACCCTGAATGACAAGAGATAATCAGGATCTGACCAGCAAAAAGGAGGCGTGGCTCAGGTTCAGGCAACTGGAATCAATGGAATCTCTGGAGAGACACAAGGGATACAGGAGTTTACTGAAGAAGGAAATCAGGATGCATAAAGTCAGGTAAATCTCTTGGTCCTGACCAGATATATACAAGAGCACTGCAAGAGGGGAAAGAAGACAGTTCAGGGGCCAAGGTCCCGGAAGACTGGGCATGAGCAAATGTTGTGCTCTTAATCAAGAAGGGCTGCAAAGAAAAGCCTGGGAAATATAGACCAGTAAGCTTCACACCTGTTTTCGGTAAACCACTTGAGAAGGTTCTGAGCGATAAGATATGCATGCATTTGGAATGAAAGAGTTTGACTTGGAACAGTCAGCATGCATTTGGAATGAAAGAGTTTGACTTGGAACAGTCAGCATAGCTTTGTGCATGGCAGATCATGCCTTACAAATTTTGTTCAGTTTTTTGAGGAAGTGACCAGGAAGGTTGATGAAGTCAGGGTGGTGGACATACTTTATATGGATTTCAGTAAAGCCTTTGAGAAGGTTCGAGATGGTAGGCGGGTCGAGAAGGTTAGATCGCATGGACTCCAAGGTAATCTGGCAAATTCGCAACACAGTTGGCTTGGCATTAGGAAGCAAATGGCTCTAGTGGAGGTATGCTTATCGGATTGGAGGCCTGTGACTAGAGGAGTGTCTCAGGGGTCGGTGCTGGGTCCTTTGCTGTTTGTTATCTATATCAACGGTTTGGCCGAGAATGCACACCGCAAGGTTAGTAAGTTTGCAGAAGACACTAAAATAGGAGGGATCCAATGAGGAACATTACCAGAAATTGCAGCAGTACCTTGATTGGCAGCGGAAGTGGGCTGAGAAATAGCATATGGAGTTTAACATAGAAAAGGGTGACGTCTTGCATTTTGGAAAGTCAAATCCAGGTAGGAGTTTAATGATGAATGAGAGGGCCTTAAGGAGTGTTGTGGAACAAAGGACATGAGAGATCAGGTGCATGGTTGTCTGAAATTTGAGTCATAGATATACAGGACAGTGAAGAAGGCGACTGACACACAGGCCTTCATCAGGGCATTGAGTATAGAAGTTGGGTGTGACGCTATGTTGCAGTTTTACAGGATGTTGGTAAGGCTGCAGTTGGAGTATTGGGTTCAGTTTTGCTTTCCTTGCTCTAGAAAGGATATTATTGAATTAGAAAGAGTGTAGAAGAAATTTCAGAGTATGTTTCCTGGGCTAAAGGGTGTAAGTTATAGGGAGAAGTTGGACCGGTTAGAACTTATTTTATTACAGCCTAGGAAACTGAGAGGGTACTTATAGAAATGTAGATCGTTTGTGAGAAGATTTGTAGCTCGGGTGTTCGTTGTTGTAGTTTTGTACGCCGAGCTGGGAATTTGTGTAGCAGAATTTCAGTGGACAGCTGGAACTGACAACCGGAAGCGGTAGATACAAACCACGATAAATGTCGGAGGAAACATCACAGATGCGCTTCACAGGAGGCTCCCAAGCACAGAGGATGTCACCGAGACAGGGGACGAAACGTCTGCCACACAAATTCCCAACTTGGCGAACAGAACCACAATAAGAAGTGAAGATCTTATCAAATTATGAGAGACGTGCATAAGGGTGAATACTTCATTTTTTTCGCAAGGTTGGGGAATCGAGGACTAAAGGACATCCGTTAATGCTTCGAGAGGAATAATATAAAAAATAACCCTTAAGGGCAACTTGTTTACACACAGTGTGGTATACATATGGACTGAGCTGCCAGGGGAAATGGTTGAGGTGGGTACAATAACAACATTTAAAAGGCATTTGGACAAATACACAGATAGGAAAAGATTAAAGGATACAGAGCAAGGGCAGAGAAATTGGATGAGTGTGGATGGACATTTTGTTCGGCATGGAACAGCTGGGCCGAAGGGCCTGTTTCTGTCTGTAGAACCGTATGATTGTAAATACGTGTACTTTGGGATAGAGACAGGGAGGGGGAGACTGAGAAAAAATGTCATGGAAAGATGTGTTCACTGTTTCCAGAATGCTGAAATGAAGACATTTCGACAGTATCATGCAAGCCGGGTCAGTAATATGAAGAATTATGAGTGAATGGTATATTAGTACGAGTTCAGGCAATAGAGAGTTTTGAATGAGCATTTGTCCGGCAGCTTTGTAACTGGGAGGGAGGACTGCAGAGTTTTCGACACATTGAGCTGTTTAAGACAGTAATTTGTCTCAGTTTCATTTTCGTTGAGTGTGACAGAGGGATTGTCTGTACGAAGCTGGGCTAGTTTCCTGGTGCTATCTTATCGAACTCATCTCATTAGCTACCCACCCCACCCCATGGTGTCCCTCTCATTAAATACCAGCCCAATTCTCCCACCCATCATGATTGACCAGATGGCACTCCGGCACTTATACCCCAGTTTTCATCAAGTGCCTGTTCGAGGGCATTTCCCAGGGAACGCACTCTCCTAACAATATATTCCATCTGCTTTATACTTTCATACGACAGTCAGCATGCTTTACACAGACCAAACAAAAACATTTACATTTATTTTATGGTTATAGATTCCCATCACACTTAGTAATTCTTCTTATGTCACTTAACCCACCTTAATAATATTAAATCAAAGACAGCTTCTAAACACGCCTTGTTATGAAATACAATTTCGAGCCGAGAACGATTTTACCCTCAGCCGTTATCTTGACCGTTATCTGAATTGTACCATTTTCCTTGTTATGGATGTTTCTCTTGCCCTTTGCTTGTGACTGTTTCTGTCTGTGACAGTTGCTCTGTCTCCCACTCAATTAGTTGGACGGCTGGTTTGTGATGTCGAGGGAGGCCAACAGTGCAGGTTCAGTTCCTCACACTGACAAAGGTTACTCTGAAGGGGACGCTTTTTCAACCTCAACCTCACCCCATCACCCAAGATGTGGTGACGCTCAGGTTAAACCAGCATGAGTGGTCCCTCGAAAGAGAGTTCTTTGGGACTCTATTCTTTCAATGTTAGCATTTTATTTTTTAAAAAAGAAGTAATTTTATTGAAAAGAGATTTCTAATACTATAATAACCCAATAACAACACAACTCAAATAACTGAACAGAATTACACTCATGTGCATGTACATATAAAAAAAGTTAAAAACACTAAATGGACAGAAGAAAACAAAAATAAACAATAAATAATGAATCAATAGTACAGCTCATCATAACAAAACGATAGCTATCGTTCTTCAAGAGCATAAACTGATACACATTTTTATGTTCATAATTGTTTCTTGCTGGATATTAGATTCATTAGATAATATCGTCATGGCTATATAAAAGCCCTTCTTAATGTGACAGATAAACCTGCATCGTGGTAATCCAAAAAGGGCTGCCATGTCTTATATAAATCTCTGTTTTTGTGATGCACCATGCTAGTGAGAAAGTCCAAAGGGATGTTCTCCATGAAGAACTTACGACGACCCAACAGACCCGAGGTTTTCAGACACCCAACACAATAGAACATGTTTCGTAGCACAGAAAGTAAGGATATATTTTTTCCTCATGTGCATCTGCGTAAGGTACCCTGAGCAGGCCCAGGAAAAGAAAAAACAGGTCCATCTCCAATTCAGTCCCCAATACCTACTCTATCACAGCTACCACAGTGCTCCAATATATATGAAGCCTGCAGCATGACAACAAGCAATGAGAAAGAGTGCCTGTAGTCATTCTGCATTTACAACATGCTGAAGATAATCCCACTTCGCATTTTGAGAGACAATCTGGGGTCAGATAGACCCTATGAAGAATTTTCAACTGCATGGAATGGGTCCTATTACAGATCAAAATCCTTCGAGCATTTTCACAAATGTCCTCCCATCTCTCCGAGATGTTCTGAACGCCCAACTCTCTCTCTCGCAGACATCACAAAGCTGCACAATCTCGTCTGAGGGGACACACTCCAACTAATGACAAAGGGTACTGACAGAGAGTGTATTCCAAGCAATCAGCACCCACTTCTCTGTATCGGATCTGTGTGAGTCTGGTAAAGGTGTATTTTTATTAAATCAAATCTCTGATCTGAACAAACAAAAACGAAGAGGCCTCTACTAGGTAGACCATATTTATGAGTTATTTGATCAAATCATGTCATTCTTTCTCCCTCAAATAACACGTGGTGGCTCAGTAGTTAGCACTGCGGCCTCACGGCACCTGGATGCAAAGATGTGCAGGTTAGATGAATTGGCTATTGATAAATCACCCAATGTGTTCAGGGATATGTAGGTTGGAGCATTAGTCAGGGTAAATATAGGATGGCAGGGGAATGCGTCTGGGTGGGTCGAAGTCGACTTGTTGGGTCCAAGGGCTTGTTTCCACACTGTAGGGATTCTATTAATTCGAAATCACTCAAGCAAGTTACACCCCTGGCTTCACACAGTTTAAACATGGAATCCATTATCCCTGGTTGACAACTCCTTATACCAATTGTCGGGAGAAGTAGCATAGTTTTGGCTGAATTGCCCTCGAACTGACGCATTGTCATTCATCCATTAACTTTGTTGATAATTATTAGGTTATGAGAATACTCCATAAATGTTGTCATTTTGTCTAAGAACAACAGACTAATAAGGGTTCACTTTGTCTGAGTGGGTTCAATATCTAACAGTATTGACACCGAGTCCTCAGTTGCCCAGACACTAACATCGGATAATAAAAAGCTTAATTGATAGTTTTTAATCTGGGAGATCTACTCCCCACACTCTGTGGGGTAGTTGCAATTTGGTTAACTTGATAAAGAGTCGCTTATGGTTCCAAATAAAAGAGCTAAATCAGCCATTAAGTCTCCTAAATATCTGGCTGGGAAACATAAAAAGAAGCATTCACACGGGGTATAGCAAATAAGGAAGGACATTCATTTGAAGAACAGCTATCCGACCGAGCCAGGATATTGGAAGTGCCTTCCATTTTTGAAGGTCTTGTTTAATTTTCTCAAACAAATGGACATTGTTCACGTGAAATAAATGATCAAAGACGGATGTAATGAATATACTAAAATAGGGAAACCACCCCCGCGACCATTTTAAAGGAAATCAGGATTTGCCTTCAACATCAGGTACTTCCTAATACCTCCCATAAGGATGGTCACAAACTTTGCAAAATTAATCTTATAGCCCGAAAATGTGATAAGTGAAATAATGCATTGCATCACGTGAGCTGCCGAAACTGTGGGATTTGACAAAAACATAAGACACTCATCTGCATACAATGTAATCTTATTTACTTCTATCTTAATTCTGGGGCAGCAATGTTGGGATAATATTCCCAATTGTACAGGATGCCACCGTATCTAAGATTGTTGCAGGGATGGGGAAGAGATCAACCCTCGCGTGCCATTTCTGTGGTTTAAAGGGGAAAATAAAATCCCTACTTGTGTGGTAGATCTGCCTCCAGACATCTAGTTCTGCACACACATCCACTAATTGCTTACATTATAACGAGGGTACTGGGGGACATTTGGACATTCTGTCCACCGTGGGTCCATAAGACAGTTGAAATCTCCTTCTACAATAATCTGCCACTATGCACGATAGCTCACTTTGGAAAATGCATCTACCAGGATTTTAAGAGGGTGCACCGGAGGGCAATAAACATTCAAAATACTGTATTGTTTCCCATAGTTCAAGACTTTGGGGATGATGATCCTTCCGTGAGTGTTTAATACAATCTAGAAATTTACATGGAAGATTTTTCTTCACTAGTATGGCTTCTCCCCTACTCCTAGTATTAAAAGACGAGAAATAAATCCGATCAAACCCACCCTGCTGTAACGTCAAATGTTCCTTGTCATCAAGATGCATCTCCTGCAATAGGACAACATCCACCCTCTCTTTTTGAAGATTAGAAAGTACATTTTTCCACTTGACTGGCAGGTGGCTCCCCTTAATGTTCCAGGTACAACATTTAAGCACATCATTATCCATAACACACTGTATCAAAATTTCAACTCTAGAGTTTCACATCGAATTACACATCGGTGATCATTAATGAAAAAAAAAAGACTTATTGAACCGAAAAACTTTACAAACTAAAACTACGACAACTAATAAGCTCTCAAAACTTTCCAAATCTAAACACAGAAAAAAACCAAAGAACGAAATAAAATCCAAAATGCCAATGACATTCGATTGGGGAATTTACTCCCCACCGCCCATTGGGTATGCTTACATATCTCAAAACTTTATCCTGTGCCTGCTACCAATATGGAATCCTGGGCAATTGACAACAAAAATCGGGCTTGAATTGCCCTTCGGTCGGCACTTAGTCGTCACAACTACCTTTGTAACTCCCTCCAGCTTGAGCTTCACCCCAGACACAAGCAAAGAAAGAAAAAAGTAGTAATACTAATGAAGAAGTTAAAAATGAGTACTCAACCCAGTCCCAGCGATAATTTAACACTAGTTAATAGTAGAAAAATCCAACAAAATTTCTTTAAGAGAGAAACATGAATACCTAAATATCCAGCTTACTTTAAAATGTCCACAAAGTATTTGCTTTCTCTGGAGAGTCAGACGGGTTCACAGATCTATTCAAAGCAATACGGAGCACCGGTGCGAACCGTAAGGAATACTGAATCCAGAGTTCCCTTACTCTTCTCTTGATATCATCAAAAGATTTTCTTTCCTGAATCACCGCCGCTGAAAATTCCTGAAAGAACATAATCCTGGAGCTCTTGTGAATTAAAACCATCGGATCTTTCCCTGGGTTCTGAAAGCTTCCACCAGTCTTTGTTTGTCTCTATAACTATGTCATCGCGCATGAACAGGATGAAGGCGTTGGTCTGAGTCTGACTTCCGCGCCGTAACCCGATGAACTGTCTCACTCTTCACCCGTCCCTCGTCAGTTTCGAAGTGAAGGGATCGCTGCAGCCAGTTCTTGAAAAAATTCACCGGCTAATCACCTTCTGTCCGCTCCAGCAAACCGACAATGTACATGTTCTTCATCTTCCCTCTGTTCTCGAGGTCGTCATCTTGTTCATTTAAGGTGCAGATCTGTTTTTCCAGACCGACGATCCTCTCCCGACAGGACTCGATCACGGGCTCTGTCGCTGCAGTTCAGCCCTTGGCATCGTCTGTTCTGTTTCCAAGGCTGTCAAGTTGCTGCTCATGTTTTTGGAGCGCGGCTGAGAGCGGCTCTAGCCACTGCTGAACCCTTCTTCAATCATGGCTTCAATCATTTCACGTAACTTGGTGAACTCAGTGACCAAGGCCTGGTGAGTAACTGGGTCGATGAAACGGGCAGAGTGAGTTGCAGCTATGGTCTCAGGCATGCTTGATGTCACGAGGAATTAAGGGCTACCGGGAGAATGCTGGTAAGTGGAGTTGAAATGTCCATCAGCCATGATTGAATGGTGGAGTGGACTCGATGGGCCGAATGCCCTTACTTCCACTCCTATGTCTTATGGTCTTATGCTCGATGCTTCTGTTGGGTGCATCGCTTGTTGGGACTGAGTCGATCCTTTCCCGTGTTTTATCATTTCCATTTGACAAAACGGGATTAGGAAAGATTTTAGCGCTCTTCGAGTGTTGAATTTTAAGTAAATGGCGGGGACGGTATGGTTTAGAGAAACACTTTTCCCATGCATTGACGCAGAGCCCAGCAAAGCAGACCTTCTGGATCGCCGCTATCTTGTATTCCCCCTTAACATGTTATCGATATTATCATCTCATTTTGCATTATATTCCTGGAGGTTCTGAAGCCGTGTTATTTGATACCACTGTTTACATTTCCCCCCACTCTGCACATTGCTGCCCATTCCTCGATAATCCTAAACTCTGTTGTTATTTATGAACCTTCCGTCTGTGCCCCAAAACAAAATTCAATATCTCTGTCTCCATTGCTCCGTGGCAAAGAGTGTTCCAAAGACGCACAGTACATTAAGGAAACAATTATAAATATTATGATCTGAGTGTGAGATTAGTTTTTTTTGTCTCCTTATTTGAGAAAAGTATAATTACTTTGGAAGCAGTTCAGAGATATTTCGTTTCACGTATTCCTGGGGTGAAGGGCTTATATTATGAAGGTTACTCTTGGAATGAGAGAAAAAAAAACATACAACACCTTGAGGAGAGTGGATCAGGTTTCTACCCACTGGGTGTTTGTATTGTCCAAATTTGTTGTCATTGTCATAGGACCTCTACAGTGTGGAGGCAGGACATTCCATCCATTAAGTCCACACTGACCCACCAAACAGCATCCCACCTGGACGTGCCACCCAATCTTATCCATGTAACCCTGCATTTCCCATAACAAGCCTACCTAACCGACGCATCCCTGGGCACTATGGGCAATCCACTTTACACTGAACATCGTTTGACTGTGGCAGGAAACTGGAGCACTGGGAGAAATCCCACACAGGCATGCGGAAAATGTTCAACGTCCACAAAGAGGGTCTCCTGAGGTTGGAATTGAACCCGGCTCCTTGGTGATGTGAGGCAGCAGTGCTACCAACAGATCCAACATACTCCTCCGTTCGTTCTGTTAGTAACTTGTGGCTGACTAAAGAAATCTGCCTGACTTGTTCCTGTCACTGAACCTGACCCAGTCTGAGACCTTTATCATCGGCCATAACACCAAGCTGGTTACATTTAAATTTTTTTGTGAGCATTGAAAGAGTGGGACTAGAAAAGGAAAGAGTGACACCCTCCATCCTCAGTCACAAATGGAGTGAGAAAAAAATCACAAAGTGGGAATTCGTTCAAGTGGGAATTCTCTTTCCCAGAAGTTTGGTTTGGCTGAATCATTATATTATATTGAGGCTAGCTTCGTCTGATTTTCCATACGTGAATCAGGGATAATGGTGCATGGAGAGATAAGTGCAGCTGGGACAACAATGAGATGAGCCACGACTTTATTTACTGGTGGATTCGTGTCAAAGGCCAAATGGCCCACTCGTGTCCCTCAGCCCTATGTTCTGATGTTCCATTCAGCCCTTCGGACCTGCTGCACAGGGCCAGATCAAGGCCACTCCGATGGTTAGGTGCAGTTTTGGAAATGTACTACATTAGCCCCACTTTCCCACACAAACCCCGTCGCTGTGAACTTTTTGGCATCTCAAGTGCACAACCATGTATTTTCTAATGGTTTTGAGGTTACTGTGACAATTCCCCTCTCACAAAGTGCATCCTAGACCACAGCACACTTTGGGTGAAAAACAGTCCTCAAATCCTCACTAAACCTCAAACCCTTCACTTTGATTAAAAGGACCAGTTGCTGTCTATCCACGCTCTCCATGCCCCTCGTAATCTTATCCGTCTGAATCACATCCCCCTCAGCCTTCTCCGCTCCAATGTAAACAACCCGAGCTTACCCAGCCTTTCTCCATAGCTGATATGCTCCATCCCAGGGAACATCCTGGTGAATCTCCTCTGCACCCTCCACTACAATCACATCCTTCCTGTAATGTAGCTCCCAGAGCTACACACAGCATTCCATCTTGGCCTAACGAAAGTTCTGCATAGCTATTATAATCTATGCTTTGATGTGTGTAAGCTGTGTTTGCGCTCCCGTACGCTTTCTCAAATTGTGTGTTACCCTGTCCAGCCACATTCAGGGATGTGTAGAAAAGCATGATCTGAGCTTCCTTGTGTGCTGCCATTCATTGAGTCCTCCCCTGCCTGGTTCCTTCTCCCAAATGCATGACCTCATATTCCATTCAATTCCATCTGCCATTGATGTGACTATCTGACCATTCCATCTGTATCTTCCTGCAACATAAGGCCTTCCTCCTCACTGCCAACTACCCGGTCAATCTTTGTATCAAGCACAAACTTACTTATGACACTCCCCACCCTTCGTCCATATTCACAGCTGCATCCTTTATGAGAAGGTTTACAATCAGAAAACAACAGCTTATAGTCAACAGATTTATTTGGAGGCACGAGCTTTCGAAGTGCTGCTTCTTCATCACGTGGATATGCGCTTTGATGAAGCACTTCGAAAGCTAGTGCCACCGAATACACCTTTTGGGCTATAACCTGGTGTTATGGAATTTTTAGCTTTGTCCACCCCAGTCCAACACCAACACCTCCGAATCACAAATATTAAGAGACACAGCACTGATCCCCATGGTACACCAATGGACACGAGCCTCCAATCACAGAAACAGCCTTCTACCACCACCGTCTGTCTCTTACCACGAAAGTTGATTTGAATGCAACTTGGCAAGTCACTAATGTGTCCTACCTGTTCAATGGTTATTCTGTTCCGCTGGACACACTTGGAGACTATCTAGAGATTCTCACTAATCTTGCCTGCCAGTAGGTTTCCATGCCCCTGTGTTAGTTAGTCCCCTCCAAGTGAAGAATTTCCATCTTATTGCAGTCTTACTTGGCCTGTCCCAGATCCTGCCATTATTTGCCTTGAATGTTGAATAGACAGTGAGGGAAGCGTTCTGTTAATTGCCAACTTGTCATATGTTTTGTGAATTTTTAAATTTCTCTGTGACCCACCACAAATTCTTGGAAACTCTAGAGAACACAGGCCGAGTTTCATCATGAGGCAATCTCACCATCTGAGGGATTAATCTGGAGAATGTCCATTGCACTTCGTCTGTGGTCAGTATATTCTTTCTGAGATTCAGCCACCAAGTCTGTACACAATACTCCAGGTACAGTCCCACCAACACGCTGTGAAACTGCTTCAACATGTCTTTACATCAATGTTCTGACTCTCCTAAATGAAGGTGAATCAAACGTTAACTTTCCACTTACATATATTCCTCCAAATACCCTTCACATTCATTGCATTCACGAACTCACTGAGTTCTTATAGAAACCCTTCCTAAAATCCAATATATACCACTTCTACTGTTTCCCCATTATCTATGCTGTAAGAAACAACTTCAAACAATTCCGAAGTTTATCAAGTATGATGTCTGTATCAGAAATGCTGATTCTCTCCATTGTTGCTGTTAAATTTCTAAATAGCAAAAATGTCATTCTGTGTAATAAATTCCAACAGTTTCACTACAACTCTCATATTAACTGGTCTGCAGTTCTCCACACTATGTATTTTTCCCTTGATCTGTTTGGATCCCTTCCATTCATGTACAGTGCTTGTTTCGCATTGATCCACAATAGTTTCCGGTCTCTGCAGAATGTGCAGGAAAATAAAACACAGTCATTGACAGTGCAATTAATACTACTATTGGTGATTTATTTCTGGCATTTTTATAGGAAGTACATCTGTTTTGTCAGACTTAGCAATGCTCAATCCAGCTCCATGTTCAAGTACTACCTTGTTACTGATATAAAATGACGTTATGTCTTTTGCTCCAGGAGTCCGATATGATCACTTGGTATTACTGAGTGGATTTTCTGGATCTTCCTCCATGAAGACAGATGCAATGTAACTGGTTGTTTTCTTGGCCATTTCCCAGTTCTCCACAATGACTTCTCCTCTCCCGATTACAAATTTCCACATTTGATCTTGCTTTTATTTTGTTTCCTTTGAAATATAGATCGCAGATTGATGCAATCTTTGTGTTCCTGTTTGTTAGCATGCATGTTCTCTTTTTGATTTCCTTTTCAGTTTCTTGGCCTTCCATTTTTGGCTCGTTAATTTCTGAGAATTCTCAGGTCTCCACAATAGCTGGAATTCTTGTGAAGTCACTTCTTCTGATTAACATATTTTCTAATTTGTTATGTTAACCATCACTGAGTCACTTTCTCACTCTTTGATGTTTGCACCTGAAATAAATAGACGCATGTTTCAGACTTTGCAGTTTTTCTAAAACCTCCTGGTCCTGACCAGTTATATTCAGGAACACCGCAGGAGGATAGGAGGATAGAGAAGAAATTGCGGGAGCTCTGCTTGGCTCTTTTCTATCATCGCTGGCCAACGAGTGCCGTCCTGGACCATTGGAATGTAGCGAATGCTGAGCCCGTATACAAGAAATGCTACAAAGATAAATCTGAGAACTAAAGACCAGTAATCCTAAAAGCTAGTGGGTAGGTTACTTTCGAAGATTCGGAGAGATTTGGATATACGTGCATTTGGAAAGACAGGGTCTGGTGCGGAGTAAGAATAGAATGGTGATGGAAAAGCAGAGCAGGTCAGGCAGCATCCGAGGAGCAGGAAAATCGATATTTTGGGCAAAAGCCCTTCATCAAATTCAGCACGGGAGTTTATGCAAGAGAGATCATGACTCACAATTTTGTTGGAGTTCTTCGCTTAAGTGACCAGCAACGTTGAGGAGGTCTGGGTGGTATACGTAGTCTGGGTTGATTCCACTAAGGCCTTCAGTAAGGTTCCACATGGTACGCCGCTCTGGACGGTTAGATCGCATGGAATTGAAGGGAATCTGGCAAATTAGGTACAAAATTGCTTTGATGGTAGGAAGTAGAGATTAATACTGGATACATGCTGGCCAAACTGGAGGCCTGTGAGTAGTGAATTGCCTCAGGGGTTGATATTGGGTTCACTACACATTACATACATCTATGATTTATATGAGAATGTACAGGCATGATTTGTAAGTTTGAAGTTGGCACTGAAACAGACGGCATCATGGAGAGTGAGGAAGGTTATCAGAAATTTCAGAAATTACAGCAATATCTTGATCAGCTGGAGAAGTGGCTGAGAAATGGCAAATGGATTTTAATATAGATCAGTGTAAGTTCTTGCATTTTAGAAAGTCAAATCAAGTTTGGAGTTTCATGGTGAATGGTTGGGTCCTAAGGAGTGTAGTGGAACAGAGGGACCTTGGAATTCAGATGCATGGTTCTCTGGAAGTTGATTCCGAGGTAGAAAGCTTTTGGCACAGTGGCCTTATTCGGTTTGTATCACTGAGTATCGAAATTAGGGAGTTATGTTGCAGTTATACAGGATGGTGTTGAGGCCATATTGGTACCGTTATGTTCAGTGTTGCTCACTTTGCTATAGGAAGGATGTTATTAAACTGGAAAGAGTGCAGAAAACATTTACAAGGATGTTGCCAAGGTCTCAATGGTCTGAGGTATAGAAAGAGGTTGGACAAGTGCCATTACTAGCGGTGTTCCGCAAGGATCTGTTTTGGGACCATTGCTGTTTGTCATTTTTATAAATGACCTGGACGAGGGGTTAGATGATTGGGTGACCAAGTTTGCGGATGATACAAAGGTCGGAGGAGTTGTTGACAGTGAGGAAGGATGTGTCAGGTTACAGCGGGATATAGATAAGCTGAAGAACTGGGCAGAAAGGTGGCAAATGGAGTTCAATGTAGCTAAGTGTGAGGTGATTCACTTTGGTAAGAGTAACAAAAAGATGGGGTACTGGGCTAATGGTCGGATACTTGGTAGTTTGGATGAGCAGAGGGATCTTGGTGTCCATGTACACAGATCTTTGAAAGTTGCCACCCAGGTAAAAAGTGCAGTGAAGAAGGCATATGGCGTACTGGCTTTTATTGGTAGAGGAAATGAGTTCCGGAGTCCTGAGGTCATGTTGCAGTTATATAAGACTCTGGTGCGGCCGCATCTGGAGTATTGTGTGCAGTTTTGGTCGCCATACTATAGGAAGGATGTGGAGGCACTGGAACGGGTGCAGAGGAGGTTTTCCAGGATGTTGCCTGGTATGGTCGGAAGATCGTATGATGAAAGCCTGAGGCACTTGGGGTTGTTTTCATTAGAGAAAAGAAGGTTTAGGGGTGACTTGATAGAGGTGTACAAGATGATTAGGGGTTGAGATAGGGTTGACCGTGAGAACCTTTTTCCATGTATGGAGTCAGCTATGACAAGGGGGCATAGCTTTAAATTAAGGGGTGATAGTTATAGGACAGATATTAGGGATAGGTTCTTTACTCAGCGAGTCGTGAGTTCATGGAATGCCCTGCCAGCAGCAGTGGTGAACTCTCCCTCTTTATGGGCATTTAAGCGGGCATTGGATAGGCATATGGAGGATATTGGGCTAGTGTAGGTTAGGTGGGCTTGGATCGGCGCAACATCGAGGCCCGAAGGGCCTGTACTGCGCTGGATTCTTCTATGTTCTATGTTCTAAGCTAGGACCTTTTACTTTTGTGTGCATGAGATAATGAGAGGATCATATTGAGGTTGATAAGATCATGTCAGGCATGGATAGAGTGAATGCACCCAGTCTTTTTTCCCAGAGTTGGGTAATCACAGATTAGAGGGCATCAGTTTAAGGTCAGAGGCGGCAGAATAAAAGGGAACCTGAGGGACAACTTTTTAACTCAGGAGCTGTTACACATATGGAATGAGAAGTGGTTGAGGCGGATACATTAAAAAAAATAAAAGGCATTTCTACAAATACACGGATAGGAAAGGATTCGAAGGACATGGGACAATGGCATGGAAGTGGGGTTAGCGTGGATGGGCATTTTGGTCGGAATGGACCGGTTTGGGCTGATGGACCTGTCTCCGTGGTTTTGGACTCTATGACTCTAACAAGCATTGCTTGTCTCCCACTGAATGTTATATTGTACTTTCCAAATGCACTGAAGATATCTTAACACTCCAGCCTCCAGTCTTTCATGATGTTTGACTAGAACATTCAAGCATTCTATATTGTATACAGACACCTTGCAAAATGTACCTTATAAATGCCATTATCCCTTAAAAGCTGCTTCAGATCTAGGTTAGTAATTCGTCATTCTGACCACACAACATGAAATCCGAAATAACCTGCTCTCTAGTTTGCTTCACAACATTCTCTTCAACCTACCTCACATATACTTACGGAACTTATTTTTCACTGCTTCAGCTGTCATAGTTATCGCAGCTTAGATACAACCTGTGGCCATTCAATAAGACTGCGGTACCGACATTACTTGTCTATCTAATTTCCAGAGCATATGATGCTCAGATTTTCTGCTACTGTTTTGGTTTTGATATATAAAATACCAATATTTGCTTCTCCTTGCTATCTGTAAACGCTACCTAAACTGATTCTGTGGAAGCTGAGGGACAGGTCTGTATCGTTATTAGTTAAAGACCTGGACAAGACATTTGGGAGGCTCACCTCGACGCTGAGATGATCTGAAGAAATGTCCCACAAAACTGGACAAGCAACAATATCCTCCTCGTTCTGTTAGGATAAGAGTTACCATATACTCTCTGCTCCTTCACACTCACTGTATATCTGTTATAGCACCTAACCCTGAACAAGGTTCACGCTCTGTCTCCATATAAGGCTCAGGCACTACCACTCTCAGTACTGAATTCAGCAACTAATAATACTATAAGGATTCAAAACTGTCGACTGACTCATTCCAGACACCTCACAACTTTCCCCACCAACACCAGCACAAACAGCAGGGTCACCCATTCACACTCTCCCTCCACCCCTTTCTCCCATTCCAGGAGAAACCGCCTGGAATAGGATAGAAAGGTCCATGCCGGATAGTGGAGTGCCCGATATCCGTTCCCTCACTCCTCTCACCCCGCCATGTGGGGAGGAATCTTAAAAAGCTGGAGAGGACCAGGACGCCTCGTGTGGAGAACTTGAAACATCCACGTTCTACTGACCAGTTAAGGAGCAATGTTCAGTGAAACACAATTCTCAGTTTAAACCCACTGGCAGCTCCCACAACAGTCACAACAGTCCTTTCACTTCCAAAGAAAACCACAGATACCTCATTGCACAGAGACGAAGACACAGAAATACACAGACGAACACACACAATACTTACAAGGAGACAGGCATACACACATACACACACACGTATAAACACACAGAGACATATACCGTCACATACAAATAGGCTTATTTCAGATAGCAACACAGGCTGAAACACAGACAGACAGATGTAGATACGGAAACACACAGATAACAACCACACGGACGCACACGCAGGCACACACACTCTCACACACACACATATACAGACACACACTAACAGAGGCACAGACACACAGATGCATACAAACACACAAAAACACAGGCACACACACACACGCACAAACACTTACTCACATACAGGCACACAGAGGCACAGACAATCGTGTCATTAAGATACAACTCGATATGTTTTTGATTTGTAAGGGGATCAAGGATTCCAGGGAGAAGACAGAAGAATGAGGTCGACGTACTAGTAAGAAACGAATGAACGGTATTTCAGACTCGATAGGCTGAATAGCCTCAATCTGCTCATTTACTTAATGCTCCTGCCGTATTATGCTATCAGGCATTCTCTTCCTGAGACAGCAGCAGAGACTGGGTGTGATACATACTTGATTAGAAAGGGTCAGTGGGA
Organism: Chiloscyllium plagiosum; assembly: GCF_037043375.1. Lineage (NCBI taxonomy): Eukaryota > Metazoa > Chordata > Chondrichthyes > Orectolobiformes > Hemiscylliidae > Chiloscyllium > Chiloscyllium plagiosum. The sequence continues at coordinate 66,497,138 of NW_028270171.1, read as the reverse complement.
ATGTTGGATAGGTTTGGAGTCCGGAATGGTTTATCTTTATTCATAATTATTCTGTCCTTATGTCTGAAAAGAGGTGGTGATTTTATGTTCAATCAACACAGTTTTAAAATAACAGTTGTCCCACAATGAAATGAGGACGTCCATTTCACTTTAGTCCTGTGCTACCTGTGGTGTCCTCATCCTCAGGGAGCAGTGAAGACTCGGTTATAGAAGATATTCCAGGCTGAGATCTTTACTGGACAGAAGGGTCAGTGTTTATTGTGAAGAAACAGGAAATGGATGGTCAGGCACACTCGGATCAGCCATGAGCATTCTGAATGGTGCAGCCGAATGGGCAACTTCTGCCCCTACCCCATGTGTTCCCTCAATCCACCCCTCGAGGCTGTTACAGAGATATACTGCTGTCCCTACCCCATGTGTTGTTCCCTCAATCTACCCCTTGATGCTGTTACAGGGTTGGGGACTACTCCATGAAGTCAGACAGGATCGTTACAATGAGACAGGAGGAGACCATTCTGACCCTCGAAGGAATTGCACAGGAATCTAGAATGAAGTAATTCAGCTCGTTCAGTACACTACACCGTCTAGGAGGAGGCCTTTCAACCCGCCTGAGCCGCCACACAGGAACAGGGAAGCTGTCGCTAACAGGAAATAGAGAGTAGAGACAAATGTTTATTTTCAGGCTGCAGAGCTGTAACTGATGGAGTGCCTCAGAGATCACTATGGGGTCATCAATGATCAACAATCTGTATCAAAGATCTGGAGGAAGGGGAGGGAATGGCTTGGAGCTCAATTACCTCATACACCAAGATGGCCATTCAATGTGTCGTCAAATGGAGGTAGTGAGTCTGCAATGTGATACAGACAGGGAAGGTTCGTGAGCAAACCTTCAGCAGAAATAACATAAGGTAAGTTATCTATTTTGGCATGAAAGATGAAACAATGGTAAACAATTTAAATGGAGAGAGATTGCCGAATTCTGAGTACAGGACGTTTCCATGTTCTTGCGACATGAATCATATGAATTCAGATACAGCAAGTGATTTGGGAGGTAAGTGGAATGATGCTGTCTTTGGCAAAAGGTATCAGTTTTAATCGCAGGAATGTTTTACTGCATCTGTACAGGGCATTGCTGAGACCACATCTAAAACACTGTGTGAAGGTTTGATATCCTGAAATAAAATAAAACGATATAATTCTTTTCGAAGATTTTCAAAGATGTTTCCCTTTACTCATTCCTGGAATGCCGGCATTTTGTTATGGGGGATTATCAGCTTTGATCTTAGCTGAGAAATAGTATTGAACCATCCATGACTTTCTGAAAAGTGTATCAGCTGGATGCATATTATCTCTTGTCAGGGAGACAAAAGCTAGAGTATAAATTTTAAGGAAAAGATACATTGATGTTAACACACATACGATGAAGACACCTACCAATATTTACAAATTACACAGACACATATAAGCATGTCATCAAATTATAAAGTGGGGACATTTTTGGGATTGGAAGGGATTGTGTACAACAAGAGCAATGGCGCACTTGCATATAATCCATAATCAGGTTTTCCAGAGAATGTTCCAGGAGATCGCACATTGTCCAGTTTGGTGTTCCGTTGACATTACTGTTTGTTCCAACACAGAAAGGGAGAAAAATGTTCCCTGGCTGAGAAGCAGCAGCCGATTGATCCCTCTCTCTTACTTTGTTCTGCCCGATAGCAAAGTGTGAGATCAGAACATCTCTGAGTTATCTTTACCACTTGTGAAGGATTCCTAGTGAGGACTCATTGGAATTCTCCACTGCCTGAAACGAAGGGAATTTAGCCAAATCCAACTGTTCCAGAAAGAAATCCCACTAGCAGTAGCTTGTGTGAGCAGAGTAACTTCAAAGGCAGAATAACATTTGGGGCACCCTGTCATTTTACTATTTGTTATGAGTTCAACTTTCTGTGTCTCACATTTTTCTCGAAAATTACCGACTCTGAGATCCAAATCATTGGCCACATTCCTAAACTGGTTGCATTCAAGATTGGTGTAACCATTGGAGGAGTGGGACTGGAAAAGTACATAGTGACCTTCCAACATTTGTTGGAACACAAATGAGAAATTCTCAAAGGGCTGTTCAAGTGGAAATTCCCTTCCCCAGAGGATTGTGGTTTCTGGATGTTTGCATTTATTCAAAGTTGTTTTTGGTACGTAGTAAAATGGCACACAGACAGAAACGTGCTGCTGAGACCAAAAACACATGGAGCGGTAATAAAGTATCTAATGGCCCGCTCCTGCTGCTCAGTCCTGTGTTGCTATGTTCTCTTCAACTCCTCACACCTCCTGCAAGGAGCACAAGGAGGCCACTTGTCCCAGATACCTGGTCAACAGTAACACAGGATCTCATTCAGTCCCTCAAGACTGTCACACATGGTGTGGTGTAGGTTGGAAATTGTTATTTGTGTCAAAAGATGCCTCTGGTCTCATTACAGAGTGTTTCCTCTCTGCAACTTGTGATTCATTTATTGGTCATATTATAGACCCAGATTCACTGTGAATACAGTCCCCATACCTCAACCAGAGATGACTCACAAAATACTTCACTCTCTCTGATTGCAAAGTTCAATAAAAGAACGTTCAGGAAAATTACTAACATTAACTTTGCAGTTACTGAATATGAGGACAAAAGGAACAGGATCAGTTAATTAGGATGATCAATCCATTGTATACCATCATGGCTGATCTACTGTTGACATTAATCCCTCTTTTAATGCCCAATTCTTCACCCCTTAGCTCTCTGACATGTCAAAAATCCATCTACCTCCTCCTTAAATGCTTTCAGTAATGTAGCTCCCCTCGCTCTTTCGCCCAGATAATTTCTAACAGTGATTACCTTCTGTGAGAGGAAAACACTCCCTACACATACATTGTCACCTATTGATATGAACAAGAGGCGAACACAGGGTCTCAGGAAAGAGTGAATGGCTATGATACCAATGTAGTATTTGACTGAGGATGGCATTGGGACCACCTGTGTATTTGAGCTGAATGGGAATCAGGTGCAACTTTCCCACGGCCGGGTCTTTCAGAACACAGTAAGGTTTGGGGTCAGTGGCCAACAATCCTCTCAGTCCTGGGACATCTCTGCAGGGGATCCTCACGTTAGCCTCCTCAGCACAAACATCTTCAGTTGCTCCATCAATGACTTTTTTCATCATAAGATCTGAAATAGGTATGATGACTGAAGATCACGCAATGTTCAGAACATTTTGTCCCCCATCAGCTCCTGAACCATTCTGCGTCCATGTGCAGCAAGACCCGGACAACATTCCAGTTTGTGCTGTTAAAGTGTCGGTAACATTTATGTAACAGCACAGCCCAGACACTGCACATTTCCACAGTTAAAAGAGCTCATTCAGCATTTCAAGCTGGTTGCACACGGGTATGAGCTAGCATTCAGGAACAGGAAGAGTGACTGCACATTCATACTCCTGCCTGTTACACAGGAAGAAGAGTGGTCTGTTCAGTGCATCGAGCTGTGAAACAGGAACAGGCAGAGCCCAATCAAACCCTTAAACCTGTTCCATGAGACCAGGAGGAGGCTATTCATCCCCACGAGACAGTTATACAGAAACAAGAGGTGGTCATTGATATTCCAACATGACAAACCAATGAAACCGAGACTGCACTGATAGAGGAGTCCATGATGTTAATCATGGTTCCATTGTTTGTAGAACGTGTGCTACTTTAACAAGCTTGCTGGCAGTGAGGAGGGAAGCCAAATGATTTGTGCAAGTCTCAAGGAGGCATCTTCCATCTCCGAGAAGACACACCCATGTTCTCCATGGAGATCAGAATCTGGTTGGAATAGTTAACTGTTTTAGCATGAAGGTATTGTGGCTGCTGTAGGGATTGCGCACAACGAGACTTTCAGTGCAGGACGAAACACCAAATGTACTGTATTAATGTGGGGAGAGTTTATTCAAAGACTGGCCCTCTATCTCTCTCATGCGAAAGGGGGATTGGGTGTGGAGTGAAGGGAATATTCTCAGAGGCTCTTAAACTACCGACAGTCATGTAACCCGAATAGAAAAGAAGCCATGGAATTTTTCACCATATCAGTGTCTATTTAGAACACCATGAGTGACTGTCCCTCCCACTCAAGGTTCAATGCAATCAACTCTCGTTCTCTCACAACGCCAGAGATTAATCTTTACTCTCTCCACATGGCACCATAATCCCAGGGATTAGTCTGGTGAAACTCCATTGCACTCTCTCTGTGGCAAGGCGATCATTCCTTGTAAAGGAGGGAAAGTCTGTCCACAAAATCCCAAATACGACCTCAACAACACTCACAGCGATTATCACAATTGGTATTTTTCCTCTTGGACATCTCTGTTTATTTCCTGTGTCGTAAAAAGACTTTCCTTCTCTCTACACTGCTGGAAATAATTAACTCTTTTATAATGAATATATTGCTGCTGTCGAGATTATGGATAACATGACGTTCATTGCAGTATCCCGTACCAATTGAACAGTATTAATGTTAGGAGAGTTTATTCTAAAGCCTGAGCCTCTCTCTCTCTCTTTCTCTCTCTTTCTCTCTCTCTCCCTATTTCTCTCTCTCTTTCACTCTCTCTCTTTCTCTCTCTCTCTTTCTCTCTTTCTCTCTCTTTCTTTCTCTCTCCTCTATTTCCCTCTGTCTCAGTCGAAATAGGGAGTGGGCATGGTTGGGTGCAGGCTCTTAAACTATCGAGAATCATGTAATCTGAGTGAAAAAAAGCCACGGAACTTATCAACGTATCAGTCGGTTCAGTAATCATGAGTGATTGTCCATCCCCCTTAAGTTCAATGCAATCACATCTTATTCTCGCACTGAGCTTCACTCACTGCTCATGGTGCCATCATCCCAGAGATTAGTCTGGTGAAACGTGAGAGGAAATCTATCCACAGTACCCCAAACACTGCCTCAACAGCAATCTCAGGCATGATCACAAAACATATTTTCTCTCACTTAGACATCGCTATTTCTTTCCTGTGCCACAAAAAAAGCCATTCCTTCTCGATGCGCTACGACTGACATGGAATTTATAAATCTCTTGCATCTGTACGCCAGTATCAATAAAACCAGCAGCAGAGATGCCTATGGAGCTGTGCGTCACTGTCAGGGTGAATTTCAATGAGATTGACGACACCTAAAATAGGGGATGATCACGTACCTGAATGGAAATGAGATGTAGCAATACAGAAAACAGGCAGAGAAAGGGAGCTATCTTTGCCTTTGTTCTTCTCTCACAGGATGTCTGAAGGCCTGGTCGGGGCAGCATGTTATGCAGATCTTGAACTGAGTGGCTGGTTCAGCTGTTCCACAGTACCGTAAAGAGTAAATCGCATAGCTATGGGTTTGTAGTGTCACAACACAGGATAAATCTTCCTGCTTAATTAAAATCAGCAACAGTGAAAAGATTTATCCCACGCAGTAATTTGTGATAATTCTAGAGTCCAAATCTATTTAAACTAAAATTTAACAACTTTATTTCTTAAAGAATAACAGAGAATAATAAACGAATGACTATTTACAACTTCTTCCTCTAACCTGTCTTTTACCTTCCCCCACCACAATGCTAGTCCGATAAGACTCCTAATTAAGATTTACAAAACAAAACTTCTTATCTCAAAACCAGCAAGCTTTCGGTTCTTCTCCATATTCCTGTCTTCTTTTCTTCTTAGGGACTCTGCTTCATCAGTTACAATCAATAAAAGTACCTATAGAAGAGCTCTTCTTCAGGCAGGCTTTGCATGCTGGTAGCTTGGCAGTTCTCCTCTCAACTGTTCAGTTTTCCATGGTCTTGTACCGCCAAACTATTGGGGATTGTATCATTGGCTTTTAAGATTGACAATATAAAAAAAATCAAACTTGGTTGGAGATGGGTATTTTGGGTATAATTCAAGATGTTTTGCTGAATTTGTTTTTGTTTTGAGACAATGAGCTAATCAGGTTGTTCGACCAAATGTTACATTATATCTACTTTTCAGAACACTTGTGCAGTCAGGTAGTTATTACTGGCTTTTAATTCTCTCTAAAGTACAGTACACCCACGTGTTCATCACAGAAGTCACACGGAAACCTGACGAGGGAAGCATGACGCAATGACTTCCTTAAAGTACTTGAGGCACGCAGATTGGTTTTTATAAAAAATGATAATGGTTGCTTTTAAACTCTCCAATTTCCTTGATGAGATATCAACAGACCATTATTCTGTGGCTCTAGATCATGAGTCACTGGCTTGACCACCATAAACTATCTTCCTGTATGTGCAGAGAACAAGTTAAATATTCTCAAAGAGCAATTATTTAGTAACGGACATGTGGATAGAAGGAACGTGAAACTATTGCATTCGGATTGAACAAAGGCACAAATGGTTTATTCAGAAGTTGCACTGAGACTGAGGACGAGACTGGGATATCATGATGGTGGTATCGGACAGGATTGGTGATTGGGGAGGACATGGAGATGTAAAGCTGTGAAGGAGAAAGTGGATTATGAAGTTTGAGAACAGTCTGGTTCCTTCTCACAAATCAGTGAGTAATTTATAAATAGTAGTTTGATAGTTATAATATATAATGAAATGAAATTTTGTTTGGAACTGAAGACATTATCTTGCACTTTCCAAATTTTATATATCACGAGCAGAAATTCAGTCAGACAAATATAATGACTTACCAGGAACACCAACTATAGCGAGGATAGGATAGTAACCACCTTGAATGATCCGAAGGATATCCTGGATCCGTGATGCTAATGATATCCAAGGCCGAGAGAGATAGAAAAGACCGAAGGATAAACTCCTGTCTGTTATTGTAATATTCCAGTCTAATGATCTCAGATTCTGATACATTGTTGTACCATTCCAGTTTACTGATCTTAGATTCTGATCCATTGTTGGAACATTCTAATTCCAAGTGCTCAGATTCTGAACCATTATTGTAACGTTCAACCTAATGTTCTCAGATTCTGATCTCTACTCCCCCTCTCTCTCGAGCTGATGGTCCCTGTTAGTGCTGTCAGTGATGTTCCTACTCATACTATGGGGTAACATATTGAAAAGAGCCCATTTATCATTCAACGATGGAAACTCTCCACTGGGATAATTAGGATCCACAGAGATTGACATTAATCACAGCCACTGAACAAATAACTCCAGTTAACCCCTTTCAATTTAATATTGATTTTATTAAAATTCAAAAGAACGTTTAAAATTTACACATTTGGAATGGGATATGTGGGGGTGACAGAGGGAAGGAATATTGGAGATGGTAGATTGAATGCGTGCAATCATTCAATCTGCCTTGGATATGAGAGTAATGACAAAGGGTTGTCAGAACATAAACAAGTTTCTCCGTTTATAAATGGAAACATACAGTCTGTAACTACTGATCAGTGATTATAATGTCAGTAAAATATGGAGAGAACTTTTCTAGTCCATAATCTGACTGGCAAATGTGCCTACGACGAGATGAGTGATAAGAGACAAATGGCAGGGATATGTTAACAGAAAATATGACGTGATACACAATTCAGATGGTTATTCGAGGATCAGAGAGGGCAGGTGAGGGTCTTGCTGTTAATGTCATCGATGTCAATCAACTGTGATTAATTACCATTCAATTTCAATTTCAGTGTGATTATGATATTGGGGACATGGCTGCTGAGACTGGAGAGAGGGAACATGATATTTCCCAGTCATCAGTATTGAAATGTTACTCTTTATAAATCATTTTAAGATCAAATTCCAGGATACAACTCCAATGAGGAATGAGGAGAGCCAATATTAACCATACAACCAGAAAACATTGGAGCAGAAATTAGGCACATTGAGCCTGCTCCGCCATTGGATTGAGAGTTTTCTGATCCCTCTCTCAACCAAATCTCTGTAATATTTATATCTTAGTTATATATACTAATTCAAACTCCAAGCTCCAATATCATCTGTTTTGCCTGTCATACTGCTCACATTAAAATCAGTGCACTTCAGACTGCCAGTCCCATTTTGTTGACGAGAAAGTGAGGTCTGCAGATGCTGGAGATCAGAGCTGGAAATGTGTTGCTGGAAAAGCGCAGCAGGTCAGGCAGCATCCAGGGAACAGGAGAATCGACATTTCGGGCATAAGCCCTTCTTCAGGGATGAGGAAAGTTTGTCCAGCAGGCTAAGATAAAAGGTAGGGAGGAGGGACTTGGGGGAGGGGCGTCGGAAATGTGATAGGTGGAAAGAGGTCAAGGTGAGGGTGATAGGTCAGACTGGGGTGGGGGCGGAGAGGGCGGGAAGAAGATTGCAGGTTAGGAAGGTGGTGCTGAATTCGATGGATTTGACTGAGACAGGGTGGGGGGAGGGGAAATGAGGAAACTGGTGAAATCCGAGTTTCCCCTCCCCCCACCCTGAGTGAACTTGTCCAGCCTGCTGGACAAACTTTCCTCATTCCTGAAGAAGGGCTTATGCCCGAAACGTCGATTCTCCTGTTCCCTGGATGCTGCCTGACCTGCTGCGCTTTTCCAGCAACACATTTCCAGTCCCATTTTGTTCACTGCTCTCTGCCAGGTTGTTGGTCTTAGCTATACTGGGATCATTCTCCACCTGCTCTTCAGTCACTGCTTGTGGATGCACTGCTCTGGCTCCCCCCACCCCGTCCCCTACCATCCCCCAACCGCCACACTAGTTTAAAACCTCCTGACTGACAATAGCAAACCTGTCTGCCAGGTGATTGCTGACAGTTCACGCCCATCCCGTCTTTCTTGTGTATTTCTTACTGACCTAGGAATCCCAATGACCCACATATCGGAGATTGTTGCCAGTCCAAATGCATCCCATCCTTCTTGTGTATATCCTACCGACCCGGGACTCCAAATGATCCACATATTGGAAGTGCTGCCTACCCGACCAGCTCTTTGGCCATGTTTTAACTGTGCTACCTACTTATTTCTAACCTCACAGGCACGTGGCATGATCTAGTCTCTCCAACATTCAAATATGCTTTCAGCACAACTCCGGCAATACCATTACTTTAAAATGGATAGACTTGACAATAAAAACTTAAGTATGATCTCATTAACCAGGAAAGTGGAGCCCAATGAATCATTTGCAATGACCATCGGATGTGATATCTATCACCTCCACCAAACCTGCGTGACAAGGTATACATATGGAGCATCTTTTTTTAGATGGATGAGGATAAACAGAAGTTAGCCCAAAAGAAATTGTCAGAACAGATGAGTGCCATTCAGCCTGTTTACTCTGCTTTGCTGTTCAATTGGATTTTAGCTATCCCGTTCCTTTTAATGGCAGGGTCTTAACCCCGCATCCCGAGCGGGTCAGAAATTGTCCAATATCTTTGTGCGCTCCCTGCGTAGGGAGCATCCAGTGCTAGGCGATGGGGTGTGGGGAACCCCAGGGTGGCTCGATGAAAGGCTGCATGTAGTGACAGATGGACTCAGTGATCGAGAGAGACAGAGTGGATAATCAGGGACATGCACCCACATAAGTAGCTGGGCAAGATTCCCAAGCACTCGGGGAGCCTGAGCACCAGTGCCACTTTTACAATAAACCCGTCATATTTGCAGCAATTCTCCATCAAACACAGGCAAATATACTGAAGATGGCAGAAACCTGAAACAATCACAGAAACATACTGTGGAAATAGAAAACAGTTAATTCTCCCAATTCAGACACGGGGAGATTGTAAAAACTCCACAAAGACAGGGTCCAGAGTTTGGAATTGAACCCGAGTCCCTGGCACTGTGAGGCAGCAGTGTTGTGTCACCACGCTACCCAACGATGGACAATAGGATTAGTATAGTTACATTATTATACTTTCGACAGTCAGTTAACTGGAATGCTCTCAATCAGATTGTCTAAGATTGGGAAGCCTTTATACAGCAGCAGAGGTCAATTGAATTAGCAAGAAAGCGGTGAACACGAAACGTATGAGCTAGCTCGCTTTAGAAAAGGAGATTGCAGGAGTTTTGTTAAGATAAAAAAAAGGGGAGAGTGAACATTGGACAACCAGAAATTGTGGCAGGATGCAGAGAAATGGAGAACAAAGAATTGGAGAATGGCCTGAATAGGTACTTTCCATCAATCCTCACAATGGTAGACACTAGGAACATTCCAGAACTTCAAGCAAGTCAAGGGTGAGGGATGGGTGTAGTGATCGGCGCTGAGGAGAAGGTACTGGGGAAGCTGCAATGTTTGAAAATGGATAAATCACACAGGCTGGAAGGATAACAACCAAAGTTCTGAAGGAATTAGTGGAGGAGATTGTGAAACCATTGGTCGTGACTGTTCAGGAATAACTAACATCAGACAGAGTCCCAGAGAACTGGAAAAAGGATAATGTAAAACCTCTGTCGAAGAAGGAAGAAAGGCAAAATGCAGGAAATCATAGGGCAATTAGCCTGGCATCGGTCGTTATTAGGGATTTAGAGTGCATTTCTAGCAATGACATTGCAGAGTACTTGGAGATGCATTGTACAATAGGGTTGAGTCAGCATGGCTTCATCAAGGAGTGGCCCCGCTGACAAGTCTGTCAGAACTCTTTCAGAAGATAATGAGCAGGTTTGACAAAGGGAGGATGTGATCTGATTTGCTAATAGGGAGTTGGTTAAATTTGAATCTTTGTTAAATTGAATCGTTAATTTATTGGTTACAACTTGCATCAGCAGATGTATAAAAACAAGTTAGAATTGTAAAGGAGCAATTCAATACTAGTTAAATAAAATAAGGATGGAGGGTCGGTTGATGTGTTGTTTCACCATGATATAGGAGTGGTGGACCCCACTGTGGTTCCCAGTGATCATGTCTGGAGTAAATGTTGCATGCTGGAAGAACTCTGGCTCAGAGTCGATGATCTGGAGTTTGCCCATGCAGTCATTTGGGCTCTGCTGACGCCTCAGCTAATTACATGGGCACATGATCAAAAAATAGACAGACCTGTTTAAAAATGATAAGTTTTGATCTCTGTATGTACATGTTTACATATGTATGGCATGACCAATTGTACAGACCATCAAATTATTTTATGAATAAAGTATATTTTTTGAAATAAAACAAAATCTGGAGTTTAAGTGAATCCATGAGGATTCTAGAGTGAATCCTTGAGGAAAGGCATCATCACCCTCATCTACAAGCGGAAGGGGAGGGGGAGAGGGAGGAACTCAAAAATTGGAGACCAATCTCACTGTTGAATGCAGATTACAAAATTCTGTCAAAGGTAATCGCCAACCGGGTCAGGTCTGCTCTAGGGTCGGTGATTCACCCTGACCAAACCTGTGCTGTGCCGGGCAGGAAGATCGCTGAGAGTCTCGCACTCCTCAGGGATACGATCGCCTACGTGCAGGACAGAGGGTTGGACACCTGCCTGATCAGCCTGGACCAGGAGAAAGCCTTTGACAGGATATCTCACACGTATATGAGAGATGTTCTCTCCAAAATGGGCTTTGGGGAGGGAATCTGCAATTGGATCAGACTGCTCTACACCAACATTGTCAGTGCAGTCTCAATCAATGGGTGGGAATCAGATAGCTTCCCAGTCAGATCTGGAATCAGGCAGGGCTGCCCTCTCTCTCCTGCCTTGTTTGTGTGCTGCATAGAGCCATTTGCCGAGTCCATCAGGAAGGATGCGAGCCTGAGAGGGGTGACTATTCCTGGCAGCGGGGGCCTGCAGGTTAAGGCCTCCCTGTACATGGATGACGTCGCCGTTTTCTGCTCGGATCCGCTGTCCGTGCGCAGACTCATGTGCATTTGTGACCAGTTCGAACGGGCCTCGGGGGCCAAGGTAAACCGAGGCAAGAGCGAGGCCATGCTCTTCGGGAACTGGGCCGACCAATCCTCGATCCCCTTCACCGTCAGGACCGACCACCTGAAGGTGCTGGGTATTTGGTTCGGAGGGGCTGGGGCGTGCGCCAAGTCTTGGGAGGAGCGTATCAGCAAAGTGAGGCAGAAACTGGGCAGATGGAAGCTACGGTCGCTCTCCATCGCGGGAAAAAACCTGGTCATCAGGTGTGAGGCACTGTCATTGCTATTATACGTGGCACAGGTCTGGCCTATTCCCAGAACCTGTGCTGCTGCAGTCATCCGGGCCATCTTCCAGTTTATATGGAGGTCAAAGATGGACCGGGTCCGAAGGGACTCACTGTATAAAGATCTGGGCAACGGGGGAAAAAATACACCCAATGCCACCCTCACCCTGATGGCCACCTTTGTGTGTGGCTGCATCAAGCTGTGCGTGGATCCCCGGTACGCAAACACCAAGTGTCACTACGTACTCAGGTTCTACCTGTCCCCGGTGTTGCGAAGGATGGGCCTGGCCTCGCTGCCGCGGAACGCTCCGAGTAGTTGGACCGTTCCGTATCACCTGTCCTTCGTGGAGAAATTTATGAAGAAAAACACCTTTGATCACAAGTCCATTAGGAAGTGGTCAGCACGTAGTGTCCTTGAGACCCTTCGGGAAAAGGAGAGGACGGATCCTATCGAGCGGTTCCCTGAGCAGACTGTCAAAGCCATTTGGCAGAATGCCTCATCGCCAGAACTTTCCAACAAGCACCAAGACATGGCTTGGCTGGTGTTGAGAAGGGCTCTGCCTGTGAGATCCTTTATGCATGCCCGGACTCTCAGCCGCACCGCACGCTGCCCTCGAAGCGGCTGCAGGGGTGACGAGACTGTCACACACCTCCTTCTGGAATGTGCCTACGCAGAGGAAGTCTGGAGAGGAATGCAGTGGTGTTTGTCGAGGTTCGTCCCGAGCAGCGCCGTGATGCGGGACTCCGTGCTCTACGGCCTGTTCCCCGGGACGCACACCGAGACGAACATCAACTGTGCCTGGAGGATCATCAACTCGGTGAAGGACGCTCTCTGGGTGGTCCGAAACCTGCTGATCTTCCAGCTGAAGGAGTTGACCCCGACTGAGTGTTGCAGACTGGCACATTCCATGGTCCAAGACTACGTGTTGAGGGACGCGCTGAAGCTTGGGGCAGCTGCCGCCAAGGCACGGTGGGGAAAGACCACCGTGTAAAGTCTGCCTGCCTCACGAAGAACAGTGGGCCCATGCAGTCATTTGGGCTCTGCTGACGCCTCAGCTAATTATATGGGCATATGATCAAAAAATGTACAGGCCTGTATAAAAATGATAAGTCTTGATCTCTGTATGTACATGTTTACATATGTATGGCATGACCAACTGTTCAGACCATCAAATTATTTTATGAATAAAGTATATTTTTGAAATAAAAAAAAAATCTGGAGTTTAAGCTTCAAACATTGCAAGGCATCAGTGTAGGGGGTGGTGTAATTTTTAAATCATTAACTGCTGTAGTAAGCACATAGTAAGTACAAAGCCACCATTTTAGTCTTCTCTACCCTGTAGTAAGCACGAGCAGACACTCCCCCAGATTTTCATGAATGGAACAATGGAAACAGCTTTCCTCGTGGCTGAGGGACCGCCCACAACCACGGCTGTACGTCATCATCCATATAAGGGAGAAGCGGGGAACTCGAACACTGATTGGCTGGGTGAATAACCAAATAATCTCATCCATCAGGAGGACAGTGGGGAACTTTAACACTCATTGGCTGAGACAGTAGAAGGCCCCGCCCACTCCTACATGTATATAACGTGCGGGGATTACAATCTGCGTGTGTGCCTCGTGGGAAGCCATTGAGGTAACACCCGGTTCTGCAGAATTGAATAAATAGTTTTGGACGAACTCCTCCGTGTCTTTGTTCTTGGGAAGGGAAGCAGAGTGCCTGATGGGGGGTCGCAGAGTCCCCTATCTTGCACAATTGGGGGCTCTTCCGGGATGCAATAATTATTGCCGGGGCTCTCTTCGGCTCGTGGATCAAGTCTGATACAAAAAGACGCGTCTGGTATATATTTATACTGCTCACTGGATCGGCTTGGTCCGTCAGCCGTCGGCCCAGAGAGTGACCCGGCTCATTAAAATAATTTTGGATCCCGAGAAAAGGAACACACGGACGAGTGCTGGGACGACCGGTTAGTGACTGTCCGCGGGGGTACACACATTTAAAAAGGCCAGACAACTCCGTGCACGGATCAAGGTAAGAGATTTTTTTTGTTCTTCCTTGTTGGCCGCGTGGTTTTGATGGTCATCTGTGAAAACGCTTTCGGCGTTTAAGACCAGGACCGAAGATAGACCATGGGAAATTGTGGTTTTGACGGTTATCTGTGAAAATGCTTTAGGCGTTTAAGACCAGGACTGAAGATAGACCACAGGAAATTGTGGTTTTGACGGTCATCTGTGAAAATGCTTTAGGCGTTTAAGACCAGGACCGAAGATAGACCATGGGAAATCAGACTTTTAGGACCACTAAGGACAAGTCAGGGAGGACTGTAAATGGAAAAGAAATACCCCCCGATAGTCCACTGGGTCGGAAATTGAGTTTATGGACGGAAAGCAGTAGGACAAAGGACTTAAAGAAAGAGACTATGATAAAATATTGTTGTTTTATATGGACCAAAGAACCTATCCGCGCCCCCTCGGTAGTTTGGCCCGAGTATGGGTCTGATGAAGACTGGGTGTGTCAACTCCTAAATATATATGTTAACAGAAAGCAACCGTTTAACCCAGAAGAGAGCAAATACACCGCCGCCTGGTTGGCGAGTGACTGCAGGGACCCCACGAGTCTCTATCCTCTGATTCCCCAAACAGACCCGAGAAAGCCCCAGAAGTCTTGGGACGTCCTCACCGACGGTTTGCCCCCTTCTGCCCCGCCCCCGTATGTACAACCCGCCACGGCCAGGCGTCCAGCGCGGACCTCCCTCCAGCGTCGGATAATCCCGGTTCCCGGCAGGTCATGCTCAGTGAGGGAGAGCCTGCTGGGGGGGACACAGGAAGGGAAGAAGAGCCCACCCCAGGCATTAGGAGATCAGCCCGAATTGAGATGCGGAGAGATCAAGAAGAGAGATTAGGTGCTGAGAGGGTTAACAATGTTGAACAGATGAACCCTTTACGAGAGGTGCCGTTTGGGAACGAACGGACCGGATTCGTAGTACAACCTTTAAATTCTGGGGATATCCGACAACTCCGTAATGAACTACCCCGTCTACTGGACGACCCCGTCAGTGTGGGAACACAATTAGATCAATTTCTGGGGCCCAGTATATACACATGGGCCGAATTGCAGGCCATGATGAGAATACTATTTAATTACGATGAAATTGTCATGATCCGGAATAGTGCAATGGCCATTTGGGATAGGGAGCATCAGGACGGCCCTCAGCGTGGAGAGCAGAAGAACCCTTAGAGGACCCCCGGTGGGATCATAATGACGAGGGTGGACGGGCTAATATGACAGACCTCAGAAACCTTATAATCAGGGGAATCAAAACCTGCGTGCCCAAACAGCGGAATTTAGCGAAAGCATTCGAAGTTGGACAGAAAAAGGATGAATCCCCGAGTAAGTTTTTAGACCGTTTGCGGGAGTCCATACGAAAGTATTCAGGTTTAGACCCCGATGGGGAAATAGGCAAGGGCATGCTTAAGGTGCACTTTGTGTCTAAGTCATGGCCTGACATTCAGAAGAAATTACAGAAAGTGGAGGATTGGGCTAAAAAAGATGTTGCAGAATTATTACGGGAAACACAGAAGGTGTACGTTCAGAGGGATGTAATAAGGGAGAAACAGAAGACAAAAATGATGGTGGCAGCCGTACGGGAAGCTTGTAAATCCACCGGAATGGGGGAAGAAGGTTATGGGATAGAAAGAGGAAGGTCGAGGAAAAGTTGGAGAGGGAGAGGAGCGAGATGGGGCAGAAGTGGGAGAGGAGGATCTTATGGAATCGAACGGCCTCAGGCGGCCGGATGTTACCATTGCGGGAAACTGGGACACTTCAAGAGGGATTGTCCCGATTTTAAAAGGGAGCGAGAAGGGATGTATGAAATGGAGCGCATACAAATGGATTAGGGAAGTCAGGGGAGGATCGGAACATGGGCCTACAAAGAACCCCTGGTAAATTTACGGGTGGGCCCATTTAGACAAGATGTTACTTTCTTAGTTGACACAGGCGCCGGCAGGTCCTCAATCCCCCTCCATCCTAGGGGGGTTGGCTTCCAGGCTAAAACATTAAACATTTCAGGAGTAAAGGGTGGGGTTTTCAGTGCAAGAATATTTGAACCATAACCCTTGCGGCTGGAGGAGGAGGAGCTCCAAGTGGAACTCCTTCACCTCCCGCACCTTCCCTATGGGTTGTTGAGACGGGATTTAATAGTCCGTTTCGGTCTACGAATAGGAGTGGGTGAAGAGGAAGAATTAGCCATTACCATGTCATACCTTAGTGAGTCCCGATTGACAGAGATAGACCCTAGGGTTTGGGTCGCCAAAGGGAACCGGGGGGGGCTCGCAATTCGACCTGTGGAGGTAAAATTAAAGCCCCAGAGCCCTGACGTCAGAGTGCGCCAATACCCCATCTCTTGGGAAGGGAGGCAGGGCCTGAAGACAGTTACCAAATGCCTACCCCTCGCCCTGTTGCAAATTCGCACCCAGCCAAGACGGGATTTGGGCGTCTCCCCTTACGAAATGCTGTTTGGCCTCCCGTTCCATGGGCCGAAGGGAGAACCTCCCTTATTCGAGTCTTGGGACATGTTTGTGCAAAAATATGTGGTGGCTCTGGGGTCTGCTCTATCTCGTTTACGCCAACAGGGACTTTTGGCACAGACGCCGCCCCTCGAGTATGCGGTGCACACCGTCAAGCCGGGTCAGTGGGTCCTGATTAAAAGCTGGAAGCAACGCACCCTCGAACCAACTTGGGACGGTCCCTTCCTAGTACTTTTGACGACCGAAACGGCTGTCCGCACGGCCGAAAAGGGCTGGATACATTATAATCTGATCAAGGGACCGGTGCCACAACCGACGGAGGACGAACAAACCTCTCTGACAGAGGCATCTAAGGAACAGAGACCCTGAGAACAGACTAATTGGACTTTGGCGAGTTTAAAGGACTGTGTCCTCCGGCCGGACACGAGTGTTGCAACAAAATGCAGTCAATCGTATTGTTAACTTGCTTTGTCATTATCCTTCGGCTGGGTCATAGTGTGCGTGTTACCCAATTCGGCCTCTGGGGAAAAAACAGGCAGAGGACCGTCGGTGGCTCTCCATCTCCGTTCCCGCCAACAAGCCAACACAGACACTTAGTTTAGACAAAGTGGGTTGGTGCCCTGTGCGACTAAAAGTGAACTGAATCAGACTAAGCGTAACCTAGAGAGAGAAAGGGGATTCCAGGGTCAGACGTTAGTATTACAGTTGCATGGCAAAGAAGGCATCAATAGGCCTCCAGCCCCCGGGGTCCAGGCTATGGTGTCAATTGTCCGTGATCCCATCACCCCTGGGCGGAATTGTGAGCAGAATCAGTGCAATCCACTCTATCTGACCATAAAGACCTTGGGGAACAATGGGACGAGCCTTAATGGAACGATCCTGGGTATTAGGGTTGGGGGCCAGGCAGGACAGAAGGGGTTGCAGCTGTGCTGCACAACCATCACGGTCATTGAAGCTGAGTCTGGGGCCTCATCCACCCCCGATGAACAGGAAAAGGTTAGGATAATTGAGGTGATGGACTTGGAAAGGACCTTTGAAATAGAAACGGGATACGGGGAGGCGAATGCCTGGATGGAATGGGTCAAATATACGGTAAGGAGCATGAAAAAGAGTGATTGCTACGCGTGCACGGGTGCCCGTCCTAACCCTCAGGTGGTCCCATTCCCGCTGGGATGGGAGAAACATCCACAAGCCTTGGACTGCATGGTAAGGCTGTACCAGGACCGAGAGGCCTGGAACGACCCCACTTGTCGACCCTTAAGTTTGAAGTTTCCTCCCGTCAGGTCTAAAGGGGCGCCCCGCCCTCCGTCATTCACAGGGGTAACGGGTACGCACCAAGCCTGCGTCTCTCGGACGGCACCGCAATGGGACAATGATGTGGGGACATTTGACAAGTGCAGCGGATCAATTCGGCTGGTCAACGAAACTACCGGGGGCAGGAATTACTCCCACATTCATGTGCCTAGGGCAGACCTCTGATGGTACTGTGGTGGGAGGATTCTGCGACCGACCCTGCCCCAAAAATGGGCGGGCACTTGTGCAATCGTTCAATTGGCCATCCCATTCACCCTGGCATTCGAAAAACAAGAGCAAGCCCGTTCCAGTAGAAGAACTAAGAGGGCTTTGGAGACCTCTTTCGATGATAACATATATTTAGATGCCATAGGGGTCCCCAGGGGTGTTCCTGACGAATACAAGGCTAGGAACCGGATAGCGGCGGGTTTTGAGTCGTCACTGTTCTGGTGGGTTACCATCAATAAGAACGTGGATTGGATTAATTATATTTACTACAATCAGCAGAGGTTCATTAATTATACTCGGGATGCAGTGAAGGGAATAGCAGAACAACTAGCCGCCACTAGCAGAACAACTAGCCGCCACTAGCAGAATGGCGTGGGAAAATAGGTTGGCCCTGGACATGATGTTAGCAGAGAAGGGGGGTGTTTGTGTCATGATAGGCACTCAGTGCTGCACTTTCATCCCCAACAACACAGCCCCTGATGGGTCCATCACCCGCGCCCTGGATGGGCTCACCACATTGGCGGATGAACTCGTCGAAAACTCGGGCATCGATTCTGGCCTCACGGGTTGGTTGGAAGCTTGGTTCGGTAAATGGAAGGGGGTGGTCGTTTCCTTTCTCGTCTCATGTATAGTGGTGGCAGGGGTACTAACTGCCCTCGGGTGTTGCATCATTCCCTGCGCCAGGGGATTAACTCAGCGACTGATCGAAACCGCCCTTACTAAGAGGGATGTTCCTTATGGGCAGGTCGAAAGGATGAACCTCGAGATAGAACAGTCTGAATCCCTCTTGGGCGGGGGTAGCATTAGAGACGGGCAGCTTGATAAACAAGCTCGGGAGCTATTGGACGCCCTGGAGAAGAAACTCCCAGTTTAAAAATTACAAACCGTAAGAAAAGACACGGGTGATTTGTAGGGGGTAGTGTAATTTTTAAATCATTAACTGCTGTAGTAAGCACATAGTAAGTACAAAGCCACCATTTTAGTCTTCTCTACCTTGTAGTAAGCACGAGCAGACACTCCCCCAGATTTTCATGAATGGAACAATGGAAACAGCTTTCCTCGTGGCTGAGGGACCGCCCACAACCACGGCTGTACGTCATCATCCATATAAGGGAGAAGCGGGGAACTCGAACACTGATTGGCTGGGTGAATAACCAAATAATCTCATCCATCAGGAGGACAGTGGGGAACTTTAACACTCATTGGCTGAGACAGTAGAAGACCCCGCCCACTCCTACATGTATATAACGTGCGGGGATTACAATCTGTGTGTGTGCCTCGTGGGAAGCCATTGAGGTAACACCCGGTTCTGCAGAATTGAATAAATAGTTTTGGACGAACTCCTCCGTGTCTTTGTTCTTGGGAAGAGAAGCAAAGTGCCTGATGGGGGGTCGCAGAGTCCCCTATCTTGCACATCAGGGAGGGGGAGAGTTCTCTGGATTCTGTGATTCAGGAGACAGTTACACTCCTTAGATCAACTGACTCAAATTCAGTCAGTGGTTAGAAAGCGAAGGGTATGGTTATGAATGAGGCTGATAGAGGGATCCAGGAGGTAGAGTTGCAGGAGCCTCAGCGCTTGTCCGTGTCTAACAGGTTCAAGAGTTTTGTTCCCTGTGTGGATGGGAATGGAGACTACAGGGAGGATGAGCTGATTGCCACAGTACCGACTTGAGGGAAGCTTTCAATGGGGCAAGAGAAGAGAGATATTATTATAATTGGGGGTAGTATAGTTAGCGGTATAGACGCTATTATCTGTGATCTGGATTGAGAGTCCTGGAAGTTGCGTTACTTACTGGTGTTTGGATAAGGGATATCTCATCTGGGCTGCAGAACGTGGAGTGGGAGGGTAAAGATCCATTGGTCGTATCTGTGTAGGTACCAGCGACAGAGATAAAACTAGGGCAGAGGTCCTGCTAAGGGATATGAACAGCTCGGAGCTAAATTAGCACAGGGTCAGCAGGAAAATGTGTGGCTCAAAGTTTGGTGTGGGAGAAGTGGGTTTGTATCATGGGACGTTGACGCCAGTACTGGCGAAAGAGGGCACTGTTCTGATCGGACGGTCTTCATCTAAAATGTGTTGGGACCAGAGTCCTGGCAAATCGCACTGTTGGAATATTGCGTGCAATTCTGGTCTCCTTCCTATCGGAAAGATGTGAAACTTGAAAGGTTTCAGAAAAGATTTACAAGGATGTTGCCAGGGTTGGAGGATTTGAGCTATAGGAAGATGCTGAACAGGCTGGAGCTGTATTCCCTGGAGTGTTGGAGGCTGAGAGGTGACCTTATAGAGGTTTACAAAATTATGAGGGGTATGGATAGGATAAATGGGCAAAGACTCTTCACTGGTGTTGGGGAGTCCAGAAAGAGAGGGCATATTTTTAGGGTGAGAGGGGAAAGATATAAAAGAGACCTAAGGGCAACTTTTTCACGCAGAGGGTAGCACGTATATGGAATGAGCTGCCAGAGGATGTGGTGGAGGCTGGTACAATTGCAACATTTAAGAGGCATTTGGATGGGTATATGAATAGGAAGGGATTGGAGGGATATGGGGCCGGTGCTGGCAGGTGGGACGAGATTGGGTTGGGATATCCGGTCGACATGGACGGGTTGGACCGAAGGGTCTGTTTCCATGCTGTACATCTCTATGACTCTATGGCTCTAAGTTATTCAAATCTCCAGCACAGACGCAGAGAGCATGGAAAGTGTTAGCAATCAAACTTCAAACACACAGAACAAACAAATAACAATGAGAAGAGGGATGGTTATTACAGGGCTGAATTGTTGTATCGGAATGCATGCAGTATAAGGAATAAGGTAAATAAGCTTGTGACACATACACAAATTGGCAGGTCGCCATCACGGAGACATCGCTGCAAGAGAATCAGGATTGGGAGCTGAATATTAGATTAGATTACTGTACAGTGTGGAAACAGGCCCTTCGGCCCAACAAGTCCACACCAACCCGCCGAAGCGTAACCTACCCATACCCCTAACCGAACACTACAGACGATTTAGCATGGCCAATTCACCTGACCTGCACATCTTTGGACTGTGGGAGGAAACCGGAGCACCCAGAGGAAACTCACGCAGACACGGGGAGAATGTGCAAACTCCACACAGTCAGTCACCTGAGGTGGGAATTGAACCCTGGTCTCTGGTGGTGTGAGGCAGCAGTGCTAACCACTGTGCCACCGTGCTGCCCACAAAGGATATGCATCCTATCAAAAAGATAGGCAGTTGGATCGAGGGGATAGGATTGTCTTATTAGGAAGAAATGACATTAAATCAATAATAAGAAATGAAGTAAGGTCAAATGGTGTAGTGTCTGTGTCAGTAGAATTGAGGAATCAAAAAGGTTAAAAAAATGTAGAAGGAGTTCTGTTCAGGCCTCCAAACAGTCGTCAGGAGCTGGGGTGCAAGATATACCAGGAGCTAGAAAGGCGTGCAGGAAATACAAAGTGACAGTGATCATGTAGGATTACATTACGGAGGTGCGCTGGGAATTCAGGTTGGTAGTGGTTTGCAGGAAAAGGAATTTGTGGAATGTCGATGTTTTGCTTTTTTGGAGCAGCTTGTACAGGCAGACTAGATAAGGGAGCTTAAGGTGAAGGAAATCATAGGAGGCAGTGATCATAATATGATTGAATTTACTCTGCAATTTCAGATGGCAAAGTCAGAATCAGTGGTGACGGTACTAAAGCTGAATAAAGGCAATTAAGAGTCATGAGAGAGGAGCTGGATAGAATTAACTGGTAGAAGGGCCCAGCAGGAAAGACAGTGGAGCAGCAATGGCAGTAGAATTTTGGAGTAATTCAGGATGCAGCAGAGATTTACCCCGAGTAAAAAGAAGCATGGTACACGGAGAATGAGGTAACCATGACTGACGAGGGAGGTCAGGTATAGCAGTAAAGCAAAAGCGACAGGATACAATGTGGCAACGTGCAGTGGAAACCAGAGAGTTGGGAAACTTACAAAGACAAAACAGAATTTAAACAAAATAAAATAATGAGGGAGATTATTAAATATGGGGGTAACGCTGGCCAGAAATATAAAGGAAGCCTGTAAGAGTTTCTTTCGATGTATAAAGTACAAAAGAGAGGCGAAAGAGGGCATTGGATTGCTGGAAAATGACACTAGAGAGATAGTAGTGGGGTCAAAGAAAATGGCGTGGGATTTGGATAATTACTTTGCATCAGTTTCATGATGGAAGACACTAATAATGTCTCAAAATATTCAGGAGAGTGAGGGGCTAGAACTGAGTGTGGTGACCACCACCATGGAGAACATGCTAGGAAATGTTGAATGGCTTAAAGTTGGTTAAATAACCTGAACCAGAGGGATTAAATCTCTGTGTTATAAGAAAGATAGCTGAAGAGTTAGTTGAAGCGATGGCGGTGAGCTTTCAGGAATCGCTCGAGAAAGGATCGATTCCAGACCATTGGAAACCCACTGGCGTGACATCTGTTATTACCCAGGGAGTAAGGAAGATAAGACAAAAAATACTTAACCTTTGTCGTGGGTAAGATCCTGGAATCCCTTGTGAAGGATGAGATTTCTGAATACTTGGAAGTGTTTGGTAAAATAGGGCAAAGTCAGCATGGTTCCATCAAGGCAAGGTCTTGC
The DNA here is from genome assembly GCF_037043375.1 of Chiloscyllium plagiosum. Lineage (NCBI taxonomy): Eukaryota > Metazoa > Chordata > Chondrichthyes > Orectolobiformes > Hemiscylliidae > Chiloscyllium > Chiloscyllium plagiosum. Next base: position 66,474,412 of record NW_028270171.1, on the reverse strand, counting down.
CTGACAAATTTGTTGGAAATCTTTGATGAATAAATGAGCAGGATCGATCAAGTACAGCCAATGATGTTATCCACCTGGACGTCAAGAAGGCCTTAGGCAAGGTGTCACATAGGAGATTATTGAGTATGATAAGGGTCCATGGTGTGCGAGGCATGGTAGAGGCATGAACAGAAGATTGTCCGTCTTACAGAAAGCAGAGAGTGGGGATAAAGTAGTCCTTCTCAGGATGGCAGCAGGTGACAAGTAGTGGTCTGCAAGGCACAGTGTTGGTCCCATAACTACTTACCTTATACATTAACAATCTAGATGATGGAACTGCGGGCACTCCAGCTAAGTTTGCAGACGAAACAAAGATACATCGAGGGTCATGTCGGAGAGAGGAGGCGGAGAGGCTGAAGAGGAATTGGCCAGGTAAAAGGGTTGGAAGATGTATTCCAACGTCTGAAAGTGTGAGGTCATGCTCTTTGGCATGAAGAATAGAGGCGTGTACTATTTCCTAAATGGGGAGAAAATTCAGAAATGCAAAGGGATTTGGGAGTTATAGTGCAGGGTTTTGTTAAGGGAAGCTTGCAGGTTGAGGTAGTAGTTCGGAGGGTAATTGCAGTTATTATTGATGGCATTTAGATTAGATTACTTACAGTGTTGAAACAGGCCCTTCGGACCAACAAGTTCACACCGACCCGCCGAAACGCAACCCACCCAGACCCGCTCTCCTACATTTACCCTTTCACCTAACACTACGGGCAATTTAGCATGGGCAATCCACCTAACCTGCACTTTTTTGGACTGTGGGAGGAAACCGGAGCATCCGGAGGAAACTCACGCAGACACGGGGAGAATGTGCAAACTCCACACAGTCAGTCGCCTGAGGCGGGAATTGAACCCGGGTCTCTGGTGCTGTGAGGCAGCCGTGCTAAAAAAAACTGTGCCACTGTGCCACCGTGCCGTCCACAACATTGCAATGTATTACGAGAGAGATTGAATGTAAGAACAGGCTGTATACAGCTTTGGTCAGACTACATTTGTAGTATTTCACGCACTGTTGAGCCCCATAAGTCCCTGTTGTGTGTTCAGAAGATGTTCTTGGGAATAGCCATAGGAGTGAAAAGTTTATTGTATGAGGAATGTTTGAGTCTTTGGATCTATACTTGATAAAGTTTATAAGGAAGAGAGGAAATGTAATTGAAACATTCAGAATACTGAATGATCTGAACAGAGTGGATGTTCATAAGATTTTTCCATTGGTTTCCATTGAGAGTAGGATGAAAGGACACAGCCTTAGCTTAAAAGGAACGTCTTTTAGAACGTTGATAAAGAGACTTCTTTAACCGGGGAATTGTGAATCTTTGCAATATATTGCCAGAGAAGGCTGTGGGAGCAGGTCATTGAGTATATTTGAGACGGAGATCGTCTTTTGATTATCCAGGGAATCTATGGTTACGGGGAGAAGGTTGGAGAATGGGTTTGAGAAACGTATCCGCGATGATTGAATGGTGGATTAGACTCGATGGGCAAACTGGCCTGATTTCTGCAAATATGTCCTGTAGTCTTATGGTCTAAACCTTAAGGGGGCACCTTGTATCGCTGACAATATGGATTCATGCTCTTCATGAAGTTCAGAAGCTGGTGGAAATAGTTGATTGTTTTCAAATGAAGGTATTGTGGCTGCTGTCGGGTGGTGGATAATATGACATTTAGTGCAGGATCACACACCAACTGCACTGTATTAGTGTGGGGAGAGTTTATTCAAAACCTGGACTTCTCTATCTCTCTCAATCGCCGTAGGGAGTAGGGTTGGGTGGGTAGGCGTAACGTCCTCAGAGGCATTTAAACTATCCAGCATCATGCATCATGAGTGAAACAACAGTCATGGAATTTATCACCTTCTCATTGTCTGTTAGAACATAAGGAGTGACTGTCCATCCCCCTCAAGGATCAAGGCAATCATCTCTTATTATCTCATAGCGCGACAGATCAACCTTTATTCACTCCTCATGGTGCCATCATATCAGGGATTAATCCGGTAGAATTCCGGTTTATTCTTTCTGTGATAAGGAGATCACTCCTTATAAGGAAGATAAAATCTGTCCACAATACCCCAAACACTGCCTCAACAACGCTCTCAGAGTTGATCGCAATAATTCCTTTTCCTCACTTAGTTGGCTCCATTTCCTTCATGTGACACAGGAAACCATTCATTTCCAATGCACTGCCGCTGATGTGGAATTTAAAACATCCTTACATCTGTAGGTTAGCATCAACAAAGCCAGCACCAGAGGTGCCTGTCGAGATAGACATCACTCTTAGGGAGAGTCTCAAACACAAAGAATGCATCTAAAATAGGGAATGGCCGCCTACCTGAAAGGAATTCAGCTGCAGGAATATGGGATACACGCAGAGGAAGGGAGTTATCATTCTTTTTGATCTGCCCTCACGGGATGTGTACAGCCCTGGTCAGGCCAGATCTTTATGCCGACCTTGAACTGAGTGGCTGATTCAGCTGCCCCACAGGACAGTAAAGAGTAAAACACAGTGCTGGAGGTATGCAGTTACACAGAAACCTGACCAGGGAAGTTTGACCCATTGCCTTCTTTAATGGGCATGAGGCAAGCCAATATCAATAGATTATTATTTTGTGCCTCTTGATTATGATTACACGGTCTTCCCATCTTTCTAATTCTATGCACAGAACAACATAAACATCTCAAGTGCAATTATTTTGGGATGGACACGTGGTAAGAAGGGACTTGAAACAGCTGTATGCGGAGATGAACAAAGGCACAAACGATGGTTTATTCAGGAGTTGTACTGAGGCTGAGGAGGAGACTGGGATGTCATGATTTTGGTACTGGACAGGATAGGTGAGTGGGGAGGGCATGGACATGTAAGCTTGTGCAGGCGAAAATGAATCAAGGAGAACAGTCTGTTTCACCCTCCCATATTGATGGGTAATTTGTAAACAACCATTTGCTAGTTATAAATTGTACGGAATGGAATCTTTGATTGGAACTGAAAACATTGACTTGCACCTTTCCAACGTTTCCATACCATGGCCATCAATTCAGTTCAGACCGTTTCACTAGGCAGATAGAGTGACTTACCAGGAACACCAACTATAGCAAGGATAGGATCGTAACCAGCTTGAATAACCATCAGTACATCTTCAATCCGCGATGCTCATGATATCCAAAGCTGGGAAAGCCAGAAAAGATCCGAGGATAAACTCCTGTCCATTGCTGGAAATTTTCATTCGAACATTCTCAGATTCTGATCCATTGTTGGAACACTCCAGTATAATGTTCCGAGATTCTGATCTCTCCTCCCTCTCTGTGTGAAGCTGCTAGTCCCTGTTACTGGTGTGGGTGATGCTCGCGCTCAGACTATGGGATAACACATTGAACGCGTTCCCTTACTGATAGAAGAGGGAAACTCTCTGCGCACCCATAGGATCCATGGAGATTCATATAATCACAATCGCTGAACAAATAGCTCCAGCTTACCACTTTCAATTTGATACTGTTTTACTAAAATTCAAAATGACTTTGAACATTTATGCATTCTGGATTTGATACGAAAGTGTGACTGAAGGAAGGAATGTTGGAGATGGCAGATTGATTGTGTGTAATCATTCAGCCTGCCTTGGATATAGAAGGAATGCCAGAGGTTTAACTGAACATAAACATGCTTCTCTGCTCGCAAATGGAGAAATAAATCCGATAATTACTGATCAGTCATTGCAAAATCAGTAAAACATTGTGAGAACATGTTCTGTCCATGATCTGATGGCACCATGTGCCTAAGACAATGTTGGTTTTTAACAATGAAACGGCATGGATATGTTGACAGAGAATTGTACGTGACAAATACAATTCAGATTGTGATTCCAGAATCAGAGAGGGCAGGTCTGGGTGTTGATGATATCAATGTTAAGGAACTGTGATGAAGTATAATTTACTGACTTCAATTACATTGTGATTATGACATTGGGGAAAAGACAGAAGATGGAGAGGACTGGGGGACATGGCTGTTCAAACTGGGAAGAGGTACATTGATGTTCCCTAGTTATCAGTATTGGAACGTTAGTTTTTATAAGTCATCTGAAGAACAGATTCAAGGATACAGCTACATTGAGAAATTAGTAGAGACAATATTAATGAAATACATTTATGTAATAAAAAATACAGCGACAAAATGATTTTCTATACAGACCAAAATATGCAAAGTATAAGAAGATAAGGTTGTCAAAATGCATTCATAATATTGAGTTATATAAATTGAAATGTGGATGAGAAAACTGGGAAAGTGGTGTGCAAACTTTATCAATCATTATTTGATCCAGAGCAGAGATGTTGATTTCCTCTCTGTCAGTGATCCCCTCACTGATGTCCTCTGGCCCAGTCTGTCACACAGTATCTGGAGGTGGGTTGGGAGTGGTGGGTGGGGTTATCATTTTCTGCTGCTCATGGCACAGTTTATTTTTAAAAATCTACCATCGCCATGTAACTAACCTACTGGTCTATTGGGTCCTGTTTAGCGGTCAGTAACATAGCTCTGTGATATTATTGGAAATAAATGATCTGGGATGACAGCCAGTATCAGCAGAGTGGTCACAGGGTATGTGACCCAGACAAAGGGCTTGCAGTTCAGAGGAATTTCTAAATAAAACTTCCAACCTCTGTCTGTCCGTATTTATCTATCCTCATGCTGTCTTCTGATCTATCTGACTTCACCCTCATCTAACACTCTTCCTCTCCCACTCAGTGAGTCGCTCCCCTTTCTATCCTCTCTCAGTTTATCTCCGTTCACTTTCTTTTCCTCTGTTTATTTCTCTCTCACACCATCTATCTCCAAACTCTCTCTCTATCTCCAATTGTGCAGTTGAAGTGCTTGTGACCCCATAATGGGTTGACTGACCTCCACCGGCGTTATAATAATTCGGCAGTTCTCTGACCAACAATAAATACTTTAGGTGCCTGGACAGATAAGATGGTCCGGTGACAGGTACAGTGCGCAATCACCCATTACCTCTTCCTGTTCTTCTCTGATGTACAGCTGCCTTGAAATGTCTGTGCAAACAAAATAGACTGAATGAAATTGGAGCAGTCCAGGAGACATTCCTGAGTGTGTATTTCAATCAGGATTTAATGGAGGATGAGATTCCAGAATAACCTAAACAATGAATGAAAAACAGGGCAACACAAGAAATAGCACCTGAGTACCACATGTGGCACCAAGTAGGCCTCATGGTATTATCGCTAAATTATCAATCCAGAAATTCAACGTTTGTTCTGTGGTCCCAGGTTCGAATCCCACCACTGCAGATGGTGGAAATTCAACTCAATAATTAAAAGAAAAGCTGGAATTCAGAATCTACTGATGAGAATGAAATCATTGCCAATTGTCAGAAAAGAAAAACCATTTGGCTCACTAATATCCTGCAATGTAGTAATCTTCCATCCTCACGCCAGACCCAAAGCAATGTGATGACTCTCAATCGACCTCTGAAATGATCGAGCGTGTCATTCAGATATACCAATCGCTACAAAATCTCAAAGAAATGAAACCGGGTGGACCAACAGTTATCGATCTGACAACCGGAAAAAAGTCAGTTGCAAACATCACTGTCGAACCTGCGAAGTCTTTCTTTACTAACATCTGAGGGCTAGTGCCAATATTGGGACAACTGCCTTACAGACAAGTCAAGCAACAGCCTGACATAGTCATGCTCATGAAATTATACCTGAGAGAAATACCCCAGACACCACCAACACCATCACTGGACATGTCCTAGCCCAATGTCAGGACCGAACCAGCAGAGGGGGCAGCTCAGTGCGATACATTCTGGAGGTAGTTGTTCTGCGAGTCCCAAAATTAACTCCAAACCCAATTAAGTTTTATTGCTTTAGATTAAACGTGGGTAAAGCAGCCCTACTGATTACTATGCAACATCATTCCTCAGCTGGATCAGGACTCCTCCATGTTGAACAACACTTGAAGAAAGCACTGACTGTGAAAACGGCACAAAGTGTATTCTGGCTGAGGAATTTCAAATTCAACCACCAGCAGTGGTTTGGCAGCAGTACTACTGATCACGCTGGTCGGTTCATAAAGGACATATCTACTTGACTGGGTCTGCAGAAGGTAGTGAGGGAATGAACGAGAGGAAACAAAAACATACCTGACCTCATCCTTACCAATCTACCAACTGCAGATGCATCTGTCCGTGACAGCATCGGTAAAACTGACCACCGCACTGTGGTTGAGTAGACAAAGTCACACGGTCATATTGAGAATACACTCTATTGTGTTGTGTGGCACTATCACCATGCTAAATGGCACAGACTTCAAACAGATCTAGCAACTCAAGACTGAGCACCCATAAGACGCTGTGGTCCATCAATAGCAGAAGAACAACACTCCAGCACAATCTGTAATCTCATGGCGCAACATATAAACCACTCGATAATTACCATCAAGCCAGAGGATTAACCCTAGTGCAATAGACAGTGGAACAATGGGAAAAAAGCTGCTCAAATCTATTATGTACATAAAACGCATGACAAATTCTTCACAGCCAAATACCACCTCATCAGTCTACTCTCCATCATCAATAAAGTGATTGAAGGGCTCATCAACAGTGCTATCAAGCAGCACCTTCTCAGCAATAACCTGGTCAGTGACGCCCAGTTTGGGTTCCACGGGTCCACTCAGCTCATGACCTCAACACAGCTTTTGCTCAAAAATATACAAATGAACTGAATTCCAGCACTTGAAAATCAAGGCTAGATTCATTCAAATGTGGCATCAAGGAACCCAAGCAAAAAGGATATTGCGAGCAAGTACTTCATTATTGGTTATATACCTGACAGAAAGGAAAACGGTCATTGTTGTTGGAGGTCAGTTATCACACTTCCAGAATATCTCTGCAGTAGTCCCTCAGGAAAATGTGGAAGTAGGTTTGCTCCATGAGCTGGAATGGTCATTTTCAGATGTTTCATCACCATACTAGGTAATATCTTCAGTTGCATCCGGATGAAACCTAGGTCCAAACATCTTCTGCTTTTTCAAGAATGGCCTTCTCTCTATCATAAGGTCAGAAGTGGGGATATTCGACGATGACTGCACAATGTTCAGCACCATTCTAAAAATGCTCAGGAAGCAGTCCATGCCAAAATACAACAAGATCTGGACAATATCCAGGCTTGGGCCAGTAAGTGACAAGTAACACTCGCACCACACAAATGCCAGACAATGACTATCACCAATAAGAAACAATATAACCACTTGGTATTCAGCAGCATATTTCTCAATAAATTCCCCTCCCCACCACCCTATCAATACACTTGGGGTTACCATTGACCAGAAACTCAACTGGACTCGCCACATAAATATAAGAGCAGATCAAAGACTAGGAATACTGCGCGAGTAACTCACCTCCTGTCTTCCCAAAGCATGTTCACCATCTACAAGGCACAAGTCAGGAGTGAGATGGAATACACCCCAACTGCCTGAATGAGTGTAGCCACAACGACACTGAAGAAGCTTGACACCATCCAGGACAAAAGAGCACAATTGATTAGCACCACATCCACTCCATTCACCACCAACGCTGAGTAGCAGCAGTGTGTACCATCTACAAGACAACACCTTCCAATCCTACGAGCACATCCATCTTGAATTACAAGGGCAGCAGGCTTTTGCGAACACCTTCACCTTCAAACTCCCCTCCAAACCAGTCAACATCCTGAGTTGGAAATATATCACTATTATTTCACTGTTGCTGGGTCAAAACCCTGGAATTCCCTCCCTCGTAGCATTGTGGATCAACGCACAGCAGGTGGACTGCAGCGGTATAAATAGGCAGCTCAGCACCACCTTCTCAAGGGGGCAACTTGGGATGGACAAGAAATGGTTGGCCCATCCAGCGATTCGCATAAACAAGAGTTAAGTTTTAAAAGTTCCAAGTTGAACACCTCGATGGGACAGGTTTTCTGATTTGAACACGAACAGGAAAGCAGTGTTTCTAATACTGAACATTTTAGACCTTTCTATTATTAGAAAGGTGTGCAGTGTTCCATGACATATTGTTGCTGAGTGCGGTGATAAATTGCACCTATTTTATTAAATGAAACAATATTAGTGTAACAGGATCAATCCTTCAAAAATACCAGACTGAAAATGACAATCATCGTCGAGACAATGTACTCCCGCCAGATGAGACTCACAGATAGCAGCTTATATTCAACATATTACCGCGCTACTGGTTAACACTGAATCCTGCCACTGTCCAAATTACAGGGGTTACCATTGACCAGAAGGTGAAGTCAAATCAACGTACAGAAAGAATGGTTACAAGAGCAGGTCTGAGATTTACAATTCTGCACTGAATAATAGACTGTATGACAATACGGGCAATAGATTTAGGCCATTCAGCCTATCGCTTCATTCTGAAACTGTACCATTTTGTCATGGTCTCTAAAAGTAGTGAAAATATCTTCTATACTCAAACTATATCAATCTTTGCAGTAATCAGTCAGTTTCAATCAGATGCATCACCCCCATTCTTCTAAATTCCATTGAGTACAGACATAGAGCCCTCAACTGCCGCTCATATAACAAGCCATCATTCCCAGGACAGATCATGTCCAACACCCATTGATCCTTCCCCAGAACAGCTCATAATAATCTAAATGCCGTCTGACCATAGCCCATTACATTCGCAGCAATATGTCTCCGCTCTTGGATTCTAACTCTCTTGAAATAAATGTTAGCATCGCATTTGCTTTCACACCTGCCAACTGCACCTGCGCATTAACCGTAAGAGAGGACGAGGACTCCAAACTCGTTTCGTGCTTCAGATTTCAAGAAGCCTTTTAGAACATAGTGTCTGCCTGTATTCCGCCTACTGAAGTGCAGCATCTCACATGTTCCCATATTGTGCTCCATCAGCCATGTGTTTTCCCAGTGTCTTAAACTGTCCAAGTCTTTCTGCCGCCTCCCCACTTCCTCAATATCACCTGCCCATCCAATCACCAATCCTTAGGTAGTCAGGAAGTGCCATTTACGTAAACCATCTCATCTGTAAACCGAGGAAAACTGCCGTCAGATGAGATGGTTTACGTAAATGGCACTTCCTGACTACCTAAGGACTGTCCACCATTGAAAAGGCACAACGTTCAAGATGCTTGACTCCATTCAGGTTTAAGCAGTGGCTTGACTGGAATTACACCTGCAAAGTCTTCACTCCTTGTACCACTGGCACTGACACCCTGCCCACCATTTTATTGTGAATTTATCCCCTTGTGGTGACAATGAACTTGATGGTGCACAATCCCAGTCTATTAATGGCAATCTGTCTCAATGCTAACTGTGTGGTGCTTACACCAACCAATGTAATTGTGTGTTGAAGAGGGAGGTGGGGTGAGGAGATGTCGATCATGAATGACTGTGTGACTGTCACTGAGGGCTGACACCAGCCGCGAAAGCCCCAGATGTACCTGCGTCTGTTGTCACCGCTGCAGACATGGTCAGTCTTTCAGTGAGTCAAATCAAAGAAAGTGATGGGCCTGGAGAGTGTTCCTGGCTGAGCACTCAGATCCTGTTTGTACCAACTAGCAGAGGTATTCACATACAACTTCAGCCTCTCCCTCCTGAAGCCGAAGTCCCAATCTGATTCAAGAAGGCCATTATCATCCTCGTAAGTGAGAAAGCACATGGAACGTGCCCTTATAGACTACCACCCAGTGGCTCTGACCTCAATAATCATGAAGTGCTGTGAGAGGCTGGTGATGGTCTGCACCAACTCCAGTCTCTCAGCCTGACCTGCTGCCCTATAATTTGTCGACTGATGTAACGATTTCACAACAGATGCTATATCCGAGCCTGCACGCATCCCTGGAACATCTGGGCAACAAGGACACCTACACCACACTCCTGCTCATTGACTAAAGCTCCACCTTCAAAATCATTATTCCCTACAGACTAATCACAAAACTCTTCGACGTTGGTCTCAGTTTGACCCTCTCCAACTGGATCCTCAGGTTTCTGAGCCACAGACCCCAATCGTGAAGATCGGTAAAATCACATCCTCCACAATGGCACTCAACACTCAAGCTGCGGAAGGATGTGTTCTCAACACCCGAAAATACTCCCAGTACACCCACGGCTGTACCCTCAGCCCACTACTGTCCTCCCTGTACACCCACGGATATGCCCTCAGCCCCTTACACTACTCCCAGTACACCCACGACTGTGTCCTCAGCCCCCCACTATTCTCCATGCACACCCCCGTTTGTGCCCTCAGCCCGTTACTGTATTCCATGACGTCTCAGCCCTCAGCCCCTTACAGTACTCCAGGTACACCCACGGCTGTGACCTCAGCCCCTTCGTGTGTTCCCTGTACATCCACGGCTGTGCCTGCAGCCAACTGCTGTACTCACTGTACACCCACGGTTGTTTCTGCAGCCACTACTGTTCTCCCTGTACTCCCACTGTTGTGTCCTCTTCCCCCCAATGTCCTCTCTGTGCACCCATGGCTGTGTCCTCAGCCCCCTACGAACTCCCTGTACATCCACGGCTGAGTTTAAAATTCCAAACAACGCCAGCTCCAAGTTGGCTGATGACAACACTCCAGCAGTCCGGATATCAAACAACAACGCGTCAGAATATAGAAAAGCGATAGAGAGCTTGGTGGCATGGTGTGTTGATATTGACCTCTCTCTCTAATCCGGCAAACGTAGAGGACTGATCATTGACTTTATGAAGAAAGGAGGGGAACACACGCCGTCCACATCAACCGTTTGAGGGAGTGCAGAGCATCAGGTCCCTCGGAGTGATGGTAACTCACAACCTGTCCTGAACTTCTCACATAGATCCGACGGTAGGGAAGGTTCAACAATGCCTCTCCTTCCTCAGGTTGTTCAGGAAATTCAGCATGTGCTACATCTACAGATGCACCAATGAGAGCGTACTTTCCCGGGGCATAACAGCCTGGTACGGCAACTGTTCTACTCAGGACCCTGAGAAACTACAGAAGGTTGGGTGCACAGCTCTGACCAACACGGACTCTAACATCCCAACCATTGATTCAATTTGCATGGCTCGTTGCCGCAAAAAGGCTGCCAACATCTAACCTAGATTACTGAGGGAAGGGAGACAGGAAATAGCTGGGGCAATATCAGATATCTTTGTAACATCCTTGAACATGGCTGAGGTCCCGGAAGTATGGGCAGTTGTTAATCCCCTTGTTTAAGAAAGGTAGTAGGGACAATCTAGTCAATTATAGACCGGTGAGACTGATGTCAGGGGTAGGGAACCTGCTAGAGAAGATACTGAGGGATAGGATCTATTCTCATTTGGATGAAAATAGTCTTATCAGTGATAGGCAACATGGTTTTGTGCAGGGAAGATCATGTCTTACCAACTCAATAGAATTATTTGAGGAAAAGACAAAGTTGATTGATGAGGGAGAGACTGTAGATGTCATGTACATGGACTTCAGGAAGGCGTTTGATATGTTTCCTCACGGTCGGGCTATGGAGAAAGTGAAGTCACATGGTGCTCTAGCAACGTTGATAAAGAACTGGCTGGGCAACAGGAGGCAGGGAAAGGGAGTTTCTCAAAATGGAAGACTGCGACCAGTGGTTTAATTTAAGATGTTTCTGGAAAAATATATGCATGATCAGGGAGCAAAGAGTTACAGACCCTTAGAAAATAGGCGATAGGTTTAGATAGAGGATTTGGATCGGCGCAGGCTTGGACCACCGAATGGCCTGTTTCTTTGCTGGGATGCTCTTTGTTCTAACATTATCAAAGACCCATCAGACCCCAGTAATGGTGTGCTCCAACCTCTTCTATCAGGCTAAAAAGTACAGAAGCTTGAAAACACAGAGCAGCAAGTTCAGGAACAGCTTCTTCCTGACTATTATTAGACTATTGAATGTACTCTCTAATCTCAGATAATGCTGACCTTGTTCATGTTGATCTCGCCAAGTGCACTCCCTGTGCAGCGTAACCTACATGCCTCTCAGACATGTTTTACAGCCATTGTTCTGTACATCCTTGCTTACTATGATCTGCCTGTACATCTTGGTACACGTCAAAGTAAGTCCACACCTCCCTCCCCACAGCTCCCTCCAGTGCTCACTCCGAGAGCGCTCCGGTCCTCACCCCGATGTCCTCCCATTCCCCATCCCTAGCTCACTGTGACTCCATCCCCAGCTCACCGTGTGCTTTGTATCTCACTATTTCTCTCACACTGTCTTTTTCCCTGCTTTTCTTTTCTCTGTCTTCCGTTTCTTTCCCTGAACTTACTATCTCCACTTCTCCCTGTCCATGTGACTGTTTGTTTCTTGTTCTGTTTCCTTTCTCTGTTTAACTCACTGTCCTTTTGTTTCCCTCACAATGTTTCTCTCTCTCCTTCTACGTGTCTGTCTCTTTCTCCCTCGTTATGATGGTGATGGCTTCTCTTATCTTTTGAAGCATGTGATGGCTCTTTGGTTTGATGTTGGCGATACAATAAATTCACTTGTGTTTTGGTATAGAACATAGAACATAGAACATAGAACATAGAAGAATACAGCGCAGTATAGGCCCTTCGGCCCTCGATGTTGCGCCGATCCAAGCCCACCTAACCTACACTAGCCCACTGTCCTCCATATGCCTATCCAATGCCCGCTTAAATGCCCATAAAGAGGGTGGGTCCATCACTGCTACTGGCAGGGGATTCCATGAACTCACGACTCGCTGAGTAAAAAACCTACCCCGAACATCTGTCTTCTACCTACCATCCCTTAATTTAAAGCTATGTCCCCTCGTAATAGCTGACTCCATACGTGGAAAAAGATTCTCACTGTCGACCCTATCTGAACCCCTAATCATCTTGTACACCTCTATCAAGTCACCCCTAAACCTTCTTTTCTCCAATGAAAACAACCCCAAGTGCCTCAGCCTCTCCTCATACGATCTTTCTACCATACTAGGCAACATCCTGGTAAACCTCCTCTGTACCCGTTCCAGTGCCTCCACATCCTTCCTATAGTATGGTGACCAAAACTGCACACAATACTCCAGATGCGGCTGCACCAGAGTCTTATACAACTGCAACATGATCTCAGTACTCTGAAACTCAATTCCTCTACCAATAAAAGCCAGTACGCCATATGCCTTCTTCACCGCACTATTTACCTGGGTGGCAAATTTCAAAGATCTGTGTACATGGACACCAAGATCCCTCTGCACATCCACATTACCAAGTATCCGACCATTAGCCCAGTACCCCATCTTTTTGTTACTCTTACCAAAGTGAATCACCTCACACTTAGCTACATTGAACTCCATTTGCCACCTTTCTGCCCAGTTCTGCAGCTTATCTATATCCCGCTGTAACCTGCCACATCCTTCCTCACTGTCTACAACTCCTCCGACTTTCGTATCATCCGCAAACTTGCTCACCCAACCTTCTAACCCCTCCTCCAGGTCATTTATAAAAATGATAAACAGCAATGGTCCTAAAACAGATCCTTGCGGAACACCGCTAGTGACGGCACTCCAAGATGAACCTTTGCCATCAACTACTACTCTCTGTCTTCTTCCAGCCAGCCAACTCCTAATCCAAACCTCCAACTCACCCTCAATGCCATACCTCCGTATTATTTGCAGTAGTCTACCATGGGGAACCTTATCAAACGCCTTACTAAAATCCATATACACCACATCTACCGCTTTCCCCTCGTCCACCTCCTTAGTCACCTTCTCAAAGAATTCAATAGGGTTTGTGAGGCACGACCTGCCCTTCACAAAACCATGCTGACTATCCTTGATCACATTATTCCTATCCAGATGTTCATAAATCCTATCCCTTACAATTCTCTCCATGAGTTTGCCCACAACAGAAGTGAGACTCACCGGCCTATAGTTACTAGGGTTATCCCTACTCCCCTTCTTGAACAAGGGAACCACATTTTCAAGCCTCCAATCTTCTGGCACTACTCCTGTAGACAACGAGGACATAAAAATCAAGGCCAATGGCTCTGCAATCTTCTCCCTTGCTTCCCAGAGAATCCTAGGATAAATGCCATCAGGCCCAGGGGACTTATCTATTTTCACCCTTTCCAGAATTTCCAACACCTCTTCTCTACATACCTCAAAGCCATCCATTCTACTTAATTGTGACTCAGTACTCACATTGACAACAATGTCCTGTTCCTGATTGAATACTGACGAAAAGTAGTCATTCAGTGTCTCCCCAATCTCTTCAGCCTCCACACTCAACTTCCCACTACTATCCTTGACAGGATCTATTCCTACCCTAGTCATTCTTTTATTCCTGACATACCTATAGAAAGCCTTAGGGTTTTCCCTAATCCTACCAACTAAGGAACTTTCATGTACCCTCCTTGCTGCTCTTAGCTCTCTCTTCAGGTCCTTCCTGGCTACCTTACTACTCTCAATCGCCCCAATTGAACCTTCACGCCTCATCTTTACATAGGCCGCCCTCTTCCATTTAACAAGGGATTCCAATTCCTTATTAAACCACGGCTCCCTCACACGACCCTTTCCTCCCTTCCTGACGAGTACATACTTATCAAGGACACTCAATAGTTGCTCCTTGAACAAGCTCCACATATCAATTACGCCCTTGCCTTGAAGCTTACTTTTCCAAGCCACACATCCTAAGTCATGCCTCACCGCATCATAATTTCCCTGACCCCAGCTATAACTCTTGCCCTGTAGTGCACACTTATCCCTCTCCATCACTCGAGTGAAAGTCACCGAATTGTGGTCACTGTCCCCAAAGTGCTCACCTACCTCTAATTCTAACACCTGGCCTGGTTCGTTACCCAGAACCAAATCCAGTATGGCCTCACCTCTTGTTGGCCTATCTACATATTGTGTCAGGAAACCCTCCTGCACACATTGGACAAACACTGACCCATCTAACGAACTTGAGCTATAGCTTTCCCAATCAATGTCAGGAAAGTTAAAGTCCCCCATAACAACCACCCTATTACTTTCACTCTTCTCTTGAATTTTCCTCGCAATCCTTTCTTCTACATTTCTAGGATTATTAGGAGGCCTGTAAAAAACTCCTAACAGGGTGAGCTCACCTTTCCTATTCCTAACCTCAGCCCAAACTACCTCAGATGGCGAGTCTTCATCCATCGTCCTTTCCACAGCTGTAATACTATCTTTGACAAGCAATGCCACACCTCCCCCTCTTTTACCCCCACCTCTGACCCTACTAAAACATTTAAACCCTGGGACCTGAAACAGCCAATCCTGTCCCTGTTCTATCCATGTCTCCGTAATAGCCACAACATCGAAGTCCCAGGTACCATCCCACGCTGCAAGTTCACCTACCTTATTTCGTATATATCTTGCATTGAAGTATACACACTTCAAGCCACTTTCCTGTTTACAGGCACCCTCCTTTGAAATTGATGCCATGTTCCTAACCTCCCTACATTCCAGGTCCTGCACCCTAAGGCTACAGTCTGGGTTCCCATACCCCTGCAGAGTTAGTTTAAACCCCCCCACCCCCAAGAGCACTAGCAAACCTCCCACCAAGGATACTGGTGCCCCTCAGGTTCAGGTGCAGACCATCCTGTTTATAGAGGTCCCACCTTCCCCAGAAAGAACCCCAGTTATCCAAATACCGGAATCCCTCCCTCCTGCACCATCCCTGTAGCCACGCATTTAACTGTTCTCTCTCCCTATTCCTCGACTCTCTATCACGTATCTTGGACATAATTTAAATTTATTGGTTAAATTTCAAGTGTTGTCAAAACAGCGAACAGAAATTAGCTATCAATTTAACAGCCAATTATTACATCTAAATATTTTGGAACTGTCTTATCCCAATACTGGCAACTGAAAGCATTCTATTCACATGCATAATAGTGTGGCGGTAACTGCTCTTCCCAGGACCAGAAGAAACTACAGACGGTTGTGTGCACAGCCTAGACTATCACGGAAGACAACCTTACATCCATTTATACTTCTCATTGTCAGCGAAAGGCTGGCAAAACCAAATAGCTCTCCAAATATGATAATGGTCTCCTACAACCTCTTCCAAAAGGGAAGAGATACACAGGTTTGAAAACATGGGCCAGCATGTTCAGGAACATCTTCTTCCCTACAGTAATTAGCCTGACGAATTGATATCTCTAACTTTTCAAATAATATTAATCTTGCTAACGTCGATCTTGCTTTGCACAGCTCCTGTGCAGCTGTCACCTTGTGTGCGTCACTCTGTCTAAGTGACCTGTGAGGCTCAAGGTCTTCTCAAGGGCAATCAAAAAGTGAACTAATGCTGGCCCAGCCAGCGATACCAATATCCCATTAATAAATATAAGAAGATGACGACACTCAGGGAAGACAGACAGTTGGGATCAAATCACATTTAACATGATCTTAGATACATACAGGTTTCCCTCGGTAATTGAAAGTAGAATGTTCCTACAAAACCTTTGTATAAGCTGATATGGTGTAAAGCGAAGTAGCATTGATTTATGTGGGAAGGAAAAATCACTTTTCTTGGTAAAAGGGAAAACCCTCTACGGATATCTTTTGGTTCGAGAAATCAGGATCTAATGGAGGTTTTTCGGAAAGGGAAGTGGCAAAACGCGGGGGATACATGTACTGGCATGGGCAAGACATTCAGGAATGTGGGAAAAGTTAAAAATAAATGGGGTGAATCTCACATTTTATTTCCATCCCAGGTGATCATCATTCCCTTTGTTTGCTCTTTTTTTCTTCTATCTCTATCTTTATCGATTAAACTCACTCCTCCTCCTCTTCTAAGCAGACATTCCTGTCGCCAGCATTATTCACACGATTTTCCAGCTGCTTTCAGGTCAGAAAAGCTCCCCACCACTTTGTGTTCTTTTCTTGGCATTTTTTATGCAATTTCAGACCTCCAGCATCTTTCTTTATTTGGTTTAACCTTCAAATTTGTTATTCCATGGGAAGTCGGCATCCCTGCCAGGGGCAGCATTTGTTAATCATCACTAATTACCCTGACTGTGAGGCTATTCCACAAGCCAATAAAGTCAAGCACGTTGATATGGGTCTGAAGTCACACTTAACCCAGACTGGGTCGGAACATTAGATTTCTCTCCCAAAGGTCATCAGTGAAACAGGAAGATTTTCAGACAAAACGTGGGTTTTATGGTTGTTTTTCGTGAAATTCACTTTTATTCCAATTCTTATCATTTTTATTTAAGTTCTGCCATCAGCTGTGGTAGGACGTGAAACAAATTGCTTGAAAAAAATGTCTTTCGTTTAATAAGCTTTGCTCCTGAATTGCATCCATGGAAATTCCCACTATGATACATTGTTCTAATCATGAAGTAACGTCCGAGACAAGAACAATTTTGTGATTGAAATACTTGTAACTGGAAAAGTTGCCAGAAGAGAGCTTGAAAATAAAGTCTGAATTTTACCAACGTGCAGACAATGGTTTGTTCAGCCACAGCACTGACGCAGAGACGGAGATTGGGGATATTATGAGCTGGGAGTGGACAGGGTTGGTGACAGAGAGAAAACGAGACATAAATCAGTTCAGGGCAAAACGGGATATCGAGGTTGTGCACAGTTTTGTTCTCAGATGTCTGTAAGGGAATGGTCTGCAATTCATATGAATGGAAACTGCAACTGAAATTGAAGATAAAAGTTTCTTTCTTTGACCAATATTGAAAACAGAAATTGCAATGAAGTTCAAAATTGTTTATGGGATTAATGAATGGACAGAAGTAGAAACCATCAACAATAGCGAGAACAGGTTAGTAACACACCCTCCACCCCGCCCATAATGATAATCAGCACTGCTAATATCCGATATGGTAGAAATTCCCAAGAGAGTAAAATGTTGAAAAGACCCAAGGAAAGCGTCCTCCCCATTTGTGTAATTATCCAGTCCATTATTCTCAGATTCAGATCTGTCCTCTCCAAGTCTGTGCAGCTGCTGATCTCTGTTACTGTTAGAGCTGATGCATCTGTTCCTACACTGGGATAGCGCAGAGTGAAGCCCCTCACCAATGGAGAGGGAAGCCCTCAGTGACACAGTTGCAATGCATGGAGACTGCCATCAATCACAGTCGCTGAGAAAACAGTTCAATACAACACATTCAGTTCACAATATAAATGGACTGGACTAGATGCTGACATCGCTGGCTATTGGTCACATCTCCAATCATCAATTCCTCAAGTGAAGTCACTTGTGAGGGCGAATGATGGATATTTTCTTATGGCAGGCTGGATGACTCTGCCCTGTTGTACGTTTGCAATGCTGTAACCATCATTCCCAGTTTTTCTGCCCCTCCAAAAAAAAGAGAAATACAATCAGGATGTTGTTACTGTGCTGATCTCTCCTCCACGGGAACAAACGCGAGCGAACAGACTGTCACTGGGTGCAGTTGCCCTGAACATAGACAGGAAGTGTGGACTTCTCTGAATGTTCCTCTCCCTGCTCTAATACGGAAACGTTGGAACTTGCATACAGAATATGCTTCAGTAAATCATTTATACAAATTGACAAACAGCTTAATGCAGTTTTATTTGCTGTGAAGCAATATGTTTTACGCTTTTTCCCCTCAGTCCAAAACCAAAAGTGATAAGCACAATGAACTTATTCATTAAGAATTATGAATTAATGAGTTGGATCAGGGAGGAATGGGGACAAAAGCTGTGGAGACTACTTGGGGAGTACAATGATATTCTCCAGTCATCATCACTCTTTCTGACATATAGAATTAAATATAATGCACAACAAGGAACCAGCCAACGTTGGGAGATGCAATGCTGAATGACAATGTGAGCTAAACATGATAATTTTAAAT
Source organism: Chiloscyllium plagiosum (assembly GCF_037043375.1). Classification (NCBI taxonomy): domain Eukaryota; kingdom Metazoa; phylum Chordata; class Chondrichthyes; order Orectolobiformes; family Hemiscylliidae; genus Chiloscyllium; species Chiloscyllium plagiosum. The sequence goes on along the minus strand of NW_028270171.1, from coordinate 66,455,573 downwards.
GCGATAAAGTGAACTATATTTTATATGCACAATTTAATCATTTGGAATACAGATTGAGTAGGGTCACCGCACCTGAAACATTAACATTGATTTCTCTTCACAGATACTACCAGACCTGCTGAGATTTCCCTCCAACGTCTGCTTTTGTTTGAGATTGATCATACTGTTCATATCTGGCAGGAAACTTACAATTAAAAGCAGGTACTTATAACAAAATGTGCAGGGCTATGGGGACAATAATAGTAGAGAAATTAGATCACTTACAGTGTGGAGACAGGCCCTTCGGCCCAATAAGTCCACACCGACCCGCCACCCAGACCCATTCCCTTGCATCTAACACTACGGGCAGTTTAGCATGGCCAGTTCACCTAACCTGCACATTTTTGTGACTGTGGGAGGAAATTGGAGCACCCAGAGGAAACCCACGCAGGCACCGGGGAAAGTGCACACTCCACACAGACAGTCGCCTGAGGCAGGGATTGAACAGAGGGCTTTGGTGCAGTAAGGCAGAAGTTCTAACCACTGTGCCACCATGCCGCATCACTCTGCCTGCATTGAAAGACACAATATGCTGCGTTTTGATCACCTTTGCTGTAATAATTCTATGTTACGCATTGAAAGCTTTTGGAGAGTGGGGAGACAAGCTTGTTCAGTGAAGGACACAGAGTGTCCCATCATCAATAATCTATTCCTATTATGTCATGCAGTTCAGCTGCCTCTAAAATGTATTTTCAAACAAAATACATTTCCTGAGATTTACGGGATGTTCAGATTTTTTTTTACTTTGTATCTTCAAGAAGAAACAGGTTTCGGCTGTAATTCAGGTGTCACAGACACACCAACTGTAATAGGAATAGGAAATGACCACATTGTCCAAATATAACCAAGTGCAACATGCAGACCTGTCAAGCAACATGAAATAGAGAGATAAGGGAAACATGAAATACAAACAGAAAATGCTGGAGAAACGAAAAAGATGAGGAAGCATTTGCAGAGATCAATATAATTAACATATGTGATATGAGTGACACTGTTCTGGAAAGTCCTAATAGAATCAAAGGTTAATTTTTTGCATCTCTGCTCAGATGTTGCCAGATCTACTGAGTTTCACTCCAGCTCTTTTGATTTCATTCTTCTTTCTGAACTGTGACAAAGTGTCTGATCTGAATGATAGCAGAAAAGCTGTTATCTCAGTTGAATCTCGATTAATTTGTTATGGACACTAAATGCGAAATTACGACGTTCCTATGTTTGATAGGGCTCTAAATATCGATGACGTATTGCATTGTGAGAACTTGTCATGAAAATGATGAAACAAAAGTTGCTGCAAATGCTCAGCAGGTCTGGCAGCAACTGTGCAGAGAAATCAGAGTTAAAGTTTCATATCCAGTGACCCTACCTCAGAACTGATGGTAACACGGAAAATGTTGGCTTATATGCAGAAGAGATGGATAGCTCTTAATGGAGACTGTTAGTAGCTAACAATAGGGAGTGAGTAATGGAAGGCTATGTGACAACTAGGCCCGGTGTCTTGGTCGGGGGCTAGGACATTGGGGAGTTCAGGCCCGAAAATTATTGAACTTGATTTTGAATCCAAAGGGCTGCAGGGTCCGCACATGGAAAATGAGGTGTAGTTCGTGCGTAGAACACTGCAGCAATCCTGACACAGAGATATTGGCCAGGGAACAGGATGGGCTGTTAAACTGGCAGGCAACTGAAAGCTCAGAGTCATTTGCAGTGGTCCAACTTGGATGTTCTGTGAAGCGGTCACCCAGTCTACCCTTCATTTCCCCGATGTAGAGGAGACCACATTGTGAGCAGCGAATGTAGTAGATGGATTGTGCTGCTTCACCTGGAAGGTATAGTTGGGCCCTTTGATACTGATGAGGAGGGAGGTAAATGTGAAAGTGTCACACCTCCGGCAGGGGAAAGTGAAGTGGACTTGAATAAAGAGTGTGTCCTGGAGGAAATGATGCCTCCAGAAGGTGGACAAGGGAGGACAGGTGAATATGTGCAGGTGAGGCATCTCGCTGGAGGTGGGGGAAATGCGGCTGATGATCCTCTGCATGTGAATGCTGGTGGGATAGTAGGTAAAGACAAGAGAAACTGTGTTTCGAGAGGGAAGGAAAGGGGGACGCTAGAAGTGCAGGAGATGGGTCAGACTCAGTTGAGGACACTGTTGACAACAGTGATGGGGAATCCCTTGATTGAGGAATCAGGTGGACATTTCAAAGGCTTCCTTGTTGAATTTAGCATCATCAGAATCAATGTGGTGGAGACGGGGGAACTGGGGGAATGGAATTGAGTCTATGCAGGAAACCAGGTGTGAGGACGTATGCTCCAGGTAGCTATGGGAGTCGGTGGGTGAATACTGGATATCGGTGGCCCCAGAAATGGAAGCAGAGATGTTGAGGAAAGGAAGGAAGGAATCAGAGATAGACCAGATGAAAGTGATAGAGTGGTTCAAATTCCAAGTGAAATCGATTAACTTATCCAATTCCGGACAAGAGAGAGAAGCAGCAGCGATGATATCATCTATGTATCGGACAAAGAGTTGTGGATGGGTGCTGGAATAGAACTGGAACAGGGAATGGTTGACGTACCACAAGAAGAAACAGGCATACCTGGGGCACACGTGGGTATCCATGGACTTCCTCTGTGTGGCACGAGCAGGCTGAAGCAATGGCAGTTCTGTTTGTGAATGTTTGGGGGGAGATAGAAGCGAGGTCTGCTATCAGAGGACCATCAGCTCTGGGGCAGTTTGGGGGAGGGGGCGAGTGGGACAGAAATCTCAAGATGAAATGTGGTCAGTTATTGTAGTTGATACAATGGCCTGATGTACCATGGTAGGGTCATTGTGCAGGGGGAGATTAGAGGAGGTATCTGAGAGTGGGCGTTCAACCTCTACAATGTCGAAATCAGTCCATCAGTCTATAGCAGCACGACCCGTATCGGCACAGTCTTAATAACACAGTCAGTGTTGGATCTAAGCACATGGAATGTCGGCTGTTCGGACAGTGATAGGTTGGATTTGGTGAGGGGAGTGCAGAGAAATTAAGACAACCAATGTCATGTTGGGATTTCTCAATGAACCGATTTAGTTCAGGTAAAGGCCAGAGAGTGGCGTCCAAGCGGAAGTGTTGCAGCTGGGTAACGGGGTCTATGGTGCAGGGAGAGGAATCTTGTCGAAAGAAATGGGCACTAAGTTGAAGACAGCGGACGATCTCAACTGAATGTCATGCCTAAAATTCATTAAAGTGGAGGCACAGAGAGGTAATGCTCAGATATTTGCTGAGTACAGAATATTCAGCATCAGAGAGTGGAAGTTCAGGAGGGATGGTGAATAAACGACAGGAGGTGGAGTTGGGGAGGGCATGGAGTCAGAGGACAGTGTATGGGAGGGGAGGAAGGTTCCAGAGGGTCAAGAGCTTCTCCACGTTGTTGCAAATTGTGTGCCCAGTACATCTGGTTAGCACGACGAATGAGCTGGTGAATAAATTAGAATTGTGGAGTAGTGCAGCCTTGAGCCAACGTGATGTGACGCTGCTGGACAGAGAAAACGTTGATCTCAGTGGTACTGACATCGCATGATCAGTCCTCAGAAAGTAACTAATTGAAAATAATTGGGAAGGTAGTCTTAATGTAACGTCCTGATTTCACTGGAGTGACACTGAAGCAGCAAGGTCTTACTTTTCGGAGACTTTAGACCAAACTGTGAAAACATAATATGTCTTGATGCTATTAACAGGACAAATTTATCCATGGTTTTGGAAGGAACTAGCAAGGGCAGAGTTTATTTGTCACTCCCAAGAGCTCTGGGGAAAGTGTAATTGTTCGGTGAGGAAATTACCAGCGCAGAATTTCCTGCGATTCCCATTGACCACAGTTTAATCAGGATCCCTGATGTCACACGAGTCAAATACTACTTTCATGCAACGCAAGTTACTCTGATCTCACCACAACTGACATTGGAAAATCAGTTAAATGAAAAACGAACAAAAAAAGTACACGGCCTGTTTGAACAATGTGCTCACCCTACTCACAATATTTCAGGTAAAACTGATGCATGGATTTCTGATTCTGAGGAGAGGTTTGTCCTATTTGTGATGTGGCTGTTTGGTTAAGCACTGTGACAGAGACAAAAAGACACTCCACTCTGTTCCATGAGGAACATAACTAGCCTGTTCACCGTGCATCAGACAGTGACAGAAACACACTATTGTCTGTTCCTATTGGGCATTGATCATCTCAACCTCATCATTTTCTGATGGCAAATTGCACCACAGAAGCCAGCGGCTCCCGTCATCCCAGTTGGAAAGCAAAAAGGGGAAGGGATGGCCAGAGAAACTGGGAGTAACTGGGGAATTGATGTATCTAACAGGGGGAGTGGCAGAAGAAGAGTGTGAAGGGAGATCATCAGTGGAGAGTATGTAGCAGCAGGAGGGGCAGTGCAAGGGAAGTAGGAGTGTAAGAAAAGAGTAGGACGGAGGAGAAAGAATGACAGATGAAGTTTTAGTGTCAGGGAAAAGCTTGGTTTTAAGGAAGTGGGATTGGATGAGAAATCATCACTGTTCAAGAAAATCGGGATCTGGTTTCGATTCAAAATTAAGAAAGGATTTCTTCTACTCTCTCTTCTATCACTTGATTCTAGTTCAAGTTGTACATGCACTGTATATTTCTGTATCTCCATCAAGAGCAGACGACATGTTCTTTTTCTCCCCTACTGTGGTATTTCAATATTTTTGATTTTTTTACAGTATATATTTGCTTCCAATTCAAGGTGGATATGAGAATTTGATTTGATCTTCTGCAGTTTTCCCATAATATAGAATTTATTTGAACATTTATCCTCATCACGCTCGCTGATTAAAACATACAATGAATGAGTGCATGTCCATCCTGCAGATGAAAAATATCTTCAGCTCTGGATATTGCAGGGAATGTTACAAAGAACAGTGCAACGCAAATTGCTAATGTTCCAGCGCAAGGTGCCAAACCCTAGTTTATCCTAAATTATTTACAATGCTTATAAATAAAACATGCAGAGAGGCAGACTGTAAATGCTGAATTCAACTCTGTGTCAAAAATGCTCTTTGTGGCTCCCTCATAAAATGTGTTAATTACATCACTCATAAATTCACCAAAATAGGAAAAGCAAGAGAATAGAATTGTCAAATCACCCTCTAAACAACCTCTGGAGAATAGGAAGGAAATCAAAGTTTGTTTGCGATATTCAGAAATGACGATTGTGAGAAAGTAGAACGTGGGAAGCAGTGGAATCATGACCAATATTGGAGATGGCATAAAAATGAGCTGGGTGGATCACAGTCAGGAGGAAAGTTTTAGGCCACATGGGCATATAAAAAGATTATTCCAATAGCGAGATCAACTGAAATGGCTGATGAACTTTAACACCGATAAATTGGGAAGATGAAAGTTAGAAGTAACAAGACAAGTGAGTACTCAAAAGTGGGTATGAAAGAGGAGGGCTAAATTTGATTGTTGTTTTCCTTTTCAGCAGGGGAGGTTGAGGAGGGAACCAGGTACAGGTGTACAAGAGCATAAGGAATATGGAGAGGATGAACAGACAGCAGCTGTTTTCCTCAGTCAAAGGATAAAAAAACAAAGGGACACGCTTTTAAAGTGAAAGGCAGGGGTTTGAGAGAGGATTTGTGGAATGCGTTTCGAACTGAGAGGGTAGTATGAATCTGGAATGCGTTGTCTTGGAGGGTGGTTGAGGCGGGTAACCTCACAAACGTTTAAAAAGCTTTTGGATGTGCACTTGCTGGCACAGACGTGATAGGCCTCTTTTTCATTGCATGATTGTGTGCAGTGGCAGCCATGAACACTCTGATATATTCTGAAGCAATAAGCAACGGAGTTGCTGCTTTGTTCCTTTGACTGGACTCAGTAAGTGGCTACATCACAAAACAGCATCATCTCACGGAGCTTCAGCACTTACTCAATCACAGGCAGTCCAGCCATCTCAGGGAACATCCAGGGTAATTCATATGCTCAGTGCAAGCATTGTCCAATAATAACACTGATACTATTCTCGCTTTTTGCCACCATTATTATAGCTACAGCCATAGCATGAACACAGCTTTCCCCTCATTGTAATACAGACCTCTAGCAAAAAGAGTCTTATTTCTCTGAAGCATAATAAATTCTATCCCAGGTATTCACTTTGACAAACTGCAATTTTTCCTATTTTTGCTGCCAGTTGTTTATCACAGAATTCCCCAACCCACTCCACCTCAAACTCTTTCCCCTTTAATATTTTCTTTTGCATTGTCTCCCTGATCTCACACACCTCACTCCCTCACATCCCCCACATTCTCCATCCTTAATTTGTTAATCCCTGAAAAACCTGTGCCACGTCTCGATCATTTATTCCAACTCTCAACTTACATTTTGGACTGATTTAAGATGCAACCTGTCTTTTTTATACAGGTACCATCTGTCATAGAACATAGAACATAGAACATAGAAGAATGCAGCGCAGTACAGGCCCTTCGGCCCTCGATGTTGCGCCGATCCAAGCCCACCTAACCTACACTAGCCCCTATCCTCCATATGCCTATCCAATGCCCGCTTAAATGCCCATAATGAGGGAGAGTCCACCACTGCTACTGGCAGGGCATTCCATGAACTCACGACTCGCTGAGTAAAGAACCTACCCCTAACATCTGTCCTATACCTACACCCCCCCCCACCTTAATTTAAAGCTATGCCCCCTTGTAATAGCTGGAAGATATCTCAAAAATCCAAAAATCTGAAACCATCAATCCTGAACTAGCTTTTTAACAACATGTTAAGCTATACTGTCTTCCTCATCCTTCCCTCTTTTCCACATGGCACGAGGAGTAATCCAGAGATTACAGAGGATTGCTCTCTCTCTCTCTCTCCCTCTCGCAATCTCTCCCTTGCTCTATCTCACACACACACATTCTTACACAAACAGACAGACAGACACCACATTACTTTGCAGAAGAATACAAGTAACCTTAGAGTAATCAGAATGATAACTGGAATGAAGGATTCAGATAAAGTGCGGATTAGAGAAATTGCGCTTCTTCTGGATGTCAGTTTGCTCGCTGAGCTGGAGAGTTCATTTTCAGATGGTGCATCACTATACTAGGGAACATTATCAGTGAGCTTCTGGTGAAGTGCTGGTATTATGTCCCACTTGATATTTAAGAGTTTAGGTTTCTTTGAGTCAGTGATGTAACTTCCAGTATTGGTGTATTTATGTCCGGTTCATTTTCTCAGAGAGTGTTAGATGGAATCAAAATCGATGTTTGTTGATGGAGTTTCATTTGGAATGCTATGCTTCTAGGAATCATCGTGCGCGTCTATGTTTGGTTTGTCCTAGATGGATGTGCAGACGCAGCATAAATGGTGTACTTCCTCATCTGTATGTAAAGAAAAGTAGTGATCGTGGGTCATGTCTTTCTTCTGGCTAGTTGTTGTTCATGTATCCAGGTGCCTAGTATTCTGACTGTTTTTCCAATGTAGTGCTTATTACAGTTCTTGCAAGGCTTATTCTTCCTGGAGGAGGACAGACAAAGATGTGAACGTATTGCGGTGCTCAAAAGTATGAAATAAAGTTGTAGAGTAAAACAGGAATACTCTGTTTCTGTTAGTTGGCATTACAGCACCAAGGAGATCTACTTTCAAGATTGTCAGCAAAAGAGCCAGGAGTGAGATAAGGAAAACTTCTTTATTGAGAAAGTTGTTTGGATTTAGAATGGGCTACCTGGGAGAGTTTCAGATGAAGATTAAAAAGAGAACCGGTAATGTATTTGGAAATATGAATTCAACAGGCTGCTGAGATAGGGTTGGCAAACGTGAGGGGCTTGGGAGACATTCTTGGAGCTGATGTAAGCACAGTGGTCAATGGCCTACTCCTATACTTTAAAGTTTTGCTCTCTATCATGTGTCTGATGCGAAAAAAGTCAGTCCCAGATTATTTCCCATTGTAAATGCTTGCAAATATCTGATTATTTAATGCAGCATAAGCAAGTATTGCAAGACCAGCTTCATTATATAGTCTAATTATTGCTCAGAACATGAATATTTTAATTGTTGTATTCCAATTACTAAAACAAATCTGTCATTGCTTTGGCACAAATCTCTTTGAAAAAGTCTGACTTTTCACTCACACGATAATATGTTCATCGTTTTTGTTAACTGTCCACATTTCATATTAAATAACATTCTTTCTAAAAATTAATTTTTTTCAAATTATTGTTCATTAAACTTTGATAGCACAAATCATTTATTTAGTTGAATATTCACAGTGCATGTTGAATTATAGCCATTTCTAATTTGCTGGCAAATAGCTGAAGCTTGTACATTTCAGTGAGAAATTAAACTGATTGATTATATATAAATGTATAAGAATGCATTATTTTGAATCCTGACATTGTGTATGTTATTCTGATCGCCACAAGAGTTACATCCACGTTGTTTGTTCGATACAAAATAAAATGTGCATTCTTTATTTCTGTGTTAGAAGATCTTCACAGGTGTTTATATTTTTGTTCCATAAATATACAATCAACCTAATGCTTTTCAGAGATTATAGTTCAGTCGAATAATCATAGTTGACATCTTATTTTTGCCCAATTCATGAAACTTCGCACATATCTGATTAATACATGAGTCACCTAACAGATTGTATCTGAAGAAAGCAGCAGCAAATGACATGTCAAGAATCACGTTAATAACTGAACTTGGTGGAGCCTGCCTGGTTTAGGACACCACACATACTGTACTGGCATTCAGTTGACTGTTGCAATGAACAACATAACTGGAAGTTTTGAGCTAACGCTCCTCCCTAGCGTCCTACTTTCACACACATCACTCCCTCACACATTCAACAATTGATAAGGCTGCGTGAAAAACAAAACACAGAACAGTGCAGTACAAACAGACCCTTAGACCCTTGACGCCCTGCCGAATCTTTATCCGACTCGAAGATCAGGCTAACTGACATATCCTTCATGTGCCTATCCAATAGTCACTTAAATAACCCTAATGCAGCTGACTCTACTAACGCTGCATCCCAAGCACCCACCACTCTCTGTGTAATGAACCTACCTCTGACATCTCCTGAAACCTTCTTCCAATCATCTTAAAATTATGCCCGCTTGCGACAGCCATTTCCACTCTGCGAGAACGACTCTGGCTACCCATTACACCTATGCCTCTCATCATCTTATACATCTCTATCAAGTCACCTCCCATTCTTCATTGCTCCAAGGTGAAAAGCCCTAGCGCCCTCAACCTTTCTTTGTAAGGCATGCCCTCCAGTCAAGGTGTTGTAGGCAGGATTGGCTGAGCATTTCAGGACCAGTGACCGTGACTCAAGCATTTTTAGCTTATTAAGGAAAAGACCAACAGAAAAAAAGGCTTGAAAAATAAAAATAATTTGGATGATAGAGGCATATTTTATCAAAAGTAAGACAGAATCTGGCCACCGTACAGTTACTTCTGGGTGAAACTGTAGCAGAACAGCGTGGGGGTGGTGGGGATCACATGCTCAAAATGAAATTGATGAGGGTGTCACCACAACATGTTACAATAAAGATAAAAATTAGGAAAACAAGCCCAGAGAGTATGGGATGTCTACAAATATTCAGAACAGAATTGAAAATGAAAGAGAAGCTTAAATCACGCATAAAGTGAGCAGGTCAATGGAGGTCGCAGAAGAGTAGAGAACGTGTAGGGCTAAACTCAAGAAAATAAGTAGAAGAGCAAAAAGCGGGGTGATTAAATCATTATTGGGCAGTATTATCAAGAATTCAAAGACATTTTTCGGTTTATTAAGGGTAAGAGGGTAACAAGAGAAAGAATAGGGAGAATTAGGGACCGAGGAGGCAACCTGTGCATTGAGCCTGAGAATATCAAACACGTCCTGGATATTGGTCTTCACTTTGGAGAAGCAGTTCCTGGACAGAAGCTGAAGGATAATTGGAAGTTGATGCAGTATAAAAAGTAGGCACATCTCTAGATCTGGATGAACTGTATCTTAGACTGATGTGGAAGATGAGGGAGGAGATTACAGGCTCTTAAATTTTGTGCTTTATTTTGTTTTGCCTCTGGCCACAGAGGTGGTGTAATCGAACAGGACAACATCTAATGTAGGTTCAACTTCCACACAGAGTGCTACAAAAAAAAAGGCTTGGGATTAAAGACCACCAAGTCTCACATCAGTGGGAGGGAAACAATTGCAGAAAATTGTGAAGGCTGTTGAGGAATGATCACTAAATATCTTCAAGGCTGAGATGCACAGAATTTTAAACAAGAGTTACAGGGAAAACGCAGGAAAATGGAATGGAATGTTATCAGAATAAATGTACCCTAATTGAAAGTAAAAGCAGAGTCAGCGAGCGGATGGGCATACTGTTGCTCGTATGTCTAATGGCAAACCTTTTTTAATAGGCTGTATTCACTGGAACATCAACATCTCTCCCTCCGGAGTGAGAAACAGTTTCGAATATAATCAATAGTTACAAGGAATTCATAAATGCAGTACTAGTAGACCGAAAAGACCAGAGGACGGCGACAACGCGGATGGGCTGTCAGGGTGAATATTTGCATCAGCGCAGTCACCATTACTAGGAGGAAGACCTCAGCAAGGCACCCCACCCCTCAAATCCAAGCATGGGCCTGGTGTTTAGGAGTGCTTAAGGTCCAAACAATGCATCACTGTAGTGTCTTCATCCTTCCTGGAAGTGGTCAGCACGTAGTGTCCTTGAGACTCTTCGGGAAAAGGAGACGGCGGATGCTGTCGAGTGGTTCCCTGAGCAGACTGTCACAGCCGTTTGGCACAATGCCTCATCGCCAGAACCTTCCAACAAGCACCAAGACATGGCTTTACTGGTGGTGAGAAGGGCTCTGCCTGTGAGCTCCTTTATGCACGCCCGGACTCTCAGCCGCACCGCATGCTGCCCTCGAAGCGGCTGCGGGGGGGACGAGACTGTCGCACACCTCCTTCTGGAATGTGCCTATGCAGAGGAAGTCTGGAGAGGAATGCAGTGGTGTTTGGCGAGGTTCGTCCCGAGCAGCGCTGTTCCCCGGGACGCACACCGAGACGAACATCAACTGTGCCTGGAGGATCATCAACTCGGTGAAGGACGCTCTCTGGGTGGTCCGAAACCTACTGATCTTCCAGCTGAAGGAGTTGACCCCGACTGAGTGCTGCAGACTGGCACATTCCATGGTCCAGGACTATGTGTTGAGGGACGCGCTGAAGCTTGGGGCAGCTGCCGCAAAGGCACGTTGGGGAAAGACCACTGTGTAAAGTCTGCCTGCCTAACGAAGAACAGGGGGCCCATGCAGTCATTTGGGCTCTGCTGACGCCTCAGCTAATTATATGGGCGTATGATCAAAAAATGTACAGACCTGTATAAAAATGATAAGGTTTGATCTCTGTATGTACATGTTTACATATGTATTGCATGACCAGCTGTACAGACCATCAAATTATTTTATGAATAAAGTATATTTTTGAAATTAAAAAAAAGTGTCTCCATCTTTCCCTAACCAAACCTAAATGTGGAGTGTTCTATTAACGTACTGTGAGTGGTAGAATAGGTAGTAATGCTTTGGTTCCAGAGACATCGGTGAGCAGCGGTTCAGCAAAAGGTAAAGGTAAGCTCCGGTAAACTCTTTTTAACGCTAGTCTGACAGCAATGGAGATGGCAGTTAGGGCAGTTGCATGTTCCTCCTGCGGTTTGTGGGAGCTCGGGGAGATTTCCACTGTCCCTGATGACTACACGCGTGGGCAGTGCACACTGCTGCAGCTCCTGGAAGACCGTGTTCAGGAGCACTCTGGATCATCCGAGATACGGAACAGTTCATACATAAAAGCTTTAGTGAGGTGATCACACCCAAGTCCCTCCCTTAGCCATGTTTCTGTAAGGACTATAATGTTCCAGTCTCATGTAAAGATCCACGCCCTGAGTTCATCTGCCTTACCTGTCAGTCCAGATCCATTTAATTAAAAGCAATTTAATCCAACAGGCTTTCCTTGCTTCCTGTCGTGTTCCAAGCAGAGAATAGCTGGGCGACCACCAGGAATGGCGAAGGAAGTAGGCAGAAAGTGCAGGAATCCTCTGTGGTTATTCCTCTCGAAACCAAGTATACCATCTGGATACTGGTTTTGTGTATGTTGGGAGATGGGCGATAGGTGTCAGGGAATGATTGGTCAAGGGAAAGCAGCAGTAGCCAAGATGGTTGCACTGAATCTGGGGAGCAGCAGGAAAGGATAAAGGTAAACAGGGTCTTAGAGATAGGAGATTTGATTGTTAGGGGGGACAGATCGGAGATTCTGTGGCCTCAAACGGGCAACTCGGATGGTGTGTTGGCTCTCAGGTTTCAGGATCCAGGATGTTTCTGAGTGGCTGCTGAAAGTTCTCAGGGTGAACAGCCAGAAGTCATTGTGCACAATTGTGCAAATGACACGGTTAGATATAGGAATGTGTTTCTATAGAATGATTAACTGAGAGCTCGGAGAACAGTTAAAAACCAGGACCTTGACAGTGATAATCTCCAGATTACTTCCAGTGTCATGAGCTTGTGAAGGTAAGAATAGGAGGATATCAACATAAACATATGACTAAAGAATTGGTGCAGTGGGAGGGATTCATATTTTTAGACTATTGGGAGCTTTTCTGTGACAGAGTTGACTGTTCAGGAGGGACTGATGGCACATTCACTGGAGGGCGAACCAATATTTTCGCAGCCAGTTTTACTAGTGCAACAGGGGAGTGTTTAAACGAGATTGGCATTCTATGCAGTTTTTGAGCAAAGTACATTGTGACCCTGCAAGTACAATTTCACCCCACAAAATCTATGTGTGCATGTGGGTCTTTATCTGTCTGTATTTGTCTGTCTGGGTTTGGGGTTGTGAGTGAGAAAATGTATGTATGTGTGTGTGTGTGTGTGTGTGTGGTGAGTGCAGAGTGTGTTAAGTCTGAGAAGCGGTGCATGTGGGAGTGTGTTTGTCTGTAAGAGTGTGTGTGGGTGCCTGTGTGCACATCTGTGTGTAGCTTTGTCCGTGCGTCTGTGAGAGTGCGTGTGTGTAGGAGTATCTGGGTGTGTGTAGCGCAATGGTGGTCACCTGCAATGTGACATGAACCCAAGGTCCCGGTTGAGGTCCCGGTTCTGTACCCATAGGGAGGGCCTCAACCGGGACATTGGTCCTACCAGCACCACACTTTTCAACTCTGATCTCTGGCATCTGCAGTCCTCACTTTTTCCATTACTGAGGGCTGACTCCTCTGCACACTAAGCAGGGAATTAATCAGCAGAAATTCATTGTATGTGGAGCTGACTGTTCAGTACTGGAACGTTGAATTTGATTAATTAAAAAAGAAATTACAACTCAGCAATTATTCATTCAGTCGCAGAGTTACAGTTTTAGTTCATGGAAATGCAGCTTGATAACAAATAGTAAATGACAGAACAACTCTGAGGTACAGAGTATTCCAGTGCTATATTCCAGACTGGATGTCCTTTACCGTAATGGTGGGAATGTTATCGGACCGACTGATGTGAAAAGGGTGACCTGGAGAAGTGGATATTTTTGCCATCACATAGATGTGTTTGAGGGAGGTCAGAGCGGACAACTCAATATTCTGTGGTACAAGAACTATAGGCAGCACAGGAGAGGAGTAAAAGAGAAGTTGGTGTTGCATTGTTAGTTATGGAGTCAATGAGTGCAGTAAGGACGGATGATATCTTGGAAGGGTATTCAAATGACGCTTTGTGGGTTGAGGTTAGGATCAAAGCAATGACAGGCATACTGCTAGATTTTTAGATCATTTGGATCATTTCTGTGACAGTGTCGACGTGTTCAAGAGGGACAGGTGGCACATGCAATGGGGGGGGGGGGCGGGGGGGGGGGTACCAACAACTAGGCAGCCAGTTTTGCTCATGCTACACGGAAAGGTTTAAACTAAATTGTCGGGAGGGGGGTGGGAGTTACCCTCAAGTTCAGGGAGGCAAGTGCAATGCTGGAAGGAGATATAGTAATCAGAAACACTAAGCTGGAGAGACAATTCAGGCTAGAACACGATAGGGAGCAAGGAATGCCTGCTAGATTAAATTACATTTATTTCAATACAAAAGAGCTGACCGGTTAGGCTGCTGAAGTCAGAACGTGGATACGTATGTGGGATTGGGATATTTTATCCAATACAGAAACATGGCTAAAGAAGGGACAGGGCTGACAGCTTAATATACCAGGGTAAAGTGCGTTAGGTGGGACAGAGATGGTGGAAGAAGGGGAGGGGGCGTTGCATTTTTGATTAAGGTGAGTATCACAGCAGTGATCAGAGATGATGCATATAAAGGATCAACCAGTGAGGCTTTGTGGATGGAGCTAAGAAATAAGAACGTGATGGTGGCATTATTGGGGTTGTACTATAGGTCCCCAAATCGTCAATGGTAATTGACAGGAGCAAATATGCAGGGAGGGAGGGGAGACTTGCAGGAACAATAGGGTTTCATCATAGGGGTTTTATTGGGGCAGAATGGGACTGCCGGAGCGTTAAGTGATTTGATGGAATCGAATCCATTTAGTGTGTCAGGAACGTTTCCTCAAGCAGTATATAGAGGGTCCTGTTCGGGAAGGGGCAAAATTTGACCTACTGTTAAGAAATAGGGAAGGACATATGACGGAGGTGACAGTGGGTGAACTTTTTGCGACCAGTCACCATAGTTCTATTAATTTTCAAATGGTTATGGAGAGGGAAGATGAAACTGCTCCACATGTTCAAGTTCTAAATTGTGGCAAGATGAATTTTGATGGATTTATACAGGAGCTTGTAGGGTTGATTGGAGTAGTTTGTTTGCAGGCAAAGGAAACTCTAGTAAATAGGAGGCCTTTATAAGTGTGACAGCTTGAGTTCAAAACCTACAGTTTATGTTCCTGCGAGGGTGAAAGGAAATTTGACAGGAATGGGGAACCCTGATTGGCAAGAATTATTGAGGCTTTGACCTGAAAATAATGTGGAGGTGTGGATCAAGTCCAGGCAGGTGGGATCAAGGGAAATCCTGGAAGCATGTAAGGGATGCAGGACTTTATTGAAAAACGAAATCAGGACAGCAATAAAGGGCTATGAGATAGCCTTGGTTGAGAAGATCAGGGTGAATTCAAAGAGGTATTTTAAGTATATTAAAGGAAAAACATTAACTATTGAGAGAATAGGACCACCCAAAGACCAAAGTGAACACATATGTGCGTAACCATAAGAGATGGACGATGTCTTCAACAAATATTTTTCTCTGTGTTTAACGTGGAGAAGGACATGAATACTTGGGAATTTGGGGAATTTGAATATTATACCTTAGGGACAGTCCGTATACCAGTAGAGGAGGTACAGGATGTACTGGAATGTTTGAAGTTGGATAAATCTTATGGTCCTTACTAGTTTTCTTCAAGAACACTGCAAGGAGCTAGAGAAGAATTTGTGGTGGTCCTGGTTGCTAATTTTGATCATCATTTACCAAAAGTGAGATCCCAGAAGATTGGGGGATTGCAAATGTCCCCTAATTCAAAAAGGACTGAAAAATAAAGCTTGGAGACTATAGACCAGTAAGCTTAACAACTGTGGGGTAAATTACTTGAGAAGATTCTGAGGGATAAGATACATTTGGAAAACAGGGTTTGATTCGGAATAGTAAGCATGAGTGGAAGGTCACGCCTGATGAATTTGTTAAAGCTCTTTGATGACGTGACCAGGAAGTTTGACTGGGGCAGGCCGGTAGAGCGCTTGGTGCTGGAAAAGCACAGCAGGTCAGGCAACATCGGAGGGGAAGGAGAATCGACGTTTAGGGCATTAGCCCATCATCAGGAATATCCAAAACATCGATTCTCTTGCCTCTCGGATGCTGCCTGGCCTGCCGTGCTTTTCCAGTGTCACACCTTTCGAATGTGACCTTCAGCATCTGCAGTGCTCAATTTCTGCAAAGGTGGAAGATCTGTAATATATGGATTTACACCAGAACAAGATGAACCTTTTCAGCCCATAGACCCTGATACACAGTAAAACGAGGAGACTACTCAATCCCTCACGTCGAAAAAAATGACGCAATTTAGGTCATGCAGCAACAGAATCAATCTATTCAGCTAATTCAAGTCAGTAACACAGGAAATGGAAGAGGTCACAAAGCGGCTGGGGTATACTGCAATAACACCAGGCTACATAGCCCCTCAGGCCTGCCTTTCAATTCATGAAGGTCGTGGCTGATATGTTCTTGGCCAGAATTTCTCTTTCATGCCCAATTCTTTGTAGCCCTCAACTCCCTGATGTGGCAAAATCCATTAACCGCACTCCGCGCCCCAAAACGTTTTAATGATGTAGCTGTCTGGAATAGACAGGCCCCAACAGTCACTACCCTCTGAGAGAAGGAAACAATCCCCAGGCAAATACGTTGGCTTATTGACATAAACAAAAGATACGAACGCAGCGTGAGAGTGATTGGCCCTGACATCACGGCAGGATTTGACTGAGCAAGGTGTCAAGGAACCTGAACAAAACTGAAATCCCCACAGTTTGGGACATTCAGAACACAATGTGGCTGGTGGAGATCAATCCTCTCAGCCCCTGGATATCTCTGTAGGCGATCCTGAGGGAAACTTTCTCGGCACAAACAACTTCAGCTGATTCATCAGTGTCTTTCCCTCTATCATACGATCAGAAGCAGGGATATTCAGTGAAGATCTGAAGATCACACAATGTTCAGGACACCTCTTCAGTGTCATCTCCTCAGATGCTAACGTATCAATAACAGGCAACATTCAAACTTGTGCTGTTAAAGTGTCGGCAACATTCATGTAATAGTGCGATCAGACCCTACGCATTTACATGGTTAAAAATGAAGCCCATGCAGCATCTCAAACTGGTTTTACAGGAATGTGAGAAAGCCGTTCAACCCATCAGAACTATTGGTAGGAAGAAACAGAGCCCATTCACTTTCTGCGCCGACTGTACAGGAAGAGATTTTGAAAATAAAAGATCTGCACACTTTGGAATCCAAAGTAGACATGCAGCCAGCTGAAGATTACAACCAGACAGGCAGAATCATCAGGTGGATAAGACCACGCCTTGGGTGTAACTCTTCTTCAGGACTGCAGGTGCAGTAAGGGAGCTAAAGGTAAAGGGGCAGGGCGAGAGAGGAGGAGGCAGGGTGGTGAGCAGGGGATATGTGGACACAGGTAAAGGGGTACCACTGGGTTGGACAATGGGAGGACTGAATCTGTGTGGCAGCTTTAAGAAGGGTTGATCAGTGGAATGGAAGGGAGTGGGAGAGGCTGGGAAGGGAGTTGGTGGATTAGACGAAAGGTTAGCTGAAATTGGAGAACTAAATGTTGTGTAGTTTGCTGTGGTCTTCCAGCTCCCTGCCTGTCTACTATTACCAAGGAAGATAAGGAGTCTAGTCAATACATCACACTTTAAGCGAGAACCAAGGGTCGCCCAATAATGTCCATGAACCTTTTCCCTGGGACCGGGAGGAGGACATTCCGCCACTTGAAACACTAATGCATGAAGAGAAGAGGCCATTCAGCCCCTCCAGACTGTAACACAAAGAAGGATGTCATTGATGCTCCAACATGACAAATCAATGAAGCATAGACTGCACAAATAGACTGCTCCATGTTGCTCCCCCAGCTCCATTGCTAATGGTACACACGTGTTAGATTAACAATACCGTATTTTGCTGACAGGGAGGATGGTCAGCGGATGGTTTGTGCCAAGTCTCAAGGAGGCATCTCTCATCGCCGAGATGACAGGCTAATGTTCTGTATGGAGGTCAGAAGCTAGTGTTAATGGCGAACTCTATCAGTGTGGCTACTTACAGATTTGTGAACAACATGACATTCAGTACAGGGTCACATACCAGCTGCACATTGAGACAGTGAGAGTTCATTCAGAACCTGGAGCTCCGACTTCACGAACATGAGGCCCCACTCAGGTAAGTATAGTATCATAGAGTCCGACAGAACAGAGACAGGCCGTTCAGCCCAAACTGGTCCATGCTGACCAAAATGTCCATCCATGCTGACCGCGTTTCCCAACACGTTTCCTCTATCCTTCTAATCGTTTCCTTTCTATATATTTGCCCAATTGTGAAAGCATGTATCGCAGATAAACACGTGGTTTATTTAGCGCTGGCAATGTTCCGTTTTGAAAATAATGATTGTTGATCCATAACCCTCAAGTTTTAATACAATCATTTTTTTTGTAGTGATACAGATTATTTCTTTCACAGTCTTTTAGTGATACCATCACCACACGAATTAGTCCAGTGAAACTCCTTTGCACTGCCTCTCTGTCTAGGTGATCATTCCTTATAAAGGAGAAATAATCTATACATCGTGCCCCAATTACTTTCCGAACGACACTCTACGACAGCAGGAAAGTGCCTTCTCTCTTATACTTGAATCAGTTTTCAATGAAAGATAGTATGCAATTTAATATGTTGAATAATTGCTCCCTGGTATGAATTCTGTTAGTGACTCATGATCAAAGACACCATGCTCACTTTCGCCAAGGGCTCTTCCGATCCTCTAATCTTCTAATAAAGACAAAATTGAGAAGGAAGGTATGTTTTGCAAAATCATTCCTTAGCCTCGCGAACAGCTGTGTTTCAATCATAGCCACACCAACATCAACATTACTATTGCCAACGGCGATGGTTGGAGATGAAGGGAAGGTGACCTCTCTGTGGTATTATTAATCCAGGAGCCCATGTGCTGATCCCCACCCCAGAATCGAATACCACCACGGCAAATGGTGAAACTTGAATTCAATAAAATCAAATGAAGCTATGAAACCATTGTCAATTGTCAGAAAATCCTACCAAGCACTCTAATGTCCTTCAGGGAATGAAAATTACCACCTTCAGCTGGTCGGGCTTACATGTGACTCCAGCACTGCATTTAACTCTCAATTGCCCTTTGACGTGTATAAGGCAGCCACTTAGCTGTATCACTCACTACAAAGTCTCAAAGAAATTAAACCACACGGACATAAGCACTGACCATTTACAGCCAACAGACTGCAGTGGATCAGAAAGGCAGCCCACCAACACCTTCTCATTGACAATGAGGAAAGGGAATTAAATACTGGCCCAGTATCCCACTAATGAATACGGGAAGATAATGAATGCACTCAGGGAAGAGAGACAAAGGGATATAACTCTCTTTAAACAGCGACTTTGGTCTATACCCGACATGGCATGATTTTCAGTAATATAGGAACAGAAGAAGAATAAATAAGATTAATCTCATTTTTTAATTTCCTTTCCAGCTGATCATCAACAATTCCGTTGTTTGTTTCTTGTTCTCTCTCCCTCTCTTTATTTATTCAACTCATTCCTTCTCCCCTTTACTACAGATGTTCTTTTATCTTTCTTTTTCTCTATTTATTCAAATCCCTCCTTCTCCCCTTCATAACAGACATCCCTGTCACCAACATCAATCACAATATTTTTAAGCTGTGTTCAGTTATTATGGATGGACAGTGGACTCGAAGTGTCAATTCTATTTTTCCCTCAATCCCAGGATGCCAAACCTGTTCAGTTTCTGCGGCAGTTTCTCGATTTATTTTTGTTTCTGATCTCTTGCAGCATTGTTTGTTTTATTTAAATTTCAATATTGTTATGACATGGGATGTCTGCATCGCTGGTAAGGTCAGAATTTGTTGATCTCTCTAAATGGCATTTACTGTGAGGTCATTCCTTCAGGCAGTAAACAGCCAAGCTCATTGCTGTGGGTCTAACATCAGTGTTAAGCCAGACCACGTCATAATGCTAGATTTATTTACCAAAAAACATCAATGAAATAGATAAACGTATTGACAAAAGGCTTGTGCTGTTGTGGTTTATATTAGTGATATTTGCTTTTATTTCCAATTCCTGTCATTTGAATTTAAGTTCTGACATCATCTGATGTAGGATTTGAAACAGTGTCGTTAGTTGAGTAATCTGGGCCTCTGAATTACATGTCCAGTGACATTGCTTCTCTGACACATTGTGCCTGTCATGGATTTACGTTAGAGACAAGAACAAGGTTCTGATTGACATACTTGTAACAGACAGAGTGCTTAGAAGAGAACTGGAAACATAACGTCTGAATTTTGCCAAGGCATAGATAATGATTTATGTAGGACGCGCACTGACGTCAAGTTGGAACTGGGAATATTACGGACCTGGTAGTGGGTATGTTTGGTGATGAAAAGAATATCGAGAAACAAATCAATTCAAGGCAAAAGGCAACTTGTGGTTGTGTACAGTCTAGTTCTCAGATGTTTGTGAGGACTGGGGTGTTGTGTGGTTCGGACGTTTATGATAATGAATGGAATTTGTATTTGAAACTGAAGACAATATAGAACATAGAACATCACAGCGCAGTACATTCCCTTCGGCCCTCGATGTTGCGCCGATCTGCCATACCATTCTGAAACCCATCTAACCTACACTATTCCATGTACGTCCGTATGCTTGTCCAATGACGACTTAAATGTACTGCAGGTTGGCGAATCTACAACCTTTGCAGCCAAAGCATTCCATGCCCTTACTATCCTCTGAAAAAAGAAACTACCTCTGTCCTATATCTATCATCCCTCAATTTAAAGCTATGCTCCCCTCGGAAAAAGGCTCTCCCTGTCCACTTTATCTAACCCTCTGATTATCTTATATATCTCCGTCTTTGTCAAACATAGGTAACACAATAGCAATGAAGTTCAACATGGTTTATGGGATTAATAAATGGATCGAGATGGAGAGACTTACCAGGAACACCGACAATAGCGAGCATAGGATAGTAACCCGCCTGGACAATCATCAGTACACCGTATATCCGATCTGGTAATGTTGACCAATACCACGAAAGATAGAAAAGACCCCAGGATAAACTCCTGTCCATTGCTGCAGCATTCCAGTCTAATGTTCTCAATCTTGATCCATTAATGGAACATTCCAAACTGTTCTCAGATGTTTATCTCTCCTCTTCCTGTCTTTGCAGCTGCGATCCCTTTTAGTGTTGGAGGTGGTCCATCTGCTGCTACAATGGGATAAAGCGCTGTGAGAGGCCCCTTACTAATAGAAATGGGAAACCATCCAGTGACATAACTGGAATCCATGGAGACTGTCATCAATCACAGTCATTGAACAAACAGATCGGTTAACTCCTTTCAGTGTGGTACCTTCAGATCACAATAAGAACTGGTCTGAACTGGATGCTGACATCGATGCTATTGGTCACATCTCCCATCACCAACTACTCGAGTGAAATTAGTTGTGAGGGAGAATGATGGAAGTTTTCTTATCGCAGGCTGGATGGCTCTGCTCTGTTGTCCATTTGCAATGCTGAAACCGCGTGAACCTCCTACCACCACACCCAACACATAATCTATAAATTGTTAGCGTGCTCCCCCTCACTAGAACAAGCACAAACCAATAGATTTGCAGTGGGCATACTTGCCCTGACCATGCAGCCGAAGTGCGGATTTGGCTGGGCATTCCTCTAATTGTTCGAATAAGGCGATTTTGTATCTTAAACACGCAATGTGCTTCAGCATTTTTTGCATAAATTCACAAACACCTTAATACACTTTATTAGCTTCAAAACAGAAAGACTTACATGTATTGAATTCAGTCTAAAGTGATATGTGGCATGTTGTCACAATGCCGGTCCCTTTACAAGGTTATGCTGTACGTGATATTTTAGGGAGGTTCTAAATGACCAATATTTCTGAATTCTTAACGGTTTATTGGCGTCCTTTTGTTTATACACAACAATAATACTGCAGGCAGACAACTTTCAAGTCTTTAAAACAAAACGTGTATTAACAAGAGGACGTGGCCAGCACTCTAGTTGGTCAGGTCGACTCAGTCTGGGGTTAGTTGAGTCAGGGTCAATGTTGAAATTGGATGCTCTCCCCTCCTTCTGCCATTCTGACCTCATAACCTGTTAGTCAGAAGCCTATAGACAATGTTTCAGGAATCTAACGAGGGATCCTGGTCAAACCTATTTTGAGTTTGAAAGGATCAAACAAAGTAATTGTGATCGATGGATAAGAGCTTTAAAAATCAAGCAAGTCTACGATGCTCGTCGAGAGACAATTCATTTGGAGGAGTTCAAAAATTCTTGCCTAACAAAATGCAAACCCATTTGGAAGAGCAGGGAGTTAAAACAGCAAGGTTAGCAGCTGAAGTGGTTGTTGATTCTGAATTGATCCATACAACACGGTTTGGCTTCCAGAATCAATTCCAGTCCATGAGGAATAGAAATTGGGCCAGAGAGAAATCCTCATGTAGAAAGGGAAACGTAGATCACAGTGAAGATCATAAGAACAACTTACCAGAGGATAAAAAGGAAACCAGTGAAGAGGACAAAGAAGTTAGAAAAGCTCCGGTGTTTTCATTGCAATAACTTAGGTCACATGAAATCACTATGTTGGTGGGCTAGGGGAAAACAAACACAGATGTAGGAAAACAGAATACTCCTGGGAGTTTTGTTGGAGCGATAACAGAAAGCACAATGCAAGCTAAAAAGTTGCAACAGAGTGCGAAATCTTATTGGAGTTTGGTTAAGGAGGAATTGCTGGATCTAATTATAAAATGTAACTACAAATTTTATTCACATAGGCCAGGAGTACCAGGTAAAGAAAATGTGATATTAAGGGACACAGAATCTTCTCAGTCTGTGATGCTGAAAGATGAGGAGATATGTATTCCTGAAGGACTATTTCTAGGAAAGGTACTGCTAAGGGGAATTCACGGTGAGACAGAAAGGCAAAATTATGTAAAGCAAGTGCAGAAGGTCAAGAAGCGTGTGGAGATATTGTGGTAGGAGTGTTGGACACACTGTCAGCTCCAGGAATACGAATTGTCTTTGCGAAATGTATAGCTGATTCACGTAGAACTGCTGCCTTCTCTGGTTGAAAAGCCAGCAAAGCCAGAAGAGCCAGCAGGCAACTGAAGCAATGCAGGAGTCTTATCCTGTAATCTTTCCTCATTGTGGGGTAACAGAGTCCCAATGTTACCAGTTGAAACAAAAGAGATCAAAAATGTAAAGATAAGGAAGCTGAAATGGCATTAGCAGACACTCTATTCCATCAGATAGTTGAAACAAAACAGAAGCAAACAGCATACCATGCATTTTTTTAGCTCAGCTAACCTAATTGAGTTACAGCAGAAAGATAAAGATTTAAAATAATTGGAACAAAAAAACATATAAATTAGGGATTCTGGGTGTATCCCTGAGTGTTATTACCTTAAAAATGATTGCCTAACGTCGATATGGAGACGATCACATATTCAAGGAGATGAGAAATGGGCATGAATGCATCAATCCGTATTGCCAATGCAGTATAGAAAGGAGGTGCTGAGAGTGGCGCATGAGCGACCACCTGGACGTCAGTTCTGAGTGACGAAAACACAGGGGCTGAAATACAAAGATATTTGTACACACCTGGACTGCACCAGCATGTCGTTGAAATTTGCCAAAGGTAGCATACATGTCAGATAATTGGCAATCCACAGGTGGTAATAAAGCCTGCATCTTTAATAAATATTCCTGTGTTTGAGGACCCTTGTCCAAGAGTCTTAATTGATTGGCTAGGTTCCCTACCTCAAGCAATAAAGTGGGAATCAGTATTTGTTAACAATAATGGATTTTCGACTAGATTTCCAGAGGCCATCTCCAGATGCAATATCACAGCTAAAAGGATTGTAGAGGAATTACTCTTTTAACAAAAAAGATACAGGCTACCAATAGAGATACAGTGAGATTAAAGTACAAACTTCATATCCAATCTATTCAAGGAAGTTAAGTACCGCTTAGGAATAAAGCAATCTAAATCTACTGTGTACCAGCCAAAATCGCAGGGAGCGCTAGAAAGGTGACATGAAACATTAAAGACCATGTTGAGGGCTTATGGTCAGGATTATCCAGATGATTAGGTAAGGGAATTCCATTTGTGCTTTTTGTGTTCAGAGATCCATCAAATGAAGCGACCAAATTTAGTCCATTTGAGTTAGATTTTGGGAATGAAGTGAGAGAACCGTTAAAATTGATTAAGGAGAAATTAGTAAATCAGAATTCAAAGGCCACACATTTGGAATAGATCTCAAATTTTAAGGAATGAATAATAGCGCTGGGGATTTGGCTCGTCAGCATTTAAAAGTATTGCAGCTTGTAATGAAACAGGAAGCAGATGGGAAATAAAAAAAATACAAGGTTGTTATCGGGGATAATGTATTAGTGTTACTTCCAGTAATAGGTGAACCGTGAAAAGCAAGGTTTACTGGACCTTATCAAATGCAAACGAAATTGAGTGGGGGTAACTATTTCATAGGAACTCCAGACAGAAAGATAGCTCACATACTATGTCATACGAATATGCTCAAAAAGTGTTTTGAAGGGGAAGGAAAGCAAGAGGAGAAGGTGTTAATGATAACAACAAAGAAAGAAGAAAGAGGATTCTGAACTGGACATTCCTCAGATTAAATTCGACAATAAGGAAGTTGTCGAAAATTGGGATAAATTATTGAGTTACCTTCCTGAGAAAAACCGGAATGACCTGAACGTGTTTTTACTATCACATGAGGAGATATGCAGAAGTTAACTGGGATGTATACATCTAATTGTGCATAATGTAGATATAGGAGATGCCCAACGGTTATGTGTGGATTATCGCAAAGTCAGTGCAGTTAAAAACACTGATGGATATCCAGTTTTGCGGTTGGAAGACTGTGTTGAAAATGTGACACAAGCAATTTACATTTGTGATGAAAACGTGTGGGCCACATTTTGGAGACTAACCAACAACTTGCCGTATTATGCAACTTTGTGGCGTATATTGATGACCTGGTGACTTTAGTCACTCATGGATGGAATATTTATAACACTTAGGAGACTTGTTCGATGAACTTCGCAAGGTAGGCTTCGTGATAAAACTAGCTAAACATGAATTTGCCAAAATACAAGTCATTTTCCTGGGCCATGTCATTGGACACAGATAAATGGTACCATGGGATGGAAAACGAAGATAATTGGGGAATTTCCGGTACCATTGACAAAAGGAGAATTACTACAGTTACTGGGATTGAGTAGATTTTGTCGATCGTCAGTGCCTAATTTTAGTAGTACGGCTGCTCCACTCACTGAATTGCTAATGAAAGGCAAGGAGTTTCAGTAGACAACGGACTGTCAAAAGGCATTTGACTGCATGAGAAATGCGTTAACCACTGCCCCAGTATCAGCCACACCTGATGACACAAAACCTTTTAGGTGGCTATAAATGCAAGTGATGTGGGTGTCAGTGCTGCGCTCCTGCAGGAAGATGATGAGAAGACAGAATGACTAATTGGGCATTTCTCCAGCAGGTGAACGTTACATGGTAGAAATATTCGAAAGCTGAGAAAGAGACTTTGAGCTTTGTGTTGGCAATACGACATTTCAGCGTTTATATTACCAGTAACACATCTGAGACAACCGTATACGCCAATCAAAAGCCATTGAAGTTTTTTTGGAGAAATTTAAGAAAGAAAATGCTGGACGGTTTAGCCAGAGACTGTAGTTACATCAACTCAATTCGAAAATTGTGCATGTGGCGGGTCTTGAAAACGTGATGGCTGATGCATTGTCAAGAACTGAAAGACAGGTCAAGGCACTCAATGATGGGAATTTTGAATCCGGATGTAGTTCTGCATGTTGCATGTTCATAGTAAGTGTGTGTTTTAGTGTACAAACCACTCTTTCTGAAGGGTTCTGAAAACAGAAGCCATCTTTGGATATTGATGATTCAGTTTCATATAGGCGCCGCTGGTCGCTTTGCATGGTTATGTTGTCCTTGACTTTTTTCAGCCAGGTTCGAACCAACCCACGTTTCCAACACGTCTCAGTTTTGAACGAGGTACTTTGGTTTATACTTAACAGATAATACATATGGCAGAACACTTTCGAGACTTTAAGAATACTGGTACAATCTATGGCACGTGGCCAGCTCTCCAGCTGCAAAGGTCAGTTCATTTCGAGGGTTATTGAGTCAGGGTCACCGTTGAAACTAGATTCTCTCCCCCTCCATCTGCCCTCTGACTTCGTAACCTGTAAGCTTTTTGTGTAATTTTACTCTTTTTCCTAAAGGGTTTGTTTAATGGGATTGTTGCAAGCAATCTCGAAGAGCGTCATTAAGTTGTGATAGCCCCTCAGACCTGGATAGGAAGAGTTACTCGGGTGTTCTATACTCGGTTCGTTTTATTTCATTCCTGAATTTTTAAAACAAATTCCGTTTGTTTAAAACTGGGCAATTTGACCAGCTAATTCACTCTGGGAATATGCCCTATACACTTACCTTCAACAATTAGCAATGCTATGGTCTGGATACATCCTTAAAAACGTTTTGAGGGATCGGACCTGGTCCATAACAATGTGCAATAACCTTGTTCATTAAAAGTCATGAATTAACGAGTAAGGAATGGAATAATAAGGATATTGGAGCGGTAGACGTCCGGTACGTGGCCACCGCCATTCGACACCTTAAAGCAGCGGTGCTCGGACCCGACGTGGTGCACCAGTTGGAGGATGCTCAGATGTGCGGTGGGATCCCGTCCACGCTCACCCCTCCCCGGACGGAATTTCACATTGGCCCCAAGGTCCCGTACGTCCCGCGGGAGCCTGTGCCCCACAACCTGAGTGGCCTCCAGAATTTTAGTTTTGTCCCTTTTAAGGGCATGAAAAGACGGGCCCTGTATCGACTGCTGCTGCACCCAGTCCACCTCTTCTCCCTCATCCACCGTCCAGACACGCCTTGACATGCCGATTTGCCACCGGACAGAGGGGATGCCCAGTGGAGGGCTCTCTACGCGGGAGTTCTCCCCCTTTCTCCCGGAGATCTGGGGTGGAGGGTGCAGCACACAGATTCCGGTGGTTCACGGACTCCCAGCCCAACTGCTTGTTCTGTGGTGCTGTGGAGTCCGTGGATCATGTCTATATTGGGTGTGGGCGTTTGCACTCCGTTTTTGATTTTCTCAAAAACTTTCTCCTCTGCTTTTGGTTGCACTTCAGTCCCACACTCTTGATCTTTGGGCACCCGGTACGGAGGAGGGAGGGCAGGTCTGAAGACCTCCTCGTGGGTCTGCTTCCGGGCCTGACCAAACTGGCCATAAACATGTCCAGGCAGCGGGCCGTGGAGCGGTCATTAGGGCCGACTGCCTGCCCCTCTTCCGTGGTTACGTTAGAACCCGGGTGTCTCTTGAAAAGGAGCATGCGGTGGCCACCAACACCCTGGAGTTGTTCAGGGAGAGGTGGGTGCTGCAGGGAGTGGAGTGAATTATTTCCCCCTCCAACTCTTTTTGATATAATCCATGTCCTCCCTTTCACTGTGTGATCACGCTGCATTGCCCTTTGATGAGAAGGACACTGCTTGTCACAGGTCCCTCGGGTGTTTCTTTTCTTCCTGGTGGTGGAAACTGAATAAAGATTCGTGCACCTTTTGTCCTTCACTGTGTCTCACGCCTGCACACACAAATGGGTGCTGGGGAAAAAAATAAGCATTACTGCAGTTAGGCGTTAGTGTGGGGGTAAAAACAAATGAAAATGTTATTGGCTATGATACAGAAAGGTCTGGGGCCAGTGGCTGAGGACACCCGAGGGGAGTACAGTAGTATCTCCCAGTCACGAGTATTCAACCATCACACGTTCTAACAAATGGAATAAAATGCAATGCAGAGCAAGAGAATAGATTATTTATGGTACATGGAACGCTGAACGACAATGGGAATAGAACAGGGCAATTCGAAATATGATGTACGGACTTATATCTGGTTATACTGGTTAATCACAGGTTATACATGTTGATAAGATTGTTTATATCTCAACAGGATATTCTGAATTAAAAACAGAAACAGATAACAAAATGTCTGCGGTTTAATGGAGGTACAGCAGAGTTAGAGTGAGGATATAGTTCATTCTGTGCTGGTACAGAGATGGTGGGCTGCGTGGCCACCATTTTTGCTGTAATTATTCTGAGAAACGTATTGAAAACTTCCAGAGCCTAAGGAGACAAGCTTCATCATAAATCGCACAGACAATGTCATAATTAAGAAACTATTCCTATTTTTTCATCAAGTGTAGCTGTCTCCAAAATGCTGTATAAGTAAAATCAATTTGCTGAGATTCACGCACATATTTTCAGAACTTAAAGAGGGAACAGACTCTAGTGTCATACATGTATACTGGCACAAATAATGGGAACAGGAGTGGAGCATAATGTCCAAATATAACCGGGTTCAGCATCTAAACCAATAAAAAAAGTGAAATATTAGAGATAGTGGAAATTTGAAATTCAAACACAAGATGGTGGAGAAATGCAACAGATGATGCAGGATCTGGGCAGAGAAACAGAGTTAACAGATCGAGTCGGACATGCACCTGTCCAGAACAAATCACACTGGACTCAAAAAGTTAATTCCGTTTTTCTCTGCTCCGATACTGCCTGAACTGCTGGGTTTCTCTCCAGCACTTTCAATTGGTGCAATGGTAGGAGACAGACAGTAATTGTGGGCCGTTGTGTTTTGGAGTGGAGGCTTGTGACCAGCAGAGCTCCACAGACTTGATTCTTTGTTTTCATTGTTTGTCATTTATGTAAATAATTTGGAATAGAATATAGAAACCATGGTAAGTAAGTTTGCAGATGACACCAAAATTGGTGGCACAGTGGACAGTGAAGAAGATTTTGTAAGAGTACAAAAGGACATTGATCTAATGCTTGAATAAGTTGGGAAATAGCAGATTGAGTTCACTCTGGATGAATGAGAGGTGCAGACAATAGTGTGTGTTTGCTGCTATCTAGTGCACCAGGAATGGAAGGATTATACCGATATCCTTTATGAATTTTAAGAAACCTTACCCTTCTCATGGTTACCCTCTTACTGCTCATGTAGTTGTACAATATCTTTGGATGATCATTAACCTTATCTTCCCATGTCTGGTTTTACTCAAATTTCTGTGACCAAATGCATGTTCAGCAGTATCTTAAATGTCACCAATGACCTTGCTTCCACTACTGCTGCTGGCAACGCATTCCATGCTCTCACAACTATAAGTGTAAAGATCACGCCTCTGACATCCCCTCTACACTTTCCTCCAACCAGCTAAAAACTATGACCCCTCATGTTAGTCCTTTCTGCCCTGGGAAATAGTCTCTGGCTATCGACTCTATCTATGCCTCTCATTATCTTGAATTCCTCAATTAGGTCCCCTCTTGTTTTCTCCAATGGAAAAGGTCCGACCTCAGTCAACCTCTCTTCATAAGATAAGCTCTCCAGTCCATGCATCATCCTGGTAACCCTCCTCAGAACACTCTCCAAAGCATCCACATCTTTCCTATAATAGGGCGACCAGAACTGGACACAGTATTCCAAGTGCGGTCTAACCAAAGTTTTATAGAGCTGCAACAAGGTCTCGTGACTCTTAAATTCAATCCCCCTGTTAATGAAAGCCAAAACACCATATACTTTCTTAACAACCCTGTCCACTTGGGTGGCCATTTTAAGGGATCTATGTATCTGCACACCAAGATCCCTCTGTCCCTCCACACTACCACGAATCCTATAATTAATCCTGTACTCAGCTTTCAAATTTGACCTTCTAAAATGCATCACCTCGCATTTATCCAGGTTGAACTCCATCTGCTACCTCTCAGCCGATCTCTGCATCCTGTCAATGTCCGGCTGCAGCTGACAACAGCCCTCTATACTGTCAACGACACCTCCAACCTTTGTGTCGTCTGCATCCTTGCTTACCCAGCCTTCAATCCCCTCATACAAGTCATTAATAAAAATTACAATCCGTAGAGGCCCAAGGACGGAGCCCTGTGGAAAACCACTGACTTCCAGGCAGAATACTTTCCTTTTACTACCACTCGCTGTCTTCTGTTGGCCAGCCAATTTTGTATCCAGACAGCTAAGCTCCCCTGTATCCCATTCCTCCTGTCCTTCGGAATGAGCCTATCATGTGGAACCTTATTAAATGCCTTGCTGAATTCCATATACACCACATCCACAGCTCGACCCTCATCAACTTTTCTAGTCACATCCTCAAAGAACTCGATAAGGTTTGTGAGGCATGACCTGCCCCTCACAAAGCCGTGTTGACTGTCTTTAATCAAGACATGCTCTTCCAGATGGTCATAGATCCTATCCCTCAGACTCCTTTCTCACACCTTGTAGAAAACAAACGTGAGGCTTATTGGTCTAAAGTTGCTGGGGATTTCCCTATTTGCTTTCTTGAAGAAAGGAATTACATTTGCCTCTCTCCAGTCCTTAGGTACGACTCCAATGGAGAGCGAGGATGCAAAGATCTTCGCAAGTGGCGAAGCAATTACATTTCTCATTTCCCAAAGCAGCCGAATACAAATCTAGTCTGGGCCTGGCAACTTGTTAGTCTTAATGTTTGACAAAATGTTCAGCGCATCAGCTTCCTCTATCATTATCCATTCCAGCATGCACACCTGCTCTTCAAAGGTTTCATTCACTACAAAGTTCGTTTCTTTTGTAAAGACAAAAGCAAACAACTCATTTAGGGCTTTGCCCACCTCCTCCGACTCCATACATAAGTTCCCTATGCTATCCCTGATTGGTCCTACTCTTTTTTTTGACCATTCTCTTATTCCTCGCATAAGTGTAAAATGCCTTTGTGCTCTCCCTAATCCGTTCTGCCAAGCCTTTCTCGTGCTCGCTCCTGGCTCTCCTCAGACCATTTATGAGCTCCATCCTCACCTGCCTGTAATCCTCTAGAGTTGAGCTTGGCCCTAGGTTCCTCCGCCTTATGTGAGATACCTTCTTCCTTTTGATGAGAAGCTCCACCTCTCTCATCACCCAACGTTCCTTTATTTTACCCCTTCTTGCCTGTCTCAGAGGGGAATATTTATTCATCACTCGCAACAGCTGTTCCTTAAACAGTGTCCACATGTCTATAGTGCCTTTACCATGGAACAATTGTTCCCAGTCCTTGCTTCCTTACTCACGTCTAGTCGCATCATAGTTTCCTTTTCCCCAATTAAATATCCTCCCATTGTCTCTGCTTCTCTCCTTCTCCATAGCTATGTAGAATGTGAGGCAGTTATGGTCACTATCACCAAAATGCTCTCCCACCACACGATCTGATACCTGTCCCGGTTCGTTTCCGAGCACCAAGTCTAGAATGGCCTCTCCCCCGTCGGCCTGACAACGTACTGAGTTAGGAAACCCTCCTGAACACACCTTACAAAAACAGTTCCATTCAAATCTTCTGCTCGAAGGAGGTTCCAATAAATATTGGGAAAGTTAAAGTCACCCATTACAACAACCCTACAACGTCCACACTTTTTCCAAAATCTGCTGACCAATGTTTTCTTCAATCTCCCTGCTGCTATCCTGTAGTAAATCCCTGTTCCTCGCAAAATCCCTGTTCCTAGCCTCGCGATTTCGTGGCACTGGTAGTAAACTAGAGAACTCTACTCTGTTCGTCCTGCTTTGCAGCTTCCATCCTAACTCCCTGAAATCATTTTTTATATCCTCAATCTTTTTCCTGACTATATCTTTAGTGCCAATAAGTAACACGATTTCTGGCTGTTCGCCTTCCCCTTTTAGAACCTTATACACCCGATCAGAGACATCCTGGACCCTGGCACCAGGGAGGAAACATTCCATCTGCAAATCCCGATCCTGACCACAAAATCTCCTGTCGATTCCCCTAGATATCGAGTCCCCTACCACGAGTACTTTTATATTCTGCCCCCTTCCCTTCTTTGCCAGAGAGCTGACTGCTATGGCTTTCCTCTGGTAGGTCATGCCCAGAAACAGAAAAAAAGATTTATCCCATGCAGTAATATGTGATAATTCTAGAGTCCAAAACTATTAAAAGTGAAAATTAACAACTTTATTTCTTAAAGTTTAAAAGAGAATAATAAACGAACGACTGTTAACAACTTCTTCCTCTAACCTATCTTTTATTTTCCCCCTCCACAATATTAGTCCGATAAGATGGCGAATGAAGATTTACAAAGCAAAACTTCTAACCTTAAAACCAGGAAGCTTTTGGTTCTTCTCCATATTCCTGTTTTCTTTTCGTCATGGGGATTCTGCTTCACCACTTGCTAATCAATAAAAGTACCCTTAAGAGAGCTATTTCTTCAGGCAGTCTTTGCACGCTAGTAGCTTGGTAGTTCTCCTCTCAACTGTTTAATTTCCCACACCCAAACCATTGGATTGTGTCATTGGCCTTTACGATTGTCAATTTCCTCAATTCAAACTTGATTAGAGGTGGGTATTTTGGAGTATAATTTAAAGTGTTCTGCTGAATTTGTTTTTGGCTCGAGACAATTAGCTAATCGAATTTTTCAACCAAAGGTTACATTATATCTATTTTTCAGAGCACTTGGTGCTGTCAGGTAGTTATTGCTGGCTTTTAATTCTCTGAAAGGTACAGTACACCCACATGTTCATCACAGAAGTTACACGGAAACCTGACGAGGGAAGCATGACACATTGACTTCACTAAAGGACATGAGGCAAGCAGATGGGTTTATATAACAAACGATAATGGTTGCTTTTAAATCCCACCAATTTCCTTCATGAGATATTCTGTGGTTCTAAATTATGAGTCCATGGCTTGACCATCATAAACTGTCTTCCCGCATGTGCAGAGAACAAGTTAAACATTCTCAAGAGTAATTACTTAGTGATGGACATGTGGTTAGAAGGAACTTAAAACAGTTGCATCCGGATTTTACAAAGTCACAAATCATGGTTTATTCAGAAGTTGCACTGAGACTGAGGACGAGACTGAGATATCATGATGGTGGTATTGGACACGGTTG
Organism: Chiloscyllium plagiosum; assembly: GCF_037043375.1. Lineage (NCBI taxonomy): Eukaryota > Metazoa > Chordata > Chondrichthyes > Orectolobiformes > Hemiscylliidae > Chiloscyllium > Chiloscyllium plagiosum. Next base: position 66,422,688 of record NW_028270171.1, on the reverse strand, counting down.
GTGGGTGGGGAGGACATGGAGATGTATATCTGTGAAGGACAAAATGAATTATGGAGTTTCAGAACAATCTGGTTCCATCTCGCATATCAGTGAGTAATTTATAAATAGTAGTTTGTTAGGTATAATTTATACGGAAATGAATTTTTGTTTGGAACTGAAGACATTGACTTCCACTTTCCAAAATTTACATATCATGAGCAGAAATTCAGATCAACCCAGTTTAGTAGACAAATATAATGTCTTACCAGGAACACCAACTATGGCGAGGATGGGATAGTAACCACCTTGAATAATCCAAAGGATAGCAAGGATCAGCGAAGTTAATGATATCCAAGGCTTGGAAAGCCAGTAAAGACCCGAGTATAAACTCCTGTCCATGGTTGGAACATTCCAGTCTAATGTTTTCAGATTCTGATCTATTGTTGGAACATTCCAGTCTAATGTTCTCAGCTCCTGATACATTGTTGTACAAGTCCAGTCGAATGTTCTCTGATTTTGATACATTGTTGTACCATTCCAGTCTAATGTTCTCAGATTCTTATCCATTGTGGAACAATCCAATCCTAGGTCCTTAGATTTTGAACCATTGTTGTAACGTTCCAGTCTAATGTTCACACATTCTGATCTCTTCACCCCCCACCCCCCCACCCCCGCCCTCTCTCTCGAGCTGCTGATCCCTGTTAGTGCTGTCAGTGATGCTCCTACTCACACTATGGGATAACACATTTACAGAGCCCATTTATCAGTCAATGATGGAAACTCATATGATCCACAGAGATTGACATTAATCACAGTCACTGAACAAATAGCTCCGGTTAACCTCTTTCATTCCAATATTGATTTTATTAAAATCAAAACAACATTTAAAATTTACACATTTCGGATGAGATATATGAGGGTGACTAAAGGAAGGAATATTGGAGATGGAAGCTTGATTGTATGTCATCATCCAATCTAAATTGGATATGGGAGTAATGTCAAAGGATTGTCACAATACAAACACGTTTCTCCGTTTATAAATGGAAACATAAAGTCTGTAACTACTAATCAATGATTATAATGCAAGTAAAATATGGAGGGAAATTTTCTAGTCCATAATTAGACAGGAAAATGTGCATACAACAACATGAGTTATAGCAGACAAATGGCATGGATATGTTAACAGACAATATGATGTGTCACACAATTCACATGGTTACTCGAGGATCAGAGAGGGCCGGCGAGGGTCTTGCTGTTAATGTTGTCGATGTCAATCAACTGTGATTAAATACCATTCACTGGATTTCAATTGCAGTGTCATCATGGTTCTGTGGACATGGCTGCTGAGACTGGAGGGAGGGAACATGGTATTTCCCAGTCATCTGTATTGGAATGTTACTCTTTATAAATCATATGAAGATCAAATTCCAGGGTATATCTCCAATGAGGAATGGGGAGAGCCAATATTAACCAAGCAACCAGAAGACATTGGAGCAGAAATTTGGCCATTCAGCGCATTGAGCCTGCTCCACCATTCAATGATGAACTTTTCATACCCATTCTCCCGCTTTCTATCTGTAACCCTTGATCCACTTTGTCTTCAAGGACCTATCTGTCTCACTCTTAAATATACTCCATGACCTTGCCTCGACAGTCTTCTGTAGCAGTGAATTCCATAGATTCACCACTCTCTGGCTGAAGAAGTTCCTCCTTACCTTTGTTCTAAAAGGTCTCCTCTTTACGATGTCCCCTCGGAACCTAGTCTCTCCTACCATTGGAAATTAATTTCCAATATCAACTCTGTCCAGGTCATTCAGTATTCTGTAAGTTTCAATTAGACTTTCCAGTATCTTTCTGAATTCTATTAAATATAGACCCAGAACCCTCAGATGTTCTTCATATGTTAAGCTTTTCATTCCTGAGACTATTCTCATGAATCTCCTTGAAAAACGCTCCAGGGCCAGTACATCCTTCCTGAGATATGGGACCCAAAACTGTGCACAATCATCTAGATGTGCCCTGACCAAAGCCTTATAGAGCTTCAGAAGTACATCCCTGCATTTATATTCAAGCCCTCTTGAAATAAATCCCATAATTGTATTTGTCTTCATAACTGCTGACAACATGCAAGTTTACCTTTCGAGACTCCTGGACTAGAACTCCCTCGTCTTTTTGCACTTCAGACTTCTGAACTTGCTCGCTATTTAGTAAATAATCCATGCCTGTATTCTTCCTGGCAAAGTGCATGACGTCACATTTCCCACGTTATATTCCATCTGCCACTGCTTTGCGCACTCCCGCAACCTGTGAAAATCCTTCAGCAGGAGAAGGTGAAGACCGCAGATGCTGCAGATCAGAGGCAAAACGTGTGGTGCTACAAATGCACAGCCAGTCAGGCAGCATCTGAGGAGCAGGAGATTCGACGTTTCAGGCATATAGTCTTCATCAGGAATGAGGGGGGTGGGTGAAATGGGGCTGAGAGAGAAATGAGAGGGGCTGAGGCTGGGAGGACGTTTGCTTGGAAGGCGATATCTAGATGAAGATGAGTGGTAATAGTGATAGGTCAGAGTGGAAGGTGGAGTGGATAGATGGGAAGGAAGATGGACAGGTAGTTCAGTTAAACAGGGTGGTGCTGAGTTGGACGGTTAGTTCTGAGATAAGGTGGTAGGAAGGGAGATGAGGAAACTGGTGAAATTGCCCTTGATACCGTGTGGTTACAGGGTCCCAAGGCGGAAGATGATGCATTTTTCCTCCAGACGACTGCTGGCTAGAATTTGGCAGTGGAAGAGGCCAACAACTTGCATGTCCTTGGTGCAGTGGGAGGGAGAGTCGAAGTATTCAAGTACAGGGAAGTGGGGTTGTTGGGTATGTGGGTCGTCTGAGAGTGTTTCCTGAACCGTTCTGGAAGTTGATGTCCTGTCTCTCCAATGGAGAAGAGACCAGGAGCAATGGACAGAGTAGGTGAAGTGTTTGGATGCATAGGATGTTCTTTGCCTGATGTACAAAGATCCTTTGGGGCCTTGGATGGACGTGAGGAGGGAGGTGTTGACACAGGTTTCATACCTCTTGTAATGGCAAAGAAGGTGTCAGGAGTGGAAGGTGGCTTGGTGGGGGTGGGGGGCATGAACCTCACGAGGGAGTTGTGAAGGGAATGGTCTCTACAGACTCTGATAGGGGTCGGGAGGGAAGTAAATCTCAGGTGGTGGAGTCTGACTCTTAGTGACGGAAACGTCGGAGGATGATGCGTTGTATCCTGAGGTTGATGGAAGGCGAGCACCAGAGGGGTTCTATCCTTGTTGTAGTTGGAAGAGTGGAGTGCAAGGGCAGAGGCATAGGAAGTTGAGGAGATGCGCCAGAGCTCCCTCCTGCAGCCGAACCACCTCTTCAATGCTACCTGTCCCTCTATCTAATTTTTCACTGTTTGAAAACTTAGCTAGAATCCCCTCAGTTCCTTCATGTAAATCATTAATGCACAAAATGAATAGTTGTGGTCCCAACACTGAGTCTTGTGGAACACCACTTGTACCTGCCTGCCATCCTGAGAAGGACTCTTTTATCCCTACTCTCTGCTTTCTGTCAGACAGCCATGCTTCTATCCATGCTCGCAGCTTGCCTCTGAGGAACAAGTGAATAACATCTATTGGTTCTCCTTGGTCTCATCTGCTCATTACTCCCTCAATGTATTCTAGCAGGGTTGTCAGGCCAGATCTCCCCTTGATGAAACCATGCTGACTCTGTCATACTTTCCCAAAGACCTCCAAGTATTCCTTCAGATGGATTCCAGGATGTTACCCATAACTAAGGTTAGGCTAATAAGTCTGTAATTTTCCATCTCTGTCCAACTCCCTTATTAAACGAAGTGTCATGTTAGACATTTTCCAGCCATCTGGCCCTTTCCTGATTTTAGTCATTCCTGAAAGATTACCAGTTACGCTTGCATTACCTCTTCAGCTATCTCTCTTACAATACTAGGATGTAGTCCACCTGGTCCAGGTTATTTATCCACATTCGGGCCATTCAGTTTTCTAACATGCTCTACTTGATGATAGGCACCATATTCAGCTCTGCCCTCTCACTCTGTTCATTTTTTGGGAAATTACTCATGTCTTCCACCATGAAGACTGATGCGAAGTTCCTCATTCGTTTCTTTGTTTCCCATGACTGTTTCTTCAACATCATTTTCCAGTGGCCGATATTCACTTTTACCTCTCTTTTGCACTTTATCTATATAATGAACCTCTTACAGTCTCCTTTATATTACTGGTTAGCTATGACTAGTGGACATATCGTCTACACACTGACTGTCTCAATCTTTGCAGTAATCAATCAGTTTCTATCAGATGCCTCGTCTCCCAATCTTCTAAATTCCATCGAGTACATAAACTGCCGATCATGACAAGCCACCATCCCCAGGATGGATCACCTCCAACACCAGCTGATCTTGCCCCAGAGATAGTGCCCAAAATAGCTCCAAATATTCCAAATGCTGTCTGACCATTGCTTATTACATTCTCAGCGGCATGTCTCCTCTCTTGTATTCTAGGTCCCTTGAAATGAATGCTAACATTGCACTTGCTTTCCTAACTGCCAACTGAACCTGCACAATAACCACAACAGAGGACGAGTGCTTCAAAATTCTTTTTGTGCTTCAGATTTAATGCATCCTATTAGAACATAGTGTCTGCCTCCAGTCCGCCGACCAAAGTGCATAATCTCACACGATCCCATATTGTATTCCATCAAACACGTGTTTGCCCACGGTCCTAAACTGTCCAAGCTTTTCTGCAGCCTCCTCACTTCATGAATATCGCCTGTTCATCTAACCATCACTGTACCATCTCTAAACTTAGCAAAACTGCCCTCAGGTCCTTTGTTCAGGTGGTTCATGTAAATGGCACTTCCAGACTCCCTTAGTCTACCATTGAAAAGGCACAGCACTCAAGGTAGTTGACTCCATTCAGGTTAAAGCAGTGGCTTGACTGGAATTATACCTGTAACATCTTCACTCCCTGCACCACTGACACCCAGTAGGAGCACACCCTGCCCCCGAATTGTTGTGAATTACTCCGTTATGGTGACAAAGGACTTGATGGCGCACAATCCCAATCTAATGATGTCATTCCGTCTCAACACTAACTGTGTGATGCTCACAACAATGGAACTGTGTGTTGATGATGATGGAGAGAGCTGGGGGAGGGAATATCTATGATGAATGACTGTGTGACTGCCAGCATGAAAACTGCCCTGACAGCCTCGTATGTACCTGTGCCCGCTGTCACCACTGCAGACATGATCAGTCTTCCTGCAGGTCAAGTCAAGGAAAGCGACAGTCCTGGAGAGTGTCCCCGGCTTAGCACTCAGATCCTGTGTGGACCAACTGGCAGAGGTATTTACAAACATCTTCAACCTGTCCCTCCTGAAGCCGAAATCCCAACCTGCTTCCAGAAGACCACCATCATCCTTGTAAGTGAGAAAGCACATGCAACGTTCCTTAATGACTCCCGCCTGGCTTTGACTCAATAAACATGACGTGCTTTGAGACGCTGGTTATGGCCCACATCACCTCCAGTCTCCCAGCCTGACCTGCTGTCCTATAATGTGCCAACTGATGTAACGGGTCCACAACGGATGCCATATACCTGCTCTGCACCATCCCTGGGACATCTAAAAAACAAGGATGCCTACACCAGACTCCTGGTCATTGACTACAGCTCTACTTTCAACATCATTATCCCCTCCACGCTGATCTTAATACTCTGTGACCTTGATCACGGCTCCACCCTCTGCAACAGGATCCCCGGTTTCTGACACACAGACCACAATCTGTGAAGATAGGTATCTGCACATTCTCCACAATAAAACTCAACACTGGAACTCCTGGAGGATGTGTTCTCAGCCCCCTATTGTACTCCCCGTCCACCCACAGCAGTGCCCTCAGCTCCCTTCTGTACTCCCTGTATATCCATGGCTCTGCCATCAGCCCACTACTGTACTCCCTGTACACACATGGCTGTGCCCTCAGCCCTCTACTGTACTCCCTGTACACCCACTGCTCTGCCCTCAGCCTCCTACTGTACTCCCTGTACACCCACTGCTCTGCCCTCAGCCCCCTACTGTACTCCCTGTACACCCACTGCTCTGCCCTCAGCCCTCTACTGTACTCCCTGTACACACATGGCTCTGCCCTCAGCCCCTACAGTACTCCCTGTACACCCATGGCTCTGCCCTCAGCCCCCTACTGTACTTCTTGTACACAAATGGCTGTGCCCTCAGTCCCCTACACTACTCCTTTTACTCCCATGACTGTGCCCTCAGCCCCCTACTGTACTCCCTGAACTCCAATGTTTGTGTCCTCAGCCACTTACTGTACTCCCTGTACTCCCATGGCTTTGTCCTCAGCTCCCTACTGTATGCCCTGTACACACGCGGCTGTGTTGTCAAATTCCAAACAACGCCAGTTACAAGTTCGCTGATGACATCACCAAATCAGGAGGGATATCAAACAACAATGAGTCAGAACACAGAAAGGAGATCGAGGGCTTAGTGGCATGGTGTAATGATAGTAACCTCTCTCTCAAATTCGGCAATAGTAAGGAACTGATCATTGACTTCAGAAAAAAAGGAAGGAACATGCCGTCATCGACATCAATGGTTGAGGCAGTGCAGAGCATCAACTCCCTCAGAGTGACAATAACTGACAACATACCCTGGTTTTCTCGCATAAGTGTGACAGTCAAGAAAGTTTAACAACGCCTCTTCTTCCTCAGGAGGCTCAGGAAATTCAGCATGCCCTACTTCGATAGATACACCATTGAGAGCATACTTCTGGGTGTGTCATGGCTTCATACGGCAACGCTCTGCCCAGGACCATAAGAAACTACAATAGGTTGGGTGCACAGACAATCTCCCAACCATTGACTCTATAAACATGGCTCGTTGCCGTAGAAAGGCTGCCAACATCTAGAACATATAACATAGAACATAGAACAATGCAGCACAGAACAGGCCCTTCAGCCTACGATTTTGCACCGACAATTGATCCTCATGTACGCACCCTCAAATGTCTGTGACCATATGCATGTCCAGCAGTCTCTTAAATGTCCCCAATGACCTTGCTTCCACAACTACTGCTGGCAACGCATTCCATACTCTCACAACTCTCTGCGTAAAGAACCCGCCTCTGACATCCCATCTATACTTTCCACCAAAAAACTTAAAACTATGACCCCTCGTGTTAGCCATTTCTGACCTGGGAAATAGTCTCTAGCTATCGACTCTATCTATGCCTCTCATTATCTTGTATACATCAATTAGATCCCCTCTCCTCCTCCTTTTCTCCGATGAAAAAAGTCCGAGCTCAGTCAACCTCTCTTCATAAGATAAGCCCTCCATTCCAGGCAGCATGCTGGTAAACCTCCTCTGAACCCTTTCCAAAGCATCCACATCTTTCCTATAATATGGCGACCAGAATTGGACGCAGTATTCCAAGTGCGGTCAAACCAAAGTTGTTAGAGCTGCAACAAGATCTCACAACTCTTAAACTCAATCCCCCTGTTAATGAAAGCCAAAACACCATATGCTTTCTGAACAACCCTGTCCACTTGGGTGGCCATTTTAAGGGATCTATGTACCTGCACACCAAGATCCCTCTGTTCCTACATACTGCCAAGAATTCTAACCTTAATCCTGTACTCAGTTTTCAAAATCGACCTTCCAAAATGCATCACCTCGCATTTATCCAGGTTGAACTCCACCTGCCACCTCTCAGCCCATCTCTGCATCCTGTCAATGTCCCGCTAGCCTACAACAGTCCTCTATACTGTCAACGACACCTCCAACCTTTGTGTCGTCTGCAAAATTGCTGACCCATTCTTCAATCCCGTCATCCAAGTCATTAATAAAAATTACAAACAGTAGAGGCCCAAGGACAGAGGGCACTCACCACTGACTTCCAGGCAGAAGATTTCCCTTCTCCTACCTCTCGCTGTCTTCTGTTGGTCAGCCAATTCTGTACCCAGACAGCGAAGTTCCCCTGTATCCCATTCCTCCTGACCTTCTGAATGAGCCTACCAGGGGGAACATTATCATATGCCTTGCTGAAGTCCACATACACACATCCACAACTCGACCCTCATCAACCTTTCTAGTCACATCCTCCAAGAACCCGATAAGATTTGTGAGGCATGACCTGCCCCTCACAAAGCCATGTTGACTGCATTTAATCAAGACATGCTCTTCCAGATGGTCATAAATCCTATCCCTCAGAATCCTTTCTAACACCTTGCAGAAGACAGACGTGAGACTTACTGTTGTGTAATTGCCTGGGATTTCCCTATTTCCTTTCTTGAAGAAAGGAATGACATTTGCCTCTCTCCAGTCCTCAGATACAACTCCAGTGGAGAGCGAGGCTGCAAAGATCTTCGCAAGTGGCGAAGTAATGGCATTTCTCGTTTCCCAAAGCAGCCGAGGGCAAATCTGGTCCAGACCTGGCGACTTGTCAATCTTCATGTTTGACAAAATTTTCAGCACATCAGCTTCCTCTATCTCTATCCATTCCAGCATGCACACCTGCTCTTCAATGGTTTCATTCACTACAAAGTTTGTTTATTTCGTAATGAAAGAAGTTAAAAACTCATTTAGAGCTTCCCCTACCTCCTCGCACTCCACACACACAAGTTCCCTATGATATCCCTGATCGGCCCGACTCTTTCATGGACCATTTTCTTATTTCTCACATAAGTGTAAAATGCCTTTGTGTTCTCCCTAATCCGATCTGCAAAGCCTTTGTCTTGCCCCCTCCTGGCCCTCCTAAGACCATTTCTGAGCTCCTTCCTCGCCTGCCTGTAATCCTTTTGAGCTGAGCTTGACCCTAGCTACCTCCACCTTATGTAAGCTACCTTCTTCCTTTTGACGGGATGCTCCACTGCTATCCCAGATTATTGAGTGAATGGGGAGAGGAAATAGTTGGGGCATTAACAGATATCTTTGTAGCGTCATTGAACACAACTGAGGTCCTGTAGGACTGGAAAATTGTTGTTTCAATAGGGTAGCATGAATAATCCAATTAATTATAGACCAGTGAGCCTGTCATCAGGGGTTGGGAGCTGCTAGAGAAGATACTGAGGGATAGGGTCTATTCTCATTTGGATGAAAATGGCCTTATCAGTGATAGGCAAGATGGTTATGTGCAGGGAAGGTCATGTCTTACCAATTTAATAGAATTCTTTGAGGAAGTGACAAAGTTGATTGATGAGGGAGGGACTGTAGATGTCATGTATATGGACTTCAGGCAGGCGTTTAATATGTTTTCCCATGGTCGGCTTATGGAGAAAGTGAAGTCACACGGTGTCTAGCGTGTGATAGCTACATGGATAAAGAACTGGCTGGGCAACAAGGTACAGAGCGTGGTAGGGGAAGGCAGTTTCTCAAAATGGAGAACTGTGACCAGTGGTGTTCCATTTAAGATGTTTCCAGAATGATACATGAATGGGCAGGGAACAAAGGGATAAATACCCTGAGAAAATAGGCGACGGAATTAGACCGAGCATCTGGATCTGCGCAGGCTTTGACTGCCGAATGGCCTGTTCCTGTACTCGAATGTTCTTTGTTCTAACATTACCAAAGACCCATCATATGCCTGTAAAGTTTTCCCACAACCTCTTCAATCAGGCTAAAAGATGCAGAAGCTTGAAAACACAGAGCAGCTGGTTCAGGAGCAGCTTCTTCCTGACTGTTGTTAGACTGATGAATGGGCTCTCTAATCTTAGATAATGTTGATCTTGTTCATGTTGATCTCGCCTAGCGCATGCGCTGTGCAGCGTAACTTATATGTCTCTCAGACATGTTTTACACCCATCGTTCTGTACATCCTTGCTTACTATGATCTGCCATGACATCTTGTTACAGGTCAAAATAAACCCTCACCTCCCTGCTCCCAACACCCTCCAATGCTCACTCCCAGGTCTCTCTGGTTCTCACCCCCAGCTTCACCCATCACCCCCAGCACCCTGTGACCCCATACCCAGCTCCCCATGTCCTTTGTCTCTCACTGTGTCAATCACACTGTCTGTTTCCCTCTGTTTTCCTTTTCCATGCCTTCTGTTTCTTTCCCTGAACTTATTATCTTCCCTGCTCCCTCTCCATGTGACGGTTTGTTTCCTTGTTTTGTTTCATTTCTCTATTCGACTGACTGTCCATCTGTTTCCCTCGCTGTGTTCTCTCTCTCCTTCCCTTCGTGTCTCTCTCTTTCTCCCTCGTTGTGATGGTGATGGCTTCTCTATTCGCTTGAAGCAGGTGATGGCTCATTGGTTCGATGTTTGCAATACAATGAACTCAACTGGGTTTTGGTATTGAAGACATAATTTAAAATTATTGGATAAATTTCAATTGATGTCAAAACAGCAACCAAAACATGGGTATCCATTTAACAGCCAATTGTTACATCTAACTATTTTGGAACAACCCGTCTCCCAATGTTCCGTACACTGGCAACTGAAAACATTCTATTCACGTGCATAATGGTCTGACATGATAACTGCTCTGCCCAGGACCGTAAGAAACTACAGACGGTTGTGTGCACAGCCCAGCCCATCACAGGAGACCACCTTCCGTCATTTCTACTTGTCATTGTCGCAGAAAGGCTGGCAACATCAAAGATCTCTCCCAAACCAGTAATAATCTCCTACAGCCTCTTCCAACAGGGAGGAGACACAGAGGCTTGAAAACATGGACCAACATGCTCAGGAACACTTCCTTCCCTGCTTTAATTAGACTGACGAATTGACATCTCTAACTTTTCAAATAATATTAATCTTGCTAATGTCGATTTTGCTTTGCTCACCTCCTGTGAAGCGGTAACCATGTATGCCTCACTCTGTGTAAGTACCCCACGATCACTGTTTTCTTGTTTACTATCATGTGCCTGCACTACTCACAAAACAAACCTATCCATTGTACATTTGCCTGAAGTAAATCAAATCAAATCAGATCAACACGTGGCCTGCAGTGGCTCAAAATCTTCTCAAGGGCAACTGTAAAAATGAACTAATGCTGGCCCAGTCAGAGATACCCATATCCCGTTAACAAATATAAGGAGATGACCACACTCAGGGAATACTGACAGGGGAAATCAAATCGCTTTAAACATGATCTTAGACAAACACAGGTTTCCCTCGCTATCTGAAAGAAACCGTTCGCTAGCTGATATGGTGTAAAGTGCATTAGCACTAATTTATATGGGAAAAGCTTCGCCTTTCTTTGTAAAAGTGAAAATCCTCTTCGGATTTCTTTTGGTTGGCGAAGCAAGGCCCTAATGTAAGTCATTCGGGAAGGGAAGTGGCGAAAAGCGAACTTTTGAAAAGCGGGGAATACCTGTATGTACATGGGCATGATATTCAGGAAGATGGAAAAGTCGAAAAATAAATGAGGTGAATCTCACATTGGATTTCCAGCCCAGTTGATCATCATTCTCTTTGCTTCCTCTTTCTTTTTCTTCTATATCCCTCTTTCTCTATTGATTTCTCCTTCCCTTCAAAGCAAACTTCCCTGTCAATGGTATTAATCACACTCCTTTCTAGCTGCTTTCAGTTCAGGACAGTTCCCCAGCACTTTCTGTTCGTTTCTTTGCATTGCCTTGTATAATTTCAGATTTTCAGCATCTCCCTTTCTTTGATTTCACCTTCAATTTTGTTATTTCGTGGGATGTTGGCATCTCGGCCAAGGGCCGCATTTGGTGACCATCGCTAATTGCCCTGACTCTGAGGCCATTCCATAAGCCAATATAAAGTAAAGCACATTGTCATGGGGCTGATGTCTCACTTAACCCAGACCGGGTAATAACATTAGTTTTCTTTACCGAAGGTGATCAGTGAAACAGGAAGGCTTTCAGACAAAATGTTGCTTTTATGGTTGTCTTTGTGAAATTCACTTTTATTCCAATTCTTATCAGTTTTATTGAAGTTCTGTCATCAGCTGTGGTGGAATGGAAATAAATTACTTGAAACAACAGAAGCTTTGCTTCTGAATTACATCCAGCGACATTTCTACATTCATATATTGTCCTAATCATGAAGTAACGTCCGAGACAAGAACATTTTTATGTTTGAAATATTTGTAATCGGAAAAGTAGTCAGATGAGAGCTTGAAACATTAAGTCTGAATTTTACCAACGTGTTCAGCAACAGCACTGAAGCAGAGATGAAGATTGAGGATATTAATAGCTGGTAGTGGACATGTTTGGTGACAGAGAGAACATAAATCAGTTCAGGGCAAAAAGAGATCTAGAGGTTTTGCACAGTTTTGTTCTCAGATGTTTGTGAGGGAGTGAACTGCTATTCATGGATAATGAATGGAGACTGCAATTGAAACTGAAGATAATAGTTTCTTTCTCTGACAAATATAGATAACAGAAATTGCAACGAAGTTCAAACTTGTTTATGGGATAAATGAATGGACAGAGGTAGAGAACACCAACAATAGCGAGAATAGGTTAGTAGCACACCCTCCACCCTGCCCAGAATAATCATCAGCACGGCTGATATCCGATATGGTAGAAATTCCCAGCAGGGGGAAATCTTGAAAAGACTCAAGAAAAACCTCCTCTCCATTGTTGTAATGTTCCAGTCCGCTATTCTCAGATTCAGATCTGTCCTCTCTCTGTCTACGCAGCTGTTGATCTCTGTTACTTTTGGAATTGATGCATCTGCTACTACACTGGGATAGCGCACTTAATGAAGCCCTTCACCAATAGGAGAGGGAAACCCTCCAGTGACACAGTTACATTGCATGGTGACTAACATTAGTCATAGTCACTGAGCAACCAGTCCCAGCTTTCAATCCATCACATTCAGTTCACAATATAACTGGACTGGACTGCATGTTGACATTGTTGGCTATTGGTCAAATCTCCCATCATCAATTGCTCTCGTAAAGGCAGTTGTGAGGGAGAATGATGGATGTTATCTTTTCGTAGGTTTGAAGATCCTGCTTTGTTGTCCGTTTACGATGCTGTAACCATCTCTCCCAAAATCCCTCCACCCCCGCAAAAGAAACACAACCAGGATGTTGTTACTGTGCTGTCCTCTCCTCCACGGGAACAAACGCCAGCTAACAGACTGTCACTGGGCACAGTTGCCCTGAATATAGACAGGAAGTGTGGACTTCTCTGAATGTTCCCCTCACTGCTGTAATAAGGCAACTGTGGAACTTCCATAGGGAATATGCCTCAGTAATTTATTTATACAAATTGACAAACTTCTTTATTTTGTGTAAAACCGTATTTTTTACGCATTTTGGCCTCAGTCCAAAACCAAAAGTGATAATTACAATGAACTTATTCATTAAGACTTAATGAGTCAGGTTCGAATGAACATGACATTGGCTGGGAGATAGGAGAGAATGGGGATAGTGGCTGTGGAGACTGCATGGGGAGTACAATGATACTCCCCAGTCATTATCACTCTTTCTGCCAGACAGAATTAAATCTAATGCACAAAATGGAAACAGCCGACATTTGGGAGATACAATGCTGAATGATAATGTGAACTAAACAGGATAATATTAAATGTGATAAAGTGAACTATATTGTATATACACACCATTTAATCATTGGGAATACAGATTGAGTCGGATCACTATACCAGAAACATTAACTTTGATTTCTCTTCACAGATACTGGAGACTTGCTGAGCTTGCCCTCTAAGTTCTGTTTTTTTTTGTTTGAGTTTGATCATATTGTTCATATCTGGCAGGATACTTAAAATTAAAAGCAGACACTAATAACAAAATGTGAAGGGCAATGGGGACATTACAGTAGACTAACTGTAGAAATATAGTCATTCCAAGCTGGAAGAGAAAATGGGCTGAGTTTCCCCCACTTTTGCTGTAAAGAATTCTGTGATATGCAATCAAAGCCTTTGGAGAGGGGGTAGACAAGCTAGTTCAACGATGGACACAGAGTGCTCCACCATCAATAATTTATTCCTGTTATCTCATGAAATTTCAGCTGCCTCTGAAATGTCTTTTCAAACAAAGTGGAGTTCCTGAGATTTATAGGATATTCAGAAAAATATTCTTTTTTTCCTTTGAATCTTAAAGAAGAAACAGATTTCGACCGTAACATTGGTATCACAGACACACCAACTATAATAGGAACAGGAAAGGAATCCATTGTCCATATATAACTACATTCAGCATGTAACCCTATCAAGAAACATGAAATATAGTGATACGGAAGCATGAAACACAAATAAAAATGGTGGAGAAACGCAACAGATGACGAAGTATCTGCAGAGAGAAACAGAGTTAATATATCGAATATGATGTGACACTGTTCTGAAAAAGTCATATTGGAATCAAAGGTTAATTCTGTGTATCTCCGCTCAGAGAGTTCCAGAACAGCTGAGTTTCGCTCTATCGATTTTTTTCCTTCTGAACTGTGACAAATTGACTGATCTGAACGACATAAGCAAAGCTGCTATCTCAGTTGAATCTCGAGTAATTTGTAACCAAAAGAGAAAGTGCTGGAAAATCTCAGCAGGACTGGCAGCATCTGGAAGGAGAGAAAAGAGCTGACGTTTCGAGTCTCACTGCCTCTGGGCAGAGAAATCAGAATTAAAGTTTCTCGTTCAGCGACCCTTCCTCAGAACGGATGGTAGCCCTGAAAATGTTGATTTATATGCAGAAGAGGCTGAATAGCTGTTAATGGAGACTGTGAGTAGCTAACAATAGAGGTGAGTAATGGAAGACTAAGTGAGTACTAGGCCTGGTGGATTGGGTAGGGGGCATTGAGGAGTTCAGACCCTTAAATCTTTTTGATTCTGAAGAGCTACAGGGTCCACCCACGGAAAATGAGGTGTTGTTGTTCCATCTTGCGTTGAAACGTCCTGGAACACTGCAGCAAGTCTGACGCAGAGATATTAGCCAAGGAGCAGGATAGGGTATTAAACTGGCAGGCAACGGGAAAATCGGAGTCTTTTGCATCGGTACAGCTTGGATATACTGTGAAGTGTTCACCCAGTCTACCTTTAGTTTCTCCAATGTAGAGCAGATCACAATGTGAGGAGGGAATGTAGTAGACCGGATTGTTGGAAATGTTGATAGGATGCTTCTTCACCTGGGAGGTATGTTTGGCCCTTGGATAGTGAGGAGAGACGAGGTAAATGGGAAAGTATAACACCTCCGGCAGGAGAAAGTGTATTGGACCCGTGGGTGGGGGTGGGGGAGGTGGGGAGGAGATGTGGACAGTGAATAGCGAGCGACCAGGGTGTCCTGGAGGAAATGGTCACTTCAGAAGGCGGTAAAAGGGAGAGGAGGCAAATATGTGTCTGGTGGTGGTATCTCGCTGGAGGTGGGGAAATACAGACTGATGATCTTATGCATGTAAATGCTGGTGGGATGGTAGGTAAGGACAGGAAGAACTCTTCCGCTGTTGCAGGATGGAGGAGTGAGGGTGAGGGTAGAAGTGCAGGAGGTGGGTCAGAACTGGTTGAGAGCCCTGTCGACAAAAGTACTGGGGAATTCTCGGTTGAGGAAGAAGGTTGACATTTCAGAGGCCACATTTTTGAAGTTGACATCATCAGAAGCAATGCAGTTGAGAGGGTGGAACTGGGGGAATGAAATGGAGTCTTTGCAGGAAACAGGGTGAGAGGGTGCATACTCTAGGTAGCTGTGGGAGTCAGTGGCTTAATAGTGGATATTAGTGACCCGTCTATCGCCAGAAATAGAAGCAGAGATGTCGAGGAAAGAAAGGGAGGAGTCAGAGATAGACCAGGTGAAAGTGAGGGAGGAGTGAAAATTGGAAACGATGAACTTTTCCAATTCTGGACAAGAAAGAGGAGGAGCAGCTATGATATCATCTATATATCGGAGAAACAGTTGTGGATAGGGGCTAGAATAGAACTGGAACAAGCAATGGTCTATGTACCCCATGAAGGAACAGGTATAACTTCGGCCCACGTGTGCATCCAGACAGCCCCTCTGTCCAGTAGGAGCAATGGGTCTGCCCAGGCAGTTCTGCTTGTGGATTTTCAGAAGGACATAAAAGCGAGCTCTGCTATCAGAAGACCATCAGCTTCGGGACTGTTATGTGGGGGCGAGTGGGTGGGAATCTCCAGATGAAATGTTGTCAGATTTAGTTAATAAAATGGCCTGATGTGCCATGGCAGGGTTATGGAACAGCAGGTGACCTGTGGAGGTGTCTGAGAGCTGGCACTCAGCCTCTGAAATGGAGAGGTGAGTCCACCATACTACAGCAGCACCACCACCCTTATCGGTACAGGCTGAATAACACAGTCTGGGTTTGATCGAAGCTTACAGCATACAGTCTGTTCAGAGAGTGATAGGTTGGATAGGATGACGGGGATGCAGAGAAATTAAAACATCCAGTGTCACATTGAAAGTTCTCAAAGAACAGATTGAGTCAAAGTAAACGCCAGAGGAATGGGTCTTGGTGGAGGGAGAGTGTTGGAGCTAGGTTCCAAGTGAGCAGGTCAATGAAGGTACTAAAAATATAGAAAGTGGAGGGCTAAACTTAAGAAGTCAGCGGAAGAGCAGGAGGAGGGATGATAAAACATTAGCGGGTAAGCTTAGCAAGAATCCAAATTCATTTTTTTGATTTATTAAGGGGAAGACGATAACTTGGGAAAGAATGCGAGTGTTATGGACTAAGGGGACAGTCTGTCCACAGAGACAGAGAATATGTTAAATACATTCTACGGATCGATCTTGAGTTTGGAGAAACAGTTTCTGGGTTCAGGGAGAGTGACCGTTTGACACTTGAGCAAATTGACACAAGAGCTGAGGAAGAATTGGAAGTTTATGCAAGATAGCATGGGCAAATCACCAGATTAAAGACCACCAAGTCTCACATCAGTGAGAGGGAAACAATTGTAGAAAATTCGGAGGGCTGTTGAGGCTGGATCATTAAATATCTTCAAGGCTGAGACAGAAAGATTTTTATACAAATGTTACGGGGAAATCGCAGGAAAATGGAATGGGGGATTAGCAAAATAAATATAACCTAATCGAAGGAAAAGCAGACTCAGTGAGAGGACAGACATATTGTTGCCCCTAGGTCTAATGGTGTTCTTTTCCAATAGCCCTGTATTCACAGGAACATCCACCTCTCTCACTATGGAGGGAGACATAGCTTGGAATGCAAGCGAGGGATTCAAGGAATTCATAAACGCGATACGAATAGATAGAAAGTACGAGAGGACTGCGATAACACGGATTGCCTGTCGGGGTGAGGATCTGCATCGACATAGTCTCCACTACCAGAAGGAAGACCTCAGCAAGACACCCTCCAAGGCCAAGCAGAGACCTGCACTGGGGAGCAGGTAGTCAGAGGCCAGATGTCAAGGAGTGCTGAAGGCCTAAACACGACATCACTGTCGTGTCTCCTTCCTTCCCTGACCAAAACTGTACATGGAGGGGTAGAGAGACATGCCGTTGTAGCAGAGTAAGCAGTAAGGCTTTGACACGAGAGGCTTCGGACAGCTCCAGCTCGGCAAAATGTACAGGGAAACTGAAATAAAGTCCTTTTAACTTTATTGTTACA
Source organism: Chiloscyllium plagiosum (assembly GCF_037043375.1). NCBI lineage: Eukaryota > Metazoa > Chordata > Chondrichthyes > Orectolobiformes > Hemiscylliidae > Chiloscyllium > Chiloscyllium plagiosum. The sequence continues at coordinate 66,405,152 of NW_028270171.1, read as the reverse complement.
GCAGTCGAGATGGCAGTCGTACGTTCCTTTTGTGGGATGTGGGAGCTCACGGAGATTTCCACCGTCCCTGAAGACTACACTTGTGGAATGTGCACCCAGCTTCAGCTCCTGGGAGACCGTGTTAGGGAGCTGGAGCTGGGCGGCACGGCACGGTGGCTCAGTGGTTAGCACTGCTATCTCATAGTACCAGGGACCAGGGTTCAAATCCTGGCTCGGGCAACTGTCTGTGTGGAGTTTGCCCATTCGAGCCCGTGTCTGCATGGGATCCTCTGGGTGATGCGTGTTTCCTTCCACAATTCAAAGATGTGCAGGTTAGGTGCATTGGTCATGCTAAATTGCCTGTAGTGTTGGGGATTGGGTCTAGGTGGGCTGCTCGTCAGTGCAGATTTGTTGGGCCGAAGGGCCTGTTTACACACTGTAGGTAATCTAATTTAGGATGCACTCAGGGTCATCCGAGATACTGCGAACTTCATAGATAAGTGCGTTAGTGTGGTGGCCACACCCAAGACACACCCCTAGTTATGTTTCTTTAATGACTGTAATATTCCAGTCCAATGTTCATCGCCCTCAGTTCATTAGTTTTACCTGTCAGTCCTGTTGTATTTAAATAAACACAATTTAATCCAACAGGCGTTCCTTGCTTCCTGTCATGTTCCAGGCAGAGAGTAGCTGTGAGACCACCAGGAATGGCAAAGGGAGTAGGCAGGGAGTGCAGAAATCAAATCCCCTGTGGCCATTCCCCTCGATAACAAGTAGACCATTTTGGATTGTTGGGGACGATGTCCGTTTAGGGGAAAGCAGCAGTAGCCAGGTTGGATGGTACTACAACTGGCTCTGGGGCACAGCGGGAAAGGGTAAAGGTAAACAGGACGTTCAAGATAGGAGGGTCGATTGTTCGAGGGACAGATCGGAAATTCTGTGGCCACAAACGGGAATCCAGGATGGTGCGTTACCTCCCAGGTGCTAGGGTCCAGGATGTCTGCAAGTAGCTGCAGAACAATCTGAAGGGGTTGGTGAGCAGCCAGAAATCAATATGCACGTTGGCACAAATGATACCCGTAGATATAGGGACGAGGTCCTGCAGCGTGATTATAGAGAGCTAGGAGAAACATTTAAAAAGAAAACCTTGACAGTGGTAACCTCCTGAGAGGGGGATTACCATCCGAGGCATGCACTGTAGGGGACACCAGTATCTTGGTGGCCAGTTTTGCTAGTGTTACAAGGGTGGGTGTAAACTAGATTGGCAAGGGGTGGTATCCTGAAGAGCAGGGAGGCAAGTGTGAGGCTGGAAGGAGATACAGTAATCAGAAATGGTAAGATTAGGCTGGAAAACGACAGAGAGAAATGTCTTTTGAATTAAATTGCATCTATTTGAATGCAAGAAGGCCTACAGGTAAGGCTGATCAACTCAGGGCATGGATAGGTAGGTGGGACTGGTATATTATAGCCATTACACAAACATGGCTAAGTGATGGATAGGACTGACAGCTTAATGTGGCAGGGTACAGGTGCTTTAGGTGAGACAGAGATAGCGGAAGGATGGAAGGGGAGTTGCATTTCTGATTAAGGGGAGTGCCACAGCAGTAATCAGAGATAAAATAACTGATGGATCACCCAGTGAGGCTTTGTCAGTGGAGTTAAGAAATAGGAAGGGGTTGGTGAGGTGATTGGAGATGTCCTCTTGGCCCCCAAATAATCAACAGGAATGAGAGTCACAAATATGCAGTGAGAGAGGGGAGACCTGCAGGAGTAACAGAGTTATCATAATAGGGGATTTTATTTTTTCTAATACAGACTGGAACGGCCAGAGCGTTCAGGGATTTGATGAGACAGAATCTGATAAAAGCTTCAGGAAAGTTTCCTCAAGCAGTATACAGAGTGTCCTATTCGGGAAGGGGCAAAACTCGAAAGTTTCTTCGGAAATAGGGCAGGGCAGGTGACTGAGTTAACAGTGGGGTAGCACTTTATCACAAGTAACCATAGTTCTATTAATTTTCAAATAGTTATGGAGAGGGACAAAACTGGTCCACAGTGTCATGTTCGAACTTGGGGCGTGGCTCAGGTCCAGGCAGCTGGGATCAAGGGAATCCCTGGAGGTATATAAGAGATACAGGATTTTACTGAAGAAGGAAATCAGTGAGGTGAAAAGGGGGCAAGAAAGAGCCTTGGCTGAGAAGATTAGGATGAATCCAAAAAGGTACTGTAAATATATTAAAAGAAAAATCAATAACTGGATAGAAAATAGGACCCCTCGAAGATGAATGTGGACAAGTATGTGTGGAACTATAAGAGATGGGTGAAGTCCTCAACGAATATTTCTATTCTATGTTTACCGTGGAGAAAGACATGTTGACTTGAGAACTTGAGGAAGATAGTGGTGATACCTTAGGGACAATCCATGTCATAGTAGAGGAGATTTTGGACGTACTGGAATGTTTGAAAGTGGATAAATCTCATTGTCCTTACCCGATATATCCAAGAACACCACAAGGGGCTCCAGAAGAATTTGCGGGGACCCTGGCTTATCATGTTTATCATCAGTAACGACAGGTAATGTCCTGGAAGATTTGAGATTAGCAAATGTTGTGCCCTTATTCAAGAAGAACTGAACAAAAAAAGCCTTGGAACTATAGACCAGTAGGTTGAACATCTGTGGTAGGTACGTTACTTGCGAAGGTTCTGAGGGATAAGATTTACATGCATTTAGAAAGACAGGCTTTGATTAGGAATAGTAAGTGTGGTTTTGTGCGAGGAAGTTTGTGCCTGACAATTCTCTGAATGTAATTGGATGATGTGATCAGGAAGATTGACTTGGGTGGGACAGTAGACCTCAAAACATGTGGTGCTGGATAAGCACAGCAGGTGTTCGAGGGACAGGAGAATCTTTGTTTCGGACATAAGCCCTTCATCAGGAACGTCCAAAACATCGATTCTCCTGTTTCTCTGATGCTGCCTGACCTGCCGTGTTTATCCAGTGTCACACTTTTCGACACTGATCTCCAGCATCTGCCGTGCTCACTTTCTCCATGGGCGGTAGATTTAGTCGATATGGATTGCAGTTACACCAGAACAGAATGAGGTTTTTCAGCCCCTGGAGCCTGATGTACAATTACAGGAGGAGGCCAATAAGTCCCTCGGGCCTATAAAACTGTAACCAGATCATGCAGCACCAGTATCCATTGCACAGCAACAGGATCAATCTGTTCAGCTGCTTGAATCAGTATCACAGGAAATGGAAGAGGCCACAAAGTGACTGGACTATGGGGTATACTGGAATAAAACCAGGCTACATAGCCCCTCAGACCTGCCCTTCCATTCAGTAAGTCAGGGTTGATTTGCACTCGGCCGCAATTTCTCTTTAATGCCCAATTCTGTGTAGCCCTCGACTCTCTGACTGGTCAAAACCCAATGAAACCCACTCACTCCCCCCCAAAATTTCAGTGATGTGGCCCCCGCTAACTGTGTGGTCCCAACCATCACGACTCCCTGAGAGAAAGAAACACTCCCCACACATATACCTTGGCCTATTGACATGGATGCAAGATATGAACACAGCATAAAGTGACTGGTCCTGATATCAGGTCAGTATTTGATTGAGCAAGATGTCAAGGAGACTGAACAAAATTTAACTTGATGGGAATCAGTTTTAAACTCCCCGCTGGTTGAATCATTCAGAGCACAATGGGGCTGTTGGATATCAATCCTCCCAGTCCCTGGATATCTCTGTGTGGAATCCTCAGGGGAGCTTCTTTGGCACAAACATCTTCAGCTGCTTCATCAATGTCTTTCTCTCTGTCAAACGATCAGGGGTGGGGATGTTCTTTGAAGATTATACAATGTTCAGAACAATGAGTCACCTCCGAAAGTACTAAAGTATCAAATCTGGACAACTTCCAAGCTTGTGCTGTTAATGTATAGGAAACATTAATCAAAAGCACTGCTGGCCACTAAACATTTCCACGGTTAAAAGAAAGAGGAACCCCTTCACAGTAATATAAGAAAGCCATTCAGCCCATCAGATCTATTGGATAACAAGAGGCGCAATGCATTCACTCACTCCTGCTTATTACACAAGAAGACAATTTAAAATAAAAGCACGTGTTGGAATCCAAATACATACGCAGGAAGCTGGAAGAACGTAATAAGCCAGGCAGCACAAAGACTTTGAGAAGTGAACGCCTTGAATATAACCCTTCGTCAGGGCTGTGGATGGGAGTAATGGTGGCTATGGATAAAGTGGCGGGTGAGGGAGGAGGAAGCAGAGTGGCGAGGTGGGGACAAGTGAACACAAACAAAGGGTATCAGCGAGTTGTTGATAGGAGGGCTGAATCCAGTTGGTGGCTGGACAAAAGGTTGCTCAGAGTAATGGAAGGGAGGGGAGGGCTTGGGAAGGGAGTCGTGGGATTGGGAGGGAGGTTATTAGAAATTGGAGAATTCAATGTTGAGTCCCCAGGGTGTAGGCTGCACAGGTGACAGATGAGATCTTGTTCCTCCAAATTATGGTTTGGTTCATTGTGGAAATGGAGGAGGCCAAGGATGGCTATGTCAGAAAGGGATTGGGAAAGAGAATTGAAATCGGAAGTGAATGTGAGGTCTTCAATTCCACCTAACAACCCTACCTTTTAGCTTCCAACCGGATTCATCCCTCCCATTGCCCAACCAGGTTGCACCAACCACTTGTGTCCACCTAGCCATAACTCACCATCCCTCTAATCTCCCTACTCCACTCCCTTCCCTCTTTATCTGCAGCTCCCCTTACCCCCAACCCAGTTCTGAAGAACGGTTATACCTGAAATGTTGACTTTCCCAGCTCATTGATGCTGCCTGGCTTGCTGTGTTCTTCCAGCCTTCTGTTTGTCTCCTTTAATTCAGGAAGATAGAGTCTAGTGAGCACAACGTGCTGGTAGGCAGAAACCAAGGGTTGCCCACTGAAGTCCTTGAACCTGTGCCCTTGGGTCAGAAGGAAGACATTCAGTTCCTCGAGACACTGACACATGAACAGAAAAAGTCATTCAGCCCCTCCAAACTGTTACACTAAATAGGAGGATGTCATTGTTCCTGCAACACGACAAACCAATGAGGAATAGACTGCACAGGCAGGCTCCTCAATGTTGTTCCTCCTGGTTCCATTGCTAATTGTACACACGTGTTATGTTAAAGTGGTTTGCAGACCATGAGGAGGGAAAGTGATTGGTTTGTACCAAGTCCCAAGGAGGCATCTTCCATCGCTGAGATGTCATGGACTAGGCTAGACCACTCCAAACACTTGTAAGCAGGCAGCCCAGAGCATACCTTTGCAACTTATTTCGGTACGTTTATAATGAAAATTAACCGGAGTAATTTAGTTGGGGTGACTGGTAGATTTTAAAACAGACAAATACTTTATTCATAAAATTACACAATGAAACACAAAGAACAGAATAAATAATCACTACAGAATTCAACCTATTCAGCTAGACTTAATTATGCTGTTCCTAATATACACAACTGTTCCAATAAGCAAACTCCCAATAAAAACCAGTATAAATGGAACACAAACTTCCAGATTGAAGTTGAAGGTCAGAAAAGAGAGAGAGTTTCCACACAGCTCCCAGTTGAACTTCCCTGTTCAAGACTCAACTGACAACTGCTCAGCTCAGCGAGTTCAGCTAAAATACCTCACCACTCTCCGTTCATTATACTGGTCACTTATAAAGCGTGACCACTTTGGCCTGAAGTCTTATCTGTTTCCTTATAAACAAAAGGCCTCTGAAAATCATTTTCATCTTTGTACCAAAGCAGGCTGATTGGAGCTTGGCCCCGTTTTACCTCTGAAAAAAACAAGGGCAGAGTCTCCTTGCGCTAAGGAACAGCTTTTAGACAAAAAAGGGACTTGCTTTGTGACATGTCTTTGCCCCCCTTAAAAAAAAGAACCATCAATGTTAAAAGTGGCTGCATTTTTAACCCTTCAAACCCAGTTAGTAGTCTCAAAACTGACAGATACACTATATTAATTGTAAACATTCAAACATGCACAAACCCATGTTAATTCAGGCCGTGGTGTACCCACCACCAAACACCTCCGTATCTCATTCGAGTCTGAATAACTCATCAGCTTTCACGTTTTCACGACCTGCCACACGCACAATTGTCAGATCGAATGGCTGCAACAACAAGCTCCATCTAAACAGTCTGACATTTTTGTCTTTAATTTTTTCCACAAATATCAATGTGTTGTGATCAGTGTATGCGATTGTCTCAGATGCATTGCTGGTAATATAAACACAGTTATGGTGTAATGCCAACACCAAGTTTAAAGTCTTTTTCTCCACCATTGAACATTTCTGTTGATGAACGTTCGACTTCCCAGAAAAATACCTGATGGGTCTTTCTATTCCCTCATCATCCTCCTGCAGGAACACCGGACCGACACCCACATCACTGGCATTGATAGCCACCTTGAAAGTCTTCATATCATCGAGTGTAGCTAATACTGGGGGCAGTGTTAACACAGTTGTTAGGCTGTAAAATGCCTCTTGCCAGCCCTCTGTCCACTGAGAGTTCTTGCCCTTGACAATTCGGTGAGTGGAGCAGCCACACTGCCTAAAGTTTGGCACAAACTTTCAGTAAAATCCAGTCAATCCCAGGAACCGTAGTAATGCATATTTCTTTTTTGTTGACGGCGTGGAACATTCCCGAACTACTTTTGTTTTTGTATCTCATGGGGCCATTGGTCCATGTCCAATAATGTGACCCAGGAATGTGACTTAGGCTTTCTCAAATTCACTTTTATCTAGGTTTACCAACAATCCTGTCTTCTGAAGTCAATCAAACAAGACCGCTAAATGCTGTAAATGTTCCTTTCATGAGTGACTAAAAACCACCAGGTCATCAATGTACACCACATAGTTAGGTAATCTGGCAATGACCTTATTATCTGTCTCTGAAATGTGACTGGATCGTTTTACATACCAAATGCGACAACTTTGAGCGGATATAGTCCAATTGGTGTTATGAAAGCTGAAATTGCCTTTGCTCTCTCTGACAGAGATCCTTGCCAGTAGCCTCTGAGCAAATCTAACTTATAAATGCAATTAGCTTCTCCCACCTTTCCGACACAGATCTTCAAACATGGAATTGGATATGCAACAGTCTTTGTAATGAAGTTGACTAGGTGATAGTCCACACATCGCCATTGGGTAACATCTGGCTTTGCCACCATAGCTATAGATGAGCTCCAATCACTGTGACTCACTTCGATTATGCCATCTTGGAGCGTGTGCTCTATCTCCTTCTGAATCAGTGCCAACTTTAGAGGGGAATGCCTTTCAGGATGTTGCTTAATCGGAACAGCATCTCCTGTGTCTTCATCACGCACAATTATGTTCGTACTTCCCAGTTTATTTCCGCATATCTCTCCACGAAATCGTAATAACTCTTTCAGGTCACTATGATTTTCTTGTGGAAGGTAACTCAGTAATTTATCCCAATTTTTGACAACTTTCTCATTGTTCAACTTGATATAGGAATGTCCAATTCAGAATCCTCTGAACTTGGGTCTTCCTTCTGTGATGTAATCATTAACACCTTCTCCTCTTGCTTTCCTTCTCTATCAAAATACCTGTTGAGCATATTCACATGACACACTCTGTGAGATTTCATCCAGTCTCGAGTCCGTACCAAGTAGTTCACCTCATTCAATTTCTTCCCAATTTGATAAGGTACACTAAAACGTGCTTCTAAAGGCTCAACTGTTACTGGAAGTTACACCAATACCTTATTCCCAATTACAAAATTGCGAATTTGTGATTTCTGATCCACTTCCTGTTTCATTGTATGCTGCGATACTTTTAAATGCTGTCTACCCAACTCTCCAGTTCTATTTAATCGTTCCCTGAAATTTGACACATTGTCCAAATGGGTGGTCTCTAATTCTGCCTTATTCATTTCTCCTTAACCAATGGTAATGGTCCTTTTACTTCATGCCCACAAATTTATTCAAATAGACTGAATTTGGTCGATTCATTCCGTGCGTCTCTGATCACAAATAGTTCAAAAGGAATTTCCTTATCGCAATCATCTGGATTATCCTGACCATAAACCCTCAACATGGTCTTCACTGTTTGATACCATCTCGCTCATGCTCACTGTGATTCCGAATACTACATAGTAGATTTGAATTGCTTTATTCCAAAGTTATCCATCACCTGCTTGAATAGTTCGGATGTGAGGTTTGATCTGTCTGGATCTCTATTGGTAGTCCGTACCTAGTTAAAAAATAAGTTTTTTTTCTAGAACTCTTTTAGCTGTGATGCTGCATAATGGGTCTGCCTCGGGAAATCTACTTGACACATCCATTACTGTTAATTAATACTTATTCCCACTTTTTGTTTCAGATAGGGGACCTACACAATCTATCAAGACTCTTGTGAAAGGTTCCTCAAATGCTGGAATAGGTATTAAAGTTGCAGGTTTTATGACTGCCTGTATGACATATTTGAGACGTCTGGCAAAATTCAACTACATCTTTGTGTAGTCCAGGCCAGTGAAAATATCTTTGTGTTTCAGCCTGTAATGTCTTCACCCCGAAATGATCTCCAAGTGGTAGCTCATGTGCCACTCGCAGCACCTCCTTTCTATACCCACCAGGAAAAACAATTTGATGAATTTCTGTCCACGTCTGATCTGCTTCAGTGTGTGCTGATCTCCGTATCCGCATTAAGACATCATTTGTTAAGTAATAACATACAGGAATACGTTCATTCTCTTTCTTTCTAAATATTTTTTGATATAACTTTTGTAACTCCTCATTTTTCTGCTGTAATTCAATCAGCTTAGCAGAGCTAAAAATATGTTCATGTTTTCCTACTTGCTCCTTCTCTGTTCCACTTATCTGATCAAAAAGAAACTTTCGGATAACTCTACGTCAGCTTCCTTATCTGTGCTTTTATCCTGCTTAAACCTGTGCATCTGTGATCTTCTGGTCACGCAATCAGGGGAAATTCCTGGATAAACATTCTCCAGGTCTTCAGTTGCCTGCATCTCCACTGGCATTTCAACTAGAGTAGGCAGCACGCCTACCAGTGAATTAGCTGTATCATTTGCAAGGACCAATTTTATTCCTGGAGCTGAGAGTTAGGGGTCTAGTACTTCTACCACAGTTTCTCCACTCTTTTCTGGACTTTCTAGCCTCACTTTACATAACTGAGCACTTTTTTCCTCATTATGAATTCCTGCTACCAACACATTTTCTGGCAATAATTTCTCAAGAGTGCATAAAGCCTCACCCCTCAGCATGACAGACTTAAAAGATCCTCTGTCAATTAATATTGGATCCTCCTTTCTAATTACTCCTGGCCTATGTGAATAAACCTTACCCTTTCATGCAAGTTTTTTATGCAGATTTGGCACGTCCACTTATCATCTCGTACACTCTGAGGCAGTTGCCGACCTTCCCTTATGCGTTTTGTTACGAGTCTAACAAAACTTCCAGGCTTGTCTAGTTATCCTACATCTGGTTTTCTCCCAGCTCACCAACACTGTGATTTTGTGTGGCCCAGTTTATTACAATTAAAACACCATAGTATTTTAACTTCTTTGTCCCCCCCTCCCCCCAAGGTTTTCTTTATTACTGTGGTAAATTATCCTTATGATCTATGCTGTGATCTATCTTTCCCTTTGCACGTGAGCATATATCTTTGCTCCAACTTCTGTCCCTCAGAGACCAGAACTGGTTCTGGAAGCCAAACCAAGTTTGTGGACCAGTTCATAATCATCAGCCATTTCAGCAGCTAACCTTGCTGTTTACACTCTCTGCTCTTCCACCTGAGTTTGCATTACTTCAGGTAGTCAATTTTTGAATTCCTCCAAGTACTAAACTCTCTAAGGGCAAGAGAGCTTCGCTTGAATTTTAAAGCTCTTATCCAACTATCGAAATTAGTCTGTGTGATCCTTACAAACTCAGTGTAGGTTTGACCAGGATCCCTCATTAGAATCCTGAAAGGTTGCCTAAGCAGATAATTTTTTTAACCTCCTCATACTCCCCAGATACCTCCTCTGACAGGGATGTGAATACCTCAATAGTCCTACCTACAATTTTCTTTTGGATCAACAAAGCCCACATTGCGTCTGGCCACTGCATTTGTTTCGCCAACTTTTCAAATGAGATGAAAAGTGCATCACATTCTTCTCATCAAACTGAGGCAATGCTTGAACATACTCAAACAAATTCTCACTAGGCTTCTGACTGCCAGGGGCTTGCTTATCCTCACACTCTTCCAGACTAAGCGCACCCTCAGCCGTTATCTCCAGCCTTTTACACTAACTTTCCTTTTTAAGTGTTAGTTTTTGCTATTCAAATGCTCTCTCTTTCTCTCTCCCCGTTGTCATTCTTTCTTTTTACTCTCTGTTCTGCTGCACTCTTCTCACCCCCCCCCCCCCCCCCTCTGCATTTTATCTGAAGTCAAATGTTTCATTTTGGCCGCCCATTCCTTACCTCGCGACGTTAACTCAAGATGTTTCATTTGCAACTGAATTCTTGCCATCTCTGATTCTCATGGTTTCTCCAGCAAGTTTAATTGACGAGCTACTGCTGTAATTAACTCTCCTTCCCTTACAAATGCAGTCAGTTCCAATTCCAGCCTCTCCGTTAATTCTTGCAACTTGGTCTTATTCACTTTTCGTAAAATTTCCAAAGTCACTACATGCACACCCAGGAAACGTTTGGCGACTGACATAGCCATTACTATTCTAAGCTTTGTCAACCCAATCAAACTAATACCCGAAATAAAGACACTAGCATCTCCCACTCGTTGTTAAAAATCTAGCAATGAGCCCCCAGTCTGTTATGGACGAGGCTAGACCACTCAAAACATTCTTAAGCAAGCAGCCCAGAGCATAACTTTGCAGTTTGTTTTGGTAATTATCCAATGAAAATTAACCGGAGTAATTTAGCTAGGGTGATTTTAAATCAGACAAAAACGTTATTCATAAAGTTACACAATGAAACACAAAGAACAGAATAAAGAACCCGTACAGAATTCAACCTATCCAGCTAGACTTAAATATGCTATTCCAAATACAGACAATAGTCCCAATAATCAAACTTCCTTGAGAAAACTTTATAATGGAATGCATGTTTCCAGGTTGAAGCTGAAGGGCAGAAGAGAGAGAGCGTTCCCACACAGCTCCCAGTTGAACTTCCCAGTTCAAGACTCAACTGAATACTGCTCAGCTCAGTTCAACTCAGCGAGCTGACAACTCCCTGTTCATTATCCAGGTCACTTCTAAAGCATGACCACTTTGGCCTGTAATTTCAACTGTTTACATTTAAATAAAAGGCCTCTGAAAATCTCTTTCATGTCTGATCGTAGCCTGGCCCCGTTTTATTGTCCCTCTGAAAAACATCAAGAACAGAGTCTATTTGAGCCAATGAACAGCTTTTAGCAAAAAAGGATTGGTTTGTGACAGAGAAGATAGGCTAGTGTTCTGTATGGAGGTCAGAAGCTGGTGGGAATGGCTAATACTATCAGAGTGTGGCTGATGACAGATTTGTGAACAACATGACGTTCAATGCAGGGTCACACACCAATTGTACATCCCGACGGTGAGAGTTCTTTCCGAACCTGGAGCTCTCTCTCTCTCAACCAACATGGGGGCTCCATAGAGATCTGTAAACTATCATAGAGTCATAGAATCCTATAGCACTGAGACAGGCCCATTAGCACAAACTGGTTCATGCTAATCAAAATGTCCGTCCATGCTAACCCTATTACCCTGCGCTTGGTCCATATCCTTCTAAATCTTTCCTATCTATATATTTGTCCAAATGTGTAGACACATATCATGGAAAACATGTTATATCTAATGCTATCCATGTTTTTTTTAGATTACATTACAGTGTGGAAACAGGCCCTTCGGCCCAACAAGTCCACACCGACCCACCGAAGCGAAACCCACCCATACCCCTACATTTACCCCTTACCTAACACTACGGGCAATTTAGCATGGCCAATTCACCTGACCCTGTACGTCTTTGGACTGTGGGAGGAAACCGGAGCACCCGGAGGAAACCCACGCAGACACTGGGAGAACATGCAAACTCCACACAGTCAGTCGCCTAAGGCGGGAATTGAACCCGGGTCTCAAGCGCTGTGAGGCAGCAGTGCTAACCGCTGTGCCACGGTGTTTTGGAAATAATGAGTGTTGATTCATAACACTCCAGTGATAATGCAATCACGTTTTATTCTTTTAGTGTGTCTACAGATTAAACACTCATTTCCGTCACACTCTGCTCATGGTACCATCACCGCAGGGATTAGTCTGGTGAAACTCCATCACACCTACCAAGGAGATCATTGATTATAAATAAAAGAAAATACTGTCTCAAGTACACTCCACAACTGCAGGACGGTGTCTTCACTTTTATACTTTAATCATTTTGTAATGAATGCTCCTACTCATTTATTGTGCTGATTACTTGCTGAGTCATGGAGTCATAGAGATGCACAGCATGGAAACAGATCCTTCAGTCCGACCCATCCATGCCGACCAGATATCCCAACCCAATCTAGTCCCTCCTGCCAGTACTTTACTGCTCTGTATGAATTCTGTTAGTGCCTCATGATCAAGGACATTCAGCTTCTTTTCACCAAGAGCACTTCCCATCATCTCGCCTTCTTATAAATACAAAATGCGAAGGATGGCATTTTTTGCCAATCATTTATTTGCCTTATGAAGCAAAGTCACACCAACAACAGCATCACTGTTGCCAGTGCAGTTGACTGGAGATACTGAGGAGGCGATGATCTAGATGTATTATCTCCGAATTTTTTCTCCACGGAATCAGGTAATGTCCCAGATACCGGATCCGAATCCCACAATGGCAAATGTTGGAAATTGAATTCAATAAAATATCAATTAAGAATCAAATGAAACAATGAAACATTGTTGATTGTCCTACCTGGCACCCTCATGCCCTTCAGGAAAGGAAATCTACCATCTTTAGCTGGTCGGGCTTACATGTAACTCCAGACCCACAGCAATGTGGTGAACTCTCAGTTGCAGTTTGAAATAGCCAAGCCAGCCACTCAGTTATATCAGTCACTTCAAAGCCTCAAAGAAATGAAACCGCATGGCCCTCAGCACTGACTACTTACAGCCCACAGACTGCAGTGGGTCAGGAAGGCAGCTCACCAAAACCTTCTCAAGGACAATGAGGAAAGGGAATTAAATGTTGGCCCAGCATCCCATTAATGAATAAAGGAAGATGATCCCACTCAGGGAAGAGAGAAAAACAGACGTAAAAAACTTTAAACAGGAACTTTAACATATACCTTACATGGTGATGATTATCAGTAATATGGGAACAGGAGAAACATAAGCAAGGTTTAATTTCATTTTTTATTTCCATCCCAGCTGATCATCAACAATTCCTTTGTTTGCTTCTTTCTCTCTTTCTCTCTCTTTCTCCATCTATTCAACTCAGTCCTTGTCCCCTTCATAACAGATGTTGGGTGTCACCAACATCAATCACGCTATTTCCCAACTGTGTTTAGTTCTGATGTATGGTCATTAGAATCGAATTGCCGATTCTATTTTTCTCTCGACCCGAGGGGGCTTCCAAATCTGCTCAGTTTGTCTGGCACTTTCTCGTTCTTTATTGTTTCTGATCTGTTGCATCATTCTTTGCTTTATTTAACCTTTAATTTTGTTATTACTTGGAATGTATGCATCGTTGACAGGGGCAGCATTTGTTGACCTAACCAAGTGTCATTTACTGCGAGGTCATTCTTTCAGGCAGTACAGAACCAAGCAATCATAAGCCAGACCAGATAATAACGCAAGCTCTATTTACCAAAGGACATAAGTGAAATAGATAAACGTATAGACAAAATGCTGGAAATGTTAGGGTTGTTATTTCCAATTCCTGTCTTTTGTATTTACTTTCTGACATCCTCCGTGGTAGGATGTGGAACAGTGTCTTTCTGTGTAATAACCTGTGCATCTGAATTACATTTCTTCCGACATTACTGCTCTGAGAGAGTGTTCCTGTCATTAAGTTATTTTAGAGACAAGAACAAAGTTGTGATCGGAATATTTGCAACTGAAAGAGTGCTTAGAGGAGAGGTCGAACCATAACGTCTGAATTTTACCAAAGCATAGATAATGGTTTATTAAGCGTCAGCATTGAAGCCAAGATGGTGACTGGGCATATAATTGAGCTGGTAGTGGATAGGTTTTGTCATGGACAGAATACTGAGACATAAATGAATTTTCTTTATTTAAATTCGGTATTGTGAACAGTCTCGTTCTCAGATGTTTGTGAGGGCGGGGGTGTGGGCTGTTCTGAAATTTGTGGATAATCAATGGAATTTGCATTTGAAACTGAAGACAATAGTTTCCGTCTTTGTCAAATACAGATAACAGAAATAGCAAAGAAGTTCGCCATGGTTGAAGAGATTAATAAATGGATAGCGATGAAGAAACTTACCAGGAACACCAACAATAGCGAGGATAGGATAGTAACCCGCCTGGATAATCATCAGGGCACCATATATCCGAAATGATAATGTTGACCAAGACCAGGAAAAATAGAAAAGTCCCTCGGATAAACTCCTGTCCATTGTTGCAGCATTCCAGTCTAATGTTCTCAGATTCTGATCCATTAATGGATCATTCCAGACTATACTGAGATGTTTAAATCTCCTTTTTCTGTCTCCGCAGCTGCTGATCCCTTTGAGCGTTGGAGTTGATGCATCTGCTGCTACAATGGCATAAACCATTGCAGGAGGCCCCTTACTAATAGGAGACGGAAAACATCCAGTGACATAACTAGGATCCATGGAGACTGGCATCAATCACAGTCACTGAACAGACACCTCCATTCAACCCCTTTCAGTATGTTTCCTTCAGTTCACAAAAACTACTGGACTGGATTGGATATTGGCACCGTTGGCTATTGATCACATCAATTGCTCTCGGAAAATTAGTCGTGAGGGAGAATGATGCATGTTTTCTTATCGCAGGCTAGATGATTCTGCTGCCTTGCCCGTTTGCAATACAGTAACCAACCGAACCTCCCACCACCGCCACCCTCAAAAACCGGAATCAACATGCTGTTGCTGGGCAGATCTCTCCTGGACTAGAACAGGCACCATCCAATATATTTACAGTGGATATATTTGCATTCCAATACATAGGAAATGTGAATTTGCCTGGGCATTCCTTTAATTGATCTAATAAGGCAATTTTGTATCTTCAACACTCAATGTGCTTCAGCACTTTCTTTTAATATAAACTCACAAACACATTAACACACTTTATTAAGCACAAGTTTCTTCACTTTCTCCACATGGTAACATCATGCCAGGGTTTAGTCTGGTGAAACCCCTTTGGACTGAATCGCTGACAAGATCATTATTTATAAAGCTGATTCAACCTGTACACAATACACCTAACAGTCTCTCAACAAAACACTATCATTGGGAAAGATACATTTACTCTGATACTTTAATCATTTTGCATGAAGAACCACATATCATTTACTTCCTGCTGCGTAAAAATTCTGTTTGTGACTTATGACCAAACACATCCAGGTCTGTTTCAACAACAGCACTTCCCAACCTCTCACTATTTAATGAACGTAAATGTGAATGATGATATTTGTTGTTCATATCCGAAATATTTTATATTTTGCGAAGAGCTATTGCCCAAACACTGATCCTTCTGATATCCCAAAGCTTTCACTCCAGATAATTATACTACTCTCTCCATTCTTTCGATTATCCAACTTTTAATACATTCGGTGTATTCCAACCCTACCTACCCATGGACTCTAATATTCTCTACTCACCCGTGTTCAGTCATGCCAAACGTCTGCTGAAAATTGAAATACTTCATTTCCACTGGTTCTCAATTGTCGATGTCACAACGGACAACCTTCACAAACTCCAGCAGGTTTATCAAAGATCAAGATCATTTCCCCTTCCTGAATCTAGATTGACTCTACCGAATCATGTCATTATTTTCCAAGTGTCCAGTTATCACATTCCTCACAAAAGGTTCCGATATTTTTCTCACAGCTTACATCAAGCTAACCACTGTTTAGTTTGCTGTTTGCTCTCTCCGTCCTGTTTTAAATATTAAAGTTTACAATCGCTGCTTTCCAGTCTGGAGGATCCTTTCCAGAATCTAACCAGCTTTGAAGAATAAACAGTAATTCTTTCACTAGCTCTACTGCCACCTCCTCAATATTCTGGGATGTAGCTCATCAGATGCAGCAATATACCAACCTTAAATTCAATGAGATTTTGAAAGACGTACCTTTTATTAATTCTAATTTCCTGCTGTTCCCCATTTTCACCAGTCACTCTGTTCCCTTGTATTTTTAGAAATTTCGTTCTGTATCTTCCTCAGGGAGATGGACACAACATATTGTTCTCAGCGAAGAGATGGTTTCTGTCAGCCAGTGAATATATCGGAAGACTGAACTCCGGTGGTGATGGATATGTTACTCACTCCTGCCTGGAAATTTCCAGAATTAACCCAGTTTAATTCATGATGAGCATCGGCACAGTCCTGTCACTGGTGTGTGAGGCTGCACAGTACACTGAAGGAGGGGGCACAGCTCAGTGACCACCTCAATTTTGAAACAAACTGGTTTCATTCCTGATACCTGGTCCAGCTTAGACAAATGTCCCGGGAAATCCCAGGAGAGATAATGTACTGTCCTGCACCTCCCTATTCAAAGAGCTTCCTTTCTGTGGAGCCTCATCTCCATTTGTTTACCATGGACCCAGGCACTCTGTAAATGCAGTGTATAGAGTGGGGTCATCAGACCCCGCAGCTGACAATACAAACCCGAGATAGGCATCCACAGAAACTCCACTGATTTTCCAATGACAGGAACAAGTCAATTCCCCACATGGAACGTGAACGCGCTCAGTGTTGAAAACTATTTCCACTCCTGAGTTTCTCTTTCTGGTTGAGAAGGCCGTTGCATCTCTGCACACTCCCGCAGTAACTGTATCTCTCTCCACAGAATCAGTTGACAATGTAACATTACCTTTCTCTATATCTCAGCAACTATCAGGGCAGCACCAATATTGCTAATGGATTTGATCATCACACTCAGAGAAGAGAGATACAGGGAACCTAATTCACTTTAATCAGGGACAAATATAAATGGAGGCGAAATTCAGGAATATGGGAAAATGGGGAAATGTGAGGATAACTTGCCATTTTGTTTTCCTTTCAGTTCATCATCAGTAATCCCTTTGCTCACTTTCCATTTCTTTTCCTCTCTTTTTCGGCCATTTCTCCATCCATTCAATTTAAACCTGGCCCCCACCTCTCTCTCTCCAACCCAACCATCCATGATACCAGGATAAACAATATTATTTCACAGTTTGCTTTCAGTTGTGAAACAGGGTCACTGGACTCAAAACGTTATCTGCATTTCTCCTGACAGAGGCTGCCATACCTGCGAGATTCTCCAACACGTTTAGACGCTGGAGAATTTTATTTTCAATCTCTAGCACCCACCGTTCCTTGGTTTATTTCACCTTTAATGCTGTTGTTTCTCGGGATGCAAGCATCACTGGCAAGGGCAGCATTTGTTGTCCATCACTAATTGTCCTTGACTACGTGGCCATTTGTCAAGACAAAATGGAGCCAACAATGTTGTTGTGGGTCTGAAGTCACACTGAGTTCACACTGGGTAATAATGTTAAGTTTCTTTAGCAAAGACTATCAGTGAAATAATAAAAATAAATCTGAACGGTTTCTGGTTTCCATGAGTGAAATTAGCTTTCATTCCAATTTTTGTCATTCAAATTTAAGCCCTGTCATCGGCTGTGGTACGGTTTTAAACACTGCCTTGGAGTCACAGCCCGTGCCTCTGAATTACCCGTCTAGTTACAAGATCACTCCGATACAGAGCCCTTATTGCCTAGTCCGTATTCCCTAGTTCCTACCAGAGAGGGATGGTGGTTAAATCAGTTTAACTACCAACAATCAAAAAGATTTGGGGGAAAAAAGCGAAAGGGAGATTGAGAGATAATTTCCAGTAAGATCACAGGTTTCAGAATGCTGAAATGAGGACATTTCGACAGCATCCTGCAACATGAGCCAGTATTCCTAGGAATGATAGTTGAAGGGGATATTAGCGTCAATAACGATGAGGGAGAGTTTTAGATGAACATTTGTTCTGCAACTTTGTAACTGGGTGTGGGGCCAGCAGAGTCTTCGATTCATTGGACTGAATCTAACAATAGTTTGTCTCAGTAACATTTTCATTGAGTGTGACAGAGGGATTGTATGTACGAGACTGAACTAGTTTCATGGGGCTATTTAATCGAACTCACCTCATTAACTACCCACTCAATCTCATAGTGTTCCTCGCATTCAATGCCACCCCAATTCTCCAACCCAATATGGCTGGAGGGACTCACCATCGCACTGATGTCCCTGGCTATTCTATGATCACTGACACTGGTGCCATCTTTCAAAGGCCAATGGGCACACTGTTGTAATTCCTCAGTTTGGAGCCACCCTGCATAGTTGACCCCGAACATGGCAGGTAAGGGGAACTAACACCACGACTTTTCTACAGGGGCACAGAGGTCCTTGTGGATGGGTTAGAACAGGGGGTCCATTCTCTTACCAGAGGAGGCCTGAGCATGGTCTGAGCTCACCACCCAGCTCAGTGCAGTATCTGCGGTCTCTCCCTTTCTCTCTCTCTCTCTCTCACACACACACGCACACGCACACACACACTTTGAATTTGGATAATTCCAGATAGTGTTCCAAAGAATTCTCATTTTCAGGTACAGGAACTTTCAGTCATTCAACCCCGCGAGGTCCTGCAAAAATATGCACTTATTTTATATCCAATCACAATTAGTAAGTCTGGCTATTTCACTTCGTCTCACTTTATTGTATTCAGCCAAACACTGCTTCTAAACACTTGTCCCGTTACGAAATACAATTTTGAGCAGAGAACTTTTCATCCTCAACTGTTATCTGGACTGTTATCTGAATTGTACCATTTTCCTTATTATGAAAGTTTCTCTTGCCCTTTGCCTGTCCTTGTTTCTGTCTGTAACAGTTACACTGTCTCCCACGCAGTTGGCTGGACGGCTGGTCTGTGATGCAGAGGGAGGCCAGCAGTGCAGGTTCAATTCCCCCATACTGACAGAGGTTACCATGAAGGGGACGCTCTCTCAACAATGGGCAATCGAGCATGGCCAATCCACTCTAAGCTGCACATCTTTGTACTCTGGGAGGAAACTGGAGCATTAGTAGGGAACCCACAGAGATACGTGGAGAATGTTCAAACTCACCTGAGGTTGGAATTGGACCCAGCTCCTTGATGATGTCCGGCCGCAGTGCTAACCACATATCCATCATATTCCTCAGTTAGCTCTGTTAATTACTTGTAGCTAACTGAAGAAATCCAACTGGCTCGTTCTGATAACTGAACCTGACCCAATATTAGACCTTTATCATCGGCCATATCGCCAACCTGGTTAAATTCAAAATTTGTTGTGAGCAGTGGAGGAGTGGGACTAGAAATGGAAACAGTGACACCCTCCAACCTCAGTCAGAACTGGAGTGAAGAGAAATTAACAAAATGGGAATTCATTCAAGTGGGAATTTTCTCACACAGAAGATTGGGAGGGCTGAATCTTCATATTATATCGAGGATGACTTTGTCTGATTTTCCATAGACAGGTGACTCTCTCAAATTTTCCATAGACAGATTGTGACACTTTCTGACTCTCTTTCTCTCTGACTGTCTGGGACACACTGTGACACTCACTGAGACACACTGTGACACTCTCTGACTCTCTCTGAATCTCTCAGACACACTGTGACACTCTCTGACTCTTTCTGACACTCTCTCAGATGCACCGTGACACTATCTGGCGTTCTCTGACACTTTGAGATGCACTTTGACACTCTCTGATCCTATCTGATACTCTCTGAGACACACTGTGACACTCTCTAAATTTCTCTGAAACACACTGTGACACTCGCTGACAGATTGTGACACTCTCTGACTCCCCTGAATCTCTAAGACACACTGTGACACTCTATGAAACTCTCTGTGGCACTCTCTGACACACGCTGAGATACACTGTGACACTCTCTGACTCTCTCTGAAACTCTCTGTGAGGTTCTGACACACACTGAAACACACTGTCAAACTCTCTGGCACTTTGTCCAACACACTGCGACACTCTTTGATCCTATCTGAACCTCTATGAGACAGAATGTGACACTTTCTGACTCTGTCTGACTCTGAGACAGACTGTGACTCTCACTGAGAGACACTGTGATACTATCTGACTCTCTCTGAGGCGCACTGTGACACTCTCTGAAAGACTGTGATACACTGAAACATACTGGGACATCTCTGATTCTCTCTGAGGCACACTGTGGCACTCTCTGAAAGACTGTGGTACACTGAAACACACTGTGACACTCTGACATTCTCTGAAACACACTGTGACACTCTCTGACAGACTGTGACACAATGAGACACTCTCTGTCACTCTCTGAAACACACTGTGACACTCTCTGACACGGGCAGAAACACACTGTGACACTCTCTGACACGGGCAGAAACACACTGTGACACTCTGACAAACTGTGACACACTGAAACACTCTCTGAGACACATTGTGACACTCTCTGACACTCTCTGGCACAGGTAGAGACACACTGTGACACTATCTGACAAACTGTGACACAATGTGACACTCTCTGACACTCTCCAACACACTGTGACACTTTCTAAGACACACTCTGACACTATCTATGACATACAGTGACACTTTCTAGCACATCTGAAGCACTCTGTGACACACTCTGACAGACGGTGACACACTGTGACTCTCTTTGAGAGAGACTGTGACACTTTCCGACTCTCTCTGACTCTCTGAGACACACTGTGACAGTCACTGAGAGACACTGTGACCCTCTCTGACTTTCTCTGAGGCGCACTGTGACACTCTCTGACAGACTGTGACACACTGAAACACACTCTGAGTGACTGTGTCAGACTGTGACACTCTCAGCGACACACTGTGACACTGTCTGACACTCTCCAACACACTGTGACGCTCTCTGAGACACATGGTGACACTCTCTGACACTGGCAGAGACATACTGTGACACTCTCTGACTCTCTGAGACACACTGTGACACTCCCTGACACCCTCCAACACACTGTGACCCTCTCAGAGACACACTGTGACACTCTCTGACACAGGCAGAGACACACTGTGACACTCTCTGACACTCTCCAACACACTGTGACGCTCTCGGAGACACACTGTGACACTCCCTGACACTCTCCAACACACTGTGACACTCTCAGAGACACACTGTGACACTGTCTGACACTCTCCAACACACTGTGACGCTCTCTGAGACACATGGTGACACTCTCTGACACAGGCAGAGACACACTGTGACACTCTCTGACACAGGCAGAGACACACTGTGACACTCTCTGACACTCTCCAACACACTGTGACGCTCTCTGAGACACACTGTGACACCCCCTGACACTCTCTGTGACACCCCCTGACACCCTCTGAGACACACTGTGACACTCTCTGAGACACACTGTGACACTCTCTGACACTCTCCAACACACTGTGACACTCTCTGAGACACACGGTGACATTCTCTGACACTTTCTGAGACACACTGTGACACTCTCTGACTCTCTCGGCGACACAATGTGACACTCTCTGACATTCTGTGAGAAACACTGTAACACTCTCTAACAGACTGTGACAGACAGTGACAATTTCTGAGACACACGATGACACTCTCTGAACTACGGTGACACATTCTGACACACGGTGACATTTTCTGCGACACTGTGACACTCTCTGAGATACACTGTGACACTTTCAGTCTCTCTCTGACTACCGAAGACACACTGTGACACTCTCTGAGATAGACTATGACACTCTCTGACTCTCTGTGAGACACACTGTGACACTCACTGACTCTCTCTGAGGCACAGTATGACATACTGTGACACTCTCTGACTCACTCTGACGCTCTCTGAGACACACTGTGACACTCTCTGGCATTCTCTGAAACACACTGTGACACTCTCTGACAGACTGTGCCACAATAAGACACTCTCTGACACTCTCTGAAACAGACTGTGACACTCTCTGACACAGACAGAAACACACTATGACACACTCTGACACAGGTAGAGACACACTGTGAAACTCTGTTTTAGACTGTGACACACTAAAACACTCTCTAAGAGACTGCGACAGACTGTGACACTCCCTGAGACACACTGTGACGCTCTCTGACATTCACTGAAACACACTGGGACACTCTCTGACACAGGCAGAGACACACTATGACACGCTCCGACACACTGGGTCACAATGTGACACTCTCTGACACCCTCTGACACTCTCTGACACAGGCATAGACACACTGTGACACTCTCTGACACGCTCAAACACACTGTGACACTCTCTCAGACACAGTGTGACATTCTCTGACACTCTCCAACACACTGTGACACTCTCTGAGACACACTGTGACACTCTCTGACACAGGCAGAGACACACTGCGACACTCTCTGACACTCTCTGTGACATACTGTGATACTTTCTAGCACATCTGAAACACTCTGAGACACTCTCTGACAGACGGTGACACACTGTGACGTTCTTTGAGACAGTTTCTGACAATCCCTGACTCTCTGAGACATACCGTGACACTCTCTGACTCTTTCTGAGGCACACTGTGACACTCTCTGAGAGACTGTGACTCACTGAAACATTATCTGACACTCTCTGCGTCTCTGAGACACACTGTGCCGCTCTCTGAGACACACTGTGACACACACTGACTCTCTCTGACACTCTCTGAGGCACAGTATGAAATACTGTGACACTCTCTGAGACAAACTGTGACACTCTCTGAAACTCTCTTCGACACATTGTTACACTCTCTGACTCTGTCTGACACTCTCTCAGACACACTGTAACACTCTCTGACACTTTGAGATGCACTGTGACACTCTCCGATCCTATCTGACACTCTCTGAGATACACTGACACTCTCTGAGAGACTGTGACACACTGAAACATTATCTGACACTCTCTGTGTCTCTGAGACACACTGTGACACTCTCTGAGAGACTCTGACACACTGTGCCGCTCTCTGAGACACACTGTGACACTCACTGACAGATTGTGATACTTTCTGACTCTCCCTGAATCTCTGAGATACACTGTGACACTCTTTGACTCACTCTGAAACTCTCTGTGACACTCTCTGACACACGCTGAGACACACTGTGACACTGTCTGGCACTTTGTCCAGCGCACTGCGAGACTCTCAGATCCTATCTGACACTCTGAGACAGACTGTGACACTTTCCGTCTCTCTCTGACTCTCTGAGACACACTGTGACACTCACTGAGGTGCACTGTGACACTCTCTGACAAACTGTGATACACTGAAACACACTGTGACACTCTCTGGCACTTTCTCCAACACATTGCGACACTCTCTGATCCTATTTGACACTCTCTGAGACAGGCTGTGACGCTCTCTGACTCTCTCTGAGGCACACTGTGACACTCTCTGACAGACTGTGACACACTGAAACACTCTCTGAGAGACTGTGACAGACTGTGACACTCTCTGAGACAAACTGTGACACTCTCTGATGCAGGCAGAGACACACTGTGACACTCTCTGACAATCTCCAACACACTGTGACACTCTGAGACACACTGTGACACTCTCTGAAACTCTCCAACACATTATGACACTCTCTGAGACTCACTGTGACACTTTCTAGCACATCTGACACACTGGGTGACAATCTCTGACAGACGGGGACACACTGTAACACTCTCTGAGACCGACTGTGACACTTTCTGACTCTCCCTGACTCTCTGAGACACGCTGTGCCACTCACTGAGACACAAAGTGACACTCTCTTACTCTCTCTGACACTCTCTCAGACACACTGTAACACTTTCTGACTCTCCATGACACTCTCTCAGACACACTATAACACTCTTTAACTCCCTCTGATACTTTGAGATGCACTGTGACACTGTCTAATCCTATCTGACACTCTCTGAGACACAATGTGACACTCTCTGACAGACTGTGACACACTGAGACACTCTCAAAGACAGATTGTGACACTTTCTGACTCTCTCTCTGACTCTCTGAGATACACTGTGACACTCTCTGACTCTGAAACTCTCTGTGACACTCTTTGACATTCTCTGAAACACACTGTGACACACTCTGGCACTTTCCCCAACACACTGCGACACTCTCTGATCCTATCTGACACTCTCTGAGACAGGCTGTGACACTCTCTGACTCTCTGAGACATACTGTGACACTCACTGAGACACACTGTGACACTTTCTGACTCTCTCTGACTCTCTGAGACACACTGTGATACTCACTAAGACAGACTGTGACACTCTCTGAATCCAACACACTGTGACACTCTCTGAGACACACTGTGACACTCTCTGACACTCCCTCTGACATACTGTGACACTTTCTAGCACATCTGAAACACTCTGTGACACTCTCTGACAGACGGTGACACACTGTGACACTCTCTGACACCGACTGTGACACTTTCTGACTCTCCCTGACTCTCTAAGACACACTGTCTCACTCACTGAGACACACTGTGACACTCTCTGACTCTCTCTGAGGCACACTGTGACATTCTCTGACAGTCTGTGACACACTGAAATCCTCTCTGAGAGACTGTGACAGACTGGGACACTCTCTGAGACACACTGTGACACTCTCTGACAGACTTTGACACAATGTGACACTGTCTGATTCTCTCTGACAATCTCTGAAATACATTGTAACCTTTTCTGACAGACTGTGACACACTGTGACACTCTCTGAGACACACTGTCACACTATCTAACAGTCTGTGACATTTTCTGACACTCTCTGAAACACACTGTGACACTCTCTGACACAGGCAGAGATACACTGTGACACTGTCTGACACTTTCCAACATACTGTGACACTCTCTGAGACACACTGTGACACTCTGACACAGGCAGAGACACACTGTGACACTGTCTGAGGGGCACTGTGACACTCTCTGACAGACTGTGATACACTGAAACACACTGTGACACTCTCTGACTCTCTCTGAAACACAATGTTACACTCTCTGAGAGACTGTGACACACTGTGACGCTCTCTGAGACACCCTGTGACACTCTCTGACTCTTTCTGAGAAATAATGTGACACACACTGACTCTCTCTGACACACTCTGAGGCACTGTATGACACACTGCGACACTCTCTGACTCTCTCTAACACTTTGAGATGCACTGTGACACTCTCTGATCCTACCTGACACTCTCTGAGATACACTATGACACTCTCTGACTCTCTCTGAAACACACTGTGACACTCGCTGACAGATTATGACACTTTCTGACTCTCCCTGAATCTCTGAGACACACTGTGACACTCTCTGACTCTCTCTGAAACTCTTTGTGGCACTCTCTGACAAACGCTGAGACACAATCTGACACTCTCTGGCACTTTCTCTAACACACTGCGACACTCTCTGACACACGCTGAGACACACTGTGACTGTCTCTGGCACTTTCTCCAACACACTGCAACACTCTCTGATCCTATCTGTCACTCACTGAGACACACTTTGACACTCTCTGATACCCTCTAAGGCACACTGTGACACTCTCTGACAGACTGGGACACACTGAAATACTCTCTGAGAGACTGTGATAGACTGTGACACTCTGTGACAGACTGTGACACAATGTGACACTCTCTGACACTCTCTGAAACACACTGAGACACTTTCTAGCACATCTGAAACACACTGTGACACTCTCTGATACACACTGTGACACTCTCTGACAGACTGACACTGAAACACTTTCTGACTCTCTCTGACTCTCTGAGACACACTGTGATACTCACTAAGACAGACTGTGACACTCTCTGAATCCAACACACTGTGACACTCTCTGAGACACACTGTGACACTCTCTGACACTCCCTCTGACATACTGTGACACTTTCTAGCACATCTGAAACACTCTGTGACACTCTCTGACAGACGGTGACACACTGTGACACTCTCTGACACCGACTGTGACACTTTCTGACTCTCCCTGACTCTCTAAGACACACTGTCTCACTCACTGAGACACACTGTGACACTCTCTGACTCTCTCTGAGGCACACTGTGACATTCTCTGACAGTCTGTGACACACTGAAATCCTCTCTGAGAGACTGTGACAGACTGGGACACTCTCTGAGACACACTGTGACACTCTCTGACAGACTTTGACACAATGTGACACTGTCTGATTCTCTCTGACAATCTCTGAAATACATTGTAACCTTTTCTGACAGACTGTGACACACTGTGACACTCTCTGAGACACACTGTCACACTATCTAACAGTCTGTGACATTTTCTGACACTCTCTGAAACACACTGTGACACTCTCTGACACAGGCAGAGATACACTGTGACACTGTCTGACACTTTCCAACATACTGTGACACTCTCTGAGACACACTGTGACACTCTGACACAGGCAGAGACACACTGTGACACTGTCTGAGGGGCACTGTGACACTCTCTGACAGACTGTGATACACTGAAACACACTGTGACACTCTCTGACTCTCTCTGAAACACAATGTTACACTCTCTGAGAGACTGTGACACACTGTGACGCTCTCTGAGACACCCTGTGACACTCTCTGACTCTTTCTGAGAAATAATGTGACACACACTGACTCTCTCTGACACACTCTGAGGCACTGTATGACACACTGCGACACTCTCTGACTCTCTCTAACACTTTGAGATGCACTGTGACACTCTCTGATCCTACCTGACACTCTCTGAGATACACTATGACACTCTCTGACTCTCTCTGAAACACACTGTGACACTCGCTGACAGATTATGACACTTTCTGACTCTCCCTGAATCTCTGAGACACACTGTGACACTCTCTGACTCTCTCTGAAACTCTTTGTGGCACTCTCTGACAAACGCTGAGACACAATCTGACACTCTCTGGCACTTTCTCTAACACACTGCGACACTCTCTGACACACGCTGAGACACACTGTGACTGTCTCTGGCACTTTCTCCAACACACTGCAACACTCTCTGATCCTATCTGTCACTCACTGAGACACACTTTGACACTCTCTGATACCCTCTAAGGCACACTGTGACACTCTCTGACAGACTGGGACACACTGAAATACTCTCTGAGAGACTGTGATAGACTGTGACACTCTGTGACAGACTGTGACACAATGTGACACTCTCTGACACTCTCTGAAACACACTGAGACACTTTCTAGCACATCTGAAACACACTGTGACACTCTCTGATACACACTGTGACACTCTCTGACAGACTGACACTGAAACACTATCTGACTCTCTCTGCCACTCTGAGACACACTGTGACACTCTCTGACTCTCTGAGACACACTGTGACACTCTCTGACTCTCTCTGAAACACAATGTGACACTCTCTGAGAGACTGTGACACACTGTGCTGCTCTCTGAGACACACTGTGACACTCTCTGACACTCTCTAAAACACATTGAGACACTCTCTGACACAGGCAGAGACACACTGTGACACTCTCTGACACTCTCCAACATACTGTGACACTCTCTGATACACACTGTGACAGTCTCCGACACGCTTTGTGACATACTGTGACACTTTCTAGCACATCTGAAACACTCTGTGATACTCTCTGACAGACGGTGACACACTGTAACACTCTCTGAGACCGACTGCGACACTTGCTGACTCTCCCTGACTCTATAAGTCACACTGTGTCACTCACTGAGACACAAAGTGAAACTCTCCGAATCTCTGACGCTCTCTCAGACACACTGTAACACTCTCCGACTCTCCATGACACTCTCTCAGACACAATGTAAAACTCTCTGACTCTCTCTGAAACTTTGAGATGCACTGTGACACTGTCTAATCCTATCTGACTTTCTCTGAGACACACTGTGACACTCTCTGACAGACTGTGACACACTGAGACACTCTCAAAGACAGACTGTGACACTTTCTGACTCTCTCTCTGACTCTCTGAGACACACTGTGACACTCTCTGAAACTCTCTGTGACACTCTGACACAAGCTGTGACAAACTGTGACACTCTGGCACTTTCTCTAACACACTGCGACACTCTCTGATCGTATCTGACACTCACTGTGACACATTGTGACACTCTCTGACTCTCTCTGAGGTGCACTGTTACACTCTCTGACAGACTGTGATACACTGAAACACACTGTGACACTATCTGACTCTCTCAGAGGCACACTGTGACACTCTCTGATAGTCTGTGACACACTAAAACACTCTCTGAAACACACTGTGACACTCTCTGACACAGACAGAGACACACTGTGACACTCTCTGACACTTTCCAACATACTGTGACACTCTCTGTGACACACTGTGACACTCTCTGACACAGGCAGAGACACACTGTGACACTCTCTGACACTTTCCAACATACTGTGACACTCTCTGAGACACACTGTGACACTCTCTGACACAGGCAGAGACACACTGTGACACTCTCTGACACTTTACAACATACTGTGACACTCTCTGAGACACACTGTGACACTCTCTGACACAGGCAGAGACACACTGTGACACTCTCTGACTCTCTCTAAAACTCTCTTAGACATGCTGTGACACTCTCTGACACAGGCAGAGACACACTGTGACACTCTCTGACTCTCTCTAAAACTCTCTTAGACATGCTGTGACACTCTCTGACTCTCTCTGACACTTTGAGATGCACTCTGACACTCTCTGATCCTATCTGACACTCTGAGATACACTATGACACTCTCTGACTCTCTCTGAAACACACTGTGACACACGCTGACTGATTGTTACACTTTCGGACTCTCCCTGAATCACTGAGACACACTCTGACACTCTGTGACTCTCTCTGAAACTCTCTGTGGCACTCTCTGACACACGCTGAGACACACTGTGAAACTCTCTGAAACTCTCTGTGACACTCTGACACACGCTGTGACACACTGTGACACTCTCTGGCACTTTCTCTAACAAACTGCGACACCCTCTGATCGTATCTGACACTCACTGTGACACATTGTGACACTCTCTGACTCTCTCCTAGGTGCACTGTTACACTCTCTGACAGACTGTGATACACTGAAACACACTGTGACACTATCTGACTCTCTCAGAGGCACACTGTGACACTCTCTGATAGTCTGTGACACACTAAAACACTCACTGAAACACACTGTGACACTCTCTGACACAGGCAGAGACACACTGTGACACTCTCTGACACCTTCCAACAGACTGTGACACTCTCTGAAACACACTGTGACACTCTCTGACACAGGCAGAGACACACTGTGACACTCTCTGACACTTTACAACATACTGTGACACTCTCTGAGACACACTGTGACACTCTCTGACACAGGCAGAGACACACTGTGACACTCTCTGACACTTTCCAACATACTGTGACACTTTCTGAGACACAACGTGACACTCTCTGACACAGGCAGAGACACACTGTGACACTCTCTGACTCTCTCTAAAACTCTCTTAGACATGCTGTGACACTCTCTGACACAGGCAGAGACAGACTGTGACACTCTCTGACTCTCTCTAAAACTCTCTTAGACATGCTGTGACACTCTCTGACTCTCTCTGACACTTTGAGATGCACTCTGACACTCTCTGATCCTATCTGACACTCTGAGATACACTATGACACTCTCTGACTCTCTCTGAAACACACTGTGACACACGCTGACTGAGTGTGACACTTTCGGACTCTCCCTGAATCACTGAGACACACTCTGACACTCTGTGACTCTCTCTGAAACTCTCTGTGGCACTCTCTGACACACGCTGAGACACACTGTGACACTCTCTGAAACTCTCTGTGACACTCTGACACACGCTGTGACACACTGTGACACTCTCTGGCTCTTTCTCTAACACACTGCGACACCCTCTGATCGTATCTGACACTCACTGTGACACATTGTGACACTCTCTGACTCTCTCTGAGGTGCACTGTTACACTCTCTGACAGACTGTGATACACTGAAACACACTGTGACACTATCTGACTCTCTCAGAGGCACACTGTGACACTCTCTGACAGTCTGTGACACACTAAAACACTCACTGAAACACACTGTGACACTCTCTGACACAGACAGAGACACACTGTGACACTCTCTGACACTTTCCAACATACTGTGACACTCTCTGAGACACACTGTGACACTCTCTGACACAGGCAGAGACACACTGTGACACTCTCTGACACTTTCCAACATACTGTAACACTCTCTGAGACACAATGTGACACTCTCTGACACAGGCAGAGACACACTGTGACACTCTCTGACTCTCTCTAAAACTCTCTTAGACATGCTGTGACACTCTCTGACTCTCTCTGAAACTTTGAGATGCACTCTGACACTCTCTGATCCTATCTGACACTCTGAGATACACTATGACACTCTCTGACTCTCTCTGAAACACACTGTGACACACGCTGACTGATTGTGACACTTTCGGACTCTCCCTGAATCACTGCGACACACTCTGACACTCTGTGACTCTCTCTGAAACTCTCTGTGGCACTCTCTGACACACGCTGAGACACGCTGCGACACTCTCTGGCACATTCTCCAACACACTGCGACACTCTCTGATCCTATCTGTCACTCAGTGAGACACACTGTGAAACTCTCTGTCAGACTGTGAGACAATGTGACACTCTCTGACACTCTCTGAAACACACTGAGACACTCTCTGACACAGGCAGAGACACACTGTGACACTCTCTGACACTCTCCAACACACTGTGGCACTCTCTGATACACACTGTGACACTCCCCGACACTCTCCAACACACTGTGACACTCTCTGACACTCTCTGTGACATACTGTGACACTTTCTAGCACATCTGAAACACTCTGTGACACTCTGACAGACGGTGACACACTGTGACACACTCTGACACCGACTGTGACACTTTCTGACTCTCCCTAACTCTCTGAGTCACACTGTGTCACTCACTGAGACACAAGGTGACACTCTCTGACTCTCTCTGAAACTCTCTTAGACACACTGTGACACTCGCTGACTCTCTCTCAAACTTTGAGATGCACTGTGACACTCTCTGATCCTATCTGACACTCTCTGAGGCACACTGTGACACTCTCTGACAGACTGTGACACACTGAGACACTCTCAAAGACAGATTTTGACACTTTCTGACTCTCTCTCTCTGACTCTCTGAGACACACTGTGACACTCACTGAGACACAATCTGACACTTTCCGACTCTCTCTGAAACTCTTAAGACACACTGTAACACCCTCCGACTCTCCCTGACAATTTGAGTTGCACTGTGACAGTCTCTGATCCTATCCGATACTCTCTGAGAAACACTGCGACAGTCTCTGGCACTTTCTCTAACACACTGCGACACTGACACACGCTGAGACACACTGTGACACTCTCTGGCACTTTCTCCAACACACTGTGACACTCTCTGATCCTATCTGTCACTCACTGAGACACACTGTGACACTCAGACACTCTCTGAAACACACTGTGACACTCTTTGACAGACCGAGACACACTTTAGCACTCTCTGAAACACACTGTCACACACTCTGACACTCTTTGAGACAGACTGGGTCACTTTCTGACTCTCTCTGTCTCTCTGAGACACACTGTGAAACTCACTGTGACACACTGTGACACTCTCTGTCAGACTGTGACACTCTGTAACACTCTCTGGCAGACTGTGACGCTCTGACTCTCTCTGACACACTCTTAGACACATTGTGACACTCTGTTCCTATCTGACAATGTCTGACACGCACTGTGACACTCTCTGATCTTATCTGACTCTTTCTGAGACACACTGTGACATTCTCTGACAGACTGTGACACACTGTGACTCTCTTTGACTCTCTGAGACACACTGTGACACACTCTGACAGACGAAGACACAATGTGAGACAGACTGTGAAACTTTCTGACTCTCTCTGACTCTCTGAGACACACTGTGACACTCTCTGACTCTCTCTGAGGCACACTGTGACACTCTCTGACAGACTGTGACACAGTGAAACACTGACACACTGACACACTGCGACACTCTCTGGCTCTTCTGACACTCTCTTAGACACACTGTGACACTCTCAGACTCTCTCTGAAACACACTGTGGCACTCTCAGACACTCTCTGAAACACACTGCGACACTCTCTGACAGACTGGGACACACTGTGGCACTCTCTGACTCTCTCTGAAACACACTGTCACACACTGTCAGACGGTGACACAGTATGACACTCTCTGAGACAGACTGTGTCACATTCAGACTCTCTGTCCCACTGAGACACAGTGTGAAACTCACTGTGACACACTGTGACACTCTCTGACTGACTGTGACACTCTCTGATAGACTTTGACACTCTCTGTGACACACTGTTACACTCTCTGACACTCACTGAGGCACACTGTGACACTCTCTGACTGACTATGACACACTGAGACACTCTCTGACACACTGTGACATTTTTTGAGACTCTGTGACACTCTCTGACACTCTCTGAGACACACTGTGTCACTCTCTGACAGACTGCGACACACTGTGACACTCTCTGACTCTCTCTGAAACGCTCTGTGACATTCTCTGATAGATGGTGAAAAACTGTGACACTCCCTGACACTCTCTGAGAAACACTGAGACACTCTCTGACACTCTCTGAGACAGACCGTGACACTTTTTGACACTCTCTGACTCTATGAGACACACTGAGACATTCACTGAGACACAATACAACACTCTCTGAGACAGACTGTGACACTCTCTGACTCTCTCTGACACTCTCTGAGACATAATGTGACATCTCTGACTCTCTCTGAGGCATATTGTGCCACTCTCTGACTGACTGTGACACACTCTGCGACACAGTAGGACACTCTCTGACAATTTGACACGCACTGTGACACTCTCTGCTCCAATCGAACACTCTCGGAGCCGCACTGTGACACTCTCTGAAACTCTCTGAAAAGCACTGTGACACTCTCTGACACTCTCAGAGACACACTGGGATACAGTCTGACTCTAACTGACACTCTCTGAGGCACAGTATGACGTATTGTGACACTCTCTGACTCACTCTGATATCTCTGAGACACACTGTGACACTCTCTCACAGACTGTGACCATCTCTGAGACTAATGCTGACACTCTCTGAGACACAGTATGACACACTGTGGCACTCTCTGACAGACTGTGACACACTGAAACACACTCTGACTCTCTCTGACATTCTCTTAGACACACTGCGACACTCTCTGACTCTCACTGACACTTTGAGACGCACTATGACACTGTTTGATCCTATCTGACACTCTCTGAGACTCACTGTGACATTCTCTGACTCTCTGAAACACACTGTGACACTCTCTGAGAAACTGTGACACTCTCTGGGACTCTCTGAAACACACTGGGACCCTCTCTGAGATTTTTAGACACACTATGACACTCTCTGACAGACTGTGACACACTGTGAAACTCTGACATTCTTTGAAACACACTGTGACAATCTCTGACAGACTGTGACACACTCTCACACACACTGTGCCACAGCGGGACGCTCTCCGAGAATTTGACACGCACTGTGACACTGTCTGATCCTATCCAAAACATTCTGAGACACACTGTGACACTCTCTGAGACACACTGGGGCTCTCTCTGAGATTTTGAGATGCACTGTGACACTCTCTGACAGAAAGTGACACACTGTGACACACTCTGACACTCTATAAGACACACTGTGACACTCGCTGACATCCTTTGAAACACACTGTGACAATCTCTGACAGACTGTGACAAACTCTGCGACACAGCGGGACCCGCTCTGACAATTTAACACTTACCGGTACACTCTCTGATCCTATCCAACACACTCTGAGACACACTGTGACACTCTCTGACGCTCTCTGAAAAGCACTGTGACACTCTGCGACACGCGCTTATAAATACTGTGACACTCTCTGACTCCCGCTGACACTTTGAGACGCACTATGACACTCTCTGATCCTATTGACACTCTCTGAGATACATTGTGAGACTCTCTGACTCCCTCTGAACCACACTGTGACACTCTCTGAGACACACTGTGACACTCTCTGATCCAATTTGACACTCTCTGAGACACACTGTGACACTCTCTGACTCTCTCTCAAACTCTCTGTGACACTCTGACACACGCTGTGACACACTGTGACACTCTCTGGCACTTTCTCTAACACACTGCGACACTCTCTGATCGTATCTGACACTCACTGTGACACATTGTGAAACTCTCTGACTCTCTCTGAGGTGCACTGTTACACTCTCTGACAGACTGTGATAGACTGAAACACACTGTGAAACTATCTGACTCTCTCAGAGGCACACTGTGACACTCTCTGACAGTCTGTGACACACTAAAACACTCTCTGAAACACACTGTGACATTCTCTGACACAGCCAGAGACACACTGTGACACTCTCTGACACTTTCCAACATACTGTGACACTCTCTGTGACACACTGTGACACTCTCTGACACAGGCAGAGACACACTGTGACACTCTCTGACACTTTCCAACATACTGTGACACTCTCTGAGACACAATGTGACACTCTCTGACACAGACAGAGACACACTGTGACACTCTCTGACACAGGCAGAGACACACTGTGACACTCTCTGACTCTCTCTAAAACTCTCTTAGACATGCTGTGACACTCTCTGACTCTCTTTGACACTTTGAGATGCACTCTGACACTCTCTGATCCTATCTGACACTATGAGATACACTATGACACTCTCTGACTCTCTCTGAAACACACTGTGACACACGCTGACTGATTGTGACACTTTCGGACTCTCCCTGAATCACTGAGACACACTCTGACACTCTGTGACTCTCTCTGAAACTCTCTGTGGCACTCTCTGACACACGCTGAGACACGCTGCGACACTCTCTGGCACTTTCGCCAACACACTGCGACACTCTCTGATCCTATCTGTCACTCACTGAGACACACTGTGACACTCTCTGTCAGACTGTGAGACACTCTCTGAAACACACTGAGACACTCTCTGACACAGGCAGAGACACACTGTGACACTCTCTGACACTCTCCAACACACTGTGGCACTCTCTGATACACACTGTGACACTCCCCGACACTCTCCAACACACTGTGACACTCTCTGACACTCTCTGTGACATACTG
Source organism: Chiloscyllium plagiosum (assembly GCF_037043375.1). Classification (NCBI taxonomy): domain Eukaryota; kingdom Metazoa; phylum Chordata; class Chondrichthyes; order Orectolobiformes; family Hemiscylliidae; genus Chiloscyllium; species Chiloscyllium plagiosum. Next base: position 66,369,725 of record NW_028270171.1, on the reverse strand, counting down.
TGACACTTTCTAGCACATCTGAAACACTCTGTGACACTCTGACAGACGGTGACACACTGTGACACACTCCGACACCGACTGTGACACTTTCTGACTCTCCCTGACTCTCTGAGACACACTGTGTCACTCACTGAGACACAAGGTGACACTCTCTGACTCTCTCTGAAACTCTCTTAGACACACTGTGACACTCTCTGACTCTCTCTCAAACTTTGAGATGCACTGTGACACTCTCTGATCCTATCTGACACTCTCTGAGGCACACTGTGACACTCTCTGACAGACTGTGACACACTGAGACACTCTCAAAGACAGATTTTGACACTTTCTGACTCTCTCTCTCTGACTCTCTGAGACACACTGTGACACTCACTGAGACACAATCTGACACTTTCTGACTCTCTCTGAAACTCTTAAGACACACTGTGACACTCTCTGACTCTCTCTGACACTCTCTCAGACACACCGTAACACTCCATGACTTTCTCTGACACTCTCTCAGACACACTGTAACAACCTCTGACTCTCTCTGACAATTTGAGTTGCACTGTGACACTCTCTGATCCTATCCGATACTCTCTGAGACACACTGCGACAGTCTCTGGCACTTTCTCTAACACACTGCGACACTGACACACGCTGAGACACACTGTGACACTCTCTGGCACTTTCTCCAACACACTGTGACACTCTCTGATCCTATCTGTCACTCACTGAGACACACTGTGACACTCAGACACTCTCTGAAACACACTGTGACACTCTTTGACAGACCGAGACACACTGTGGCACTCTCTGAAACACACTGTCACACACTCTGTCAGACGGTGATACACTATGACACTCTTTGAGACAGACTGGGTCACTTTCTGACTCTCTCTGTCTCTCTGAGACACACTGTGAAACTCACTGTGACACACTGTGACACTCTCTGTCAGACTGTGACACTCTGACAGACTGTAACACTCTCTGGCAGACTGCGACACTCTGACTCTCTCTGACACACTCTTAGACACATTGTGACACTCTGTTCCTATCTGACAATGTCTGACACGCACTGTGACACTCTCTGATCTTATCTGACTCTTTCTGAGACACACTGTGACATTCTCTGACAGACTGTGACACACTGTGACTCTCTTTGACTCTCTGAGACACACTGTGACACACTCTGACACACTCTGACAGACGAAGACACAATGTGAGACAGACTGTGAAACTTTCTGACTCTCTCTGACTCTCTGAGACACACAGTGACACTCTCTGACTCTCTCTGAGGCTCACTGTGACACTCTCTGACAGACTGTGACACAGTGAAACACTGACACACTGACACACTGCGACACTCTCTGGCTCTTCTGACACTCTCTTAGACACACTGTGACACTCTCAGACTCTCTCTGAAACACACTGTGGCACTCTCAGACACTCTCTGAAACACACTGCGACACTCTCTGACAGACTGGGACACACTGTGGCACTCTCTGACTCTCTCTGAAACACACTGTCACACACTGTCAGACGGTGACACAGTATGACTCTCTCTGAGACAGACTGTGTCACATTCTGACTCTCTGTCCCACTGAGACACAGTGTGAAACTCTCTGACTGACTGTGACACTCTCTGACTGACTGTGACACACTCTGCGACACAGTAGGACACTCTCTGACAATTTGACACGCACTGTGACACTCTCTGGTCCAATCTAACACACTCCGAGACACATTGTGACACTCTGACAAATTGTGACACACTCTGACACTATCTGCAACACACTGGGACCCTCTCTGACAATTTGAGACGCACTGTAACACTCACTGATCCTATCCGACACTCTCGGAGCCGCACTGTGACACTCTCTGAAACTCTCTGTAAAGCACTGTGACACTCTCTGACACTCTCAGAGACACACTGGGATACAGTCTGACTCTAACTGACACTCTCTGAGGCACAGTATGACGTATTGTGACACTCTCTGACTCACTCTGATATCTCTGAGACACACTGTGACACTCTCTCACAGACTGTGACCATCTCTGAGACTAATGCTGACACTCTCTGAGACACAGTATGACACACTGTGGCTCTCTCTGACAGACTGTGACACACTGAAACACACTCTGACTCTCTCTGACATACTCTTAGACACACTGCGACACTCTCTGACTCTCACTGACACTTTGAGACGCACTATGACACTATTTGATCCTATCTGACACTCTCTGAGACTCACTGTGACATTCTCTGACTCTCTGAAACACACTGTGACACTCTCTGAGAAACTGTGACACTCTCTGGGACTCTCTGAAACACACTGGGACCCACTCTGAGATTTTCAGACACACTATGACACTCTCTGACAGACTGTGACACACTGTGACACTCTGACATTCTTTGAAACACACTGTGACAATCTCTGACAGACTGTGACACACTCTCACACACACTGTGAAACAGCGGGACGCTCTCCGAGAATTTGACACGCACTGTGACACTGTCTGATCCTATCCAAAACATTCTGAGACACACTGTGACACTCTCTGAGACGCACTGGGGCTCTCTCTGAGATTTTGAAATGCACTGTGACACTCTCTGACAGAACGTGACACACTGTGACACACTCTGACACTTTCCAACATACTGTGACACTCCCTGAGACACAATGTGACACTCTCTGACACAGACAGAGACACACTGTGACACTCTCTGACACTTTCCAACATACTGTAACACTCGCTGAGGCACAATGTGACGCTCTCTGACACAGGCAGAGACACACTGTGACACTCTCTGACTCTCTCTAAAACTCTCTTAGACATGCTGTGACACTCTCCGACACTCTCTGACACTTTGAGATGCCCTCTGACACTCTTTGATCCTATCTGACACTCTGAGATACACTATGACACTCTCTGACTCTCTCTGAAACACACTGTGTTTGATTGATTGTGACACTTTCGGACTCTCCCTGAATCACTGAGACACACTCTGACACTCTGTGACTCTCTCTGAAACTCTCTGTGGCACTCTCTGACACACGCTGAGACACACTGTGACACTCTCTGGCACTTTCTCTAACACACTGCGACACTCTCTGACACACGCTGAGACACGCTGCGACACTCTCTGGCACTTTCTCCAACACACTGCGACACTCTCTGATCCTATCTGTCACTCACTGAGACACACTGTGACACTCTCTGTCAGACTGTGAGACAATGTGACAATCTCTGACAGTCTCTGAAACACACTGAGATACTCTCTGACACAGGTAGAGACACACTGTGACACTCTCTGACACTCTCCAACACACTGTGCCACTCTCTGATACACACTGTGACACTCCCCGACACTCTCCAACACACTGTGACACTCTCTTGACACTCTCTGTGACATACTGTGACACTTTCTAGCACATCTGAAACACTCTGTGACACTCTGACAGACGGTGACACACTGTGACACTCTCTGACACCGACTGTGACACTTTCTGACTCTCCCTGATTCTCTGAGTCACACTGTATCACTCACTGAGACACAAGGTGACACTCTCAGACTCTCTCTGAAACACACTGTGGCACTCTCAGACACTCTCTGAAACACACTGCGACACTCTCTGACAGACTGGGACACACTGTGGCACTCTCTGACTCTCTCTGAAACACACTGTCACACACTGTCAGACGGTGACACAGTATGACACACTCTGAGACAGACTGTGTCACATTCCGACTCTCTGTCCCACTGAGACACAGTGTGAAACTCTCTGACTGACTGTGACACTCTCTGACAGACTGTGACACTCTCTGTGACACACTGTTACACTCTCTGACACTCACTGAGACACACTGTGACACTCTCTTACTGACTATGACACACTGAGACACTCTCTGACACACTGTGACATTTTTTGAGACTCTGTGACACTCTCTGACACTCTTTGAGACACACTGTGACACTCTCTGACAGACTCCGACACACTGTGACACTCTCTAACTCTCTCTGAAACGCTCTGTGACATTCTCTGATAGATGGTGAAAAACTGTGACATTCCCTGACACTCTCTGAGACACACTGAGACACTCTCTGACACTCTCTGAGACAGACCGTGACACTTTTTGACACTCTCTGACTCTATGAGACACACTGAGACATTCACTGAGACACAATACAACACTCACTGAGACAGACTGTGACACTCTCTGACTCTCTCTGACACTCTCTGAGACATAATGTGACACTCTCTGACTCTCTCTGAGGCATATTGTGCCACTCTCTGACTGACTGTGACACGCACTGCGACACAGTAGGACACTCTCTGACAATTTGACACGCACTGTGACACTCTCTGGTCCAATCTAACACACTCCGAGACACACTGTGACACTCTGACAAATTTTGACACACTCTGACACTATCTGCAACACACTGGGACCCTCTCTGACAATTTGAGACGCACTGTAACACTCACTGATCCTATCCGACACTCTCGGAGCCGCACTGTGACACTCTCTGAAACTCTCTGAAAAGCACTGTGACACTCTCTGACACTCTCAGAGACACACTGGGATACAGTCTGACTCTAACTGACATTCTCTGAGGCACAGTATGACGTATTGTGACACTCTCTGACTCACTCTGATATCTCTGAGACACACTGTGACACTCTCTCACAGACTGTGACCATCTCTGAGACTAATGCTGACACTCTCTGAGACACAGTATGACACACTGTGGCACTCTCTGACAGACTGTGACACACTGAAACACACACTGACTCTCTCTGACATTCTCTTAGACACACTGCGACACTCTCTGACTCTCACTGACACTTTGAGACGCACTATGACACTATTTGATCCTATCTGACACTCTCTGAGACTCACTGTGACATTCTCTGACTCTCTGAAACACACTGTGACACTCTCTGAGAAACTGTGACACTCTCTGGGACTCTCTGAAACACACTGGGACCCACTCTGAGATTTTCAGACACACTATGACACTCTCTGACAGACTGTGACACACTGTGACACTCTGACATTCTTTGAAACACACTGTGACAATCTCTGACAGACTGTGACACACTCCTATACACACTGTGACACAGCGGGACGCTCTCCGAGAATTTGACACGCACTGTGACACTGTCTGATCCTATCCAAAACATTCTGAGACACACTGTGACACTCTCTGAGACACACTGGGGATGTCTCTGAGATTTTGAAATGCACTGTGACACTCTCTGACAGAAAGTGACACACTGTGACACACTCTGACACTCTATAAGACACAATGTGACACTCGCTGACATCCTTTGAAACACACTGTGACAATCTCTGACAGACTGTGACAAACTCTGCGACACAGCGGGACCCTCTCTGACAATTTAACACTTACCGGTACACTCTCTGATCCTATCCAACACACTCTGAGACACACTGTGACACTCTCTGACGCTCTCTGAAAAGCACTGTGACACTCTGCGACACGCGCTTATAAATACTGTGACACTCTCTGACTCTCGCTGACACTTTGAGACGCACTATGACACTCTCTGATCCTATTGACACTCTCTGAGATACATTGTGACACTCTCTGACTCTCTCTGAACCACACTGTGACACTCTCTGAGACACACTGTGACACTCTCTGATCCAATTTGACACTCTCTGAGACACACTGTGACACTCTCTGACTCTCTCTGAAACTCTCTGTGACACTCTGACACACGCTGTGACACACTGTGACACTCTCTGGCACTTTCTCTAACACACTGCGACACTCTCTGATCGTATCTGATACTCACTGTGACACATTGTGAAACTCTCTGACTCTCTCTGAGGTGCACTGTTACACTCTCTGACAGACTGTGATACACTGAAACACACTGTGACACTATCTGACACTCTCAGAGGCACACTGTGACACTCTCTGACACAGGCAGAGACACACTGTGACACTCTCTGACACTTTCCAACATACTGTGACACTCGCTGAGGCACAATGTGACACTCTCTGACACAGGCAGAGACACACTGTGACACTCTCTGACTCTCTCTAAAACTCTATTAGACATCCTGTGACACTCTCTGACTCTCTCTGACACTTTGAGATGCCCTCTGACACTCTCCGATCCTATCTGACACTCTGAGATACACTATGACACTCTCTGACTCTCTCTGAAACACACTGTTACACACGCTGACTGATTGTGACACTTTCGGACTCTCCCTGAATCACTGAGACACACTCTGACACTCTGTGACTCTCTCTGAAACTCTCTGTGGCACTCTCTGACACACGCTGAGACACACTGTGACACTCTCTGGCACTTTCTCTAACACACTGCGACACTCTCTGACACACGCTGAGACACACTGTGACACTCTCTGGCACTGTGTCCAACACACTGCGACACTCTCTGATCCTATCTGTCACTCACTGAGACACACTGTGACACTCTCTGTCAGACTGTGAGACAATGTGACACTCTCTGACACTCTCTGAAACACACTGAGACACTCCCCGACACTCTCCAACACACTGTGACAATCTCTTGACACTTTCCAACACACTGTGACACTCTCTGATACACACTGTGACACTCCCCGACACTCTCCAACACACTGTGACACTCTCTTGACACTCTCTCTGACATACTGTGACACTTTCTAGCACATCTGAAACACTCTGTGACACTCTGACAGACGGTGACACACTGTGACACTCTCTGACACCGACTGTGACACTTTCTGACTCTCCCTGACTCTCTGAGTCACACTGTGTCACTCACTGAGACACAAGGTGACACTCTCTGACTCTCTCTGAAACTCCCTTAGACACACTGTGACACTCTCTGACTCTCTCTCAAACTTTGAGATGCACTGTGACACTCTCTGATCCTATCTGACACTCTCTGAGGCACACTGTGACACTCTCTGACAGACTGTGACACACTGAGACACTCTCAAAGACAGATTTTGACACTTTCTGACTCTCTCTCTCTGACTCTCTGAGACACACTGTGACACTCACTGAGACACAATCTGACACTTTCTGACTCTCTCTGAAACTCTTAAGACACACTGTGACACTCTCTGACTCTCTCAGACACACCGTAACACTCCATGACTTTCTCTGACACTCTCTCAGACACACTGTAACAACCTCTGACTCTCTCTGACAATTTGGGTTGCACCGTGACACTCTCTGATCCTATCCAATACTCTCTGAGACACACTGCGACAGTCTCTGGCACTTTCTCTAACACACTACGACACTGACACACGCTGAGACACACTGTGACACTCTCTGGCACTTTCTCCAACACACTGTGACACTCGCTGATCCTATCTGTCACTCACTGAGACACACTGTGACACTCAGACACTCTCTGAAACACACTGTGACACTCTTTGACAGACCGAGACTCACTGTGGCACTCTCTGAAACACACTGTCACACACTCTGTCAGACGGTGATACACTATGACACTCTTTGAGACAGACTGGGTCACTTTCTGAATCTCTCTGTCTCTCTGAGACACACTGTGAAACTCACTGTGACACTCTCTGTCAGACTGTGACACTCTGTAACACTCTCTGGCAGACTGTGACACTCTGACTCTCTCTGACACACTCTTAGACACATTGTGACACTCTGTTCCTATCTGACAATGTCTGACACGCACTGTGACACTCTCTGATCTTATCTGACTCTTTCTGAGACACACTGTGACATTCTCTGACAGACTGTGACACACTGTGACTCTCTTTGACTCTCTGAGACACACTGTGACACTCTCTGACAGACGAAGACACAATGTGAGACTGACTGTGAAACTTTCTGACTCTCTCTGACTCTCTGAGACACACTGTGACACTCTCTGACTCTCTCTGAGGCACACTGTGACATTCTCTGACAGACTGTGACACAGTGAAACACTGACACACTGACACACTGCGACCCTCTCTGACTCTTCTGACACTCTCTTAGACACACTGTGACACTCTCAGACTCTCTCTGAAACACACTGTGGCACTCTCAGACACTCTCTGAAACACACTGCGACACTCTCTGACAGACTGGGACACACTGTGGCACTCTCTGACTCTCTCTGAAACACACTGGCACACACTGTCAGACGGTGACACAGTATGACACTCTCTGAGACAGACTGTGTCACATTCTGACTCTCTGTCCCACTGAGACACAGTGTGAAACTCTCTGACTGACTGTGACACTTTCTGACAGACTGTGACACTCTCTGTGACACACTGATACAATCTCTAACACTCACTGAGACACACTGTGACACTCTCTGACTGACTATGACACACTGAGACACTCTTTGACACACTGTGACATTTTTTGAGACTCTGTGACACTCTCTGACACTCTCTGAGACACACTGTGACACTCTCTGACAGACTGCGACACACTGTGACACTCTCTGACTCTCTCTGAAACGCTCTGTGACATTCTCTGATAGATGGTGAAAAACTGTGACACTCCCTGACACTCTCTGAGACACACTGAGACACTCTCTGACACTCTCTGAGACAGACCGTGACACTTTTTGACACTCTCTGACTCTATGAGACACACTGAGACATTCACTGAGACACAATACAACACTCTCTGAGACAGACTGTGACACTCTCTGACTCTCTCTGAGACATAATGTGACACTCTCTGACTCTCTCTGAGGCATATTGTGCCACTCTCTGACTGACTGTGACACACTCTGCGACACAGTAGGACACTCTCTGACAATTTGACACGCACTGTGACACTCTCTGGTCCAATCTAACACACTCCGAGACACACTGTGACACTCTGACAAATTGTGACACATTCTGACACTATCTGAAACACACTGGGACCCTCTCTGACAATTTGAGACGCACTGTAACACTCACTGATCCTATCCGACACTCTCGGAGCCGCACAGTGACACTCTCTGAAACTCTCTGAAAAGCATTGTGACACTCTCTGACACTCTCAGAGACACACTGGGATACAGTCTGACTCTAACTGACACTCTCTGAGGCACAGTATGACGTATTGTGACACTCTCTGACTCACTCTGATATCTCTGAGACACACTGCGACACTCTCTGACAGACTGGGACACACTGTGGCACTCTCTGACTCTCTCTGAAACACACTGGCACACACTGTCAGACGGTGACACAGTATGACACTCTCTGAGACAGACTGTGTCACATTCTGACTCTCTGTCCCACTGAGACACAGTGTGAAACTCTCTGACTGACTGTGACACTCTCTGACAGACTGTAACACTCTCTGTGACACACTGATACAATCTCTGACACTCACTGAGACACACTGTGACACTCTCTGACTGACTATGACACACTGAGACACTCTTTGACACACTGTGACATTTTTTGAGACTCTGTGACACTCTCTGACACTCTCTGAGACACACTGTGACACTCTCTGACAGACTGCGACACACTGTGACACTCTCTGACTCTCTCTGAAACGCTCTGTGACATTCTCTGATAGATGGTGAAAAACTGTGACACTCCCTGACACTCTCTGAGACACACTGAGACACTCTCTGACACTCTCTGAGACAGACCGTGACACTTTTTGACACTCTCTGACTCTATGAGACACACTGAGACATTCACTGAGACACAATACAACACTCTCTGAGACAGACTGTGACACTCTCTGACTCTCTCTGAGACATAATGTGACACTCTCTGACTCTCTCTGAGGCATATTGTGCCACTCTCTGACTGACTGTGACACACTCTGCGACACAGTAGGACACTCTCTGACAATTTGACACGCACTGTGACACTCTCTGGTCCAATCTAACACACTCCGAGACACACTGTGACACTCTGACAAATTGTGACACACTCTGACACTATCTGCAACACACTGGGACCCTCTCTGACAATTTGAGACGCACTGTAACACTCACTGATCCTATCCGACACTCTCGGAGCCGCACTGTGACACTCTCTGAAACTCTTTGAAAAGCACTGTGACACTCTCTGACACTCTCAGAGACACACTGGGATACAGTCTGACTCTAACTGACACTCTCTGAGGCACAGTATGACGTATTGTGACACTCTCTGATTCACTCTGATATCTCTGAGACACACTGTGACACTCTCTCACAGACTGTGACCGTCTCTGAGACTAATGCTGACACTCTCTGAGACACAGTATGACACACTGTGGCACTCTCTGACAGACTGTGACACACTGAAACACACCCTGACTCTCTCTGACATTCTCTTAGACACACTGCGACACTCTCTGACTCTCACTGACACTTTGAGACGCACTATGACACTATTTGATCCTATCTGACACTCTCTGAGACTCACTGTGACATTCTCTGACTCTCTGAAACACACTGTGACACTCTCTGAGAAACTGTGACACTCTCTGGGACTCTCTGAAACACACTGGGACCCACTCTGAGATTTTCAGACACACTATGACACTCTCTGACAGACTGTGACACACTGTGACACTCTGACATTCTTTGAAACACACTGTGACAATCTCTGACAGACTGTGACACACTCCTATACACACTGTGACACAGCGGGACGCTCTCCGAGAATTTGACACGCACTGTGACACTGTCTGATCCTATCCAAAACATTCTGAGACACACTGTGACACTCTCTGAGACACACTGGGGATGTCTCTGAGATTTTGAGATGCACTGTGACACTCTCTGACAGAAAGTGACACACTGTGACACACTCTGACACTCTATAAGACACAATGTGACACTCGCTGACATCCTTTGAAACACACTGTGACAATCTCTGACAGACTGTGACAAACTCTGCGACACAGCGGGACCCTCTCTGACAATTTAACACTTACCAGTACACTCTCTGATCCTATCCAACACACTCTGAGACACGCTGTGACACTCTCTGACGCTCTCTGAAAAGCACTGTGACACTCTGCGACACGCGCTTATAAATACTGTGACACTCTCTGACTCTCGCTGACACTTTGAGACGCACTATGACACTCTCTGATCCTATTGACACTCTCTGAGATACATTGTGACACTCTCTGACTCTCTCTGAACCACACTGTGACACTCTCTGAGACACACTGTGACACTCTCTGATCCAATTTGACACTCTCTGAGACACACTGTGACACTCTCTGACTCTCTCTGAAACTCTCTGTGACACTCTGACACACGCTGTGACACACTGTGACACTCTCTGGCACTTTCTCTAACACACTGCGACACTCTCTGATCGTATCTGATACTCACTGTGACACATTGTGAAACTCTCTGACTCTCTCTGAGGTGCACTGTTACACTCTCTGACAGACTGTGATACACTGAAACACACTGTGACACTATCTGACACTCTCAGAGGCACACTGTGACACTCTCTGACACAGGCAGAGACACACTGTGACACTCTCTGACACTTTCCAACATACTGTGACACTCGCTGAGGCACAATGTGACACTCTCTGACACAGGCAGAGACACACTGTGACACTCTCTGACTCTCTCTAAAACTCTATTAGACATCCTGTGACACTCTCTGACTCTCTCTGACACTTTGAGATGCCCTCTGACACTCTCCGATCCTATCTGACACTCTGAGATACACTATGACACTCTCTGACTCTCTCTGAAACACACTGTTACACACGCTGACTGATTGTGACACTTTCGGACTCTCCCTGAATCACTGAGACACACTCTGACACTCTGTGACTCTCTCTGAAACTCTCTGTGGCACTCTCTGACACACGCTGAGACACACTGTGACACTCTCTGGCACTTTCTCTAACACACTGCGACACTCTCTGACACACGCTGAGACACACTGTGACACTCTCTGGCACTGTGTCCAACACACTGCGACACTCTCTGATCCTATCTGTCACTCACTGAGACACACTGTGACACTCTCTGTCAGACTGTGAGACAATGTGACACTCTCTGACACTCTCTGAAACACACTGAGACACTCTCTGACACAGGCAGAGACACACTGTGACACTCTCTGACACTTTCCAACACACTGTGACACTCTCTGATACACACTGTGACACTCCCCGACACTCTCCAACACACTGTGACACTCTCTTGACACTCTCTCTGACATACTGTGACACTTTCTAGCACATCTGAAACACTCTGTGACACTCTGACAGACGGTGACACACTGTGACACTCTCTGACACCGACTGTGACACTTTCTGACTCTCCCTGACTCTCTGAGTCACACTGTGTCACTCACTGAGACACAAGGTGACACTCTCTGACTCTCTCTGAAACTCCCTTGGACACACTGTGACACTCTCTGACTCTCTCTCAAACTTTGAGATGCACTGTGACACTCTCTGATCCTATCTGACACTCTCTGAGGCACACTGTGACACTCTCTGACAGACTGTGACACACTGAGACACTCTCAAAGACAGATTTTGACACTTTCTGACTCTCTCTCTCTGACTCTCTGAGACACACTGTGACACTCACTGAGACACAATCTGACACTTTCTGACTCTCTCTGAAACTCTTAAGACACACTGTGACACTCTCTGACTCTCTCAGACACACCGTAACACTCCATGACTTTCTCTGACACTCTCTCAGACACACTGTAACAACCTCTGACTCTCTCTGACAATTTGAGTTGCACCGTGACACTCTCTGATCCTATCCAATACGCTCTGAGACACACTGCGACAGTCTCTGGCACTTTCTCTAACACACTACGACACTGACACACGCTGAGACACACTGTGACACTCTCTGGCACTTTCTCCAACACACTGTGACACTCTCTGATCCTATCTGTCACTCACTGAGACACACTGTGACACTCAGACACTCTCTGAAACACACTGTGACACTCTTTGACAGACCGAGACACACTGTGGCACTCTCTGAAACACACTGTCACACACTCTGTCAGACGGTGATACACTATGACACTCTTTGAGACAGACTGGGTCACTTTCTGACTCTCTCTGTCTCTCTGAGACACACTGTGAAACTCACTGTGACACACTGTGACACTCTCTGTCAGACTGTGACACTCTGACAGACTGTAACACTCTCTGGCAGACTGCGACACTCTGACTCTCTCTGACACTCTTAGACACATTGTGACACTCTGTTCCTATCTGACAATGTCTGACACGCACTGTGACACTCTCTGATCTTATCTGACTCTTTCTGAGACACACTGTGACATTCTCTGACAGACTGTGACACACTGTGACTCTCTTTGACTCTCTGAGACACACTGTGACACACTCTGACAGACGAAGACACAATGTGAGACTGACTGTGAAACTTTCTGACTCTCTCTGACTCTCTGAGACACACTGTGACACAGTGAAACACTGACACACTGACACACTGCGACACTCTCTGACTCTTCTGACACTCTCTTAGACACACTGTGACACTCTCAGACTCTCTGTGAAACACACTTTGGCACTCTCAGACACTCTCTGAAACACACTGCGACACTCTCTGACAGACTGGGACACACTGTGGCACTCTCTGACTCTCTCTGAAACACACTGGCACACACTGTCAGACGGTGACACAGTATGACACTCTCTGAGACAGACTGTTTCACATTCTGACTCTCTGTCCCACTGAGACACAGTGTGAAACTCTCTGACTGACTGTGACACTCTCTGACAGACTGTGACACTCTCTGTGACACACTGTTACACTCTCTGACACTCACTGAGACACACTGTGACACTCTCTGACTGACTATGACACACTGAGACACTCTTTGACACACTGTGACATTTTTTGAGACTCTGTGACACTCTCTGACACTCTCTGAGACACACTGTGACACTCTCTGACAGACTGCGACACACTGTGACACTCTCTGACTCTCTCTGAAACGCTCTGTGACATTCTCTGATAGATGGTGAAAAACTGTGACACTCCCTGACACTCTCTGAGACACACTGAGACACTCTCTGACACACTCTGAGACAGACCGTGACACTTTTTGACACTCTCTGACTCTATGAGACACACTGAGACATTCACTGAGACACAATACAACACTCTCTGAGACAGACTGTGACACTCTCTGACTCTCTCTGACACTCTCTGAGACATAAAGTGACACTCTCTGACTCTCTCTGAGGCAGAATGTGCCACTCTCTGACTGACTGTGACACACTCTGCGACACAGTAGGACACTCTCTGACAATTTGACACACACTGTGACACACTCTGACAGACGAAGACACAATGTGAGACAGACTGTGAAACTTTCTGACTCTCTCTGACTCTCTGAGACACACTGTGACACTCTCTGACTCTCTCTGAGGCACACTGTGACACTCTCTGACAGACTGTGACACAGTGAAACACTGACACACTGCGACACTCTCTGACTCTTCTGACACTCTCTTAGACACACTGTGACACTCTCAGACTCTCTCTGAAACACACTGTGGCACTCTCAGACACTCTCTGAAAAACACTGCGACACTCTCTGAGAGACTGGGACACACTGTGGCACTCTCTGACTCTCTCTGAAACACACTGTCACACACTGTCAGACGGTGACACAGTATGACACTCTCTGAGACAGACTGTGTCACATTCTGACTCTCTGTCCCACTGAGACACAGTGTGAAACTCTCTGACTGACTGTGACACTCTCTGACAGACTGTGACACTCTCTGTGACACACTGTTACACTCTCTGACACTCACTGAGACACACTGTGACACTCTCTGACTGACTATGACACACTGAGACACTCTTTGACACACTGTGACATTTTTTGAGACTCTGTGACACTCTCTGACACTCTCTGAGACACACTGTGACACTCTCTGACAGACTGCGACACACTGTGACACTCTCTGAAACGCTCTGTGACATTCTCTGATAGATGGTGAAAAACTGTGACACTCCCTGACACTCTCTGAGACACACTGAGACACTCTCTGACACTCTCTGAGACAGACCGTGACACTTTTTGACACTCTCTGACTCTCTGAGACACACTGAGACATTCACTGAGACACAATACAACACTCTCTGAGACAGACTGTGACACTCTCTGACTCTCTCTGACACTCTCTGAGACATAATGTGACACTCTCTGACTCTCTCTGAGGCATATTGTGCCACTCTCTGACTGACTGTGACACACTCTGCGACACAGTAGGACACTCTCTGACAATTTGACACGCACTGTGACACTCTCTGGTCCAATCTAACACACTCCGAGACACACTGTGACACTCTGACAAATTGTGACACACTCTGACACTATCTGCAACACACTGGGACCCTCTCTGACAATTTGAGACGCACTGTAACACTCACTGACCCTATCCGACACTCTCGGAGCCGCACTGTGACACTCTCTGAAACTCTCTGAAAAGCACTGTGACACTCTCTGACACTCTCAGAGACACACTGGGATACAGTCTGACTCTAACTGACACTCTCTGAGGCACAGTATGACGTATTGTGACACTCTCTGATTCACTCTGATATCTCTGAGACACACTGTGACACTCTCTCACAGACTGTGACCATCTCTGAGACTAATGCTGACACTCTCTGAGACACAGTATGACACACTGTGGCACTCTCTGACAGACTGTGACACACTGAAACACACTCTGACTCTCTCTGACATTCTCCTAGACACACTGCGACACTTCCTGACTCTCACTGACACTTTGAGACGCACTATGACACTGTTTGATCCTATCTGACACTCTCTGAGACTCACTGTGACATTCTCTGACTCTCTGAAACACACTGTGACACTCTCTGAGAAACTGTGACACTCTCTGGGACTCTGTGAAACACACTGGGACCCTCTCTGAGATTTTTATACACACTATGACACTCTCTGTGACACACTGTGACACTCTGACATTCTTTGAAACACACTGTGACAATCTCTGACAGAATGTGACACACTCTCACACACACTGTGACACAGCGGGACGCTCTCCGAGAATTTGACACGCACTGTGACACTGTCTGATCCTATCCAAAACATTCTGAGACACACTGTGACACTCTCTGAGACTCTCTGAGACACACTGGGGCTCTCTCTGAGATTTTGAGATGCACTGTGACACTCTCTGACAGAAAGTGACACACTGTGACACACTCTGACACTCTATAAGACACACTGTGACACTCGCTGACATCCTTTGAAACACACTGTGACAATCTCTGACAGACTGTGACAAACTCTGCGACACAGCGGGACCCTCTCTGACAATTTAACACTTACCAGTACACTCTCTGATCCTATCCAACACACTCTGAGACACACTGTGACACTCTCTGACACTCTCTGAAAAACACTGTGACACTCTGCGACACGGGCTTATAAACACTGTGACACTCTCTGACTCTCGCTGACACTTTGAGACGCACTATGACACTCTCTGATCCTATTGACACTCTCTGAGATACATTGTGACACTCTCTGACTCTCTCTGAACCACACTGTGACACTCTCTGAGACACACTGTGACACTCTCTGATCCAATTTGACACTCTCTGAGACACACTGTGACACTCGCAGACTCTCTCTGAAACACACTGTTACACTCTCAGAAACAGACTGTGACACTTTCTGACTCTCCCTGTCTCTCTGACACACACTGTGAAACTCTCTGATCCTATAGCACACTCTCTGAGACACACTGTGACACTCTCTGACAGACTGTGACATACTGTGACACTCTCTGACACTTTCGTAGACACACTGTGACACTTTCTGACTCTCTCTGACTCTCTGAGACACACTGTGACACTCTCTTAGACAGTTGGTAACACTTTTTGACTCTCTCTGACACTCTCTGAGACACACTGTGACACTCTCTGACAGACTGTGAAATAATGATACACTCTAAAAGACAGACTGTGACACTTTCTGACTCTCTCTGACTCACTCCGAAATATACTGTAAACTTCTCTGACAGACTTTGACACACTGTGACTCTCTCTAGAGAGACTGTGACACTTTCTGACTCTCTCTGACTCTCTGAGACACACTGTGACACTCACTGAGACACACTGTGACACTCTCTGACAGACTGTGACACTCTCTCTCTCTGAAACTATCTTAGACACACTGTGACACTCTCTGACTCTCTCTGAGGCACACTTTGACACTATCTGACACACTGTGACACTGTCTGAGACAGACTGTAAATCTGTCTGTCTCTCTGAGACGCACTGTGAAACTCACTGAGACACAATGTGACATTCTCTAACAGACTGTGACACTCTCTGATTCTCTCTGATAATCTCACAGACACACTGTGACACTCTCTGAGCCACACTGTGACACTCTCTGACAGACTGTGACACACTGTTATACTCTCTGAGGCACACTGTGACACTCTCTGAGAGACTGTGACACACTGACACTCTCTTAGACACACTGCAACACTCTCGGACTCTCTCTGACTCTCTCTGAGACACACTGTGACACTTTCTGTCTCTCTCTGACTCCATGAGATACACTGTGACACTCTCCGACCCGCTCTGACACTCTCTGAGACAGACAGTTACACTCACTTACTCTCTCTGACACACACTGTGACACTCTCTGAGAAACTGTGACACTCTCTGGGACTCTGTGAAACACACTGGGACCCTCTCTGAGATTTTTATACACACTATGACACTGTCTGTGACACACTATGACACTCTGACATTCTTTGAAACACACTGTGACAATCTCTGACAGAATGTGACACACTCTCACACACACTGTGACACAGCGGGACGCTCTCCGAGAATTTGACACGCACTGTGACACTGTCTGATCCTATCCAAAACATTCTGAGACACACTGTGACACTCTCTGAGACTCTCTGAGACACACTGGGGCTCTCTCTGAGATTTTGAGATGCACTGTGACACTCTCTGACAGAAAGTGACACACTGTGACACACTCTGACACTCTATAAGACACACTGTGACACTCGCTGACATCCTTTGAAACACACTGTGACAATCTCTGACAGACTGTGACAAACTCTGCGACACAGCGGGACCCTCTCTGACAATTTAACACTTACCAGTACACTCTCTGATCCTATCCAACACACTCTGAGACACACTGTGACACTCTCTGACACTCTCTGAAAAACACTGTGACACTCTGCGACACGGGCTTATAAACACTGTGACACTCTCTGACTCTCGCTGACACTTTGAGACGCACTATGACACTCTCTGATCCTATTGACACTCTCTGAGATACATTGTGACACTCTCTGACTCTCTCTGAACCACACTGTGACACTCTCTGAGACACACTGTGACACTCTCTGATCCAATTTGACACTCTCTGAGACACACTGTGACACTCGCAGACTCTCTCTGAAACACACTGTTACACTCTCAGAAACAGACTGTGACACTTTCTGACTCTCCCTGTCTCTCTGACACACACTGTGAAACTCTCTGATCCTATAGCACACTCTCTGAGACACACTGTGACACTCTCTGACAGACTGTGACATACTGTGACACTCTCTGACACTTTCGTAGACACACTGTGACACTTTCTGACTCTCTCTGACTCTCTGAGACACACTGTGACACTCTCTTAGACAGTTGGTAACACTTTTTGACTCTCTCTGACACTCTCTGAGACACACTGTGACACTCTCTGACAGACTGTGAAATAATGATACACTCTAAAAGACAGACTGTGACACTTTCTGACTCTCTCTGACTCACTCCGAAATATACTGTAAACTTCTCTGACAGACTTTGACACACTGTGACTCTCTCTAGAGAGACTGTGACACTTTCTGACTCTCTCTGACTCTCTGAGACACACTGTGACACTCACTGAGACACACTGTGACACTCTCTGACAGACTGTGACACTCTCTCTCTCTGAAACTATCTTAGACACACTGTGACACTCTCTGACTCTCTCTGAGGCACACTTTGACACTATCTGACACACTGTGACACTGTCTGAGACAGACTGTAAATCTGTCTGTCTCTCTGAGACGCACTGTGAAACTCACTGAGACACAATGTGACATTCTCTAACAGACTGTGACACTCTCTGATTCTCTCTGATAATCTCACAGACACACTGTGACACTCTCTGAGCCACACTGTGACACTCTCTGACAGACTGTGACACACTGTTATACTCTCTGAGGCACACTGTGACACTCTCTGAGAGACTGTGACACACTGACACTCTCTTAGACACACTGCAACACTCTCGGACTCTCTCTGACTCTCTCTGAGACACACTGTGACACTTTCTGTCTCTCTCTGACTCCATGAGATACACTGTGACACTCTCCGACCCGCTCTGACACTCTCTGAGACAGACAGTTACACTCACTTACTCTCTCTGACACACACTGTGACACTCTCTGAGAAACTGTGACACTCTCTGGGACTCTGTGAAACACACTGGGACCCTCTCTGAGATTTTTATACACACTATGACACTGTCTGTGACACACTATGACACTCTGACATTCTTTGAAACACACTGTGACAATCTCTGACAGAATGTGACACACTCTCACACACACTGTGACACAGCGGGACGCTCTCCGAGAATTTGACACGCACTGTGACACTGTCTGATCCTATCCAAAACATTCTGAGACACACTGTGACACTCTCTGAGACTCTCTGAGACACACTGGGGCTCTCTCTGAGATTTTGAGATGCACTGTGACACTCTCTGACAGAAAGTGACACACTGTGACACACTCTGACACTCTATAAGACACACTGTGACACTCGCTGACATCCTTTGAAACACACTGTGACAATCTCTGACAGACTGTGACAAACTCTGCGACACAGCGGGACCCTCTCTGACAATTTAACACTTACCAGTACACTCTCTGATCCTATCCAACACACTCTGAGACACACTGTGACACTCTCTGACACTCTCTGAAAAACACTGTGACACTCTGCGACACGGGCTTATAAACACTGTGACACTCTCTGACTCTCGCTGACACTTTGAGACGCACTATGACACTCTCTGATCCTATTGACACTCTCTGAGATACATTGTGACACTCTCTGACTCTCTCTGAACCACACTGTGACACTCTCTGAGGCACACTGTGACACTCTCTGATCCAATTTGACACTCTCTGAGACACACTGTGACACTCTGACTCTCTCTGTAAGGCACTGTGACACTCTCTGAGACACACTGTGACACTCGCAGACTCTCTCTGAAACACACTGTTACACTCTCAGAAACAGACTGTGACACTTTCTGACTCTCCCTGTCTCTCTGACACACACTGTGAAACTCTCTGATCCTATAGCACACTCTCTGAGACACACTGTGACACTCTCTGACAGACTGTGACATACTGTGACACTCTCTGACACTTTCGTAGACACACTGTGACACTTTCTGACTCTCTCTGACTCTCTGAGACACACTGTGACACTCTCTTAGACAGTTGGTAACACTTTTTGACTCTCTCTGACACTCTCTGAGACACACTGTGACACTCTCTGACAGACTGTGAAATAATGATACACTCTAAAAGACAGACTGTGACACTTTCTGACTCTCTCTGACTCACTCCGAAATATACTGTAAACTTCTCTGACAGACTTTGACACACTGTGACTCTCTCTAGAGAGACTGTGACACTTTCTGACTCTCTCTGACTCTCTGAGACACACTGTGACACTCACTGAGACACACTGTGACACTCTCTGACAGACTGTGACACTCTCTCTCTCTGAAACTATCTTAGACACACTGTGACACTCTCTGACTCTCTCTGAGGCACACTTTGACACTATCTGACACACTGTGACACTGTCTGAGACAGACTGTGAATCTTTCTGACTCTCTCTGTCTCTCTGAGACGCACTGTGAAACTCACTGAGACACAATGTGACATTCTCTAACAGACTGTGACACTCTCTGATTCTCTCTGATAATCTCACAGACACACTGTGACACTCTCTGAGCCACACTGTGACACTCTCTGACAGACTGTGACACACTGTTATACTCTCTGAGGCACACTGTGACACTCTCTGAGAGACTGTGACACACTGACACTCTCTTAGACACACTGCAACACTCTCGGACTCTCTCTGACTCTCTCTGAGACACACTGTGACACTTTCTGTCTCTCTCTCTGACTCCATGAGATACACTGTGACACTCTCCGACCCGCTCTGACACTCTCTGAGACAGACAGTTACACTCACTTACTCTCTCTGACACACACTGTGACACTTTCTGACTTTCTCTGAGACACACTGTGATACAGTCTGACTCTCTCTGACACTCTCTGAGGCACAGTATGACATACTGTAACACTCTCTGACTCACTCTGACATCTCTGAGACACACTGTGACACTCTCTGAGCCAAATGCTGACACTCTCTGAGACACAGTATGACGCACTGTGACACTTTCTGACTCTCTGAGATTACTCTGCAATACACTGTAAGATTCTCTGATAGATTGTGTCACACTGTGACACTCTCTGAGAAACACTGTGACAATTTCTGACTCTCTCGAACACTCTGAGACAGACTGTGAAACTCTCTTAGACTCACTGCGAACCTCTGTGACACTCTCTGAAAGACTGTGACACACTGGGACACTCTCAAAGCCAGACTGACACTTTCTGACTCTCTCGGACACTCTCTGAGGCACACTGTGACACCTTCTGACGGACTGTGACATACTGAGACACCCTAAAAGACAGACTGACACTTTCTGATTCTCTCTGACTCACTCTGACTCACTTGAGTGTCAGGAAGTGTCACGGACTGTCTTTGAGACTGTCTCAGTGTGTCACAGTCTTTCAGAGAGTGTCACAGAGGGTCACAGTGAGTCTAAAAGAGTTTCACAGTGTGTCTCAGAGTGTTAGAGAGAGTCAGACATTGTCACAGTATTTCTCAGAGAGTGTCACTGCGAGACACAATCTGTCAGAGAACCTTACAGTGTATTGCAGAGTATCTCAGAGAGAGTCAGAAAGTGTCACAGTGTGTCATAATGTGTCTCAGAGAGTGTCATCATTTGACTCAGAGACGGTCAAAGTCTGTGCAAGAGTGTTACAGTGTGTCTCCGAGAGAGTCAGAGAGTGTCACAGTGTGTCACAGTCTGTCAGAGAGTGTCACATTGCTTTTCAGAGAGTGTTAGAGAGTGTCACAGTGTGTCTCAAATTGTCAGAGAGGGTCCCAGTGTGTCGCAGACAGTGTCAGAGTGTGTCGGAGTGTGTCACAGTCTGTCAGAGAGTGTCACACTGCGTCTCAAATTGTCGGAGATGGTCCCAGTGTGTCTCAGAGCGTCTCAGAGAGTGTCACAGTGTGTCACAATCTCTTAGAGAGCGCCACAGTGTGTTTCAGAGAGAGTCAGAAAGCGACACAGTCTGTCTTTGAGAGTGTCTCAGTGTGTCACAGTCTGTCAGAGAGTGTCACAGTGTGCCTCAGAGAGTCTCATAGAGAGTCAGAACGTGTCACAGTCTGTCTTTGAGAGTGTCTCAGTGTGTCACAGTCTTTCAGAAAGTGTCACAGAGGGTCACAGTGAGTTTCTCAGTGTGTCTCAGAGTGTTAGAGAGAGTCAGAAAGTGTCACAGTTTTTCTCAAAGAGGGTCACAGTGTGACACAATCTGTCAGAGAATCTTACAGCGTATTGCAGAGTGTCTCATAGAGAGTCAGAAAGTGTCAGAGTGTGTCATACTGTGCCTCAGAGAGTTTCAGAGAGTGACAGCTTTTGGGTCAGAGAGTGTCACAGTCTGTGAGAGAGCGTCACAGCGTGTTACAGAGATGTCAGAGTGAGTCAGAGAGTGTCACAGTATGTCATACTGTGCCTCAGAGAGTGTCAGATAGAGTCGGACTGTATCACAGTGTGTCTCAGAGAAAGTCAGAAAGTGTCACACTGTGTGTCAGAGAGTTTCAGAGAGTGTCACAGTCTGTCTCAGAGAGTGTCAGAGCGGGTCAGAGAGTGTCACAGTGTGTCTCAGGGAGTCAGGGAGAGACATAAAGTGTCACAATGTGTCTCAGAGAGAGTCACAGTGTCTCAGAAAATGTCACCGTGTGTCAGGGCGTGTCACAGTCGTTCAGAGAGTGTCATAATATGTCACAGAAATTGTCACAGTTTTTCAGAGCGTGACACAGTGTATCTCAGAGGATGGCAGAGAGAGTAAGAGAGTTTCACAATGTGTCTAAGAGAGTTTCAGAGAATGTCACAGTTTGTCACAACCTGTCAGAGTGTGTCACAGTGTGTCGTGCTGTGCCTCAGAGGGTACCAGAGAGAGCAAGAGTGTCACAGTCTGTCTCAGAGAGTGTCTGTGTGTCACAGTCTGTAAGAGAATGTCACAGTGTGCCTCAGAGAGTGCCAGAGAGAATCAGCGTGTGTTTGAGAGTCAGAAAGTGTCACAATGTGTCGCAGTCTGTCACAGAGTGTCATAGTGTGTCTCAGAGAATGTCAGAGAGCGTCACAGCGGGTCTCAGAGAGTGTCAGACAGGATAAGAGAGTGTCACAGTGAGTCTAAGAGAGTGTCACAGTGTGTCACAGTCACTCAGAGAGTGTCACAGTGTATTGCAGAGAGACAATGTGTGTCTCAGAAAGTATTTCAGTGTGTCTCAGAAAGTGTCAGAGAGAATCAGAGGGTGTCACAGTGTGTCTGTGAGATTGTCAGAGAGAGTCAGAGAGTGTCACAGTCTGTCAGAGATTGTCACATTGTGTCTCAGTGAGTTTCATCGTGTGTCTCAGAGAGTCAGAGAGAGTCAGAACATGTCACAGTCTGTCTCAAAGAATGTCACAGTGTGTCACAGTCTGTCAGAGAGTGACACAGTGCGTCTCAGAGAGTCAGAGAGAGTCATAAGGTGTCACAGTCTGTCTCAGAGCGTATCACAGTGTGTCACAGTCTGTCAGAGAGTGACACAGTGCGTCTCAGAGAGTCAGAGAGAATCATAATGTGTCACAGTCTGTCTCAGAGAGTGTCACAGTGTGTCAGTATGTGGCACAGTGTGCCGCAGAGAGTGTCAGAGAGTGTCACAGTGTGTCTAAGATAGTCTCAGAGGGAGTCAGAGAGTGTCACAGTCTGTCAGAGATTGTCACATTGTGTCTCAGTGAGTTTCACCGTGTGTCTCAGAGAGTCAGAGAGAGTCAGAAAGTGTCACAGTCTCTCCCAGAGAGTATCGGAGTGTGTTACAGTCTGTCAGAGAAGGTTTACAGTATATTTAAGAGAGAGTCAGAAAGCTCACAGTCTGTCTCAGAGAGTGTCTCAGTGTGTCACAGTCTGTACGAGAGTGTCACAGTGTGCCTCAGAGAGTTTCAGAGAGAGTCAGAAAGTGTCACAGTCTGTCTTTGAGACTGTCTCAGTGTGTCACAGTTTGTCAGAGAGTGTCACAGTGTGCGTCAGAGAGTGTCAGAGAGAGTGAGAGAGTGTCACAAACTGTCTAAGAGAGTGTCACAGTGGGTCTCTAAGAGTCAGAAAGTGCCAAAGTGTCTCTACGAAAGTGTCAGAGAGTATCACAGTGTATTACAGTCTGTCAGAGAATGTCACAGTGTGTCTCAGAGAGAGTCCGATAGGATCAGAGAGTTTCACAGTGTGTGTCAGAGAGATAGGGAGAGTCAGAAAGTGTCACAGTCTGTCTCTGAGAGTGTCAGATAGGATAGGAGAGTGTCACAGTGCGTCTCAAAGTGTCACAGTGTGTTACAGTCTGTTAGAAAGTGTGAGAGTGTGTCTCAGAGAGTATCAGATAAGATCATACAGTGTCACAGCGCGTCTCAGAGAGTGTCTCAGTGTGTCTAGGAGAGTCTCAGAGAGAGTCAGAGTGTCACAGTCTGTCAGAGAGTGTCATATTGATTCTCAGAGAGTGTCACAGTGTGTCACAGTCGGTCAGATAGTGTCATAGTGTGTTTCAGAGAGAGTCAGAGAGTGTCAAAGTGTGTCACAGTCTGTCAGAGAGTGTCACAGTGCTATTCAGAGAGTGTTAGATAGTGTCACAGTGTGACTCAGAGTGCGTTGGATAGGATCATAGTGTCACAGTGCGTGTCAAATTGTCAGAGAGTGTCCTGCTGTGTCGCAGAGTGTGTCAGAGAGTGTCACAGTCTGTCAGAGATTGTCACAGTGTGTTTCAAAGAATGTCAGAGAGTATCACAATGTCTTATAGAGTGTCAGAGTGTGTCACTTTCTGTCAGAGAGCATCACAGTGTGTCTCAGAGTGTGTCAGGTAGGATCAGAGAGTGTCACAGTGCATCTCAAAATCTCAGAGAGGGTCCCAGTGTGCCTCAGAGAGTCTCAGAGAGTGTCACAGTGTGTCACAGTTTCTCAGAGAGTGTCCCAGTGTGTTTCAGAGAGAGTCAGAGAGTGTCACAGTCTGTCACAGTCTCACAGAGAGTGTCACAGGGTGTTTCAGAGAGAGTCAGAGAGTGTCACAGTGTGTCTCTATGACACTCTCTGAGGCAAAGTTTGACATACTGTGACACTCTCTGAGAGACTGTGACACACTGTGACACCCTCTGAGTCTTTCTGAGGCACACTGGGACGCTGTCTGACAATTTGAGACGCATTGTGACACTCTCTGACAGACTGTGACACACTATGACACACTCTGACACTGTCTGCGACACACTGGGACCCTCTCTGATAATTTGAGACGCACTGTGACACTCTCTGATCCTATCCGACACTCTCTGAGATACGCTGTGATACTCACTGACACTCTGTGAAAAGCACTGTGACACTCTTTGACAGATTGTGCTACACTGTGACACTGTCTGAGACTCTCAGAGATACACTGGGACCCTCTCTGACAATTTGAGACGCACTGTGACACTCTCTGACAGACTGTGACACACTCTGACATACTGTGACATTCGCTGACATTCTTTGAAACTCACTGTCACACTCTCGGACAAACCGTTACACACTCTGACACTATCTGCGACACACTGGGACCCTCTCTGACAATTTGAGACACACTGTAACACTCTCTGATCCTATCCAACACTCTCTGAGACACACTGTGACACTCTCTGAAAAGCACTGTGACACACTCTGACACACGCTGAGACACACTGTGACACTCTCTGAAACTCTCTGAGGCGCACTGTGACACTCTCTGACAGACTGTGACAACTGTGACACTCTCTGACAGATAGTGACACTTTCAGATTTTTTCTGAATCTCTGACACACACACACACACTGTGATACTGTCTGTCACTCTCTGAGACACAATGTGACACTCTCTGACAGACTGTGACACACTGAGACACTCTCTGAGACGCGCCGTGACACTCTCTGATCTTATCTGACACTCTCCGAGACACACTGTGACACTCTCTGACAGACTGTGACATTCTCTGACACTCTCTGACACTTTGAGATGCACTGTGACACTCTCTGATCCTATCTGACACTCTCGGAGACACACTGTGATACAGTCTGACTCTATCTGACACTCTCTGAGGCACAGTATGACGTACTGTGGCACTCTCTGACTCACTCTGAAATCTCTGAGACACACTGTGACACTCTCTTACCCTACCTGGACACTCTGTGACACTCTCTGATAGACTGTGACACACTGTGACACTCTCAAAGACAGACTGTGACACTTTCTGACTCCCTCTGACTCACTCTGAAATATACTGAAACCTTCTCTGACAGACTGTGACCCACTATGACACTCCCTGAGACAGACTGTGACATACTCTGAGACACACTGTGATACAGTCTGACTCTCTCTGAGGCACAGTATGACACACTATGACAATCTCTGACTCACTCTGACACTCTCTGAGGCACACTGTGACACTTTCTGAGAGATTGTGAACTCTCCGACTCTCTCTGACATTTTCTTAGACAAACTGTGACACTCTCTGACTCTGTGACGGTGGCACAGTGGTTAGCACTGCTGCCTCACAGTGCCAGAGACCTGGGTTCAATTCCCGCCTCAGGAGACTGACTGTGTGGAGTTTCACATTCTCCCCGTGTCTGCGTGGGTTTCCTCCGGGTGTTCCGGTTTCCTCCCACAGTCCAAAGGTGTGCAGGTCAGGTGAATTGGCCATGCTAAATTGCCCGTAGTGTTAGGTAAAGGGTAAAATGTAGGGGTATGGGTGGGTTGCGCTTCGGCGGGTCGGTGTGGACTCGTTGGGCCGAAAGGCCTGATAACTAATGTAATCTTAGTAATCTAATCTCTCTGAAACGCACTCTGACAGACTGCGACTCGCTCTGACACACTCTGAGACACTTTCTGACGCTCTCTGAGACAAACTGTGACACTCTCTGAGACACACTGTGACACTCTGTGACTCTCTCTGACATTCTGGAAAACACTGTGACAATCTCTGTCCCTCTCTGACACTCTCTGAGACACACTGTGACATTTATGATTCTCTCTCTGAAACACACTGACACTCTCTGACTCACTCGGAGACAAACTGTGACTCTCTCTGACACTCTGAGATACACTGCAAACGCTCTCTCACACTCTCTGAGAAACACTGTAATACTCTCTGACAGACTGTGACAGATTCTGACACTTTCTGTGACACACGATGACACTCTCTGATGGACGGTGACACTCTCTGACTCTGGGTGACATTTTCTGAGACACTGTGACACTCTCTGAGACACACTGTGACACTCTCTGACTCTCTGAGGCACACTGTGCCACGCTCTTACAGACAGTGACACACTGTGACACTTTCTGACACGCACTGAGACACACTATGATATTCTCTGACAGACTGTCACACACTGAGTCACTCTCAAAGACAGATTGTGACACTTTCTGACTCGCTCTGACTCTCTCTGAAATATACTGTAACCTTCTCTGACTGACTGTGACACACTCTGAGACAGACTGTGACACGTTCTAACTCTCTCTGAGGCACAATGTGACACTTTCTAACTCCCTCTGACTCTCTGAGACACACTGTGACACTCTCTGAGACACACTGTGACACTCTCTGACAGACTGTGACACTCTCTGAATCTCTCTGACACTCTCTTAGAGGCATTGTGACACTCTTTGATCCTACCTGACACTCTCTGAGACACACTGTGACACTCTCTGAGACACACTGTGACACCCTCTGTGACACTCTGTGACACTCTGTGACACTCTGTGACACCCTCTGTGACAGACTGTGACAGACTGTGACAGACTGTGACACTTTCTGACTCTGAAACACATGCTGATTCTCTCTGACTTTCTGAGACAGAACGTGACACTCTCTGACACTCTCTAAGGCACAGCACGACACAGTGTGACCCTCTTTGACAGGTTGTGACAAACTGTGACATTCTCTGACTTTCTCTAACACTCTCTTAGACACACTGTGACACTCTCTGACTCTGAGACACACTGTCACGCTCTGAGACACACTGTCACGCTCTGACAGACTGTGACAATTTCTGTGACACACTATGACACTCTCTGAACGACTGTGACACACTGAGACACTCTCAAAGCCAGACTGTGACACTTTCTGACTTTCTCTGACACTCTCTGAAGCACACTGTGACACTCTCTTAGACACACTGTGAACCTCTCTGACACTCTCTTAAACACACTGTAACATTCTCGGACTCTCTCTTAAACACGCTGTGACAATCTCTGACTCTCTCTGACACTCTCTAAGGCACACTGTGATACTCTCTGACAGACTGTGACACACTGTGACACTCTGAGACAGACTGTGACACATTCTAACTCTCTCTGAGGCACAATGTGACACTTTCTGACAGTCTCTGACTCTCTGAGACACACTGTGACACTCTCTGAGACACACTGTGGCACTCTCTGACAGATTGTGACACTCTCTGACTCTCTCTTAGACACACTGTGACACTCTCTGACTCTCTCTGTCACGCTCTGAGACACACTGTGACACTTTCTGACTCTCTCTGACACTCTCTGAGGCACACTGTGATACTCTCTGAGAGACTGTGACACACTGTGACACTCTCTTAGACACACTGTGAACCTCCCTGACACTCTCTTTAACACACTGTAACATTCTCTGACTCTCTCTTAAACACGCTGTGACATTCTCTGACTCTCTCTGACACTCTCTAAGGCACACTGTGATACTCTCTGACAGACTGTGACACACTGTGACACTCTCTGAGACACACTGTGACACTTTCTAACTCTCTCTGACTCTCTGAGACACACTATGACACTCTCTGACTCTCTCTGAGGCTCACTGTGACACTTTCTAACTCTCTGACTCTCTGAGACATACTGTGACACTCTCTGACACACTCTGAGGCTCACTGTGACACTTTCTAACTCTTTGACACTCTGAAACATACTGTGACACTCTCTGACTCATTCTGAGGCACACTGTGAGACATTCTGACTCCCTCTGACTTTCTGAGACACACTGTGACACTCTCTGACAGACTGTGACACTCTCTGACACCCTCATAGACACACTGTGAACTCTCTGATTCTATCTGACACACTCTAAGACACACAGTGACACTCTCTGACAGACTGTGACACACTGTAACACTCTCTCACTCTCACTAACAATCTCTTAGACACACTGTGACACACTCTGCTCCTACCTGACACTGAGACACACTGTGACACTCTCTGACACTTTCTGACTCTCTGAGACACATGCTGATTCTCTCTGACTCTCTCTGAGACAGAATGTGACACTCTCTGACACTCTCTGAGGCACAGCACGACACAGTGTGACAATCTCTGACAGGTTGTGACAAGCTGTGACATTCTCTGACTTTATCTGACACTCTCTTAGACACACTGTGACACTCTCTGACTCTCTCTGTCACGCTCTGACAGACTGTGATAATTTCTGTGACATACTATAACACTCTCTGAACGACTGTGACACTGAGACACTCTCAACGACAGACTGTGACACTTTCTGACTCTCTCAGGCACTCTCTGAGGCACACTGTGACACTCTCTGACAGACTGTGACACACTGAGACTCTCAAAGACAGACTGTGAAACTGTCTGACTCACTCTGAAATATACTGTAGTCTTCTCTGACAGACAGTGACACTCTCTGAGACAGACTATGACACGTTCTAACTCTCTCTGACTCTCTGAGACACACTGTGACACTCTCTGACTCTCTCTGAGGCACACTGTGACACTTTCTGACTCCCTCTGACTCTCTGAGACACACTGTGACTCTCTAGGAGACACACTGTGACACTCTCTGGCACACTGTGACACTCTCTGAGACAGACTGTGACACGTTCTGATTCTCTCTGACTCTCTGAGACACACTGTGACACTCACTGAGACATACTGTGACACTCTCTGACAGACTGTGACACTCTCTGATTCTATCTGACACTCTCTGAGACACACAGTGACACTTTCTGACTCTCCCTGGCTCTCTCTTAGACACACTGTGACCCCCTCTGATGCTATCTGACACTATCTGAGACGCGTTGGGACACTCTCTGAGACACACTGTGACACTCTCTTAAACTCTCTGAGTCACACTGTGACACTGTGACACTCTGTGACACTCTGTGACACACTGTGACACTCTCTGACTCTCTCTGAGACGGAATGTGACACTCGCTGGCACTCTCTGTGGCACAGAACGACACAGTGTGACACTTTCTGACAGGTTGTGACAAACTGTGACATTCTTTGACTTTCTCTGACACTCTCAGACACACTGTGACACTCTCTGACTCTCTCTGTCACTCTCTGAGACACACTGTGTCATGCTTTGACAGACTGTGACAATTTCTGTGACACACTATGACACTCTCTGAACATCTGTGACACACTGAAACACTCTCAAAGACAGACTGTGACACTTTCTGACTCTCTCTGACACTCTCTGAGGCACACTGTGACACGCTCTGACAGACTGTGACAATTTTTGTGACACACTATGACACTCTCTGAACATCTGTGACACACTGAGACACTCTCAAAGACAGACTGTGACACTCTCTGACTCTGTCACTCTCTGAGACACACTGTGTCATGCTTTGACAGACTGTGACAATTTCTGTGACACACTATGACACTCTCTGAATGTCTGTGACACACTGAGACACTCTCAAAGACAGACTATGACACTTTCTGACTCTCTCTGACACTCTCTGAGGCACACTGTGACACGCTCTGACAGACTGTGACAATTTCTGTGACACAATATGACACTCTCTGAATGTCTGTGACACACTGAGACACTCTCAAAGACAGACTGTGACACTTTCTGACTCTCTCTGACACTCTCTGAGACACACTGTGACACGCTCTGACAGACTGTGACACATTGAGACACTTTCAAAGACAGACTGTGACACTTTCTGACTCTGTCTGACTCACTGTAAAATATACTGTAGCCTTCTGTGACAGACAGTGACACACTGTGACATTCTCTGAGACAGTCTGTGACACTGTCTGACTCTCTCTGAGACACACTGTGACACTCTCTGAGATAAATTGGGACACTCTCTGACACTCTCTGAAACACAATGTGACACTCTCTGAGTCACATTGTGACACTCTCTGACACTCTCTCAAACACACTGTGACACTCTCTGACACTCTCTCAAACACACTGTGACACTCTCTGACACTCTCTGAGACACACTGTGACACTCTCTGAGACACACTGTGACACTCTCTGACACTCTCACAAACACACTGGGACAGTCTCTGACTCTCTCTCAAACACACTGTGACACTCTCTGACACTCTCTGAGACACACTGTGACACTCTCTGACACTCTCTCAAACACACTGGGACACTCTCTGACTCTCTCTCAAACACACTGTGACACTCTCTGACACTCTCTGAGACACACTGCGACACTCTCTGAGACACACTGTGACACTCTCTGACACTCTCACAAACACACTGGGACACTCTCTGACTCTCTCTCAAACACACTGGGACACTCTCTGAGACACACTGTGACACTCTCTGAGATACACTGGGACACTCTCTGACACTCTCTCAAACACAATGTGACACTCTCTCAAACACACTGTGACACTCTCTGACACTCTCTCAAACACACTGTGACACTCTCTGACACTCTCTCAAACATGTGAGACACACTGTGACACTCTCTGACACTCTCTCAAACACACTGTGACACTCTCTGACACATGTGAGACACACTGTGACACTCTCTGACACTCTCTCAAACACACTGGGACACTCTCTGACATTCTCTCGAACACACTGTGACACGCTCTGTCAGACTGTGACACACTGGGACACTCTCTGAGACACACTGTGACACTCTCTGACACTCTCTCAAACACACTGGGACACTCTCTGACTCTCTCTCAAACACACTGTGACACGCTCTGTCAGACTGTGACACACTGGGACACTCTCTGAGACACACTGTGACACTCTCTGACACTCTCTCAAACACACTGTGACACTCTCTGACACTCTCGGAGACACACTGTGACACTCTCTGAGACACACTGTGACACTCTCTGACACTCTCTCAAACACACTGGGACACTCTCTGACTCTCTCTCAAACACACTGGGACACTATCTGAGACACACTGTGACACTCTCTGAGATACACTGGGACACTCTCTGACACTCTCTCAAACACAATGTGACACTCTCTGAGACACACTGTGTCACTCTCTGACACTCTCTCAAACACACTGTGACACTCTCTGACACTCTCTCAAACACACTGTGACACTCTCTGACACATGTGAGACACACTGTGACACTCTCTGACACTCTCTCAAACACACTGAGACACTCTCTGACTCTCTCTCAAACACACTGTTACACTCTCTGACACTCTCTGAGACACACTGAGACACTCTCTGAGATACACTGTGACACTCTCTGACACTCTCTGAAACACACTGGGACACTCTCTGACTCTCTCAAACACACTGGGACACTCTCTGAGACACACTGTGACACTCTCTGAGATACACTGGGACACTCTCTGACACTCTCTCAAACACAATGTGACACTCTCTCAAACACACTGTGACACTCTCTGACACATGTGAGACACACTGTGACACTCTCTGACACTCTCTCAAACACACTGGGACACTCTCTGATATTCTCTCAAACACACTGTGACACGCTCTGTCAGACTGTGACACACTGGGACACTCTCTGAGACACACTGGGACACTCTCTGAGACACACTGGGACACTCGCTGAGACACACTGGGACACTCTCAGAGACACACTGGGACACTCGCTGAGACACACTGGGACACTCTCTGAGACACACTGGGACACTCGCTGAGACACACTGGGACACTCTCTGACTCTCTCTAACAATTTGAGACGCACTGTGACACTCTCTTATCCTATCTGAGACACGCTGTGACACTCTCTGACAGACTCTAACAGATTGTGTCACTCTCAAAGACAGACTGTGACACTTTCTGACTCCCTCTGACTCACTCTAAAATATACTGTAGCCTTCTCTGACAGAGCGTGACCCACGGTGTCACTGTCTGAGACAGACTGTGACACACTCTGACTCTCTGAGATACACTGTGAAACAGTCTGACTCTCTGTGACACTCTCTGAGGCACAGTATGACACACTACGGCACTCTCTGACTCACTCTGGTCCTCTCTGAGACAGACTGTGACACTCTCTCACAGACTGTGAACCTCTCTGAGACAAACTCTGACCATCTCTGACACTCTCTGAGACACACTGTGGCACTCTCTGACAGACTGTGACACTCTATGACTCTCTCTGACACTTATGTAGAACACTGTGACACTCTCTGACTCTCTCTGAAACACACTGTGAAACTTTCTGACTCTCTTTGACACTCTGGAAAACACTGTGACACTCTCTGTCCCTCTCTGACACTCCCTGAGACACATTATGACATTTTTTGACTCTCTCTCACTCTCTCTGAAACACACTGGGACACTCTCTGACTCTCTCAAACACACTGGGACACTCTCTGAGACACACTGTGACACTCTCTGAGACACTCTCTGACACTCTCTCAAACACAATGTGACACTCTCTCAAACACACTGTGACACTCTCTGACACATGTGAGACACACTGTGACACTCTCTGACACTCTCTCAAACAGACTGGGACACTCTCTGATATTCTCTCAAACACACTGTGACACGCTCTGTCAGACTGTGACACACTGGGACACTCTCTGAGACACACTGGGACACTCTCTGAGACACACTGGGACACTCGCTGAGACACACTGGGACACTCTCAGAGACACATTGGGACACTCGCTGAGACACACTGGGACACTCTCTGAGACACACTGGGACACTCGCTGAGACACACTGGGACACTCTCTGACTCTCTCTAACAATTTGAGACGCACTGTGACACTCTCTTATCCTATCTGAGACACGCTGTGACACTCTCTGACAGACTCTAACAGATTGTGTCACTCTCAAAGACAGACTGTGACACTTTCTGACTCCCTCTGACTCACTCTAAAATATACTGTAGCCTTCTCTGACAGAGCGTGACCCACGGTGTCACTGTCTGAGACAGACTGTGACACACTCTGACTCTCTGAGATACACTGTGAAACAGTCTGACTCTCTGTGACACTCTCTGAGGCACAGTATGACACACTACGGCACTCTCTGACTCACTCTGGTCCTCTCTGAGACAGACTGTGACACTCTCTCACAGACTGTGAACCTCTCTGAGACAAACTCTGACCATCTCTGGCACTCTCTGAGACACACTGTGGCACTCTCTGACAGACTGTGACACTCTATGACTCTCTCTGACACTTATGTAGAACACTGTGACACTCTCTGACTCTCTCTGAAACACACTGTGAAACTTTCTGACTCTCTTTGACACTCTGGAAAACACTGTGACACTCTCTGTCCCTCTCTGACACTCCCTGAGACACATTGTGACATTTTTTGACTCTCTCTCACACTCTCTGAGACACACTGTGACTCTCTCTGACACTGAGATACCCTGTGATGCTCTCTCACACTCTCTGAGAAACACGGTAGCGCTCTCTGACAGACTGTGATAGACTGTGAGACTTTCTGTGACACACAATGACACTCTCTGATGGACGGTGACACTCTCTGACACTGGGTGACATTTTCTGAGACACTGTGACACTCTCTGACTCTCTGAGGCACACTGTGTTACTCTCTGACCCGCTCTGACACTCTCTGAGACATACTATGACTCTCTCTGAGGCACACTGTGACATTCTCTGACAGACTGTGACACACTGTGATACACTGTGACACTCTCTGACTCTCTCTGACACTCTCTTCGACAACATTGTGACACTCTCTGATCTGCTCTGACTCTCTGACTCTTTCTGAGACGCACTGTGGCACTCGTTGACAGACTCTGACACTCTGTGAGGCACAATATGACATACTGTGACACTGTCTGACTCCCTCTGGTTCTCTCTGAGGCACACTGTGACACACTCTGACAGACTGTGGCACTTTCTGACTCTCTCTGACTCACTTCGAAATATACTGTAACCTTCTCTGACAGACTGTGACACACTGTGACACTCTCAGAGATAGACTGTGACATGTTCCGACTCTCTTTGACTCTCTGAGACACGCTGTGACTCTCTTAGACACACTGTGACACTCTCTGACTCTCTCTGACACTCTCTAACAGACTGTGAAAGTCTCTGACACACACTGCGGCACACTGTGACACACTGTGACACTCTCTGACCCTCTCTGAGACACACTGTGACACTGTCTGACACATGTGAGACACACTGTAACACTCTCTGACACTCTCTCAAACACACTGGGACACTCTCTGACATTCTCTCGAACACACTGTGACACGCTCTGTCAGACTGTGACACACTGGGACACTCTCTGAGACACACTGTGACACTCTCTGACACTCTCTCAAACACACTGGGATACTCTCTGACTCTCTCTCAAACACACTGTGACACTCTCTGACACTCTCTGAGACACACTGTGACACTCTCTGAGACACACTGTGACACTCTCTGACACTCTCTCAAACACACTGGGACACTCTCTGACACTCTCTCAAACACACTGGGACACTCTCTGAGACACACTGTGACACTCTCTGAGATACACTGGGACACTCTCTGACACTCTCTCAAACACAATGTGACACTCTCTGAGACACACTGTGTCACTCTCTGACACTCTCTCAAACACACTGTGACACTCTCTGACACTCTCTCAAACACACTGTGACACTCTCTGACACATGTGAGACACACTGTGACACTCTCTGACACTCTCTCAAACACACTGAGACACTCTCTGACTCTCCCTCAAACACACTGTGACACTCTCTGAAACTCTCTGAGACACACTGTGACACTCTCTGAGACACACTGTGACACTCTCTGACACTCTCTGAAACACACTGGGACACTCTCTGACTCTCTCAAACACACTGGGACACTCTCTGAGACACACTGTGACACTCTTTGAGATACACTGGGACACTCTCTGACACTCTCTCAAACACAATGTGACACTCTCTCAAACACACTGTGGCACTCTCTGACACATGTGAGACACACTGTGACACTCTCTGACATTCTCTCAAACACACTGGGACACTCTCTGACATTCTCTCAAACGCACTGTGACACGCTCTGACAGACTATGACACACTGGGACACTCTCTGAGACACACTGGGACACTCTCTGAGACACACTGGGACACTCGCTGAGACATACTGGGACACTCTCAGAGACACACTGGGACACTCGCTGAGACACACTGGGACACTCTCTTAGACACACTATGACACTCTCTGAGATACACTGGGACACTCTCTGACACTCTCTCAAACACAATGTGACACTCTCTCAAACACACTGTGACACTCTCTGGCACATGTGAGACACACTGTGACACTCTCTGACACTCTCTCAAACACACTGGGACACTCTCTGATATTCTCTCAAACACACTGGGACACGCTCTGTCAGACTGTGACACACTGGGACACTCTCTGAGACACACTGGGACACTCTCTGAGACACACTGGGACACTCGCTGAGACACACTGGGACACTCTCAGAGACACACTGGGACACTCGCTGAGACACACTGGGACACTCTCTGAGACACACTGGGACACTCGCTGAGACACACTGGGACACTCTCTGAGACACACTGGGACACTCTCTGACTCTCTCTAACAATTTGAGACGCACTGTGACACTCTCTTATCCTATCTGAGACACGCTGTGACACTCTCTGACAGACTCTAACAGATTGTGTCACTCTCAAAGACAGACTGTGACACTTTCTGACTCCCTCTGACTCACTCTAAAATATACTGTAGCCTTCTCTGACAGAGCGTGACCCACGGTGTCACTGTCTGAGACAGACTGTGACACACTCTGACTCTCTGAGATACACTGTGAAACAGTCTGACTCTCTGTGACACTCTCTGAGGCACAGTATGACACACTACGACACTCTCTGACTCACTCTGGTCCTCTCTGAGACAGACTGTGACACTTTCTCACAGACTGTGAACCTCTCTGAGACAAACTCTGACCATCTCTGGCACTCTCTGAGACACACTGTGGCACTCTCTGACAGACTGTGACACTCTCTGACTCTCTCTGACACTTATGTAGAACACTGTGACACTCTCTGACTCTCTCTGAAACACACTGTGAAACTTTCTGACTCTCTTTGACACTCTGGAAAACACTGTGACACTCTCTGTCCCTCTCTGACACTCCCTGAGACACATTGTGACATTTTTTGACTCTCTCTCACACTCTCTGAGACACACTGTGACTCTCTCTGACACTGAGATACCCTGTGATGCTCTCTCACACTCTCTGAGAAACACGGTAGCGCTCTCTGACAGACTGTGATAGACTGTGACACTTTCTGTGACACACAATGACACTCTCTGATGGACGGTGACACTCTCTGACACTGGGTGACATTTTCTGAGACACTGTGACACTCTCTGACTCTCTGAGGCACACTGTGTTACTCTCTGACCCGCTCTGACACTCTCTGAGACATACTATGACTCTCTCTGAGGCACACTGTGACATTCTCTGACAGACTGTGACACACTGTGATACACTGTGACACTCTCTGACTCTCTCTGACACTCTCTTCGACAACATTGTGACACTCTCTGATCTGCTCTGACTCTTTCTGAGACGCACTGTGGCACTCGTTGACAGACTCTGACACTCTGTGAGGCACAATATGACATACTGTGACACTGTCTGACTCCCTCTGGCTCTCTCTGAGGCACACTGTGACACACTCTGACAGACTGTGGCACTTTCTGACTCTCTCTGACTCACTTCGAAATATACTGTAACCTTCTCTGACAGACTGTGACACACTGTGACACTCTAGGAGATAGACTGTGACATGTTCCGACTCTCTTTGACTCTCTGAGACACGCTGTGACTCTCTTAGACACACTGTGACACTCTCTGACTCTCTCTGACACTCTCTAACAGACTGTGAAAGTCTCTGACACACACTGCGGCACACTGTGACACACTGTGACACTCTCTGACCCTCTCTGAGACACACTGTGACACTCTCTGACACATGTGAGACACACTGTGACACTCTCTGACACTCTCTCAAACACACTGGGACACTCTCTGACATTCTCTCGAACACACTGTGACACGCTCTGTCAGACTGTGACACACTGGGACACTCTCTGAGACACACTGTGACACTCTCTGACACTCTCTCAAACACACTGGGATACTCTCTGACTCTCTCTCAAACACACTGTGACACTCTCTGACACTCTCTGAGACACACTGTGACACTCTCTGAGACACACTGTGACACTCTCTGACACTCTCTCAAACACACTGGGACACTCTCTGACACTCTCTCAAACACACTGGGACACTCTCTGAGACACACTGTGACACTCTCTGAGATACACTGGGACACTCTCTGACACTCTCTCAAACACAATGTGACACTCTCTGAGACACACTGTGTCACTCTCTGACACTCTCTCAAACACACTGTGACACTCTCTGACACTCTCTCAAACACACTGTGACACTCTCTGACACATGTGAGACACACTGTGACACTCTCTGACACTCTCTCAAACACATTGAGACACTCTCTGACTCTCTCTCAAACACACTGTGACACTCTCTGAAACTCTCTGAGACACACTGTGACACTCTCTGAGACACACTGTGACACTCTCTGACACTCTCTGAAACACACTGGGACACTCTCTGACTCTCTCAAACACACTGGGACACTCTCTGAGACACACTGTGACACTCTTTGAGATACACTGGGACACTCTCTGACACTCTCTCAAACACAATGTGACACTCTCTCAAACACACTGTGGCACTCTCTGACACATGTGAGACACACTGTGACACTCTCTGACACTCTCTCAAACACACTGGGACACTCTCTGAAATTCTCTCAAACGCACTGTGACACGCTCTGTCAGAGTATGACACACTGGGACACTCTCTGAGACACACTGGGACACTCTCTGAGACACACTGGGACACTCGCTGAGACACACTGGGACACTCTCAGAGACACACTGGGACACTCGCTGAGACACACTGGGACACTCTCTGAGACACACTGGGACACTCGCTGAGACACACTGGGACACTCTCTGAGACACACTGGGACACTCTCTGACTCTCTCTAACAATTTGAGACGCACTGTGACACTCTCTTATCCTATCTGAGACACGCTGTGACACTCTCTGACAGACTCTAACAGATTGTGTCACTCTCAAAGACAGACTGTGACACTTTCTGACTCCCTCTGACTCACTCTAAAATATACTGTAGCCTTCTCTGACAGAGCGTGACCCACGGTGTCACTGTCTGAGACAGACTGTGACACACTCTGACTCTCTGAGATACACTATGAAACAGTCTGACTCTCTGTGACACTCTCTGAGGCACAGTATGACACACTACGGCACTCTCTGACTCACTCTGGTCCTCTCTGAGACAGACTGTGACACTCTCTCACAGACTGTGAACCTCTCTGAGACAAACTCTGACCATCTCTGACACTCTCTGAGACACACTGTGGCACTCTCTGACAGACTGTGACACTCTATGACTCTCTCTGACACTTATGTAGAACACTGTGACACTCTCTGACTCACTCTGAAACACACTGTGAAACTTTCTGACTCTCTTTGACACTCTGGAAAACACTGTGACACTCTCTGTCCCTCTCTGACACTCCCTGAGACACATTGTGACATTTTTTGACTCTCTCTCACACTCTCTGAGACACACTGTGACTCTCTCTGACACTGAGATACCCTGTGATGCTCTCTCACACTCTCTGAGAAACACGGTAGCGCTCTCTGACAGACTGTGACAGACTGTGACACTTTCTGTGACACACAATGACACTCTCTGATGGACGGTGACACTCTCTGACACTGGGTGACATTTTCTGAGACACTGTGACTCTCTCTGAGACACACTGTGACACTCTCTGACTCTCTGAGGCACACTGTGTTACTCTCTGACCCGCTCTGACACTCTCTGAGACACACTATGACTC
This sequence comes from Chiloscyllium plagiosum, assembly GCF_037043375.1. NCBI lineage: Eukaryota > Metazoa > Chordata > Chondrichthyes > Orectolobiformes > Hemiscylliidae > Chiloscyllium > Chiloscyllium plagiosum. The sequence continues at coordinate 66,329,112 of NW_028270171.1, read as the reverse complement.
TCTCTGAGGCACACTGTGACATTCTCTGACAGACTGTGACACACTGTGATACACTGTGACACTCTCTGACTCTCTCTGACACTCTCTTCGACAACATTGTGACACTCTCTGATCTGCTCTGACTCTCTGACTCTTTCTGAGACGCACTGTGGCACTCGTTGACACACTCTGACACTCTGTGAGGCACAATATGACATACTGTGACACTGTCTGACTCCCTCTGGCTCTCTCTGAGGCACACTGTGATACTCACTGACAGACTGTGGCACTTTCTGACTCTCTCTGACTCACTTCGAAATATACTGTAACCTTCTCTGACAGACTGTGACACACTGTGACACTCTAGGAGATAGACTGTGACATGTTCCGACTCTCTGTGACTCTCTGAGACACGCTGTGACTCTCTTAGACACACTGTGACACTCTTTGACTCTCTCAGACACTCTCTAACAGACTGTGAAACTCTCTGACACACACTGCGGCACACTGTGACACACTGTGACACTCTCTGACCCTCTCTGAGACACACTGTGACACTCTCTGACACATGTGAGACACACTGTGACACTCTCTGACACTCTCTCAAACACACTGGGACACTCTCTGACATTCTCTCGAACACACTGTGACACGCTCTGTCAGACTGTGACACAATGGGACACTCTCTGATACACACTGTGACACTCTCTGACACTCTCTCAAACACACTGGGCACTCTCTGACTCTCTCTCAAACACACTGTGACACTCTCTGACACACACTGTGACACTCTCAGAGACACACTGTGACACTCTCTGACACTCTCTCAAACACACTGGGACACTCTCTGACACTCTCTCAAACACACTGGGACACTCTCTGAGACACACTGTGACACTCTCTGAGATACACTGGGACACTCTCTGACACTCTCTCAAACACAATGTGACACTCTCTGAGACACACTGTGTCACTCTCTGACACTCTCTCAAACACACTGTGACACTCTCTGACACTCTCTCAAACACACTGTGACACTCTCTGACACATGTGAGACACACTGTGACACTCTCTGACACTCTCTCAAACACACTGAGACACTCTCTGACTCTCTCTCAAACACACTGTGACACTCTCTGAAACTCTCTGAGACACACTGTGACACTCTCTGAGACACACTGTGACACTCTCTGACACTCTCTGAAACACACTGGGACACTCTCTGACACTCTCTCAAACACACTGGGACACTCTCTGAGACACACTGTGACACTCTCTGAGATACACTGGGACACTCTCTGACACTCTCTCAAACACAATGTGACACTCTCTCAAACACACTGTGGCACTCTCTGACACATGTGAGACACACTGTGACACTCTCTGACACTCTCTCAAACACACTGGGACACTCTCTGACATTCTCTCAAACGCACTGTGACACGCTCTGTCAGACTATGACACACTGGGACACTCTCTGAGACACACTGGGACACTCTCTGAGACACACTGTGTCACTCGCTGAGACACACTGGGACAATCTCAGAGACACACTGGGACACTCGCTGAGACACACTGGGACACTCTCTGAGACACACTGGGACACTCGCTGAGACACACTGGGACACTCTCTGACTCTCTCTAACAATTTGAGACGCACTGTGACACTCTCTTATCCTATCTGAGACACGCTGTGACACTCTCTGACAGACTCTAACAGATTGTGTCACTCTCAAAGACAGACTGTGACACTTTCTGACTCCCTCTGACTCACTCTAAAATATACTGTAGCCTTCTCTGACAGAGCGTGACCCACGGTGTCACTGTCTGAGACAGACTGTGACACACTCTGACTCTCTGAGATACACTGTGAAACAGTCTGACTCTCTGTGACACTCTCTGAGGCACAGTATGACACACTACGGCACTCTCTGACTCACTCTGGTCCTCTCTGAGACAGACTGTGACACTCTCTCACAGACTGTGAACCTCTCTGAGACAAACTCTGACCATCTCTGACACTCTCTGAGACACACTGTGGCACTCTCTGACAGACTGTGACACTCTATGACTCTCTCTGACACTTATGTAGAACACTGTGACACTCTCTGACTCTCTCTGAAACACACTGTGAAACTTTCTGACTCTCTTTGACACTCTGGAAAACACTGTGACACTCTCTGTCCCTCTCTGACACTCCCTGAGACACATTGTGACATTTTTTGACTCTCTCTCACACTCTCTGAGACACACTGTGACTCTCTCTGACACTGAGATACCCTGTGATGCTCTCTCACACTCTCTGAGAAACACGGTAGCGCTCTCTGACAGACTGTGACAGACTGTGACACTTTCTGTGACACACAATGACACTCTCTGATGGACGGTGACACTCTCTGACACTGGGTGACATTTTCTGAGACACTGTGACACTCTCTGACTCTCTGAGGCACACTGTGTTACTCTCTGACCCGCTCTGACACTCTCTGAGACATACTATGACTCTCTCTGAGGCACACTGTGACATTCTCTGACAGACTGTGACACACTGTGATACACTGTGACACTCTCTGACTCTCTCTGACACTCTCTTCGACAACATTGTGACACTCTCTGATCTGCTCTGACTCTCTGACTCTTTCTGAGACGCACTGTGGCTCTCGTTGACAGACTCTGACACTCTGTGAGGCACAATATGACATACTGTGACACTGTCTGACTCCCTCTGGCTCTCTCTGAGGCACACTGTGACACACTCTGACAGACTGTGGCACTTTCTGACTCTCTCTGACTCACTTCGAAATATACTGCAACCTTCTCTGACAGACTGTGACACACTGTGACACTCTCAGAGATAGACTGTGACATGTTCCGACTCTCTTTGACTCTCTGAGACACGCTGTGACTCTCTTAGACACACTGTGACACTCTCTGACTCTCTCTGACACTCTCTAACAGACTGTGAAAGTCTCTGACACACACTGCGGCACACTGTGACACACTGTGACACTCTCTGACCCTCTCTGAGACACACTGTGACACTCTCTGACACATGTGAGACACACTGTGACACTCTCTGACACTCTCTCAAACACACTGGGACACTCTCTGACATTCTCTCGAACACACTGTGACACGCTCTGTCAGACTGTGACACACTGGGACACTCTCTGAGACACACTGTGACACTCTCTGACACTCTCTCAAACACACTGGGATACTCTCTGACTCTCTCTCAAACACACTGTGACACTCTCTGACACTCTCTGAGACACACTGTGACACTCTCTGCGACACACTGTGACACTCTCTGACACTCTCTCAAACACACTGGGACACTCTCTGACACTCTCTCAAACACACTGGGACACTCTCTGAGACACACTGTGACACTCTCTGAGATACACTGGGACACTCTCTGACACTCTCTCAAACACAATGTGACACTCTCTGAGACACACTGTGTCACTCTCTGACACTCTCAAACACACTGTGACACTCTCTGACACTCTCTCAAACACACTGTGACACTCTCTGACACATGTGAGACACATGTGGCACTCTCTGACACTCTCTCAAACACACTGAAACACTCTCTGACTCTCTCTCAAACACACTGTGACACTCTCTGAAACTCTCTGAGACACACTGTGACACTCTCTGAGACACACTGTGACACTCTCTGACACTCTCTGAAACACACTGGGACACTCTCTGACTCTCTCAAACACACTGGGACTCTCTCTGACACTCTCTCAAACACAATGTGACACTCTCTGACACATGTGAGACACACTGTGACACTCTCTCAAACACACTGTGACACTCTCTGACACTCTCTCAAACACACTGTGACACTCTCTGACACATGTGAGACACACTGTGACACTCTCTGACACTCTCTCAAACACACTGAGACACTCTGACTCTCTCTCAAACACACTGTGACACTCTCTGAAACTCTCTGAGACACACTGTGACACTCTCTGAGACACACTGTGACACTCTCTGACACTCTCTGAAACACACTGGGACACTCTCTGACTCTCTCAAACACACTGGGACACTCTCTGAGACACACTGTGACACTCTTTGAGATACACTGGGACACTCTCTGACACTCTCTCAAACACAATGTGACACTCTCTCAAACACACTGTGGCACTCTCTGACACATTTGAGACACACTGTGACACTCTCTGACACTCTCTCAAACACACTGGGACACGCTCTGTCAGACTATGACACACTGGGACACTCTCTGAGACACACTGGGACACTCTCTGAGACACACTGGGACACTCGCTGAGACACACTGGGACACTCTCAGAGACACACTGGGACACTCGCTGAGACACACTGGGACACTCTCTGAGACACACTGGGACACTCGCTGAGACACACTGGGACACTCTCTGAGACACACTGGGACACTCTCTGACTCTCTCTAACAATTTGAGACGCACTGTGACACTCTCTTATCCTATCTGAGACACGCTGTGACACTCTCTGACAGACTCTAACAGATTGTGTCACTCTCAAAGACAGACTGTGACACTTTCTGACTCCCTCTGACTCACTCTAAAATATACTGTAGCCTTCTCTGACAGAGCGTGACCCACGGTGTCACTGTCTGAGACAGACTGTGACACACTCTGACTCTCTGAGATACACTGTGAAACAGTCTGACTCTCTGTGACACTCTCTGAGGCACAGTATGACACACTACGGCACTCTCTGACTCACTCTGGTCCTCTCTGAGACAGACTGTGACACTCTCTCACAGACTGTGAACCTCTCTGAGACAAACTCTGACCATCTCTGACACTCTCTGAGACACACTGTGGCACTCTCTGACAGACTGTGACACTCTATGACTCTCTCTGACACTTATGTAGAACACTGTGACACTCTCTGACTCTCTCTGAAACACACTGTGAAACTTTCTGACTCTCTTTGACACTCTGGAAAACACTGTGACACTCTCTGTCCCTCTCTGACACTCCCTGAGACACATTGTGACATTTTTTGACTCTCTCTCACACTCTCTGAGACACACTGTGACTCTCTCTGACACTGAGATACCCTGTGATGCTCTCTCACACTCTCTGAGAAACACGGTAGCGCTCTCTGACAGACTGTGACAGACTGTGACACTTTCTGTGACACACAATGACACTCTCTGATGGACGGTGACACTCTCTGACACTGGGTGACATTTTCTGAGACACTGTGACACTCTCTGACTCTCTGAGGCACACTGTGTTACTCTCTGACCCGCTCTGACACTCTCTGAGACATACTATGACTCTCTCTGAGGCACACTGTGACATTCTCTGACAGACTGTGACACACTGTGATACACTGTGACACTCTCTGACTCTCTCTGACACTCTCTTCGACAACATTGTGACACTCTCTGATCTGCTCTGACTCTCTGACTCTTTCTGAGACGCACTGTGGCGCTCGTTGACAGACTCTGACACTCTGTGAGGCACAATATGACATACTGTGACACTGTCTGACTCCCTCTGGCTCTCTCTGAGGCACACTGTGACACACTCTGACAGACTGTGGCACTTTCTGACTCTCTCTGACTCACTTCGAAATATACTGCAACCTTCTCTGACAGACTGTGACACACTGTGACACTCTCAGAGATAGACTGTGACATGTTCCGACTCTCTTTGACTCTCTGAGACACGCTGTGACTCTCTTAGACACACTGTGACACTCTCTGACTCTCTCTGACACTCTCTAACAGACTGTGAAAGTCTCTGACACACACTGCGGCACACTGTGACACACTGTGACACTCTCTGACCCTCTCTGAGACACACTGTGACACTCTCTGACACATGTGAGACACACTGTGACACTCTCTGACACTCTCTCAAACACACTGGGACACTCTCTGACATTCTCTCGAACACACTGTGACACGCTCTGTCAGACTGTGACACACTGGGACACTCTCTGAGACACACTGTGACACTCTCTGACACTCTCTCAAACACACTGGGACACTCTCTGACTCTCTCTCAAACACACTGTGACACTCTCTGACACTCTCTGAGACACACTGTGACACTCTCTGAGACACACTGTGATACTCTCTGACACTCTCTCAAACACACTGGGACACTCTCTGACACTCTCTCAAACACACTGGGACACTCTCTGAGACACACTGTGACACTCTCTGAGATACACTGGGACACTCTCTGACACTCTCTCAAACACAATGTGACACTCTCTGACACATGTGAGACACACTGTGACACTCTCTCAAACACACTGTGACACTCTCTGACACTCTCTCAAACACACTGTGACACTCTCTGACACATGTGAGACACACTGTGACACTCTCTGACACTCTCTCAAACACACTGAGACACTCTCTGACTCTCTCTCAAACACACTGTGACACTCTCTGAAACTCTCTGAGACACACTGTGACACTCTCTGAGACACACTGTGACACTCTCTGACACTCTCTGAAACACACTGGGACACTCTCTGACTCTCTCAAACACACTGGGACACTCTCTGACACTCTCTCAAACACAATGTGACACTCTCTGACACATGTGAGACACACTGTGACACTCTCTCAAACACACTGTGACACTCTCTGACACTCTCTCAAACACACTGTGACACTCTCTGACACATGTGAGACACACTGTGACACTCTCTGACACTCTCTCAAACACACTGAGACACTCTCTGACTCTCTCTCAAACACACTGTGACACTCTCTGAAACTCTCTGAGACACACTGTGACACTCTCTGAGACACACTGTGACACTCTCTGACACTCTCTGAAACACACTGGGACACTCTCTGACTCTCTCAAACACACTGGGACACTCTCTGAGACACACTGTGACACTCTTTGAGATACACTGGGACACTCTCTGACACTCTCTCAAACACAATGTGACACTCTCTCAAACACACTGTGGCACTCTCTGACACATTTGAGACACACTGTGACACTCTCTGACACTCTCTCAAACACACTGGGACACGCTCTGTCAGACTATGACACACTGGGACACTCTCTGAGACACACTGGGACACTCTCTGAGACACACTGGGACACTCGCTGAGACACACTGGGACACTCTCAGAGACACACTGGGACACTCGCTGAGACACACTGGGACACTCTCTGAGACACACTGGGACACTCGCTGAGACACACTGGGACACTCTCTGAGACACACTGGGACACTCTCTGACTCTCTCTAACAATTTGAGACGCACTGTGACACTCTCTTATCCTATCTGAGACACGCTGTGACACTCTCTGACAGACTCTAACAGATTGTGTCACTCTCAAAGACAGACTGTGACACTTTCTGACTCCCTCTGACTCACTCTAAAATATACTGTAGCCTTCTCTGACAGAGCGTGACCCACGGTGTCACTGTCTGAGACAGACTGTGACACACTCTGACTCTCTGAGATACACTGTGAAACAGTCTGACTCTCTGTGACACTCTCTGAGGCACAGTATGACACACTACGGCACTCTCTGACTCACTCTGGTCCTCTCTGAGACAGACTGTGACACTCTCTCACAGACTGTGAACCTCTCTGAGACAAACTCTGACCATCTCTGACACTCTCTGAGACACACTGTGGCACTCTCTGACAGACTGTGACACTCTATGACTCTCTCTGACACTTATGTAGAACACTGTGACACTCTCTGACTCTCTCTGAAACACACTGTGAAACTTTCTGACTCTCTTTGACACTCTGGAAAACACTGTGACACTCTCTGTCCCTCTCTGACACTCCCTGAGACACATTGTGACATTTTTTGACTCTCTCTCACACTCTCTGAGACACACTGTGACTCTCTCTGACACTGAGATACCCTGTGATGCTCTCTCACACTCTCTGAGAAACACGGTAGCGCTCTCTGACAGACTGTGACAGACTGTGACACTTTCTGTGACACACAATGACACTCTCTGATGGACGGTGACACTCTCTGACACTGGGTGACATTTTCTGAGACACTGTGACACTCTCTGACTCTCTGAGGCACACTGTGTTACTCTCTGACCCGCTCTGACACTCTCTGAGACATACTATGACTCTCTCTGAGGCACACTGTGACATTCTCTGACAGACTGTGACACACTGTGATACACTGTGACACTCTCTGACTCTCTCTGACACTCTCTTCGACAACATTGTGACACTCTCTGATCTGCTCTGACTCTCTGACTCTTTCTGAGACGCACTGTGGCGCTCGTTGACAGACTCTGACACTCTGTGAGGCACAATATGACATACTGTGACACTGTCTGACTCCCTCTGGCTCTCTCTGAGGCACACTGTGACACACTCTGACAGACTGTGGCACTTTCTGACTCTCTCTGACTCACTTCGAAATATACTGCAACCTTCTCTTACAGACTGTGACACACTGTGACACTCTCAGAGATAGACTGTGACATGTTCCGACTCTCTTTCACTCTCTGAGACACGCTGTGACTCTCTTAGACACACTGTGACACTCTCTGACTCTCTCTGACACTCTCTAACAGACTGTGAAAGTCTCTGACACACACTGCGGCACACTGTGACACACTGTGACACTCTCTGACCCTCTCTGAGACACACTGTGACACTCTCTGACACATGTGAGACACACTGTGACACTCTCTGACACTCTCTCAAACACACTGGGACACTCTCTGACATTCTCTCGAACACACTGTGACACGCTCTGTCAGACTGTGACACACTGGGACACTCTCTGAGACACACTGTGACACTCTCTGACACTCTCTCAAACACACTGGGACACTCTCTGACTCTCTCTCAAACACACTGTGACACTCTCTGACACTCTCTGAGACACACTGTGACACTCTCTGAGACACACTGTGACACTCTCTGACACTCTCTCAAACACACTGGGACACTCTCTGACACTCTCTCAAACACACTGGGACACTCTCTGAGACACACTGTGACACTCTCTGAGATACACTGGGACACTCTCTGACACTCTCTCAAACACAATGTGACACTCTCTGACACATGTGAGACACACTGTGACACTCTCTCAAACACACTGTGACACTCTCTGACACTCTCTCAAACACACTGTGACACTCTCTGACACATGTGAGACACACTGTGACACTCTCTGACACTCTCTCAAACACACTGAGACACTCTCTGACTCTCTCTCAAACACACTGTGACACTCTCTGAAACTCTCTGAGACACACTGTGACACTCTCTGAGACACACTGTGACACTCTCTGACACTCTCTGAAACACACTGGGACACTCTCTGACTCTCTCAAACACACTGGGACACTCTCTGACACTCTCTCAAACACAATGTGACACTCTCTGACACATGTGAGACACACTGTGACACTCTCTCAAACACACTGTGACACTCTCTGACACTCTCTCAAACACACTGTGACACTCTCTGACACATGTGAGACACACTGTGACACTCTCTGACACTCTCTCAAACACACTGAGACACTCTCTGACTCTCTCTCAAACACACTGTGACACTCTCTGAAACTCTCTGAGACACACTGTGACACTCTCTGAGACACACTGTGACACTCTCTGACACTCTCTGAAACACACTGGGACACTCTCTGACTCTCTCAAACACACTGGGACACTCTCTGAGACACACTGTGACACTCTTTGAGATACACTGGGACACTCTCTGACACTCTCTCAAACACAATGTGACACTCTCTCAAACACACTGTGGCACTCTCTGACACATGTGAGACACACTGTGACACTCTCTGACACTCTCTCAAACACACTGGGACACGCTCTGTCAGACTATGACACACTGGGACACTCTCTGAGACACACTGGGACACTCTCTGAGACACACTGGGACACTCGCTGAGACACACTGGGACACTCTCAGAGACACACTGGGACACTCGCTGAGACACACTGGGACACTCTCTGAGACACACTGGGACACTCGCTGAGACACACTGGGACACTCTCTGAGACACACTGGGACACTCTCTGACTCTCTCTAACAATTTGAGACGCACTGTGACACTCTCTTATCCTATCTGAGACACGCTGTGACACTCTCTGACAGACTCTAACAGATTGTGTCACTCTCAAAGACAGACTGTGACACTTTCTGACTCCCTCTGACTCACTCTAAAATATACTGTAGCCTTCTCTGACAGAGCGTGACCCACGGTGTCACTGTCTGAGACAGACTGTGACACACTCTGACTCTCTGAGATACACTGTGAAACAGTCTGACTCTCTGTGACACTCTCTGAGGCACAGTATGACACACTACGGCACTCTCTGACTCACTCTGGTCCTCTCTGAGACAGACTGTGACACTCTCTCACAGACTGTGAACCTCTCTGAGACAAACTCTGACCATCTCTGACACTCTCTGAGACACACTGTGGCACTCTCTGACAGACTGTGACACTCTATGACTCTCTCTGACACTTATGTAGAACACTGTGACACTCTCTGACTCTCTCTGAAACACACTGTGAAACTTTCTGACTCTCTTTGACACTCTGGAAAACACTGTGACACTCTCTGTCCCTCTCTGACACTCCCTGAGACACATTGTGACATTTTTTGACTCTCTCTCACACTCTCTGAGACACACTGTGACTCTCTCTGACACTGAGATACCCTGTGATGCTCTCTCACACTCTCTGAGAAACACGGTAGCGCTCTCTGACAGACTGTGACAGACTGTGACACTTTCTGTGACACACAATGACACTCTCTGATGGACGGTGACACTCTCTGACACTGGGTGACATTTTCTGAGACACTGTGACACTCTCTGACTCTCTGAGGCACACTGTGTTACTCTCTGACCCGCTCTGACACTCTCTGAGACATACTATGACTCTCTCTGAGGCACACTGTGACATTCTCTGACAGACTGTGACACACTGTGATACACTGTGACACTCTCTGACTCTCTCTGACACTCTCTTCGACAACATTGTGACACTCTCTGATCTGCTCTGACTCTCTGACTCTTTCTGAGACGCACTGTGGCGCTCGTTGACAGACTCTGACACTCTGTGAGGCACAATATGACATACTGTGACACTGTCTGACTCCCTCTGGCTCTCTCTGAGGCACACTGTGACACACTCTGACAGACTGTGGCACTTTCTGACTCTCTCTGACTCACTTCGAAATATACTGCAACCTTCTCTGACAGACTGTGACACACTGTGACACTCTCAGAGATAGACTGTGACATGTTCCGACTCTCTTTGACTCTCTGAGACACGCTGTGACTCTCTTAGACACACTGTGACACTCTCTGACTCTCTCTGACACTCTCTAACAGACTGTGAAAGTCTCTGACACACACTGCGGCACACTGTGACACACTGTGACACTCTCTGACCCTCTCTGAGACACACTGTGACACTCTCTGACACATGTGAGACACACTGTGACACTCTCTGACACTCTCTCAAACACACTGGGACACTCTCTGACATTCTCTCGAACACACTGTGACACGCTCTGTCAGACTGTGACACACTGGGACACTCTCTGAGACACACTGTGACACTCTCTGACACTCTCGCAAACACACTGGGACACTCTCTGACTCTCTCTCAAACACACTGTGACACTCTCTGACACTCTCTGAGACACACTGTGACACTCTCTGAGACACACTGTGACACTCTCTGACACTCTCTCAAACACACTGGGACACTATCTGACACTCTCTCAAACACACTGGGACACTCTCTGAGACACACTGTGACACTCTCTGAGATACACTGGGACACTCTCTGACACTCTCTCAAACACAATGTGACACTCTCTGACACATGTGAGACACACTGTGACACTCTCTCAAACACACTGTGACACTCTCTGACACTCTCTCAAACACACTGTGACACTCTCTGACACATGTGAGACACACTGTGACACTCTCTGACACTCTCTCAAACACACTGAGACACTCTCTGACTCTCTCTCAAACACACTGTGACACTCTCTGAAACTCTCTGAGACACACTGTGACACTCTCTGAGACACACTGTGACACTCTCTGACACTCTCTGAAACACACTGGGACACTCTCTGACTCTCTCAAACACACTGGGACACTCTCTGAGACACACTGTGACACTCTTTGAGATACACTGGGACACTCTCTGACACTCTCTCAAACACACTGAGACACTCTCTGACTCTCTCTCAAACACACTGTGACACTCTCTGAAACTCTCTGAGACACACTGTGACACTCTCTGAGACACACTGTGACACTCTCTGACACTCTCTGAGACACACTGTGACACTCTCTGACACTCTCTGAAACACACTGGGACACTCTCTGACTCTCTCAAACACACTGGGACACTCTCTGAGACACACTGTGACACTCTTTGAGATACACTGGGACACTCTCTGACACTCTCTCAAACACAATGTGACACTCTCTCAAACACACTGTGGCACTCTCTGACACATGTGAGACACACTGTGACACTCTCTGACACTCTCTCAAACACACTGGGACACTCTCTGACATTCTCTCAAACGCACTGTGACACGCTCTGTCAGACTATGACACACTGGGACACTCTCTGAGACACACTGGGACACTCTCTGAGACACACTGGGACACTCGCTGAGACACACTGGGACACTCTCAGAGACACACTGGGACACTCGCTGAGACACACTGGGACACTCTCTGAGACACACTGGGACACTCGCTGAGACACACTGGGACACTCTCTGAGACACACTGGGACACTCTCTGACTCTCTCTAACAATTTGAGACGCACTGTGACACTCTCCTATCCTATCTGAGACACGCTGTGACACTCTCTGACAGACTCTAACAGATTGTGTCACTCTCAAAGACAGACTGTGACACTTTCTGACTCCCTCTGACTCACTCTAAAATATACTGTGGCCTTCTCTGACAGAGCGTGACCCACGGTGTCACTGTCTGAGACAGACTGTGACACACTCTGACTCTCTGAGATACACTGTGAAACAGTCTGACTCTCTGTGACACTCTCTGAGGCACAGTATGACACACTACGGCACTCTCTGACTCACTCTGGTCCTCTCTGAGACAGACTGTGACACTCTCTCACAGACTGTGAACCTCTCTGAGACAAACTCTGACCATCTCTGACACTCTCTGAGACACACTGTGGCACTCTCTGACAGACTGTGACACTCTATGACTCTCTCTGAAACACACTGTGAAACTTTCTGACTCTCTTTGACACTCTGGAAAACACTGTGACACTCTCTGTCCCTCTCTGACACTCCCTGAGACACATTGTGACATTTTTTGACTCTCTCTCACACTCTCTGAGACACACTGTGACTCTCTCTGACACTGAGATACCCTGTGATGCTCTCTCACACTCTCTGAGAAACACGGTAGCGCTCTCTGACAGACTGTGACAGACTGTGACACTTTCTGCGACACACAATGACACTCTCTGATGGACGGTGACACTCTCTGACACTGGGTGACATTTTCTGAGACACTGTGACTCTCTCTGAGACACACTGTGACACTCTCTGACTCTCTGAGGCACACTGTGTTACTCTCTGACCCGCTCTGACACTCTCTGAGACACACTATGACTCTCTCTGAGGCACACTGTGACATTCTCTGACAGACTGTGACACACTGTGATACACTGTGACACTCTCTGACTCTCTCTGACACTCTCTTCGACAACATTGTGACACTCTCTGATCTGCTCTGACTCTCTGACTCTTTCTGAGACGCACTGTGGCACTCGTTGACACACTCTGACACTCTGTGAGGCACAATATGACATACTGTGACACTGTCTGACTCCCTCTGGCTCTCTCTGAGGCACACTGTGATACTCTCTGACAGACTGTGGCACTTTCTGACTCTCTCTGACTCACTTCGAAATATACTGTAACCTTCTCTGACAGACTGTGACACACTGTGACACTCTCAGAGATAGACTGTGACATGTTCCGACTCTCTTTGACTCTCTGAGACACGCTGTGACTCTCTTAGACACACTGTGACACTCTCTGACTCTCTCTGACACTCTCTAACAGACTGTGAAACTCTCTGACACACTCTGCGGCACACTGTGACACACTGTGACACTCTCTGACCCTCTCTGAGACACACTGTGACACTCTCTGACTCTCCCTGACACTCTCTGAGGCACAACATGACATATGTGACCCTCTCTGACACTGTGATACTCACTGAGACACACTGTGACACTCTCTGACATACTCTGACACTCTCTGACCCTCTCTGAGACCGACTGTGACACTCTCTGACTCTCCTTGACACTCTCTGAGGCACAGCACGACACCTGTGACCCTCTCTGACACTGTGGCACTCATTGAGACACACTGTGACACTCACTGAAACACACTGTGACACTCTCTGACCCTCTCTGACCCTCTCTTACACTCTCTGAGGCACAGCACGACATCTGTGACCCTCTCTGACACTGTGATACTCACTGAGGCACACTGTGACACTCTCTGACAGACTGTGACACTCTCTGACTTTCTCTGACCCTCTCTGAGACACTCTGTGACACTTTCTGAGTCATTCTGTCACTCTCTGAAACACACTATAACACTCTCTCACAAACTGTGACCATCACAGGGACAAACACTGACCTACTCTGACACTCTCTGAGATACAGTATAACACACTGTGACACTTTCTGACTCTCTCTTACACACTCTGAAATACATGTAACATTTTCTGACAGACTGTGACATACTGTGACACTCTCTGAGACAGACTGTGACACTCTCTGACTCTCTCTGACACTCTGAGACACACCATGACACTCTCTCACAGACTGTGACCCACTCTGAGACAAATGCTGACCCACTCTGACACTCTCTGAGACATGGTATGACACACTGTGACACTCTCTGATTCTCTCTGACAAACTCTGAAACGCACTGTAATCTTTTCTGATGGACTGTGACACACTATGACACTCTCTGAGACACACTGTGACACACTCTGACTATATCTTACACTCTCTGAGACACACTATGACAGACTATGACACACTGTGACATTCTCTGACTCTCTCCGAGGCACACTGTGACACTTTCTGACCTATCTGAAACCGACTGTGACCCTTTCTGACTGAAGATGACACTCTCTGACAGACGGTGACACTCTCTGTGACACACTGTGACCCTCTCTGAGACACACAGTGACACTCTCTGACTGAATGTGACATTCTCTGACAGACGGTGACAATCTCTATGACACACTGTGATACTCTCTGACACACTGTAACACTCTCTGACCCTCTCTGACACTCTCTGAAACAAACTGTGACACTCTGACAGAATGTGACGCTCTGACCCTGTCTGACACTCTCTGAGACACACTGTGACACTCTCTGAATCTCTCTGCGACTCTCTGAAACATACTGTGACACTCTCTGAAACACTGTGACACTCTCTGAATGACTCTAACAGACTGTGACATTTTCTGTGACACACGATGACACTCTGACACACTGTGACACTATCTGACAAAAGGTGACATATTCCGAGACACTGTGACACTCTCTGATACTCTCTGTAACACTTTCAGTATCTCTCTGACTCCCTGAGACACATTGTGACACTCTCTGACCGACTGTGATACTTTCTGACACACGGTGACATTCTCTGAGAAATTGTGACACTCTCTGAGACACACTGTGACAAATTCTGACACTCTCTTAGACACAGTGTGACACTCCTTGACTCTCTCTGACACTCTGAGACCCACTGTGACCCTCTCTGACACTCTCTAAGACACGCTGTGACACTCTCTGACCGACTCTGACACTCTCTGAGACACACAGTGACAACCTCTGACCGACTCTGACACTCTCTGAGACACACAGTGACAACCTCTGACCCTGTCTGAGACAGACTGTGAAACTCTCTCGCTCTCTCTGACACTCTCTGAGGGACAGCATGATACACTGTGACACTCTCTGACAGATTGTGACAAACTGTGACACTCTCTGACTTTCTCTGGCACTCTCTTAGACATACTGTGACACTCTCTGACTCATTCTGACCCACTCTGAGACACACTATGACACTCTCTCACAGACTGTGACCCTCTCTGAGACAAACGCTGACCCTCTCTGTGACAGAGTACGACTCACTGAGACACTCTCTGACTCTCTCTGACACACTCTAAAAAGCACTGTAACCTTCTCTGACAGAATGTGACACACTGTGACACTCTCCGAGACATAGTGTGACACTCTCTGAAAGACAATGTGACACTCTCTGACTCTCTCTGACACACTATCTGACAGACTATGATACTCTCTGACAGACTGTGACACTCTCTGAAACACACTGTGACACTCTCTCACTCTCTCTGACAAACTCTCTGACAGACTGTGACATTCTCTGACATACTGTGACATTCTCTGAAACACACTGTGACACTCTCTGACTATCTCTAACACACTCTGAGACACACAATGACACTCTGACAGAAAATGACACACTGTGACATTTCTGATTTTCTCTGACTCTCTCTGAGGCACACTGTGACAATCCCTGACAGACGGTGACACACTCTGACCCCCTCTGAGACAGACTGTGACATTTTCTGATGCTCTCTGAGATGCTCTTAGACACACTGTAACATTATTTGACTCTTTCTGACTCGCTGAGACACACTTTCACTTTCGGACCCTCTCTGACACACTCTGAAACACACTGTGACACTCTCTGAAACACACTGTGACACTCTCTGAGACACACTGCGAGACTTCCTGACCGACTGTGACAGACTGTGACATTTTCTCTGACACACTGTGACACTCTCTGACTGACTGTGACATGTCTGAAACTCTCTGACCCTCTCTGAGACACACTGTAACACTCTATGACACTCACTGAGGCACACTATGACACTCTCTGACAGACTATGAAACACTGTGACATTCTCTGACTTTCTCTGACTCTCTCTGAGGCACACTGTGACACACTGTGACAGACTGTGACACTCTCTGAGACACACTGTGACTCTCTCTGATTATCTCTGACACTCTGAGACACACTGTAACACTCTGTGACATTCTATGACCCTCGCTGAGACATACTAACACTCTCTGAATCGCTCTGGTACTCACTGAGACACACTATGACACTCTCTGAGACACACTGTGACACTCTCTGACTGAATGTGACACTCTCTGACAGATGGTGACACTCTCTGTGACACACTGTGATACTCTCTGAGACACACTGTGACACTCTCTGAGACACACTGTGACACTCTCTGACTGAATGTGACACCATTTGCCCCCAGCCCTGACCCACAGCCGATCTCAGATTCCATGAATCATGTGGTTACCCAGTGTAAAGCAGCTGATGGTCTCACTCCGTACACAACAGCCAGTCCAGGCACCCAGCTGGTGGGCAGCACCAAAAAGATCCCGTCTCTGGCACATTTACATGTTTGGATGAGATTGACCGACAGTCTGTTATACCCGGACTGGACGCTGAGGAGCAAATCTAATGAATCTCCATGTGCCTTAGTCCAGCAGGCCATTCAGCCCTCCCTGAGGGCCAACAGCTAGGGAGGGGCATCCATGATGAGATGAAGGCAGCGATCCTCACTGCTCGAGGGCAGGGTAAGGCATAACCTGCGGAGGCGCTACATAACTGCAGAACAACAACCAGGGGAATACCACTCCCCTCCCCCCGTCAGCTTCACCCGGACACTCTGGGTCCAATTTGTCTGGATGTTTGGGGCTATGACCTGCACCTCTCTTAGCGATGAGAAACTGAGCCCACCCATTGTCTCCCATGTCTCAGAAAGGAGGAGGGACACCTGGGATTCCACCCCTCAGACGCGCCCGTAATGAGGCTTGGGCCCTCTGCTAATTAATTGCTGAAAAGGAAATAGACTTTAGGGATTTCCACATTGTGTTACAGGAGCTCAGGGATCAGAAGCGCTTGATAGGATTTCCCCGAGAACGGGTGTATGGTAGTGGGATACCAAGCACACAGCCTGGACTACGGGTCAGAGTTCGGACAGCGAAATCCCAGGAAGCCCACCAGAGAGAATTCCTCAGAAACAAAATTAAAAACGGGCTGAGACCAGGAGGGAAGGCTCCTCCCCCAGCTTGTCCCACACAAACCAGGCTCTCACAATGGGCTAGGCATTAAACTCACAGGGAATTCCTTGTTCACTAACATTTAGCACAAACTGACACTAATCTTAATGAATGTATTAGGGATACAGTAGTCAGAGTGGTGCCCTTCCCCATTAAAATAATCATGTTCCCAACTGACCCACAGGATAATGGGACAAAGGACAGGGAAATTTGAGGGAAAGCACAGAACCCAGAAAAGTAATTAACAGACATAAGAAAAGGGAACACCTTAATGATGTAGCCACGGTATACAGGGCAGGAGTGTTACCGGTCAGTACGCTGACTTGGCTAATTTGGAGAATAAACTCAGGATCCTGACCCAACAACTCTCTAATGAGCCTGAGAAAGACTGAATACAGAAAACCCAGAGGAGACCCAGAGGAGACCATGGGACAACTCGTGGAGAATCAGGCTAACCATCACTTAGTGACCAGACTGGAGGGTCACGCCAACACGATTAACCAGATCATCCACGGCCCAATCAGAGATGACGGTGAGCAGTAAAACCACACCCTGTGTAGTAACGGGATGGTGGAACAGCTGAGGGAGGAGCTCAGGCAGGCCAGCCAAGGGAAAGTCCCATCCCGGGTTAGTGACAAGCAGCATAAATATTTGTTCCAGGAGAATACCCACACCAACAACTCTCACTGTCAGTGACAGCAGTTCACCAAGGGCTGGGTTAATAACAGCTGTAAGGACACGCTCGGTGGGAGACTGGGCTTGGTATGAGGGATTCCACTTAACCCAAGTGACCAAAGTTAGGATGAAGTTCAATTTATCGGAGTTGTATAAAAAAGGTATTTGGATGGGCTCCCATGATTACTGTGGAAATAGAGGGAACATTGCCAGGGACCATACTTACGTAAATGGGAAGGAACAGGTCATACCGTGACATCCCCATAGCCTGTTATCCAAGAATTCGGCTCCTCTCACATCAAGCAGTGGTCTTAACCCCACTCACCTTGATATATCTTGGGATACTGGTGGTTCGGATTGCAGGCAGCAACAGATGGGTACGATCATGGTGAATAATACCTGGACACACCCACAGGGGCTGGAAAGTCGATGGCACTCCCTGGGTGATCACCTTGGTTTCATTCATTTGCAGTGTTTGAGTGTTCCTGGCTGGCCCAGTATTGATTTCGTGCCCATAGTTGCCATTACGACAGATTGGCCATGTTAAGTTGCCCATTGTGTCAAGGGATATTCGGGCTAGCCATAGGAAGTGCAGGGCTTCAGGGATATCATTGGGGGAGTGGGTCTGAGTTGGATTCTCTTCAGAGGGTCATTGTGGACTCAATGGGCCGAACGGTCTGATTCTGTTCTGTCAAGATTTTATGATATCACTTATCAGCTGTAAGACTTAGGGTGTAGGTTTGCTCCCTGATAGGTTTGATATCCAGACGTTTCGTTACCTGGCTGGGTAGCAACATCAGTGGCGACCTCCAAGTGAAGCTATAAGACCATCGGTTTGAAAAACGTACACAATGGCTTTTGCACAGGCAGCTGGCTACTCTGACAACAAGCAGAACCAGCTTTTAAAATTAGGTTTGTAATTTATTGCATAAGCTTCTTTTCGTTCCATTCAAGTGGATGAGTTGGGGAGATGTCACAACCTCCTGGCTAAATCACAGATAAAGGGCCAAGGTTTATTGGCCAAGTAAGTCTCCCAAATCGCAAAACCCGCACACCAGGCACAGGGTAAACACAGCATAATGTACAAGGCAACAGTTATTCTGGACAGACGTATCTACCAAACAAATGAGGGCCCAGACAGGAAGGCACCGGGTCCTGCTACACAAAGAAACTAACAGCAACAAGCCATCCAAATGATTGGCAATGCTTCAAGCTATTAACAGATTCTCCTAATTGGCCAGAACGATAGAAAGCTCCTGAAAACCATCCAGAAATGAACAAAAACAGAGTTTATCTGCAGACTGATTGCCTGAATCTCTGGAGGCCTTCTGAGGAGACCAGCATGGCAAGAGACAGAGACCATCTGACCATCCAGAGAGAGAGAGGGCGAGAGAAAACAGTCTCGCAGATCCAGAAACAGAACCAGAGAGAGAGAGAGAGAGACAGGCTGAAGCAAACCCCAGGGGCATGGGAGGGAGGGAATGTGAAAATCCATTGAGAGAGAGAGTTGGAACCAACCGGAATGACAAGTGTCACCCCTTCAGTCTGTCCATGTTCTAACTCCTCAGTCTTAGTCTGACTTCCCCTTCTCTCCCTCTCTCTGTCCCCTCTCTCTCCGTCCTTCTGTCTGTCTCTCTCTCTCACACACACTCTTTCTCTCACTCTCTCCCTCTCCCTGACTCTCTCTGCCCATCTTTCTCCCAACCCCCTTCTCCATCCCCAATCTCTCCGTCTCTGTCTCTTTTTCTCATCCTCCCTTTCTGTTTTTTGCTATTTCAGACCTGAAAGATCTCACCCAATTTTGTAAACCCTCAAAAATATTATGCCCTTCATTTTCACTGTCCTCCCAAATTTATCCCCTTCCCCAAATATCTTCCCTTCCAAATAATTGCCTCACCAAATATGCCCCCTTCAAATATTTTGCTGCCCCCAAAATTGCTGTGAGCCCCATTCCCTGGGGCAGACGGAAATGAGTGGAAAAGTGTGGATCTGGAAAAGCACAGCAGGTCAGGCCTGAACCATCGACTCTCCTGGCTGACCCGCTGCGCTTCCCCAGCTCCACACTTTGTAACTGACTTTCCAGCATCTGCAGTCCTCACTTTCTCACGCAGGTAAATGAGTCTGGGTTAACTGACTGGCCTGTGGCTGTTTTAATGTACAGCAAGATCCCAGTCCCAGAATTATAGCAGGCTTGTATCACAGATGGAGTTCTTTCTTCCCATTCCCCCCCTCCCCCATTACATGATCCTGGTCCTGTTCAGGATCCTCAGGATTGTCCCCTGAATGGCCTCACTGACTATCCTTTCTGTGGAGATCTCTTCTCCGTGTTGTGGTTCTGTTCGCCGAGCTGGGAATTTGTGTTGCAGACGTTTCGTCCCCTATCTAGGTGACATCGTCAGTGTTTGGGAGCCTCCTGTGAAGCGCTTCTGTGATCTTTCCTCCGGAATTTATAGTGGTTTGTCTCTGCCGCTTCCGGTTGTAAGTTCCAGTCGTTCGCTGCAGTGGCTGGTATATTGAGTCCAGGTTGATGTGTTTAACAAACACATCAACTTTGAACACCTCTTCTCCATCCTGTCTCAGACTTTGCGTCTCATGCTGTCCTTCCCTCAATCTCTCTGTCTCTCACAGCAGCCCCTTCTTTTTCCACCAACCCCAAAACCCCATCAAACAGTCCCTGTCTCTGGCTGTCCCGCTCCCCCCTTGTCTCCCAATCTCCCCCCTTCCCATGTAGACCCACAGCTCCTGGGCTGGAGGACAAGGTGCAGAGAATAACACACCTTTTGACTGACTGCTGTCATGCACGGAAAGATCCCACTCTGCAACCATTCCCCAGCCACACACACGTCCTTCTACCTCCATATGTGTCCTTCTTGCTCTCCCTGTTTCTCACTGCCCATCTCTCTCTCTCCTCAATTTCTCCATCCCCACTCTCTCCATGTCTCTCTTTCTCTTTTTGTCACCCTCCCCTTGACTTTTTCTTCATTTCAGACTCAATGAGAAAAGTAATTTTATGTCCCTTACACTAACCCCCTACCCACAGTCGGCATAACATTCGGGAGAGGCCAGGAAAAGGTTAATTTCCCGCATTAACTGTACAGCATCCAGCGACACTGAGACAAACTCTTCCCATGTCCCTTCCCCAGTCACTGGGACAGGGGTCTAGGGAGACAGAGGGAGAGAAACTACAAGAGAGAAAGAGAGATGGACAGACAGACAGTGAGAGGGAGGGAGAGAATAAGAGAAAGACGGGCAGGCAGAGGGTGGGAGAGAAAGTGAGAAGAACTGAAAAAGAGCAGGAGAGAGACAGAGAGAGAAAGGGAGAGAGAGAGAGAGTAAAACCCCAGGAAGAGAAATACAATGTCAGACAGATACAAGGTGAAAAAGGGGAGGCAAAGACACGGAGTGAAGGTCAAATAGACAGCAAGAGAGAAAACTTGGGCAGAGATATAGGACAGAGAGAGAGAGAGGAGTTGCAGCAGCAGCATAGAGCTGAGAGAGTGGAGTGGGGACGGGGGGCTGCTGCGATGCAATAAGAATGATTTACAGACAAGAAAGGCAAGATCCCACAGAGCTGAGAGAAAGATGCAGGGAGAGATGAGCAAGTTGTTGGTTTTGTGGAAGATTGAATGATTAAGCATTCCTGAAAAACATGATGGGGTGTCAAAGGGGCAGAGTGTTGTAGGAAGGGAATCTGCAGGGAAATGTCAACAGGGCAGAGATATGAAGGATGTTGTGAGATAGGGATTGAAGGAAAAATGTGGGAGAGACAGCTGGGAACACAGAAATATACATAAGAGCTCTCATGGGAGTGGGAAGCAGTGAGATCGATGGGATCAGACTGTGCAGCTGCCCTCTCTAGCATTTTGCGCCTTTGTTCCTCCTCAGTGTAGAGTTCGCATCTTGTGGTAAAATTCCCACAGACAGCCTGAATCCCACAATGTGTGTGTTTGTGTGTGTTCGCTCTCTCTGGTTCCAGCTCCTATCTGATGATTCCGTACAGCAGAATAATTTGATTCTCGGTCTCTGTACTGTCTGGGTTTCAGCTCCCAAATCAAATGCTAAATCATTCACGATCCTATTGAATAGTAGAGCAGGCTCGAAGGGCTGGATGGTCTCTTCCTGTTCCTATTTCGGATGGTCTTATGTTCTTAACACTACCTCCCAGCTCTTGGCCCCTACACTGGAGGTTATGACGACACAAGGACTGATCTGTAGAGTGCTGCCCTCTTCCGTGAGTCTCGGAGGGAACCAGCCTGATTTGGATTGGAGTTGCAGCCTCTCAGTGAGAAGTGAAATCTCCTTGAGGTTCCCCTCAGTCTCTCACTGTAAGGTGGAGCAGGCCAGTCTCGGGGAAGCAAACAGCAGGCCAGGTCTGCCATGTCCTTCAGCTCCATTTCAGAAGGCCACGTGGGAGGGGCTTGTTTCCTTTATCAGCTTCCCGTGCTCTCCCTTCTGGGTTAGGGTGGGGGCCGAATGGCCTTGCTCCTGGCTCCTATTGAGGTGCAGGCTGGCTATGATTGGTTGTGGTTCTGTTCGCCAAGCTGGGAATTTGTCTTGCAAACGTTTCGTCCCCTGTCTAGGTGACATCCTCAGTGCTTGGGAGCCTCCTGTGAAGCGCTTCTGTGATGTTTCCTCCGGCATTTATAGTGGCCTGTCCCTGCCGCTTCCGGTTGTCAGTTCCAGCTGTTCGCTGCAGTGGCCGGTATCTTGGGTCCAGGTCGATGTGTTTGTTGATAGAGTCTGTGGATGAGTGCCATTCCACTAGGAATTCCCTGGCTGTTCTCTGCTTGGCTTGCCCTATAATAGTATTCGTGCTTCAATACTGTATCTATCTCATGTCTTCTGGACCAAAGTTCGATCCCTTAAATACACTCTGCTCTTTTCACTGTGAGTGATCTTACCGATCTGCAGGATTTACTGAAGGCGCCAGATCTCACTCTCCATCTCTCTGGCTGACCAACAGTGTGATAATGGACGAGACAGGAATTGGGAATTCTGCTGAGTCAGGAGCATCCTGAGTACCTACAGGAGACAGAGAAATGAACAAAATGGGAAATCAGACTGATGCAGTGATGGTTAAAAATGGAGAATGACATCGAGTCCCACAGTGACCTGGAAAATCCCAGTCTCCATCCCTGGTCTGTGCTGCTGCGGCTCCCTGGAGTGGAGAATTCTGTTGGGTCAGGATGGGGATGTGGCTGAAGACAAGCAGAAAGGAACAGGAAGGGACAGAGTTTAACTAAAACTGTACATTGTTTGTCCATTCCAAAAAAAATTATAATTTCCTTTTTCCCACAATGTCCTGTAATAAACACTATATCTCAAATTTTGGCGTCATCTGCAAACTTGTTAACTGTATCTCCTCTGTTCATGTAAAAATCATTAATATAATGACGAAACATAGTGACACCAGCACCGATCTTTGTGGCACACCATCGTCCTCCAGTGTGAAAAGCAACTGTCCGCCACCACCCTCTGTCTTCTACCTTCGAGCCAGTTCTGTATCCAAACAGCCAGTTCTCCCTGTATTCTATGAGATCTAACTTTGCTAACCAATCTCCTATGAGGAACTATTTCACGCACCTCACTGAAGTTCATAGAAATCACATCTAATGATTGGCCCTCATCAATCTTTTTTGTTACTTCTTCAAAAAACACAATCAATTTCTTGAGACATTATTTCTCACACATAAAGCCATGCTGACTATCCCTAGTCACTCCTTGCCTTTCTAAATACATGTAAATCCTATCTCGCAGGATTCCCTTCAACACTTTACCCACTACTGATGTCAGGCTCACTGGTCTGTAGTTCCCTAGCTTTCCCTTACCACCTTTTTTAAATGGTGACACCACGTTAGCCAACCTCCAGTCTTTTCGCACCTCACCTGTGATAATCAATGATACAAATTTCTCAGCAAAGGGCCCATCAGTAACTTCCCGAGCTTCCCACAGATTCCAAGGTACACCTGATCAGATCCTGGGGATTTATGCGCTTTTATGCATTTCAAGACATCCAGCACCTCCTCCTCTTCGATATGGACGCTTTTCAAGTGTCACCATCGACTTCCCCACATTCTATATCCTCCATTTCCTTCGCCACAGTAAACACTGATGCAAAATACTCGTATATTATCGCCACTATCTCCTCCGGCTGCACACAAAGGCTGCCTTGCTGATCTTTTAGGGGCCCTATTTTCTCCCTAGTTACCATCTTGTCGTTTATTTATTTATATAAACCCTTTGGATTCTCCTTAACACTATTTGTCAAAGCAATCTCATGTCCCCTTTTTACACTTCTGATTTCTCTCTTAAGTATACTCCTCCTGCCTTTATATTCTGAGAATTCACTTGATTTCTCGTGTCTATACCTGACAAATTTTTCCTTTTTTTTCTTAACCAAAATCTTCATTCTCTTGTCACCCAACATACCCTACACCCACCAGCATTTCCTTCCACCCTAACAGGAATACTATATACTGTCTCTGGAAAACCGTTAACTCATTTTTGAAGGCTTCCCAATCTCCAATGATAAAAGTTTCATTCTCTTAAAATGGAATCACCCTAATTCCTGCATCTCACGAAACTGTCACTTGAAAATAATAATAAAAAAGAACATTCTAAATGAAGGCTTTGATGAGGTGAGTCCTGTGGTCAGTCCTGTCAATCTGGAGGCTACCAGATACACGGAGAGTACTTTCTACTAGAGCAGCACCAGGTCAGTGTCAGGCACACGGACAGAATGGGCAAATAGATTCACATCTGAACTCACATTTCCCAGCCTGTGAATCTGAAGCTATGCACAGCCAATTCTGGTAAACATCAGCAAAATTAGGTCATCAAGATCGGCCCAATAGTCTAATAAAAAAAACAAATGAATCATTCAGACTAAAATATCCTTCAGGTTCCACAATGCAGTCTCGGTCCCACCCTGCAGGTTATATGAATCCCGCTACCTCTAACCTCCTGCAGGATCCCTGACCCTTCCTACATTTGCACCATCCTCCAGGTTCTTCAGCCCGTCCTACCTCTGTAACATGACCCGGACTCTACAACTCTTCCTTCCACTGCAATGTTCCCCAGTAGGGTACTAGAGGACGGTGGTGTTTACAGAGTTAGGGAGGAATATCAGGATTGGAGGATTTTGCAACTATTAGTAATATTGAAGTGGCTAAGATTGGCTTTAGTCGTTTTGAGGGTTCACGTCAATAAAGGAGGTTACAGAGCTAAGGAGGATTGTAGGGGCAGGAAGACGTTTCACAGTTTATGAGTTTTGTGGGGACTGGAGGAAGGTACCAAACTAGGGAGGGTTTAAGATTGAAGGATTCTGCAGAAAACCTCTACTGGGTTAAAGGCAGGATTCTTGGTAGAGATACAGAAGAACCTTGCGGTCCACGTCCATAGATCCTTCAAAGATGCCAGCCAAGTTGATAGGGCTGATAAGAAGGCGTGTGATGTGTTAGCTTTCATTGGCAGGGCGATTCAGTTTAAGACCTGTGAGGTTATGCTGCAGCTTCATACAGCCCTTGTTAGTCCACACTTGGAATATTATGTTATGTTCTGGTCGCCTCATATTGGAAAGATGTGGAAGCTTTGGAGAGGGTGCAGAGATTTATCAGGATGATTTCTGAATTGGAGGGCAGGTAGAATGAAGAAATGTTGGGGAAGCCAAGGCTTTTCTCATTGGAATGAAAAAGGATGAGAGCTGACTTGATAGAGGTGTACGAGATGATGAGAGGTGTACGAGATGATGAGAGGCATACACAGAGTGGATGGTCCAAGAATGTTCCTATTGTGAAAATGGCTATAACGATGGAGCATAATTTTAAGGTACTTGGAGGAAGGTTTATGGGAGATGTCAGAGGTAGGTACGTTACACAAAGAGTAGTGGGTATGTGGAATACACTGCCAGCGTTGGTGGTAGAGAGAGCAACATTAGGGACATTTAATTAGCTTTTGGATATGCACATGGATTTGTAGAAAAATGAATTTCTCAAATGGAGACCCTGTGGTGTTCCACGGGGATCCGTGCTGGGTCCACTGTTGTTTGTGATATACATAAATGATTTGGAGGAAGGTATCAGTTGCCTGATTAGCAAGTTTGCAGATGATTCTAAGATTGGTGGAGTAGCAGATAGTGATGGGGACAGTCAGAGAATACAGCAGTGTCTCGATCGATTGGAGAGATGTGCAGAGGAATGGCAGATGGGGAGTTCAATCCAGGCAAATGCGAGGGGATGCATTTCAGAATATCCAATTCAATAGCAAACTAAATGGAAAAGTCTTGGGGAAAATACACGTACAGAGAGATCTGGATATTCAGTTCCTTTTTTTCTTGAAGGTGGCAACGCAGGTCAGTAAAGTGGTTAAGCATAAAGTGGTTAAATGGCATACAGCATGTTTTCCTTAATTGGACAGGCTATAGAGTAAAAAAGTTGGCAGGTCATGTTACAGTTGTATTGGATTTTGGTTCGGCCACATTTGGAATGTTACATACAGTTCTGATCACCACATTACCAAAAGGACGTGGACGCTTTGGAGAGGGTGCAGAGGAAGTTCACCCAGCTGTTGTCTGGTTTGGAAGGGGCTAGCTATAAAGAGATTTTGAATTGATTCAGATTAATTTTATTGGAAAGACAAAGGTTGACTGGGGACCTGATAGATGTCTACAAATTCATGGGATGTGTAGACAGGGTGGATAGCAAGAAGCGTTTTTCCCCAGAGTGTGGAATGCACTTATTGGGGGTCAAAAGCTCAAAGTGAGAGGGGAAAGGTATAGGGCAGATATACCTGGAACGTTCTTTATGCAGAGGGTGGTGGGGACCTGGAACGTATTGCCAGCAGAGGTGGTAGAGGCGGGAACGATAATGTTATTTAAGATGTATCTCGATGCATTAATGGGCAGGGAGCAAAGGGGTACAGATCCTTAGAAAATAAGTAGCAGGATGATACAGAGGATCTGGTTTGGGACAGGAGTGGAGGGCCGAACAGCCTGTTCCTGTGCTGGAATTTTCTTTGTTCTTTTCTTCTTTGAATGGTCTGCAGGTTAGTTTGATTTTAGAGTAGGAGAAAAGATCGGCACATCATCAAGGGCCGAAGGGCCTGTACTGTGCTGTACTGTTCTGTGTTCGAAATAGGGAGGGTTACAATGGCAGGAAGGTGTTTCGGGAGGCTGGAGAGGATGGGATATGAATGAATTGATACAACTAGGAAGGTTTGCTCAGCGTGCCAGATGTAACAGAAACACCAATGGCCTGATCAGGAACAGACAACACACACTGGGAGCGTTGTGGGGCCTGGAGGTACTTCACAGGGAATAAGGACCACAGAGCCACGGGATGTTACAGAAATGTGGAAAGATGTAGGGCCTACAGGAGTTCATGGAGATGGAGAGATTGGGGGGGATGGAACATTTTACACAGATAAGGATGTTGGTAGGATGGAGTGGTTTACACAGACAGGAGTTGTTTTAGGTGAAAGGAGACGTTTAGAGAGAAAGTGGTTTATAGACTGGAGGACCAAACAGAGATATGGAGGGTAGTCATGGATGATGTTTATAGATGCAGGAAGGTTTAGGTTTTGCAGATTAGTTAGATACGGAGGGAGTGGAGTCTGACAGATTTTCCAGAAGGACAGTCATTTTGGTTGGAGACAGTTTCACAGATAAAGGAGCATTAGTAACCTCCTCCAGAATGGTAAAAATGGGAAGGGTTGTAGGGGAGGGTGACGTTTACACATATAGAGGTGTAAGTGCTGGAGAAGTTTATGGAGATGAGTAGTGGGTGGAGAGACTGGAGGAGATTAAATTAATAGTGGGGCACCAGTGATGGGAGGATGTTACACAGATAGTGAGTCTTAGAGGAACTGAAAGTCACATGATTTGGGATGGGTTCTACAGGTTGGGAGCGCTGCAGGGACCTGAGAGGCCTTTTGGGTCTCCCCAGATTGATCGTGTCTTTAGGACTGTAAGAGGTTACATAGATACAGAAACATTAAAGACAATGTGTGCCTTTCACTTTTTTCCTGAACAGAGAGACGACACCTCTCATTGGCCAGGGATTCCTAAACCTGCTAGCTTTTCCATTCAAGGAGAAAGTGAGGACTGCAGATGCTGGAGATCAGAGCTGGAATTCCTGAAGAAGGGCTCATGCCCGAAACGTCGATTCTCCTGCTCCTTAGATGCTGCCTCACCTGCTGTGCTTTTCTAGCAACACATTTTCAGCTTTTCCCTTCACCCTAACAGGGACATACTGGATTCTTGAGATCACACTTTTAAAAGCTTCCCATTTGCCTGTCATTCCTTTTCAGTCAAACAGACTGGCCCAATCGATTTTAGTCATGATCTGGACATGCCGGTGTTGGCCTGGGGTGGGCAAAGTTAATAATCACACAACACCAGGTTATAGTCCAGCAGGTTTATTTGCAAGCACTAGCTTTCGAAGCACTGCTTCTTCAACAGGTGGATGTGGAGCACAATCCTAAGGCACCAAATTTATAGCAACAGGATTGCGGTGTCATGGAATGAAATATTAAACAAGCTTAGATTAAGTCTTTCATCTTTTAGAATGATCACCAGCGCATCCAAATTTAGCGCTTTCAAACACAGAGGGACCTCAAGTACTCAAATATCAATTAACCCAACATCAGATTATACAAAGGAGATCTCGAGGTCCCGAAAGAAACATTACATCAAAGAGCTATTTCAACCCTGATTGTGTTTTTTTTGTTCACACTGATTAAAACCAATCTCGGCTGACTGAAATGCTGCCGAGAACAGTTATTGACATCGAGCCCAGATACCAGCTCCAAATGACAGACCTCCCACCCTCTCTCCCTCGCCCCACACTTCCCCTGGAGTTCCATATAGCGGTGAAACCTAAATCCCCCTTCCCCAAATATTCTCTCGAACATTGTCCTGTACCGGGCAGAGGTGGAACTTTTCGAGATGTTGCAGTAAAAAATTGTGTGTGCCTGTCTGAGCGTGTGTGTGCATCTGCATGTGCGTGTGTGTGCATCTGCATGTGCGTGTGTGTGCATCTGCATGTGCGTGTGTGTGCATCTGCATGTGCGTGTGTGCGATTTGGAGACTTACACCCCCAAGGCAGTAGATGTCTTACTATTGGTGTCCACTCCAGCTGTCCAGAAGGGGGAGGGGATGACAGGGCAGGGCGGCCGTGGGCACGGGCGTGGACATGGATTGGACGGTAGGTGAGGTGGGCCGGGGTGGTGTTTGACGGGTTTGGGGACGGGCTGAGAGTGATGTTGAACGTGTTTGAGAAGTGGGGCAGGCGGCGGGTGGAGGGTGGTGTCGGACGGTTTTGGGGGCAGGGTTCACTGTTGAGTGAGTTTAGGGCAGGTGGGGGTGGCGACGTTGAGGGGCTGGTGGGGGCGATGTTGGATGGGTTTGGAGGCGAGCCGGGTGTGTTTTGGGGGTCTGGCAGGGTGTGGGGGCTCGCTCATGGCTTGCTGCGGCCTAGTCACCTGAACAGGAAGCAGACTGAACTGAAAACTCCGAGCCCCAGAGGAACGGCATTGAATCGCTTCACTGAATAATCAATCATCTGAACGAAATAGCGCCCGCCCATCTCTTCAGATAAACGAGGTTCCTCTGAAAACCATCTGGACTACAGCCAGGTGTTGTGTAAGTTTTACCTTCGCCCAATCAACCCCTGCTCGATCCTCCTGAATGGCCCCAATATTGGCCCAGTTCCAGTTTAAGACCTAAATCTGTCAACCTGTCTGATCTTTTTCCATAACTATGTTAAAACAAAGACAATTGTGGTCACTGCTTGCAATGTGCTCCAACTGATACTTCAGTCACTTGCCTGACCTCGTTTTCTGAGGGGAGGTCTAGTGTTGCACCCTCCTGAGTAGCATAGAGACTTCTACGTCTAGATTTATTAAACTTTCTTGGACACATTTTACAAATTCCACTCAGTACGGGCCTTTGACGCTCTGGGTGACCCAGTCAATCCATGGGAAGTTAAAATCTCCATCCAATACTACTCTATTATTTTATAGGTACTCGCAATCTCACTACACATCTGCTCCTCTCATACCCGCTGGCTATTTGAGGGTCTAGAACACGATCCCAGCAGACTGACCATCTCCTGTTTGTTTCTAACTTTTAAATATATGGCCTCATTTGATGACTGCTTAACAGTATTGTCTCGATGCACAGTTGTTATGTCCTTCCTAATCAAAAGGACAACTCCCCTCCTCACTTACTTGTCCTTCTGTCATGCCTGTAGTTTCTGTATCCTGGAACACTGAGCTGCCAGTCCTGCCCTTCTCTCAGCCATGTTTCTGTTATGGCTATAATATCCCAGTCCCCAGAGCCAATCCATGCTCTGAGCTTGTCTGCCTTACCAGTCAGTCCTCGTGTGTTGAAATAAATGCCCTTTAAACCAGAAGTCTTTTCCCTCCCTCAACTGTGCTCCTGGATATCCTGAATAGGTAACTTGCTCTTGATGACTGATGTATTTCCCCTGACATTTCAATGGTCCCTCTCTCACTCAGAGTCACAACTCCCTGCCAAACTAGTTTAAATCCTCCTGGGTAACACGAGAAAATCTCCTCCCTGGGAGACTGGTGCCCCTCTGTTTCAAGTGCAAACCATCTCCTTTATACAGGTCACCTCTACCCCAGAAGAGATCCCAATGACCCAAGAACTGAAAACGCTGCCTGCTACACCAGCTCCTCAGCCACACATCCAACCAGCCTATCTTTCTATTTCTATCCTCACTGGCACGTGGAACTGGGAGTAATCTGGAGATCATTAACGTCAATATCCTGCTTTTTTAACTTCTCACCTAACTCCCTGTATACATTTCACAGGACCCCATCCCATTGTCTACCTCTGTCATATGGGCCGATGTGCACAGTGACCTCTGGCTGTTCACCCTCCCCTTCAGAGTGTTCAGTAACGACTCAGAGACATCCTTGACACTGGTACCCGGGAGGTAGCACACCATCCTGGGGTCACTTCTAAGCCACACTGTCTCCTGTCTGTCCTCCTCACAACTGAGTCTCCTGTCAGTAACATGATCATTACAGAGGATCTGGAAAACAGAGACTGGGAGGAACTCCCTGCAGTTGGGTCCATGTTAGGAA
This sequence comes from Chiloscyllium plagiosum, assembly GCF_037043375.1. NCBI lineage: Eukaryota > Metazoa > Chordata > Chondrichthyes > Orectolobiformes > Hemiscylliidae > Chiloscyllium > Chiloscyllium plagiosum. The sequence continues at coordinate 66,297,140 of NW_028270171.1, read as the reverse complement.
AGTGGGAGTATTTTAAAGTGATGCAGTGAGAATGCAGGGCCAGTGTGCTCCTTGAACAGTAAATAGTAAAGGCAGCAAGTCCAGCGAATACTGATCAATGACATCGTGAGTTTATTAAGAAAGTACAGTGCAATAAAATCAGGTGAAGCCCTTCACAAGTATAGAGAGTGCAAGGGATTGTGGAAAATGAGGGACAAACAATAGTCATGAAATATATTTGGCAGATACGATTGTGGAAAAGCCACAGGTATTTTATCAGCATCGTGAGAGTAACAGGATTCCCAGCGAAAGAGGGAGGCCTGTGAGAAACCAAAGGGACAATCTGTGCATGGTGCTAGAGGAAGCAGGTGAGGTCTTCAATGAATACTTCCCATCTGTATTCACATAGAGAAAGGCAATGTAGCCGGGGATTTCAGTCGGGATGGTAAGGTTCCAGAACATGTTAAGATCAATAAGGAGGAGGTATTCAATATTTTCACAGGCATAAAGGTGGAGAACTCCCCGGTGCCCAATGAAATGTACCCCACGCTGCTATGGGAGGTAAGGGAAGAGATTGCTGGGGCTCTGGTGGATATATTTAATACTTTGCTGGCCACAGGTGAAGTGCCGAATGATTGGAGGATTGCTAATGTGGTTCCTTTATTCAAAATGGGCAGCAGGGATAAGCCAGGTAATTACAGAGCAGACAGTCTGACAGCAGTGGGAGGGAAACTGGGAACAATTCTGAGGGACAGATTGGATCAATAACTGGAAAGGCAGGAATCGGTTAGTGATAGTCAGCATGGATTTGGAAGAGGAAGATAATGTCTGAGGAAATCAGCTGAGATTTCTTTGAAATTACGATTGAAGAGATTGATGAGGGCCGTGCAGATGTTGTGGTTTACATGGAGTTCATTAAGGCCTTTGACAAGGTCCCACGTGGAAGGCTGGTCCAAAAGGGAAGAGCCCATGGCATCAAAGGCAAGTTGGAAAATTGTTTGATGGTTGTTTTTGTGATTGAAAGCCTTTGCCCAGTGGGTGTACCACAGGGATCTGTGCAGGCACCATTGCTGTTCCTTATGGACATTAATCACTCGGAAGTGAAAGCAGAAGGTATCATTAGCAGGTTTGCAGATGACATGAAAGGTGAGGGGGATGGTCCCAGGCTACAGTCTGAAGGTTGAGGCTGGGACAGAATTTCAACAGAGTAATTTCAATTGATAACCAGGCAAGAGCACAGCAGGCAATGAAGGAAAACTGATGATTTACTTTGATGTAAAATGCCTGACAGGTAAGGCAGATGAACGCACGGCATGGATGCAAACATAGGACTGGGAAATCACAGGAATTGCAGAAACACAGCTGATGGAGGGACAGGGCTCGCAGATCATTGTTCCAGAGGACAGATTCAACAGGAAGGATAAACGGGAGGAAAGGGAGGAGGGGGAGTGGAGTTTTTGATCAGTGAAAACATCACTGCAGCACTGAGAGAGGATATTCCTGGGGATCGCCCAGTAAAGCTGTTATGGAACTGAGAAATAAGAATGAATAATCAGTTTGATACGACTGTACTACAAGCCCGCAGTAGTCAGCGGGAAATTGAGCAGCAAATATGTCGGAAATGTCAGATACCTGTAAGAAGGATAGGGTTGTAACGGTGGGGGATTTTAACTTTCCAAACATAGACTGGAGGACTGTCATTGTGTTCACAGTTTGGATGGGAGGGATTTGTTCAATGTGTTCAAAAAAACTGGAGAAAAGGATAAAACCTGACCTCCCTTCGAGAAACAAGGTAGAGAAAGGGGCTGAAGAGTTTGTGGGGCAGCAGTTTTGCAAAGTCACCACAATTCTATTAGTTTGAAAGTAGCGATGGAAAAGGACAGGCCTGGTCCACAAGTTAAAGATCAAAACTGGCCTTGCCCCAGTCCAGAAGGTAGTAGGCAAGACTGTCCAAAAATTGATTTGTGGAGGCTATTTGCAAGTAAAGGAACATCGGGCAAGTGGGACTCTTTCAAAAGAGAGATAAATTAATATTTCAGGGCCAGCATATTCCTGTTAGTGTGAAGGACAATGCTGACACAAGTGGGATACACTGGATGACTGGGGATATTGAGGTTCTGGTCAAGACAAAAGGGGGCACATGTCCTAGATAGCCAGCTGGATTAAGTCAATCCCTTGAAGAACATTGTGGGTGTAGTAACACTCTTAAGAGGGAAACCACGAGGGCCTAAAGGGGAACTGATAGAGCTTTGGCATAGAAGGTTCAGGAAAATCCAGAGAGATTCTAAAAGTATATTAACAATAGAAGATTAACTCGGGACAAAATGTGACCCCTTAAAGTCATCTATGTGTGAACCCACAGGAAATGGGTGAGATCCAAAACAAACACTTCACGTCAGAACTTACTGTGGAAAACACAATGGGGAAGCAGGGAAATAAACAGTGATATTTTCAAACGAGTCCACATTGGAGAACAGGAGGTGCTAAAGGTTTTCAAACACATAAAAATTAGACAACTCCCTGGTAACTAATCAAGTATAACCCCGGACATTGGGGTAAGTTAGGGAAGAAACTTACAATGATATTTCTATCACTGACAGCCACGGGTGGTGAGCTGGGAGCCTGGAGGTTGCCTAATGTTGTGCCAGCATTTAGGAAAGGCTGCGATGGAAAACCAGGGACATAAACACCAATTAGCTTGATGTCAGTGGTGCCAATGTTGTTGGAAGCAATTCCGCAGGACAGGACTTGCATGTGGGAAGGCAACGCTTTATTCGGGAGAGTCAGCACAGCTTTGTGCGTACAAAGTCGTGTCTCTCAAACATGATAGAGTTTGTTGACGAGGTGACCAAGAAGATGGATGAAGGCAGAGCAGAAGACGTTGTCTATCCTGACTTCAGCAAGGCCTTAGACAGGGTTTAGCCTGGTGCACTGGTTCGTCAGGTTAGATCACATGGGATCAGGGAGAACAAGACAAATGGACACAAAATGGGCTTGACTGTAGGAGACAGAGGATGGTGGGAGAGGGTTGTTGTGCAGACTGGGGGCCTCTGACAAGCGGTGTACCATAAGCATTGGTGCTGGGGTCACGCATGTGCATTATTGACATAAACAAGAATATATAAATTATTGTTAGTAAGTTTGTGGATAATAAAATAAGTGTTATAGTGGGCAGTGAATACAATTATCAAAGGTGCTCTTAAGCAACTGAGCCAGTGGGTCAAGAAATGAAAGATGGAGCAGAATTCAGGTGTTGGATGTTGTTAAGATAAACCAGGGACGACTAACACAATTAATGGCAGAGCTCTGGACAGTGTTGTCGAACGGAGAGACACCAAGGGATGCAGTTACATTGTTCCTTGGAAGTGGTGTCACAGGTGGACAGGATGGGGAAAGCAACATTTGGCACACTGGCCCTCATGGGTCACAGCATTGAGTACATCATGATACGGCTGTTTCAGACATTGCTGGGACACCAGTTGGGGTACTGTGTAGAATTGTGATTCTCCTGCTTTAGGAAGCATATTCTGAAACTGTAAATGGAGCAAAGATTGACGAAGATGTTACTGATACTGGAACGTTTGACAGAAACAGAGAGGCTGGATAAGCTGGAAAGCAGCATGGGTGGAATGAGATAGATTTGGCAGATAAGGTTAAGGAGAATCCAAAGAGATTCTACAGCATGCAAGTACAAAAAAGCTACTAGAGAGACAATAGGGCCCCTCAAAGATCAATAAGGCCATCCATGCCTGGAACCACAGGAGATGGGCGCGACCCGAAATCAATATTTCATGTCAGAACGTACCGTGGACAAAGACTAGGAAACAAAAGGAAATAAATAGTGATGTCTTGAAAAGAGTCCCCATTACAGAAGAGGTGGTGCTGGAGGTCTTAGCACACAAAGGTAGAGAAAGCCCTAGGTCCTGAACAAGTGTATCCAAGAACATTGTGGCAAAGTCGCAGTGGGGACCGTGGCAGAGATATTTGTATCATTATCCTTCATATTTCCATTGGGTGTAGGTGGCTGAGGGGTGACCTTATAAATGTTTATAAAAAACATGAGGGGTATACGTAGGGTGAATAGTGAAAGTCTCTACAGCAGGGTAGGGGAATCCATAACTAGAGGGCAAAAATATGAGGTGGGAGAGGAAATACTTAAAAGCGACCAGAGGGGCACATTTCCACACAGAGATTGGTGCACATATTGAATGAGCTGCCGCTGAAGTGGTAGAGAAGAGTACAATTACATTATGGAAAAGACATTTGGGAAGGTACATGGAGAGGAGAAGGTTTGATGGGATAGGGACTAAATGCAGGCAAATGCGACTCGTTCAGGAACCGTGCTCAGCATGGACTAGTTGGATGGAAGGAACCGTTTCTGTTCTGCATGGCTCTTTCTCCAGTTATTGGAGGAGGAGACTACTGAGGTAAGGCATGTTGTAGGCACTGAAGCAAGTTACAGAGATAGAGATGGTAGTCTGGAATGCAGTATATTTCAAATATGTGGAGGGTCTATCAGGACGGGAGGAAGTTACAGGGACAGGAACTGTTATAGGAGTTAAAAATTATTGAAAACACTGGTCCACGAGATATTGTATCTGTACAGTGTTGGAGGGGGAACACAGAGCAGAAAGATCCCAGGCAGCATTCCCACACAGTCATGGAAAGCCTGCTTTCCCCTCTGTTACACTGATGTTCGCTAAGACATCACAGGCCTGGATTGATAATTGTGACACTCCCGATGCTGTCTCAATGCAACAAAACTTACAGTAGGGCTGGTGGTTCACCTGGGGTGTGTCTGTACTGTGCACCCCCTCCAGAACTGTATCTAAGTGTTGTCTTGTTAGCCGATGTTTGGAGCCCTCTCATTGCTCTCTGCTCTGTGCACTGTGGGTGATCTTACCTCACTGCAGGATTTATTGAAGATTCCAGATTTCCCTTTCCTTGGTCTCTCTGGCTGACCAACCGTCTTCAATGTGGTGATGGACGAGACACCCAATAGTTGGGAATACTATTGAATCAGGAGCTTCCTGATTACCTGCAGGAGACAGAGAAATAGACAGGATGGGAAATTAGACTAACGTAGTGAGGATTACACATGGAGACTGGCAGTAATTCCCACAGAGATCTGGAAAATCCCAGTCTCCATTCCTGGTCTGTGCTGTTGTGTCTCTGTGGAGTGGAGAATTCTGTAGGCTCAAAATCTGGAGGAGCTGTAAGAGTGAGAGACACTGACAGAGGCAGAAGTTGGACCACACAGTGAGGGATACCACATGGAGAGATACTGAGTGATATCACCAGAGTGCAGGAAGGTATCAGGATCAAACAATCATGAAAGAAAAACATGTTTGTCTCCATGATGCACTGGTATCAGTATTCAGGGATGAATAGCCAGTGAGCAGGCGAAGTGATGGCCTAGTGGTGTTATTGCTAGAGCATGTATCCCAAACCTCAACTAATGTTCGGGGGAGGAAGGTTGAATTTGAAATAAATTATTTTAAAAATAGTAATTGTCAATCCATCAATACCATTATTGATGTACAATAAATCCAAAAACTTCGCCTTTCAAGAAAGACATCTGTCCATCCTCACGTGGTCTGCACGACATCCCCACAGCAAAGTGTTTGCCTCTCAATAACCCTTGAAATGGTCGAGCAAGTTACTCAGCTCAAGGGCAGCTAGGGCTGGGCAAGAAAGCTGGTCAGCCAGTACCACCCATAACCCATACTTGATTTTTTAAAAAAAATCCATTCCGATGGTCCCACCTGGCCAATCATGTCGATAGGTTTATGGACAGGGCTTTAAGCTGACAGAGAAGATGCAGGGACAGGATTCAGGTGAAAGAAGTTTTCCAAATCCAAAGAGAAAAGGTAACGCATCAGAACAGAATGGGAATGTGGCCGGAGACAAGCAAAAAGGAACAGGATGGGACAGAGTTTAATTAAAACTATACATCAGTGAATCGATTTGTGACAGGAAATTGTAGGATAAAGTAAGTTATGTTTTTTTTTGAATGGTCAAAGTATCTTCAATAAGGTGGATAAATTTGTGACACAGAGGTGAAAGAGACTTAAACACCAGAGATGTGTGGTTACAGTGCGAACAAAAGGTGGAAAATAAATACTCAATATTTCACAAGCGTGCAGAAACTCAGGCAAAATGGGCAGCGCTAAAAATAATGGATAACAAAGGCATTACAGAGAAAGCATTTGGTCTCAGATCATGAAGTAGAGTCAGTCTGAATGTAAATTCTGGCTACTACTTGCCAAGGACACAAGGAGCAGAAGAGATTTAGTCACCTAACAACATTTCACTGCTCATCACTGCATTAAACAGGAACTCACTAGAACTTTTAATAAAGGTATTGTGATAATTTAGTGAAACTTCAATATTCATATAATTTTGACAATCATACTGACAAGAGTGATATTCGAAGAGATTGTAGAATTTTTTTCAGTTTATATTTAAATAAGAAATTGTGCAACTGGTTAAGGACATAACTATCTCAGACCGACTGTTGCGTGATGAAACTTAGTGAATGAGTACTGTGACCTGGGGATATCCTCCGGGAAATTGTGATAAAGTGCAGTTTAAATAAACATAAAGTTTTAAAGTGAATCACAGAAAGGACAAGCTACAACTAGAAACAAAAACAGCCAATTACATGAGTTTGATTGGATAACTGACCAAGGGAAACAGGCTAAACAGACTGAAACATGTGTCTGTAAATGAACAGAGGAAAACATTTGAAGGGACAGTGTAAAATATTCAACAAAAGGACATTCCATTGAAACATCAAAACCTCAGCAAGAAATTCCCTCCCATCCCTCATTAAAGACAAAATGGATCATATTAGATTATGAGGCTTAGAAGATCACTACAAAGTACTTAAAATCCTGAAATGAGAGAGAGAGTTTAACCAGTAAGTATTAGAGGGATTGCGAAGGGTCTGCGAGCATGAAGAAGGCAGTGGGAAGGGGAATCATTGTCAGGGTTTAATGATACAATATGAACAGGGAGATGTGAAAGTGCTGGAGGTGGTAAGAGTGTTACAGAGAGTGCTCAGAGCCTGAACGATGTTACAAAGCCAGTACGGATTGATGCAGATGGAGGTGTTTGCAGAGGTAGGGAGGGACATCTGCATTTTTATTTATTAATGCATGGGATGTGGGTGTCACTGATTGGACCAATATTCTTTGCCCCCACTGCTAATTTCCCAGAGGGCAGATCAGAGTCGGCTACATTGCTGTGCGTCTGGATTCACGTGGAGGCCAGACCAGGTTAGAATGTCAGATGTCCTTCACGAAAGGAGGTAAGTGAACCTAATCAGTTCTTCCAACTGATCAACAATGGTTTCATGGTGGCCTCAGACAACATGAACTGTGTACCTGCATCCCTGGGTCACTGATTGACAACACGACCCAGGGCCTAAACATTTACTGTCCAAGTCCCACCTGGTTTGTCTCATCAAAATGAAATACTTCACCTTTATCTAATTAAACTCCATCTGCTATTCTTCACCCACTATCCCAGCAGGACTGTTCATCCTGTTGTATTACAGGTAACCTTCTTCACTGTCCACTTTACCACATATTTCAATTTCACCCAAAAGACTGACTTACCTGGAAACCAATATTCCCATCCAAACCATTTATCCAAATGACAAACAACAGTGGGCCCACTCCACTTCTGGTCACATGCCTCCAGTCAGAAAAACAACATGTCTCCCACCACTTTCTCCTACCATCAAGGCAATTGTGTAACCAGTTCACGAGCTTCTCCTGAATGCCATATCCTTTTACACTGATCTGAGCTTATTACCCAGTTTACCATACAGAACGTAGAACACAGAACAGTGCACCACAAGACCCTTCGGCCATGATGCCAAGCCAACCTTTTATCCGACTCTAAGATCAAACTAACCTACATACCCTTCGTTTTATTGCCACCATGTGTGTATTAAATGTATTATCCATGAGTGTATTAAATGTCCCTAATGTATCTGATTCTCCTACCACCACTGGCCGTGCATTCCACACTCCCCACACAAACTTTGTGTAAATAACCTGCATCTGAAATCTCTCCTTAACCATCCACCATGTATGCCATGATATAAAGAAGTCTCTACTATTCACTCTCTCTGTGCCTCACATCATCTTGTTCACCTCTACCAACTCGCCCCTCACCCTTCTTCACTCCAATGAGAAAAGCCGAACCTCCCTCAACCTTTCTTCATAAGACATGCGCTCCAGCACAGGCAGCATGCTGGTAAATCTCCAATTTACCCTCCCTAAGCTTCCACTGCCTTCCTGTAATGAGGGGATGAGAACTGAACATAACATCACAAGTGGGGTCTAACTCGGGCTCTATAGAGTTGCAGAATAACTTCACTGCTATAAAACTCAATCCCCCATCAACTGAAAGCCAACACAACATATTCCTTCATTACAACCCTATCAGCTTGGGTGGCAACTTTGAGGGATCGATGGACGTGAAACCCAAGATCCCTCAGTTCCACAACACAGCCAAGTATTCTGCCTTTAACCCTGTATTCTGCCTTCAAGTTCAGCCTTCCAAAATGAATAATTTCACACTTTTCCAGATTGAACTCCATCTGCCAATTCTCAGCCCAGCTCTGCGTCCTGTCAATACCTTGCTGCAACCTACAACAGACCTCCACACTATCCACCACTCCACCAACCTCCATGTCATTGACAAAATTACTAACCCATTCTTCCACACCTACATCCGAATCGTTTATAAAAAAACACAAATAGCAGAGGTCCTGCAACTGATACCTGCAGAACACCACTGTTCACCGAGCTCAATACTGAATGCTTCTCATCTATCACCATCCTCTGTCTTCTATGAGTCAGGAATTCTGTATCCAGACAGGTTTCCTGTATCCCATGCCTCTGTACTTTCTGAATGAGCCATAAAGGATTAATAAGATTTGTGAGGGAGAGACCTGTCCCTTACAAAGCCATCTCTAATCAAACAATAGTTTTGATTATCTCTAATCAAACAATAGTTTTGACTATCTCTAATCAAACAATAGTTTTCTACAGAGTTATAAAGCCGCTCTCTCAGAGTCCTCTCCAATAAATTGCACACCGCAGACATAAGAAGTGAAGTCTCTAATTCCCAGGATCATCCCTATTCACTTTCTTGAACAAGGGAGTAACATTTGCTACCCTCCAATCAACTGGTACGATTCCGGTGGACAGTGTGGATGCAAAGGTCATCACCAAAGGTGCAGCAATCCTTTCCTGTAGTAACTTTGGGCATATCCCGTCTGGTCCAACAGACTTATCTATCTTTATGTTTTACACAATTCTCAGCACACCCTCCTTCTTAGCATCCACCTGTTCATATATATCAGTCCTTTTCACACTGTCCTCACAAATGACAAGGTGCCTCACAGTAGTGAATACTGAAGCACAGTATGCATTAAGGATCTTCCCTACCCCCTGTCACTCCAGGCACATATTCCCTCCACTATCCCTGACCGGCCCTACCCTCACTCTGACCATCCTCTTGTTCCTCACCTAAGTGGAGAATGCCTTACGGTTTTCCTTAATCTTTCCCAAAAAAGCTTTTTCATGTCCCATTCGAGCTGTCCTAAGTCCATTTTTCAGTTCTTTCCTGGCTACCTTCAGAGAGTCTCCAGAGTGTGGAAACAGGCCATTTGGCCCAACAACTCCATACGGACCTTCTGAAGAACATCCCGCCGAAAACCATTCTCCCACCCTATTATTCTCCATTTACCCTGACTAATGTGTCACTCCTGCACTTCCCTGAACACTATGGGTAATTTAGCATGGCTGAATCACCTAATCTACACATCTTTGAACGGTGGGTGGAACCTGGGCCACCTGGAGGAACCCCACGCAGACGTGGGGAGAACGTGTAAACTCCACACAGACAATCGCCTGGGACTGGAATCGAAATCGGGTCACTGGTGCTATAAGGCAGCCACGCTAGACACTGAGCCATCGTGCCGCCCCCATCTCACCCTATAGAGGTCTAACGATCCTAGTGTCCTCAACCTTATGGAAGCGTCGTTGTTCCTCTGGACGAGATGTCGTACATCCCTTGGAACCTTATCAAATGCTTTGCTGAAGTCCATGTAGACAATATTGACTGCTCTGCCTTCATCTATCTCTTGGCCACCTCTTCGAAGAGTCCATCCGGTTTGTGAAATACGGTTTTCCACTCACAAAGCCATGCTGACCACCTCGAATCAGCCCTTGCCTTTCCAAATATATGTAGCTCCTTTCTCTCAGAACCTCCTCCAACAACTTACCCAGCATTGGGCTCACTGGACTATAATTTCCTGGCTTTTCCCTGCAGCCCTTAAGTGATTGAACAGCATTAATCACCCTCCAGTCTTCCGGCACCTCACTGTGTCTGTTGATAATATAAATATCTCTGTTCGCGACACTGCAATCTCTTCCCTAGCTTCCCACAATATTCTAGGATAAGCCTCATAAGCTACTGAGGATTGCTCTACCTTTATTTGTTTTAAGATTCCAGCACTTTCTCTTCTCTGTTGAGGATTCTTTCCAAGACCTCACTATTTATTTCTCCAGGCTCCCGATCCTCCATGTCTTTCTACATAGTAAATTCAGACAAGATTTTTTTTTTGTTTAAGATCTCATCTATCTCCTCTGGTTCCACACATAGGCGACTTTATTGATATTGAAGGGGCCCCATTCTCTTCCAAGTTATTCTTTAGCCCTTACTGAAACATGCATCAAGGCTTCTGAAAATTCAAATAGTACATTTCCCCCATACGACCACCCACCACACCCTTATCTATTTTGCCATTCATATTCACACCGACAAATAAAATTCAACAGGCTCAAAAACACATTCTCCTTTATAAAATGTGTTTCTAAGGTTTCAGTTTTTTTTATTGATAGGTCCTTTCTCACTCATTTCAGCATGCTCCTGACTCACTGTCAGGTGAATACTATTTGGTTTCAGACAGGCAGCAGAAAGGGTTGACGGAGTTCTTGTTTATCAATCTGAAAAAGTGTAGCTTACAGAGTCATCAGGTAATAGAGAAGGCAAATCAAATGCTGCGACTTATTACAAAGGGAATGGAGTCTGAAAATAGGAAGGTCTTGCTAAAACCATACGAGATATGAGTCAGACCACACCCAGAATACTATGAACAGTGTGAGTGCCCGAAGAAAAGATATGCTTATGTTGGAAGCAGGTCAGAGAAGGGTCCCTTGGTTGATCCTGGGAATGGGTGAATTTCCCAATAAGAGGTGGAGTAGGTTGAGGTTGAACCCATTGAAATTTAGAAAACATGAGAGAAAAAGTGAATGTAAGATTCAAGATTCGGAAGAGCTTTGATCAGGTAGATGCTGGAAAGTAGGAAATTAGAAAGTACAGCACAGCAATAGGCCCTTCGGCCCACCATGGCTGTGCCGACCATGATGATATTCTCAACACATGCCATCTGCCCCGACATGGTCCATATCCCTCTATTCACTGTCTGTTCAATGATGTTATTGAAAACCATCTAGTATACAATCCAGGATTCTAGCACTGATACTCATTAGTTATCTCGTGTGGATGGAGACCACTGTCACACACAGATACTGTACTGCCCTTGCTGCAAGTATATTCAGTGTCCTGACTGTAGCCATATTTGCATTCCTATCACTGGTTGGTCCCTATAAAAGAATTCCGCCCAATGATTGCTGCTGTTTGTTTATTCCCAGCTCCATCCAAATCGCCTCCAAATTTTGGACTTCAGTTCCACGTGGCAATTTCATTACTGCATTAACCTCATCTTTTCTTCACACCTTGTTGCCTTTTTGCCTAGCCTGCCTCGATCCCAACGAACCTTCAATATTCCCTTTCCAGCGATTGTCATTCCGCAGCTACATCTCCGGAATGACCGTTCCATCATATCTGTTTACTGTCATTCCATCTGCCTTATGTCGAATGCAGGGAGTCATTCCTCAGCAGTGGTGGGGGGGTTGAAAAAATGGTACAGATTACAGGAGATATGGAGTCTTACAGTAGCTCGAGGATATTAGCGTTAAGCAGAGTTACATCTTGTCAAGAATGTCAGAAGGACAAAGGGGTTTGGGTAATTGGAAGAATTTATAGAGATAGAGGGAGCTGGATTAGCTTCTGGAGATAGGGATAGGGATGGATACAGGGAGAGGCAGGCAGACTGAGAGGCACAAACATGGGGTGTTTCGGGGAGAAGATTATTGTGTGTACTAACAGAGATATGGAAGGTTGTAGCGACTGAACACGTTCACAGATATAAGAAGGCTTCGAGGTTCAGGAAGACGACATAGACAGGAAGGCAATGGGGAATGCCAGGTTACTGGGTTGGAGACAGTTACACAGATAGGGAGGGTTGCACAAATTGGAAGAGCTTCCTGTGGTCAGGCGGGTTTGTGGGGACAGGGTGAAGTTTAAATAGATTAAGACTGAAGGTGTGGAGAACGATAAGGAAGTTCTGATTTTTTCACAGAAAAGGAAGGGTTGTAGGAGCTGGAGAAGTTTACCCAGATAGGGACGGATGGAAAGGTTTAAGGCAAATGCATTGACATAGAGAGTGGTGTTGTTAGGAGGGGCTCACAGGGACAGACAAGACTGTGGGGTTTACAGGGATGAAGGAATTTAGTATCCACTGGAGAAGTTTCGGGATTAGGGTGCTAGTGATTGGAGAACCTGACAGAAACAGAGAGCATTGTGTGGACGAGAGAAGCTTCCAAACAGAGGAAGGATTATCGGGACTGGAGGATATTACAGAGATCACTAATACAACATGGGCCAGGATTGATGCTTAGGGCTTCTGTGCTGTCTCAGTGAGGACCAGTACAGCAAAGGTGAAAGCAGGACCGTTACAAGATGGTGTGAATGAAGCCTAGAATGTTGCTGTTCCTTGCCCAGCTCTGTATCTATGCCCTGTCTTCCGGGTCTGAATACAGAAGGCCACAAACTCCTCCCTGTGCTGTTTACTGTGAGTGATCTTACCGGCTGCAGGATTTACTGAAGGCTCCAGACCTCGCTCTCCATCTCTCTCTGGCTAACCAAGCATCTTCAATGAGGTGATGAAAGAGACAGGATTTAGCAACATCCTGATTACCTGCATGAGAGAGAAATAGTCAGAATGGAAAATTAGACTGATGCAGCGAGGATGACTCATGTAGAGTAGGAGAACGTGAGGTCTGCAGATGCTGGAGATCAGAGCTGAAAATGTGTTGCTGGAAAAGCGCAGCAGGTCAGGCAGCAACCAGGGAACAGGAGATTCCTGAAGAAGGGTTTATGCCCGAAACGCCGATTCTCCTGTTACCTGGATGCTGCCTGACATGCTGCGCTTTTCCAGCAACACATTTTCAGCTCATGTAGAGTAGCACTGAGTCCAGCAGAGATTACAAAAATCCTAGTCTCTGTCCCTGGTCTGTGCTATTGTTGATCAGAGGATTATTTTGGATCAGGATCTCAGACCAGCTGCAAGAGTGAGAGAAGCTGATAAAGGCAGCAATTCGACCCACACAGTGAGGGATACCACATGGAGAGATAATGAGTGCTATCACCAGAGTGCAGGAAGGTGTCAGGATCAAACAACGGTCATGGTGAAAGGGTTTCGATTCATGGTGCACGGGGATAAGTACTCAGTGATGGGTGAACTACGAGTGGGACAGCTGATGACCTCAGGTTATTCTCACCAGACTGTTCATCCACAATTTAATGCCGGTGTCAGCTAAACCCATCTAACTGCTTAATATCCTTTAAGGAAGGAAATCGGTTATCGACAGTAGGTCTGGCCTACATGTGACTCCAGACACAGAGCAACGAGGTTGACTCTCCACTGCCCCCTGAAATGACCTGGCAAGCAACTCAGCTCAAGTGCAGCTCGTGGGGTGGGCATGAAATGCTGGCCAGAAAGAGACAGCAACATCTCACGAGTGAATTAAAAACAACCGTGCTGGGAGCAGTGTCCTGGCCAATCATGTCAGTAGGTTTATGGACAGGACTTTAAACTGACAGAGAGGATGCAGGGACAAGATTCAGTTGAAAGGAGCTTTCCAAATCCAAAGAGAAAAGGTGAAGCATCAGAACAGCATGGGAATGTGGCTGAAGACAAGCAGGAAAGGAACAGGAATGGAAAGAGTTTAACTATAACTGTACATCAGTGAATTAGGCTGTGACAGGACATTCTGGGAAAAAGTTAGTTTCAATATTCTTTCTTTGGAATGGACAAAGTACCTGCCATAAGGTAATAGACTGTGACACAGATTAAATAATATTCGGTTACCACAAAGATGTGGTTACAGGAGAAACAAAAGGTGGAACATAAATATTCTATTGTACCCATCCTTGAGGGTCTCAGGGAGTGCAGGATGGGTAACCCTGACAGTAATGGGTAACAAAGGCATTACAGAGAAAGACTTTGGCCTCAGATGATGCAGCTGAATCAGCCTGAATGCAGATTATGAGTAAAAAATGTCAAAATCACAAGCAGAAGAACAGTTGTTAGGCTGCCTAACAGCATTTCATTGCTCAACACTGTTACACTTTCCAGTGAATTCCTGTGTAATGCAAAGGTGCTGTGATAATTTGGGAGACTTCAATCTTTGTCAAAAATGATATTCTCCGAACTCCTCTCCGAATGTTTTTGTCAGTGTATCTTTGAACAACACATTGAGTAAATGGCCTGGGATGTGACTGTCTCAGATCGATCATTGGGTGATGAAGCTGAGTGAAGGAGTAATGTCACACTGAGATATCCTCTGGGAAATTGTAGTGTAGTGGAATTCAAAGAGATGAAGAATTTTAAAGTGACCATAAAGCACATCCTACAATCGCAAGCAAAGCCATTGATATGTATTTGAGAGGAGAACTGACCAAGGTAAACAGGGGAAACAGTGAAGTGTATGGCTGGTAATGGACAGTGGAAAACGTTTACAGTCATAAAGATGTACAGCACAGAAACAGGGCCTTCGATGTCCAACTCGTACACGCCACCCACATATCTTACCATAATATCGTCTTATTTGCCAACACTTGGCCCAAAACCCCCTCAACCCTTCCTGTTCGTATACCCATCCAGATGCCTTTTAAATGCAATAATTGTACTAGTCTCCACCACTTCCTCTTGCAATTCATTGCATACATGCATCACCCTCTGCCTTTTGTATCTTTCCCCTCTCACCCTGAAGCTAGGCTGTTCAGTTGTGAACTCCACTACCTCAGGGAAAAGCCCTTCTTTGTTAAATCTATCCATGCCTCTCATGATTTTATAAATCCCTGTATGGTCACCCATCAGCCTCAAATACCCCAGCCCATTTAACCTCTCGCTGTAGCTCAAATCTTCCAATTCTGGCAACATCCTTGTAAATCTTTTCTGAAACCTTTAAATTTACACAACATCCTTCCGATAGGAAGGAGACAAGTATTGCACGCAATATCCCAAAAGTGACTTATCCAATGTCCTGTACAGCCGCAACATGACCTCCCAACTCCTGTACTCGGTACTCTGACCAATGAAGGAAAGCATACAAAACGCCTTCCTCTCCAGCCTATCTACCTGCAACTCCACTTTCAAGGAGCTATGAACCTGCACTCCAAAGTTTCTTTGTTCAGAAACACTCCCAAGGAACATACCATTAAGTGCATAAGTCCTGCTGGGATTTGCTTTCTCAAAATGCAGCACCTCACATTTATCTCAATTAAACTCCATCTACCCACACCTCAGCCCATTGACCCACCCGATCCAGATCCCGTTGTAATCTGAGGTAACATTCTTCGCTATCATAACACCTCCAATTTTGGTGTCATCTGCAAACTTACTAACTACACTTCCTATGTTCACATCCAAATAATTTATATAAATAACAAAAATAGTGGATCCAGCACCGATCCTTGTGGCACTTCACTGGTTACAGGCCTCCAGTCTGAAAAACACCACCACCACCCTCTGTCTTCTAGCTTCGAACCAGTTCTGGAACCAAATGGCTGGTTTTCCCTGTATTCCCTGAGATTTAACTTTGCTCACCAATTTCCCATGTGGAAACTTTGCGAACACCTTACTGAAGTCCATACCGCTCACATTGACTGCTCTGCTCTCATCGATCCTTTTTGTTATTTCTTCAAAAACCTCAATTCAATTTCTTGAGACATGATTTCCCATGCACAAAGCAATGCGGACTATCCCTAATTAGACATGCAAATCATGATTCCCTCCTTGAACGTGCCCACCACTGATATCAGGCGAACCGGTCTGTAGTTCCCTGGCTTTTCCTTAACATCTTGTTTAAATAGTGGCACCACATTAGCCAACCTCCAGTCTTCTTGCATCTCACCAGGGACTATCGATGATACAAATATTTCAGCAAGGGGCCCAGCAATCACTTCCCAAGCTTGCCACAGTGTCTGAGGGTACACCTGATCAGATCCTGGTAAGGTCCGAGGGAGTGTTGCTGAACAAAGTGACCTTGGAGTGCAGGTTCATAGCTCCTCGAAAGTAGGGCCTACAGGTGTTCATGGAGATGGGAGATTGGAAGGGATGGAGCAGTTTACAGGTGAAGGATGTTGGTAGGATGGGGAGTTTCACACAGACAGCAGTGGTTTTGGTGAATGGAGCAGATTATGGAAATCAAGACGTTTTTATAGAGTAGAAGAACAGACAAAGCTATGTGGAGGGCAGTCGCAACTGAAGATGTTTATAGTTAAAGAAAGAAGAAAGTTCTGCAGGTTATTTAGATACAGAGGATGTGGAGTCGGACATTTTTACCAGGAGGAAAGGACAGTAATTTTGGTTAGAGACAGTTTCATGGATAAGGAAGCATTGGTAACCTCCTGCAGTTTTGTCAAATTGGGAAGGGTTGTCGGGGAGGGTGACGTTTCCACAGATAGGGGTGTAACAGCTGGAGAAGGTTGTGGAGATGAGTGGACAGATGGAGAGACTGGAACAGCTTGCATTGACAGGATGGGAGATAGCCACGGGAGGATGTTACACATATAGTGAGTCTTTTCGGAAGTGGATCAGATAGTCACAGGCATTGGAGTGAGTTCTACAGATTAGGAGTGCTGCACAGACCTGAGAGGATTGTACGGCCTCCACAGATTGATTGTATCTTTCGGACTGGAAAAAGATACAAATAGCTTAAAGTCAATGTACGCTGTTTTCTTTTTCCTGAACAGAGTCTCAAGATCTCTCATCAGCCAGGGATCTCTGAAACTGCCAGATTTTCCCTTCACTCAAACACACTGGCCTTGGATTCCTGAGATCACACTTTTAAAAGCCTCCCATTTGTCAGTCATTCCTTTTCCTTCAAACAGACTCACCCAATCGATTGTAATCATGATGTGGAGGAGACGTTGTTGGACTGGGGTGGACAATGTTTAAAATCACACAACACCAGGTTCCAGTCCAGCAGGTTTATTCGGAGGCACGAGTTTTCAGAGCGCTATGTGTTCATCAGGTGTTTGTGGAGGACAATCATAAGGCACAGAACTTATAGCAACAGGATAGCAGTGCCATTGAATGTAATACCAAACACATTTAGTTTCAGCCTTTCACCTTTTAGGATGATCACCTGAGCTTTGAAAGCTGGTGCTTCGAAATAAACCTGTTGGATTTAAACCTGCTGTTGTGCGATATTTAATTCACCCAATCAACCTCTGCTCGATTCTGCCAAATAGCCCCAAAATTGGCCCTGCTCCAGTTTCACACCTTAATCTGTGGACCTGTTTCATTTTTTTCCATAACTATGTCAAAACCAGGACAGTTGTGGTCACTGGACCCAAAGTGCTCTCTGACAGACTATTCAGTCACTTGCCTGACCACGTTGTCTGAGGGGAGGTCCAGTGTTGCACCCGCCTGAGTAGGGTTAGACCTTGTTCGAGTTACATCTTGATTTTAGAAAGTTTCTTGGATACATTTGACAAATTGCACTCCTTACGGGCCTTTTAGTCTGTGGGGTGGCCCAGTCCGTCCAGGGGAAGTTAAAATCTCCAACCAATAGTACATTATTATTTCATTAGGTACCTGCAATCTCTCTACACATCTGCTCCTCTAGTGTCCGCTGGCTATTTGGGAATCTTGAACACTGTCACAACAGAGTGCCCATCCCCTTTTTGTTTCTAACGTCTCAACATATGGCCTCATTTGATGACTCTTAAAGAGTATCCTCTTGATGCGCTGTTGTTCTGACCTCCCTCATCAAAAGGGCAGCTCCCCCTCCTCACTTACTTGTCCTTCTGACACACCTGTAACTTCTGTATCCTGGAACACTGAGCTGCCAGTCCTGCCCTTCTCTCCGACATGTTTCTGTTATGGCCATAATATCCCAGTTCCCAAAGCAAATCCATGCTCTGAGCTCGTCTTCCTTACCAGTCAGGCCTCGTGCATTGAAATAAATGCATGTTAAATCAAAAGTCTTTTCCCTCCCTTGACTGTGCCCCTGGATATCCTGAATAGCAAACTTGTTCTCGATGGCTGATGCATTTTTCTGCTGACTGGTCGATAGACCCTCCCTTATTGAGAGTCCCTGCCAAACCTTTTTAAACCCTCCCCGAATAACACTAACAAATCTCCCCGCCGGGATACTGGCGTCCCTTTGGTTCAAGTCAAACCCGTCATCTTGTATAGGTCACCTCTACATCAAAAGAGATCTCAATGATCCAAACCTTACCCCCACACCCGCCCCCCCAGCTCCTCAGCCACACATTTATCTGGCCTATCTTTCTATTTCTATCCTCACTGGGGCAGGTGGCACTGGGAGCAATCTGGAGATCGCTTCCCTCGAGGTCCTGCTTATTAACTTCGTACCTAACTCCTGATACTCATTTCACAGGACCCCATCCCATTGTCTACCTCTGTCATGTGGACTGATGTGCACAATGACCGCTCGCTATTCACCCTCCCCTTCAGAATGTTCAGTAACCGCTCAGAGACATCCTTGACCCTGGTTCCCAGGAGGCAGCACACCACCTGGGGTCTCTTCTGCAGCCACACAGTCTCCTGTCTGTCCCCCTCACAACTGAGTCTCTTATCAGTATTGCGATCATTAGAGAGGATCTGGCAAACATATACTGAGAAGACTATCTGCAGTTTGTCCATATTTGGAAAGTGGGAGTATGTTAAAGTGATACAGTGAGAATTCAGGGCCAGTGTGTTCCTGACGAGGGAATATAAAGGCAGCAAATCCAGTGAATACTGATCAAGCGACATCGTGAGTTTGATAAAGAAAACACAGTGCAATAAAACCAGGTGAAGCCATTCAAAAGTATAGGGACTGCAAGGATATCCTTAGAAATGAGGGACACACAATGACCATAAAATATCCTTGTCAGATACTATTAAGGAAAAGTCACAAGGTATTTTATCAGTATGTTTAGAATAAGAGGATTACTGAGGAAATAGTGAGGCCTGTTAGAAACAAAAGAGACAATCTGTGCATGTAGGTGAGGTCTTCAATGAATAATTCTCATCTTTATTCACACAGGAGCCAGGGACTTTAGTTGGGATGGTGAGGTTCGAGAACATGTTAAGATTAATACGGAGGAGGTATTAAAAGTTTTCATAGGCATAAAGCTGGAGAAATCCCCAGTGCCCAATAAAATGTATCCCAGGCTGTTATGGGAGGTAAGGGAGGAGGTTGCTGGGGACCTAGTGGATATATTAAATAGTTTTCTGTTCACAGATTAAGTGCTGAATGACTGGAGGATCACTAATGTGGTTCCTTTGTTCAGGAGCAGCAGGGATAGGCCAGGTAATTACAGAGCAGATAGTCTGACAGCAGGGGGAGGGACATTATTGGAAACAATTCTGAGGATGAATCAACACTTACAAAGGTAAGGATCATCTCGGTTCAATCCTCACGGATTTGGGAGGGGAAGATATTGTCTGAGAAAGTCAGTGGAGTTTTTTGAAATAGTGTCTAAAAGTATTGATGAGGGCAATGCAGATGTTACATGGAATTGAATAAGGCCTTTGACAAGTTTACACACGAAAGGCTGATCCAAGTGTAAAAAGCCATTGGGTTCCAAGGCAAGTTGGTAAATTGGATCCACAATTGGTGGGCAGACTGCTTCGTGTTTGAAATTCCTTCACCAGTGGGTGTATCACAGGGATCTGTGCAGGAACCATTGATGTTTATAATGGGCATTAACAACTCGGATGTGAAAGCAGAATGAACCATTAGTCGGCTCGCAAATGACATGAAAGGTGAGGTTTTGCCCACAGTACGACAGTTGATCTCAGTCTACAGTTCAATTTCTTTCAGATGATAATTTGAGCAGGGTTTAGTCGTGATCGAAGTGAGATAATACCCTGTGGGAGGAATGATAAGCGACGGACAGACATAATGAACGGTAGGTCCTTGTGGAGTACTCAGGAACACAGGGAGCTTGGTGAACAAGTCCATAGATCCCTGAAGGTATCAGCACAGGGAGACAGGGTGGAGAATGGACCTGACCTGGGGTGGGATGAAAACCAATATTCTGGTGGGGCAAATTACTGGAGCGGCTTGAGAGTGTATAAACTAGTCTGGCAGGGGTGTGGATCTTAAACTGTCATAAAGACAGGAAGAAGATTGAGGCTGGTACACAAGGTAAAGAGAGCAATTTCAACAGACAAGGCAGTCAAGAACATAGCAGGGAATAGGGAACAACTGATGATTAACCTGCATTTATTTCAAAGCAAGGAGCCTGACAGCTAAGGAAGATGAACGCGGGGATGGTTGGGAATATGGGACTGGAAGATTATAGTTATCATTGTGCTACGATCTGTGCTCAATATGCACATTCTCCCCGTGTCTGCGTGGGTTTCCACCGAGTGCTGTGGTTTCCTCCCACAGTCCAAAGATTTACAGGTTAGGTGAATTGTCCATGCTAAATTGCCCGTAGTGTTAGGTGAAGATGTAAATGTAGGGGAATGGGTCTGGGTGGGTTGCTCTTCGGAGAGTCAGTGTAGACTTTTTGGACAAAAGAGGCTGTTTCCACACTGTAAGTAAACTAATCTAATCTAATCATTACAGAAACACTGCTGAGGGAGGGACAGGACCAACAACTCATTGTTTCAAGGTAGAGAGACTACAGGAAGCATAAAAGGGTTGGCAAGAGAGGAAGGACGCGTGGTGGTGGGTTTTGATTGCATGAAACATCACAGCAGTACTAAGAGAGGACATTCCTATGGGATCGGCTACTGTGTTAGTGGAACTGTGAAATAAGAATGGGTCATCACTTTGATACAAGTGTACGGACCCTGAATAACCTGTGGCCGACTGAGGAACAAATATGTCGGGAGATCTCCTGTGTGTACCTGACATATGCTTACTTCTTTTTCTGAACTCAAACCTCAAATTTTCTAATCATCCAGCATTCCCTACACCTTATCAGCCTTTCCTTTCACCCTAACAGGAATACTGTATACTGTCTCTGGACAGCCGTTATCTCATTTTGGAAGGCTTCCCAATTTCCAATGGTAAAGGTTTCATTCTCTCAAAATGGAAACTCCCCAATTACTGCATCTCGTGGAATTGCCACTTGAAAATAATGAAAAAAAATAAAGACCATTCCAAACAAAGGCTTGGATGTGGTGAGCTCTGGCCACTCACAGAGATATGCACGGAGAGTGCTTTCTACCTGAGCAGCACCAGGTCAGTGTCAGGCACACAGACAGAATGGGCAAATAGATTCGCATCTGAGCTCACATCTCCCAGCCTGGGAATCTGAAGCTGGGCACAGCCATTATGGTAAATATCTGCATAAATAGGACAGCGAGATCAGCCCAATAGTCCGATCAAAAACTGTCAGTCATTCAAACTGTAATATCCTTCAGGATCCACAACCCATTCTCAGTCCCATCCTGCAGGTTCTATGAATCCCGCTCCCTCTAGCCTCCTGCAGGATCCCTTCATACATTTGTACCATCCTCCAGGTTCTGCAGCCCTTCCTACTTCTGTAACATGACCCGGACTCTACAACCCTTCCTTCCTCTGCAATTTTCCCCAGAGGGGACTGGAGGGTGATGGGGGTTACAGAGACAGGGAATGATATCAGGATGGGACGGTGTTGCAGATATTAGAAATACTGCTGTGGTTAAAAAAAAGAGGCTTCAGGACTTTTGAGGGTTGATGCTAATAAAGGAGGTTACAGAGCGAAGGAGGATTGTCGGGACATGAAGAGGTTTCACTGTTTGCGAGAGTTGTAGGGATCAGAGGAAGTTACCAAGATAGGGAGGGTTTAAGATTGCAGGATTCCACAGACAACCTTTACAGGTTGAAAGGCAGGATTCTTGACAGTGTGGAGGAACAGAAGAATCTTGAAGTCCATGTCCATAGATCCCTCAATGCTATAACTCAAGTTGATTGCCTTGTTCATAAGGTGTTTGGTGTGTTGGCTTTCATTAGCAGGGGGATTGAGTTTAAGTTCCATGAAGTTATGCTGCAGCTCTATCGAGCCCTGGTTAGAGAACATTTGGTATATTGTGTTCAGTTCTGGTTGCCTCATTATCAGAAAGATGTGGAAGCTTTAGAGAAGGTGCAGAGGAGATTTATCAGGAGTGGAGGTCTAATGGAGAAAGGTTGAGGGAATTAGAGCTTTTCTCATTGGAATGAAAAAGGATGAGAAGTGACTTGATAGAAGTGAACGAGATGATTTGAGGCCTCGATAGAGAGGATAACCAGATACTTGTCCCATTGCAAAAATGGCTATAACGAGGGGACATAAATGGAAGGTGATTGGAGAAAGTTTTACGGGAAATGTGAGAGGGTTTTCTTTACACACAGAGTGGCAGATGCATGGAATGCACCGCCAACAATTGTAGTGGAGTCCTATACATTAGGGACATTTAATCAACACTTAGATAGGCACATGGATGATAGTAAAATGTAGGGTCTGTAGTTTAGTTTAATCTGAGAGTAGGATAGAAAGTCAGTGCAACGTCGAGGGCTGAAGGGCCTGCACTGTGCTGTATTGCTCTGTATTCTAAATAAGGAGGCTCACAATGGCACAAAGAGGTTTCAGAAAGCTGGAGAGATGGGATCTGAATGAAGAGACACAAATAGGAAGGGTTGCTAGGATTGTCAGGAGGTAACAGAGACAGCAATGGTCTGACCTGGAGCAGACGATCCAGACTGGGAGGGGTGTGGGGACTGGAGGTGGTTTCACAGGGAGCGAGGACCAGAGAGCCACAGGGTGTTACAGAAATGTGGAGAGCTGTAGGGTCGACAGGAGTTCATGGAGATGGGGAGGTGTGGAGGGATGCAGCAGTTACAGGCATAAGGATGTTGATAGGATGGGGTGGTTTGCACAGACAGGAGTGTTTTAGGTGAATGGAGCAGATTACAGAAATCTAGACGGTTTTATAGATTAGAAGAACAAACAGATATGTGGAGGGCAGTCGTGACTGAAGATGTTTATAGTTATTGAAAGGCTTAATTTCTGCAGGTTATTTAGGTATAGAGGGTGTGGTGTCTGACAATTATACCGGGAGATAAGGACATCCATTTTGGTTGTAGACAGTTTCACAGATAAGGGAGCATTAGTCACTTCCTGCAGTTTGGTCAAAGTGGGAAAATTTGTAGGTGAAGGTGACATTTACACAGATAGGGGTGTAAGAGATGGAGAAGGTTATGGAGATGAGTAGATGAGGGACAGACTGGAAGACCTGACATTGACAGGATGGGTGATAGGCAAGGGAGGATGTTACACAGATAGTGAGTCTTTTCGGAACTGGATCAGATATTCGCAGGCATTGCAGTGAGTTCTACAGATCAGGAGTGCTGCAGGACCTGAAAGTGAGAGTGGAAGAAGATATGAATAGCTTAAACTCTATGTATGCTGTTTTCTTTTTCCTGAACAGAGCCTCAATATCCCTCATCTGCCAGGGACCCCTGAACCTGCCAGAATTTTCCTTCACTCTAACAGGGACATACTGGCCCTGGATTCTTGAGATCACACTTTTAAAAGCCTCCCGTTTGCCAGTCCTTCATTTTAATTCAAACAGACTCGCCCAGTTGATGGTAGTCATAACGTGGAGAAACCGGTATTGGACTGGGGTGTACAAAGTTAAAAATCACACAGCACCAGCTTACAGTCCAGCAGGTTTGTCTGGAGGCACTAGGCTTCGGAGCGCTACTTCATCAGGTGGTGCGAAGCACAATCATAAGGCTCAGAATTTATAGCAACATGATAGCAGTGTCATGGAATGTAATATCAAACACATTTAGTTTAATCCTTTCATCTTTTAGGATGATCACCAGCTCTTCGAAAGCTAGCGCTTCAAAATAAACCTGTTGGACTATAACCTGGTGTTGTGTGATTTTTAATTCACCCAATCGACCTCTGCTCGATCCTGCTTTATGGCCCCAAATCTGGCCCTGCTCCAGTTTCACACCTTAATCTGTGGACCTGACTGATCTTTTTCCATAACAATGTTAAAACGAAGACAGTTGTGGTCACTGGACCCAAAGGATAGGCCAGGTAATGACAGAGCAGATAGTCTGACAGCAGGGGGAGGGAAATGATGGGAAACAATTCTGAGGGACAGTTTGAATCAATAACTGGAAAGGCAGGAAGCAATTAGGGATAGTCAGCAGGGATTTGGTAGAGGAAGATCCTGTCTGATGAATTCAGCTGAGTTTTGTTTGATTGAAAATCTTGATGAGGGCAGTGCAGATGATGTGGGTTCCATTGGGTTCAGTACTGCCTTTGACAAGGTCCCACATGGAAGGCTGGTCCAAAAGGGAAGAGCCCATGGGATCCAAGGCAAGTTGGCAACTTGGATCCAAACCTGGTGAAGAGTTGTTTCTGTGATGAGAAGCCTTTCACCAGCGGGTGTACCACAGGGATCTGTGCAGGAACCATCGCTGTTTATTATGTACATTAATGAGTTGGATGTGATAGCAGAAGGTTTACAGATGACATGAAGGGTGAGAGTGTTGTCCACAGTGAGGGGGATGGTCTTAGGCTACAGTCTGAAGGTTGAGGTTGGGACTGAATTTCAAAGAGTCATTTCATTCAATAAGGCAGGCAAGAGCACAGCAGGCAATGAGGGAAAACCGATCAATTAAACTGCACTTACTTTGATGTAAAAGGCCTGACAGATAAGGCAGATGAGCGCATGGCATGGATGGGAACATGGGACTGAAAATTCACAGGTATTACAGAACAACAGCTGAGGGGCGGACAGGACCAGCAGCTCAATGTTCCAGAGACAGATGCTAGAGGAAGGACAGAACAGGAAACAGAATTGGAGGGAAAGTGGAGTTCTTGATTAGTGAAAAAAAAATCACTGCAGCACTTAGAGAGGATATGCCTGGGGATCGCCCAGTGAAATTCTCTTAGTGGAACTGAGAAATAAGAATGAGTCATCACTTTGATATGACTGTATTACAGGCCCCCAATAGTCAACGGGAAATAGAGCAGCAAATATATCAGGAGATCTCAGGTATCTAAGAGTAACAGGGTTGTAATGGTCGGGGATTTTAACTTCCCATAACTAGACTGGGACTGCCATAATGTACACAGCTTGCATAGGAGAAATTCGTTCAGTATGTTCAAGAAAACTGTCTCAGTCAATATGGAAATGGCCTGACTGCAGGAAGGGATCAAACCTGACCTGCCCTTGGGGGAAAAAAAGTAGGGAAAGGGGCTGAAGTATCTGTAGGGGAGCACTTTGGCAAGATTACCACACTGCTATCAGTTTGAACATAAATTTCACATCAGAACTTACTGTGGAGAAACTCTAGGGAAATCACGGAAATAAACAATGATGTCTTCACAAGAGTCCACATTGGCGAACAGGAAGTGTCAAAGGTTTTAAAACGCATAAAAAGTAGACAACTCTCTCGGAACTAATCAGGTGTATCCCTGACATTGGGGACGGGGGGTGGTTAGGGAAGAAATTGCAGGGTCCCTTAAAGAGATATTTCGATCAAAGACAGCTACAGGTAATGAGCTGGGAGTCTGGAGGGTCACTAATGTTGTGCCAGTATTTAAGAAAGGCTGCGAGGGGAAGCCAGGGACCTAAACACTCGTTCACTTGATGTCAGTGGTGCGAATGTTGTTGGAAGCGATTCTGCAGGACAGGAGTTACATGCATTTGGAAAGGCAAGGATTGATTAGGGATAGTCAGCACAGCTTTGTGCGTTCAAAGTAGTGTCTCGCAGACTTGACTGAGTTTGTTGAAGAGGTGATTAACAAGATAGATGAAGACAGAGCAGTAGACATTGTCCATTCTGACTTCAGCAAGGCCTTAGGCAGGGTTTAGCCTGGTGGACTCGTTAGTAAGTTTAGATCACATGGGATCAGGGAGAGCGAGACAAACGGACACAACATGGGCTTGACAGTAGGAGACAGAGGGTAGTGGGAGAGGGTTGTTGTGTGGACTGGAGGCTCTGACCAACAGTGTGCCATAAGGATTGGTTCTGGGGCCACATGTGCATTATTTACATAAACGAGAATATAGGAATCATTGTTCGTAAGCAAAATAAGTGTTACAGTGGGGAATGAAGACAGTTATCGAAGAGGCTCTTGATCAACTGGACAAGTGGGTCAAGGAATGAAAGATGGATTTTAATTAATGGATTTTGTTAAGACAAAACAGGGATGACTAACACTGTTAATGGTAGGGCCATTCAATGCTGTCGAACAGACAGAGAGACCAAGGGGTGCAGTGACATTGTTCCTTCTAAGTGGCATCACAGGTGGACAGGATGATGAAAGCATCATGGGTCCTCATGGGTCAGAGCATTGAGTTGGTACATCATGATACGGCTGTACAAGACATTGCTGGGTCCCAGTTGGCGTACTGTGTAGAATCCCGATTTTCCCGATTTAGGAAGCATTTTCTGAAACTGTACAGACAGAGCAAAGACTGGCGGAGATGTTACTGATACTGGAGGGTTTGACTTACAAGGATAGGGTGGATAAGCTGGAAAGCACAACAGTGGGAATGAGTTAGCTTTGGCAGATAAGGATAAGGAGAATGCAAGGAAATTCTACAGCATACAAACACAAAAAAGCAACCAGAGAGACAATAAGGCCCCTCAGGTGTGGAACCACAGGAGATGGGCGAAACCATAAATGAATATTTCATGTCAGAAAGTACTGTGGACAAAGACTAGAAAACAAAGGGAAAGAAACAGTGATGTCTTGTAAAGAGTCCCCATTACAGGAGAGGTGGTGCTGGAGGTCTTAGAACACAAAAGTAGAAAAAGCCCGAGCTCCCGAACAACTGTATCCCAGAATATTGTAGCAAAGTAGTGGCAGGGACATGAACAGAAATATTTATATCATTGACCTTCGTATTTCCATTGGGCGTAGGTGGCTGAGGGGTGACCTTATAAAGGTTTATAAAACCATGAGGGATACAGGTAAGGTGAATAGTGAAGGTCTCTACCCCAGGATAGGGGACTCCATAACTAGAGGGCAGAAATGTGAGGTGGGAGAGGGAAGACTTAAGAGGGATCAGAGGAGAACATTTTTCACAGAGAGCATGGTGCACAAATTGAATGAGCTGCCGGGGAAGTGATGGAGAGAAGCACCATGACAACATGGAAAAGACATTTGGGTGGATACATGGAGAGGAGAAGGTTTGAAGGGATACAGGCCAACTGCAGGGAAATGCGACTCGTTCAGGAACTGTGTTCAGCATCGACTAGTTGGATCAAAGCAAAGGTTCTGTTTCCGTGCTGCATGATTCTGTCATTGGAGGAGGAGACGACCGAGATAAGGCACACTGTAGACACTGAGGCAAGTTGCAGCGATAGGGATGGTAGGCTGGAATGCAGTACATTTCAAATATGTGGAGGGACTATAGGGAAGGGAGGAGGTTACAGGGACAGGAATTATGATGGGAGTTACAAATTATTGAAGACACCAGTCCATCGACATGCCATATATACAGTGTTGCAGAGGGAAATACAGAACATAGAGATCCCAGGCAGCATTCTCTCCCTCTATTGGGAAGCCTGCTTTTCCCTCTGTTGTACTGATGCTCAATAAGACAGCACAGGCCTGGATTGATAACTGTGACACCCCCGATACTGTCTCAGTATAACAAAACTTACAGTGGGGGCGGTGATTGAGCCTGAGATGTGTCTGTACTCTGCTCCCCCTCCAGCACTATATCTATGTCATGTCTTGTTAGCCGATATATGGAGCCCTCTCACTGCTCTCTGCTCTGTGCACTGAGTGATCTTACCACACTGCAGGATTTATTGAAGGCTCCAGCTCTCCCAGCCCTTGGTCTCTCTGTCGGACCAAACATCTTCAATGTGGTGATGGACGAGACACCCAGCAGCTGTGAAGTCTATTGAATGAGGGCCTTCCTGAGCACCTACAGGAGACAGACAAATAGACAGAATGGGAATTTATACTGATGTAGTGAGAGTTACACATGGAGAATGGTCCTGAGTAAAACAGA
Organism: Chiloscyllium plagiosum; assembly: GCF_037043375.1. Lineage (NCBI taxonomy): Eukaryota > Metazoa > Chordata > Chondrichthyes > Orectolobiformes > Hemiscylliidae > Chiloscyllium > Chiloscyllium plagiosum. Next base: position 66,268,741 of record NW_028270171.1, on the reverse strand, counting down.
AATCTGGAAAATCCCAGTCTCCGTCCCTGGCTGTGCTGCTGCGTCTCTCTGGAGTGGAGAATTCTGTTGACTCAGGATCTGGAGTAACTATAAGAGCGAGGGGAATTGACAGAGGCAGCAATTATACCCACACAGTGAGGGATACCACATGGAGAGATACTGAGTGATATCACCAGAGTGCAGGAAGGTATCAGGCTCAAACAATCATGTCAGAAGGCCTCAGATTCAAACAATTGTGTGGGAAGAAGGGGGTTCTGCTTCATGATGGTATAACTGGTCAGGAATGAGCAATCTTTGAGCAGGCCAAGTGATAGCCCAGTGGCATTATTGCTAGAGTATGTATCCAAAACCTCAGCTAATGTTCAGGGGAGACAAGTTTGAATCCCACCATCAGAAATGGGGGAATTTGAAATCAATAATTTTAAAGATAATAATTAATAATCCATAAATAGCTATGAGACAATTGCTGATGTACAAAAAATACAAACACTTGTCATTTCGAGAAGGACACCTACCTATCCTCATGTGGTCTACACAACATACCCACAGCAAAGTGTTTGTCTCTCAATGATCCTCTGAAATAGCTGAGCAAGCTATTCAGTTCAAGGGCAGCTAGGGCTGGGCAAGAAAGGCTGGTCAGACAGAGATACCAACATCCCACGAGTTAATAAAAACAATCCCGTTGCCCTGGGCCCCACTGGAACCATGATGGGACCAGTGTCCTGGCCAATCACGTCGGTAGGTTCATGGACAGGGCTGTAAACAGACAGAGAGGATGCAGGGACAGGGTTCAGGTGAAAGGAGCTTTCCAAATCCAAATAGAAAAGGTGAAGCATCGGAACAGCATGGGAATGTGTCTGAAGACAAACAGAAAGGAACAGGATGGGAAAAGGTTTAGTTAAAACTGTACATCAGTGAATCGGTTTGTGACAGGAAATTGTGGGAAAGAGTAAGTTATGTTTTGTTTGGAATGGACAAAGTCTCTGCAATCGGGTAGTTGGATTTGTGACACAGAGATAAAAGAAATTCAGACAGCAGTGAGACATGGTTCCAGGGCGAACAAAAGGTGGAACATAAATATTCAATATTTCACAACCTTGTGGAAATTCAGGCAAAATGGGCAACGCTAACAATAATGGATAACAAAGGCATTACAGAGAAAGCACTTGGCATCAGATCATGAAGTAGAGTCAGTCTGAATGTAAATTCTGGCTACTACTTGCCAAGGACACAAGCAGCAGAACAGTTTTAGCCATCGAACAGCATTTCATTGCTCATCACTGCAATAAACAGGAATCAATTAGAATTTTTAATAAAAGCATTGTGATAATTTTGGGAAACTTCAATATTCCCAAAATCTGGGACATTCACACTGTCAAAAGCGATATTGGAAGAGGAGTTCAGAGATTTTTTTTTCAGTGTTTCTTTGAATAACACATTGTGCAACTGGCGAGGGATGTAACTATCTCAGAGCGACCATTGTGTGATGAAACTTAGTGAATGAGTAATGTCACCTGGAGAGATCCTCTGGAAAATTGTGAGAAAGAGCAGTTTAAAAGAAATTTACAGTTTTAAAGTGAATCACAGAAAGGACAAGCTACACCTAGAAACAAAAACAGCCAATTACATGAGTTTGAAAGGAGAATTGACCAAGGCAAACAGGCTAAACAGACTGAAATATGTGACTGTAAATGGACAGTGGAAAACATTTGAAGGAATAGTGTAAATCATTAAAATAAAGGACATTCCATTGAAACAGTCATAACTTCAACAAGAAATCCCCACTGGTCCCTCACTCAGGTCAAAAGGGATGATACTAGATTATGAGGCTGAGAAGATCACCACAAAGTACTAAAAATCCTGAAGTGAGAGGGTGTTTTAGGAGTAAGTTTAAAAGGGATTGCAACGGATCTGCTAGCAGGGGAAGGGCATTCGGAAGGAGAAACATTGTTAGGGCATATTGAAACGATAGGAACAGGGAGAATTGAAGGTGCTGGAGGTTGTGAGAGTGTTACAGAGAGTGGTCAGGGCGTGAACGATGTTACAAAGCCAGTACGGATTGCTGCAGCTGGAGGGGTATGCAGAGGTAGGGAGGGAAATATGTATTATTATTTATTCATTCATGGGATGAGGATGCCACTGATTGGACCATCAATCTTTCCCCCCACTGCTCATTGCCGACACAGAGTCAGCACAGAGTCAGCTATATTGCTGTGAGTCTGGAGTCACGTATAGGGCAGACCAGATTAGAGTGTCAGATGTCCTTCGCTAAAGGAGGCAAGTGAACTAGATGAGTTCATCCTGCTGATCAACAATGGTTTCATGGTGGCCTCGCCAATGTCTTGTACAGCCACAACATGACATCCTTCTCCTACTTTCAATGCTCTCCCCAATGAAGGTAACCATCCCAAACGCCTGCTTCATCAGCCTGTCTACCTGTGACACCACATTCAAAGAACTGTGTACCTGGGTCACTGGGTCTCTGACTGATAACACTACCCAGGGCCCAAACACTAACTGTACAAGTCCCACCCTGGTTTGTTTCACTAAAATGGAACACTTCACATTTATCTAATTAAAACTCCATCTGCTATTCTTCAGCTCACTATCCCAGCAGTACTGTTCATTCTGTCGAACCACAGATAACTTTCTTCACTGCCCATTTTAACGCCAATTTCAGTGCCACCCAAAAAACTTACTTACAACGAATATTCCCATCCAAACCATTTATCCAAATGACAAACAACAGTGGGCTCACTACACCGCTGGTCACATGCCTCCAGTCAGAAAAAACAACATGTCCCCTATCACCCTCTGTCTCCTTCCATCGGGCCAATTTTGTATCCAGTTCACGAGCTCCTCCAGAATGCCATATCCTTTTATATTGATCTGAGCTTATTATCAAGTTTACCATACAGGCTCAGAACACAGAAGAGTACAGCACAAGACCCTTAGGCCATGATGCCATTCCAATCTTTTATCCGACTGTCTGATCAAACTAACCTCCATTCCATTCATTTTATTATCATCCATGTGCCTATCCAGAAGTATATTAAATGCCCCGAATGCATCCAATTTTACTGCTACCGCTGGCAGTGCATTCCACTTACCCACCACTCTGTATGTAATTAACCTACTTCTGAAATCTCCCCTTACCCATCCGCGAATCACCTGAAAATTATACCCCTTGTAATAGCTATTTATGTCAGGGTAAAAAATGTCTCTCACTATTAACTTTCTCTGTGCCTCTCATCATCATGTTCACGTCTACCAAGTCACCCCTCACCCTTCTTCACTCCAATGAGAAAAGCCTCAGCTCCCTCAAGCTTTCTTCATATGACATGCTCTCCAGTCCAGGCAGTATCCTGGTAAATCCCCTCTTTACCCTCTCTAAAGCTTCCACATCCATCCTGCAATGAGGGGACCAGAACTGAACACAATATTCCAAGTGGGATCATACCAGGGCTCTATAGAGCTGCATCATAACTTCACGGCTTTAAAACTCAATCCCCCAACTAATGAAATCCAGCACAATATATTCCTTCTTAACAAGCCTATCAGCTTGGGTGGCAACATTGAGGGATCTATGGACTTGGAACCCAAGATCCCTCTGTTCCTCCACACTGCCAAGGATCCACCTTTAACCCTGCATTATGGATTCAAATTCAGTCTTCCAAAATGAATGACTGATTACTTTTCCAGATTGAACTCCATCTGCCACTTCTCAGCCCAGCTCTGCATCCTGCCATTGCCCCGTTGCAACCTTCAACAGCCTTCCACACTATTAACCACTCCATCAACCTTCGTGTAATTGCCAAACTTACTAACCCACTCTCCCACTCACATCCAAGTCATTTATAAAACCACGAAGAGCAGAAGTCATGTAACCTCTTCCTGCAGAAAGCCTTTGGTCACTGTGCTCCAGGATGAATGCTTTCCATCTATCATCACCCTCGATGTTCTTTGGGCCAGGAATTCTGTATCTAGACAGATAGGTTTCCCTGTATTCCATGTCTCCGTGCTTTCTGAATGAGCCATGAAGTTCATTTGTCACATCATCAAAGGACTGAATAAGATTTGTAAGGCTTACAAAGCCATGCTGACAATTTCTAATCAAACTATGGTTTTCCAAGGAATTATAAATCCTGTCTCGGAGTCCTCTGCAATATTCTGCACACCACAGACATAAGACTGCCAGATTTGAAATTTCCAGCATTATCCGTATTCCCTTTCCTGAACAAGGGAATAACATTTGCCGTCCTCCAACCATCTGGTACAACTCCAGTGGACAGTGAGGGCGCAAAGGTCATTGCCAAGTGCACAGCAATCTCTTCGCTCACTTCATGTAATAATTTTGGGCACATCATATCTGGTCCAATAGACTTACCTATCCTTATGTTTTACACAATACTCAGCACATCCTCATTCTTAACATCAACCTGTTCACATATATCAGCCTGTTTCACGCTGTCCTCACAAATGACAAGGTCCCTATCAGTAGTGAATGCTGAAGCACAGTATGCATTAAGGACCTCCCCTACCTCCTCCGACTTCAGGCACAAGTTGCCTCCACTATCCCTGATCGGTCCTACCCTCACTCTTGTTCCTCACATTCGTGGAGAATACCTTACGGTTTTCCTTAATCCTTCCCAACAAAGCTTTTTCATGCCCCGTTCTAGCTGTCCTAAGTCCATTCCTCAGTTCCTTCCTGGTACCTTCAAAGAATCCCTACAGTGTGGAAACAGGCCATTTGGCCCAACACCTCCATTTCAACCCTCCAAACTGTACCCCAACCAGAACCACTCCCCCCAACCTAATTCTCTCCATTTGCCCTGACTAATGCACCAAATCTACACATCCGTGAATACTATGGGTAATTTAGCATGGCTGAGTCACCTGACATGCACATTCTTGGGCTTTGAGGGGAAACTGGAGCACCTGGAGGAAACCCACGCTGACACGGGGAGAATGTGCAAACTCCACACAGACAGTCGCCTGATGTTGGAATCTAAATGGAGTCATGGTGCTATGAAGTAGCAGTGTTAACCATTGGGCCATCGTGCTGTTCCATATTACCCTCCAGAAACCTATCTGACCCTTGCTTCCTCAACCTTAAATAAGCTTTCATCTTCCTCTTCACTAGATGTTCTACATCCCTTTCAACCTTGTTAAAAGCTTCGCTGTCCATGTGGACAAAAGCTTCACTGCTCTGCCTTCATCTATCTCTTGGCCACCTCCTTGAAGAGTCAATCCAGTTTGTGAAACACGGTTTCCCACTCACAAAGCCATGCTGACTATCTCTAATCTGCCCTTGCCTTTCCAAATATACATAGCTCCTTTCTCTCAGAATTTCCTCCAACAACTTCCTATCACAAGGCTCACTGGTTTGCAGTTTCCTGGCTTTTCCCTGCAGTCCTTAAGTGATGGAACAGCATTATGTTCCCTCCAGTCTTCCGACACCTCACTGTGTCTATTGATAATATAAATATCTCTGTTAGGGACACTGCAATCTCTTCCCTAGCGTCCCATAATATTTTAGGGTCGACCCAATGAGCTACTGAGGATTGATTGACTTTTATTTGTTTTAAGATTCCTGCACTTTCTCTTCTATGTTGAGGATTCTTTCCAAGACATCTTTATTTATTTCCCCAAGTTCCCGAGCTTCAATGTCTTTCTCCACAGCAAATACTGACAAGGCTAGTTTGTCTAATATCTCACCCACCGCCTCTGTTTCCACACATAGGCAACCTTATTGATCTTTAAGGGGCCCTATTCTCTAACAAGTTGCTCTTTCACCCTTATTGAAACTTGGGTAAAGGCTTCTGATAATTCAAATACATCACATCCCCCGTACCACCACACACTCCTACACCATTACAATTCTGCCATTTATATTCACACCAACAAATAAAATCCAACAGGCTCAAAAAACAAATTCTCTTTTAGAAAATGTATTTCTAAGTGGCCAGTTTTTGTATATTGACATGTCCTTTCTAACAATTTCAGTATACTTCTGATTTACTGTCAGGCTAACAGTGTTTGGTTTCAGAATGACAGCAGAAAGGGTTATGGGAGTTTTTGTTCATCAATCTGAAAAAGGTAGCTTACAGGGTCAGCAGGTAATAGAGAATGCAAATCAAATGCTGGCATTTATTACAAAGGGAATGGAGTCTAAGTATAGGGAGGTCTTGGAAAAACTATACAAGATACGAGTCAGACCACACCTAGAATATTATGAACAGTGTGAGTGACGGAACGATCGATATTCTTGCAATGGAGGTAGGACAGAGAAGGGTCACTCGGCTGACCCCCGGAATGGATGAATTTTCTAAGAAGAAGAGGTGGAGGAGATTGAGGTTGAACCCATTGAAGTTTAGAAAAATGAGAGAAATGGAAAGTAACATCCAAGATTCTGAGGGGCTTTGACAGGGTAGATGCTGGAAATTTAGAAAACAGAACAGTACAGAACAACAACAGGTCCTTCAGCCCATCATAGCTGTGCTGACCATGATGCTATTCTCAACTCTTCCCTTCTGCCTGCACATGGTCCATATCTCTCTATTCCCTGCCTGTTCTCGTTTCTGTCTAAATGCCATTTCAAAACTTTCTGCTTCTCCGACCTCCCTCAGGAACGACCACTCTCTATGTTTAAAAAATAACATGCCTCACACATCTCGCTTAAACTTCCCCTTTCTCACCTTAAACCTATGTGCTCTAGTATTTCAGACTTACAAATTGGAAAAGAGATTCCGATTATCCACATTATCTGTGCCTCTCCGAATGTTATATTCCTGTACCTGGTCGCCTCTGAGCCTCTGATACTCTCGCAAAGCAATCCAACATCATTTATTTCCCTCTTACACTTAACACACCCTTAAAAAACCTAACACAGGCAACATGCTGATAAACCCCTTTTGCACCCTCTCCAAAGCCTCCCATCCTTCCTATTGTGTGGAGATGAGAACTGCACATAGTACTCCAAATGTGGACAAACAAACGTTTTATACAATTACAACATCAGATGCAAACCACTATACCCAACGTTGTGACCGATGAAGGACAGGGTTCCATTTACTTTATTTCCCATCTGAAGCACTTCTGTTGCCATTGTCAGGGAGTTACTGACTTGCACCAAGATCCCTCTGTAAATCAATGTCCCTCAGTATCCTAACTTTCTTCTTGAATTTGACATCCTAAACTCCGTCATGTCACAGTTGTCCAGATTTAACTCAATTTGACATTTCTGTGCATATCTTTCCGACTGATCTGTAACCTCCTGCAACCTTGGATCACCTTGCTTATTAATCCCGACTACACCAATTTTCATGTCATCTGAAATCATTATCTTTGTCACTTCCTTTCATATAAATTGTGTGAGAATCTGTAACCAGAGGGCATAAAATCCCAGCAAAGGCTCACCCATTTAAGATGGAGCTGAGGAGGAATGTCTTCACTCAGAGGGTAGTGACTCTGTGGGAATTCCTGACTGCAGGGGGCTGTCGAGGCTGGGTCATAAAGAATATTTACACCAGAGATGGTCAGGTTTTAATCAATCAAAGAAACAAAGGTTTTTCGAAAAGGCAGGAAATTAGAGTTAAAGATCATCAGGTCAGCCATGATCTGATTGTAGGGCGGAGCATCCATAAGGGGCCAAATGGCCTCATTCTGCTTCTACATCTCAAGGCCTTACCTCAAACTGAGTATCTACATTATAACATTGTGGGTCTCCGCTCACAAAACTACTTTAGATTGGGATTTTTAGATATATATTATTACACCGCATTTGATCTACAACAGACAATTTTGTTAATGGCTCCTTGATGTGATGTTATAGAAAACCATATCGTATACAATGCAGGATTCCATCCATTCCAGCCCTGATACTCATTAGTTATCCAGTCGGGGTGGAGACCACTGTCACAAACAGTTGCTGTACTGCCCTTGCTACAAGTACATTCAGTGTCCTGACTGTAACCATATTGAGCTGGAAATGTGTTGCTGGAAAAGCGCAGCAGGTCAGGCAGCATTCAGGGAACAGGAGAATCGACGTTTCGGGCATAAGCCCTTCTTCAGGAATGAGGAAAGTTTGTCCAGCAGGCTAAGATAAAAGGTAGGGAGGAGGGACTTGGGGGAGGGGCGTCGGAAATGTGACAGGTGGAAAGAGGTCAAGGTGAGGGTGATAGGTCAGACTGGGGTGGGGGCGGAGAGGTCGGGAAGAAGATTGCAGGTTAGGAAGACGGTGCTGAATTCGATGGATTTGACTGAGACAGGGTGGGGGGAGGGGAAATGAGGAAACTGGTGAAATCCGAGTTCATCCCTTGTGGTTGGAGGGTTCCTAGGCGGAAGATGAGGCGTTCTTCCTCCAACCGTCGTTTTGTTGTGGTCTGACGATGGAGGAGTCCAAAGACCTGCATATCCTTGGTGTAGTGGGAGGGGGAATTGAAATGTTGAGCTACAGGGTGGTTGGGTTGGTTGGTCCGGGTGTCCCAGAGGTCTTCTCTGAAACGCTCTGCAAGTAGCCGGCCTGTCTCCCCAATATAGAGGAGGCCACATCGGGTGCAGAGGATGCAATAGATAATGTGTGTGGAGGTGCAGGTGAATCTGTGGCGGATATGGAAGTTTCCTTTGGGGCCTTGGAGGGAGGTGAGGGGCGAGGTGTGGGCGCAAGTCTTGCACCTCCTGCGGTTGCAGGGGAAGGTGCCAGGAGTGGAGGTTGGGTTGGTGGGGGGTGTGGATCTGACGAGGGAGTCACGGAGGGAGTGGTCTTTACGGAATGCTGATAGGGGAGGGGAGGGAAATATATCCTTGGTGGGGGGGTTCGTGCGGAGGTAGCGGAAATGACGGCGGATGAGGCGCTGTACATGGAGATTGGTGGGGTGGTAGGTGAGGACCAGTGGGGTCTGTCCTGGTCGCGGTTGGAGGGGCGGGGCTCAAGGGCGGAGGAGCGGGTAGTGGAAGAGATGCGGTGAAGGGCATCGTCGACCATGTCGGGGGGGAAATTGCGGTCCTTGAAGAAGGAGGCCATCTGGGTTGTGCGTTTTTGGAACTGGTCCTCCTGGGAGCAGATGCGGCGGAGTCGAAGGAATTGAGAGAATGGGATGGCGTTTTTACAGGGGGCAGGATGGGAGGAGGTGTAGTCCAGGTAGCTGTGGGAGTCGGTTGGTTTGTAGTAGATGTCCGTGTTGATTCGGTCGCCTGAGATAGAAATAGAAAGGTCGAGGAAGGGGAGGGAGGAATCTGAGACTGTCCAGGTGAATTTGAGGTCGGGGTGGAAGGTGTTGGTGAAGTGGATGAACTGTTCAACCTCCTCGTGGGAGCACGAGGCGGCGCTGATACAGTCATCGATGTAGCGGAGGAAAAGGTGGGAGGTGGGGCCAGTGACCGCAATTTCCCCCCCGACGTGGTCGACGATGCCCTCCACCGCATCTCTTCCACTTCTCGCTCCTCCGCCCTTGAGCCCCGCCCCTCCAACCGCCACCAGGACAGAACCCCACTGGTCCTCACCTACCATCCCACCAATCTCCATGTACAGCGCATCATCCGCCGTCATTTCCGCTACCTCCAAACGGACCCCACCACCAAGGATATATTTCCCTCCCCTCCCCTATCAGCATTCCGTAAAGACCACTCCCTCTGTGACTCCCTCGTCAGATCCACACCCCCCACCAACCCAAACTCCACTCCCGGCACCTTCCCCTGCAACCGCAGGAGGTGCAAGACTTGCGCCCACACCTCCCCCCTCACCTCCCTCCAAGGCCCCAAAGGAAACTTCCATATCCGCCACAGATTCACCTGCACCTCCACACACATCATCTATTACATCCTCTGCACCCGATGTGGCCTCCTCTATATTGGGGAGACAGGCCGGCTACTTGCGGAGCGTTTCAGAGAAGACCTCTGGGACACCCGGACCAACCAACCCAACCACCCTGTAGCTCAACATTTCAGTTCCCCCTCCCACTCCACCAAGGATATGCAGGTCTTTGGACTCCTCCATCGTCAGACCACAACAAAACGACGGTTGGAGGAAGAACGCCTCATCATCCGCCTAGGAACCCTCCAACCACAAGGGATGAACTCGGATTTCACCAGTTTCCTCATTTCCCCTCACCCCACCCTGTCTCAGTCAAATCCATCGAATTCAGCACCGCCTTTCTAACCTGCAATCTTCTTCCCGACCACTCCGCCCCCACCCCAGTCTGACCTATCACCCTCACCTTGACCCTTTTCCACCTATCACATTTCCGACGTCTCTCCCCCAAGTCCCTCCTCCCTACCTTTTATCTTAGCCTGCTGGACAAACATTCCTCATTCCTGAAGAAGGGCTTATGCCCGAAACGTCGATTCTCCTGTTCCCTGGATGCTGCCTGACCTGCTGCGCTTTTCCAGCAACACAGTTCCAGCTCTGATCTCCAGCATCTGCAGACCTCACTTTCTCCTGTAACCATATTGACATTACCATTACTGTCTGGTGCCTATAAAAGAATTCCTGCTAACGGTTACTGCTGCTTCCTTATTCTTAGCTCCACCCAAAAAGACTCCAAATTTTGATCTTCAGTTCCACGTGGCTATCTCATTAATGCATTAACCTCATCCTTTCTTCACAGCTTGTTGGCTTTTTTGCCTAGCCTGCATAGATACCAACAACCCTTCAATATTCCCATCACAGCTACATCTCCTGAATGATGGTTCCATCATATCTGTTTACTGTCATTCCATCTGCCTTATGTCGAGTGCAGGGAGTCATTCCTCAGTAATGGGGCTTTGAACAGATGGATAGAGGTTACAGAGATAGGAAGGTTTACAGGGGCTCTAGGATGTTAGAGTTAAACAGAGTTAAATCTTGTCAAGAATGACAGTGGGACAAAGGGGATTGGGATTGGAGGAATTTACAGAGATAGAGGGAGCTGGATTATATAGAACATAGAACAGTACAGCACAGAACAGGCCCTTCAGCCCACGATATTGTGCCGACCGCTGATCCTCATGTGTGCACCCTCAAATTTCTGTGACTATATGCATGTCCAGGAGTCTCTTAAATGTCCCCAATGACCCTGCTTCCACAACTGCTGCTGGCAACGCATTCCATGCTCTCACAACTCTGTGTAAAGAACCCGCCTCTGACATCCCCTCTATACTTTCCTCCAACCAGCTTAAAACTACAACCCCTCGTGTTAGTCATTTCTGCCCTGGGAAATAGTCTCTGGCTATCGACTCTATCTATGCCTCTCATTATCTTGTATA